>NC_061807.1:36107267-36737193 GCF_021462225.1 Girardinichthys multiradiatus
AAAATGTATCAAACATTGCAGAGTGCTCACATATGTTTGCACATTTACTTTTATTTGTGGCAGTTCAATTATTTATTGCATCTTGTGTTTAAAAAAAAAACATGTAAGACAGAAAGAGCAGAAACAGAGGCATTTCCTGTATGCTCTCCACCAAAAGCAGCACCGAAAGTGATAAGAGATACAGACTTTCCCGTTACCCTTTCCACTGAGGGCAGAGTTTGCGGTTATCTGCTTTTTCCAAGGAAATTATGCAACGTAGACCATTACTAAAACTTGCAAATGGATTTGTTTAAAACTAGAAGCTGCTAATTGAACTTCAATGGATTCTTTCTTCTTCATTTTTCAAGTTGAGTTTTGGCAAACAAAACCATGCAAATGGGTGGATGTATTATAGGTGTATGTCGAGAGACGAGACTATAACCAAAACATTATTTTATTTCTGTTATTTGGTTCAAAAAGTCAAATCCATATAAATTCACCACACACAGTGGTATATATATGCGTATTACTGTTAAAATTAATTATAGCTTGCAGCTAATGAAAACCCCAAATTCAATTTCTTAGAAAATTTTAATATTACATAGACAAGTAAACGAACACTCTGACAATCGTAGGGAAAACTGATGATTTGACAGTTTACTAGAAGTCCACCCTCCACTATGAAGGCAAGTCATAAAAGGTCATTGCTTTATCCAAGTGTGTTAATGGAACGTTGAGTGGAAGAAGGAAGTGTGCTTGATTAAGGTTCAAGGGAAATCTTTTAATAACCACACAACGGGGATTTTTGAAACAAATCCCTTTTAATCATTAGGGGAGATTTGCAATGCTTGGACTGGGGCTGAATTCAGTGCTTCAAGAGGATACTACAAGTTATTAACTTCTCTCAGGAATTTTGCCTGAGGCATTTAAAAAAGCAGTTATTAAACCACATCAGATAAAAACAATCTCGGTTCAAATGTCATAGCAAATTATAGGCCAACATCAAACTAATCTTTTCTTAATGAAAATAATAATAATATTTTTGAAACTTATCACTCTGGTCTCTGAAGTCACATTAGACCAGAAACACCATTTATTAGAGTTATAAATAACTTCCATATAAACAATTATTCTAAAAAAACATCCATTCTATTGCTTTTGGATCTCAGTGTCGCCTTCGACACAGCTGACGATGACATTTTATTGAGTAGGTTACAAACATGGGTTGGGTTTTCAGTCCATTACTGGTTTGAAACTTATTAAAGAGGAAGTTTAAGTTATGTATGGGGAACCTCAGTGGTCAATTCTCAGACCATTACTATTAAATCTTTATATACCCATCCTGGCAAATATTACTGAGAAACACTAAATACATTAAAATTATAAAGATAACTTACATACAACTCTGACTTAAATCCCTCCTACAAGCCCTTATTTGGTGTACTACAAATATCAATACATGGATGTCGGACAATTTCTTACATTTGAACAAAGACAAACAGAAATAATTATCTCTGGTGCAAAACCTCAGAGGTACAAAATTAAAGCCTATCTCAGTTTGCTGTCTGTTAAATGCAAAAACGACAGTGATCTAAATTTCAAAATCTACATTAACTATATTACTAAATTTGTCTTTTATCATTTGAAGAGTATGACATAAAATTTTTGTAGATTTTAAAGGTTCTTGTGAAAGACTGATTCTGAAAAACATAACCATGCATTTGTCACAAGTAGGCTGGATTCATGTAATTGTCTCTTCACTTGCCTCCCAAAATCTACAATATATAGACTGCAGTTAACACAAACGGCAGTAACAGGTATTCTTAGAGGCAGAATCTATTTTAAAATCCTAATTGTCTCCAAGCATTATATGGCCTTGCTCCTCAGTATATAAGAGATATGCTAATTTAGTATTCACCTATAAGGTTACTCAGATCCATAGGTTAGAGTAATTTAGTTATATCACTACTTTGTCCAAATCAGGGGAAGCTGCCTTTTGTGTTTGTGAGCTGATGAAATAGAATACATTCCCCACAGATCTGAGAGAGGCTCCATGTTTAAATGTTTTCAAAAGTAAATAAAAAACGTTCCTTTTCTCCCAAACCTGTGGTTAAGATTTAAACATATGCTGATCTAATTGTTGAAAGAAATCTTGTATTACTGTCTTGTTTGGATGAATATGTAATTTGTTTGAATCTTGCAAAGGTATATTAGTTCATTTTATCACTTTTTATGTAAGAAACAAATGTTGGTTTCTACATTTGCACTTTTATTGATGTTTTTGTGTTTTGATAGAAAGCACATTGTGTTCCATTGTGCATGAAATGTGCTTTATAAATACTTTTTTTTTTTTTTTTATTGTGAGTGACTTTGAACCCAAGGCAATGTGAGGAGCATCTCACCTGGGCTGAACAACTCTGTGTTTATTAATCTATACAATATGAGTTTGTCCTTTTGAACTGAATTATATTTCAATGGAATTCTATTTTGTTGAGATGCATTTTAAAAAAATAAATTTAACTGATTACATCTTCAAATAATTTCTTCCATGCCAATAAGAGCTTTTTATGTGAATGTCACAGTGTGTCTCTTGGTTCTGTATTTGTTTACGTTTTAGTTAGGTGGTTGCTGTCCAATATGATTAGTCTTTGAGTTCCCGTTCTGGTGTCTTATTTTTTAGGTTATGTTCAGTTTATTGTGTGTGGTTTTGATTCTGTAATTAGTTACGTTTAGTCAGGTGTTCAGTCTGGTTCATCTGCTCTCTCTGCTTCCCTGCCTCCTTGTCTCACCTGTTCCTCTGATTACCTGCCCTATTGTTTCATGCCCACCTTTGTCTGTATTTAAGTTTGCTTTCGTCCTTTGTTCCACGCGGTGTCGTTACGTCTCTTCCATGTCCTCTGGGTTACGTCTTCCACGTCTTGTTGGAGCTTTGGATTTACCCTTATTTGGGTCCTGTTTTCAACACCTGTATCTGGACAGTTTGTTGCCCTGCACTCGCCTATAAGTAAGCGCTGAGAATTAAAGAAGGAGTTCTCTCACTGATCCTACTCTGCTCTCTCCGTACTTGTCTGCCTCTGGTCCACCACAAAATACAGCATTATGACAGTGAAAAAATATATATTAGCCAAATAACCAGAGGTTGAAAAAGGGATTGATGGCTGTAGTAGTAATAGATTTTTACATAGGTTTTTGGAGAAGGGCCTAAACATTTTAGCATGCCATTTTTAATAAAATGTAAATTAAAACACAAACATATATATCTTCTTACAATATTTTATTTAGTTTGGAGAATTGGCTGTCTCATTTCCTTTCAAAAACAATCTTATTTGAATGAAAACTATTTTAATATAAATCTGGCAGAGGTATGAATAATTTGGGAATTAGTACCTAGTAAAAAAATAACAATCTAATGAGAAAAGTAAAAAATAACTTGTTTAAAACCTACCTGGGGTAAAAGTTACATATTTATTTTGTAAACTGGAGTAGGGGGCTCTTTCACCAATGGATAAAACATGGTTTTTAAACTGTGGTTCAAACACCAACTATTGTACTTGGGCAGCCTTTAGTAGTACTAAGAAGATTTTTAGCACAGACGGCCAGTCCAAATGAATTAACAGTGATGTAGGGTATGGAGCTACATTAGTCTCAAAAAAATTCACAAAGCATATAACAAGATTTGTAGGTGTGCAACATAATTCACAAATGTGTATGACACAATGCTTAAATGCGTACCTCAACATTCCCAAACGTGTAAACAGTTTCACAAATTTAAACTATTCACACTGCACAAGCAGTTCTATATTTTTGATTTGACACAGTAGCCCAAAAACCACTGTATAAATAACATGCACTTACATTAATGTTACTAGGTTCTAAAAATGTAAATTTTTAAATGTGTGCTGCTGAAATAAACTAATTTGAATGGGTAGGTTCTTCTTTTTCTGTTTCAATAACAACTCCCTAAGAACTAACGAAAGCAGCAGCGCCATTTTGTGTCAGCGCTTTAGCCTCCATCATGGGACAGAGTGCACACATTGTTGGATGTGCCTGTCTTAGAGGAATACACACTTATGAATTATACACCACTTTCTATGTCAGCTGTGTACTCTGAGCTTCTGGTGTGAGTTTCATACCTGTATTATATAGCCCCAGATTTTTACCTGCAAGACAATGTCCCCCACCATATCCTTGAACGCTTGTGGATCTTATTGTACGCATACAGATCTTGGTCCACGCTTTGTGAATATTTTTATACTAATTTAGCTCCATTTAGGGCCACTAAGTATCATAAGCCAAATTAGATGGTTGGCTTAAGCAAACTGATGGTAGAGGTCAAAGTTTTGAGGTCTCCCTGTGCAAAACAAAGCAGATGGCTGTGAGTCAGAAACAAATAGTGGAGTGTGCTTTTTACATCTGATGTTGCACCTTAGATCCAAGAGAGATTTCTAGCCCAACTGAATGGTGTTCCAGTTTCAAGTTGGAAAAACCAGTGAGGTTGGCTAATTAATATGCTGAATCACCAGGTTAACTGCTATTTCCAATACGATTGAATAACATGCTTTTCTCTGCATGTTTTACTTTAAAGTACCGTAATCTAGTTATACATTCACTAAAGAAGGTTCCACTGTACTGTGAAAGTAATTTCAGTCAGTCAGTCATTTTCTACCGCTTATTCCATAGTGGGTCACGGGGAAGCTGGTGCCTATCTCCAGCAGTCTATGGGCGAGAGGCAGGGTACACCCTGGATAGGTCGCCAGTCTATTACAGGGCAACAAACAAACAACCACACACACACCTAAGGGCAATTTAGATTGACCAATTAACAGGCATGTCTTTGGACTGTGGGAGGAAGCGGAGTACCCAGTGAGAACCCACACATGCACAGGGAGAACATGCAAACTCCATGCAGAAAGACCCCTGGCTGGGAATTGAACCCAGGACCTTCTTGCTGCAAGGCAACAGTGCTACCAACTGCGCCACCGTGCAGCCCATGAAAGTAATTTGATCGGATAAAAATATGCAATAAGTGCAAAAGAATATATACTGTTTTTGATTGTAAGTGCAATTTATTTGTAAGGGTTTTAGTTCTTTGAATTTCTGTTTTGTTTTGGCTGCTGCTCTCAGCCACTGCCACCATAATCAGGTCATTCATTCCACCTGCGTTTGCCAGTCAGCCCCCTTGTTCCCGTCAGCACCCTGCCACATACATGCTGATCAGTTTCATTCACCCCTCACGTGTGAATGCTGTTTTGTTTTGTTATCCCAAGCCTGTACATGTCTTTTACTCAGTCTTTTAAAGGATTTGATTACACTTCCTACTTGTAGCTGGAGAGGTTCCTGCAAATATAAACCAGAAGGCAACAAGTGAACTCTAAATATGGTGAATGGTATACATTATAGATAACATCTTTCTTCTGTTAAATCTTTAGCTTAGTATTATTATTTTTTTCCTCTGATGCTGTACACCTATATCGTACCTGCAGTCCACGGTGCTCAGCCCTGTTTCTGTTTGCAGTACCAGAGTCGCAGAGTAGACCAGGCAAAACAGACATAAATTTGATCCTTCTCAAAGCAGAAGTCCTTCCGATATGGGTAACATACTGATTAGACACATAACCACAGACACGCTTTTAGGCTTGGTCTGGCATTTCATTTTATTATCGCTGGAGTGGCTAATCTCTTAAATATTTACTTCCTTCTTTTTATTTGCATTCTTCTCGTTTAAGTTTAAATAAACGTTGAATGTCAAGACATGTTACTTTGTAACAGGAAGCACCAATAAACATCAACAAACTCAATATCAGCAATACAAGAAAAAAGAAGCTACCAAGTGGTGGCAGTTTGTTTACGGATCTAAACTACCAGCAGATACCAGCTAATTAGCTAAGAACTTTATTTCTATTTCTCCTCTTTATATTGGTTACTTTTTTAGAGTACGTTGGAAGTAAGATGAAAGACTGTAACTCAGGCAGGATTTTTGTTACATGTTTTTAGTTTAGTTGCATCATTAATAACAAATTATCAGTGACCTGTTAGTGGGAACCAATATTAGTGACATGTACTAATGTTGTTTTAGCTAATTGTCAGAAATCCTTTAAACTTTGAACATTTATTTATAATGAAATATATAATATAATAATCCGTGCAAAGGTACATACAGAATCTTGCATGTTGTATAGCTCTGTTGTGAAGAGGATGGTCAGCGTTTTCTGTTATGTTCTTTGTTTTATGAAGAATCCGTATTTGTACAATAATCTCCAGAGGTTCTAAAGGTGTCCCCAGAACAGAACCTGCCTTCTTCATGAACTTTTTGAGTTTTTTTACTTTACTGCAAACACTGGAGGACATTAGGCTCCATAAGAAGTGCAGAATACTGTGTCCCTTCTTGTATACAGCTTCACTGATGGGTCTCCACTCCAATCTGTTGTCTCGGTGAACAGCGGGACATTTATACTCCTCCACCACCTCCACTTATTCTCCCATAGTGGGAATACTGTTTGACATATTCCAGTTTGTCTCTGAAATCTACAACCATCTTCTGTGTTTTGTTCATTTGTTCGGTGTTTTCAACATTTAAGATGAGATGATTTTTTCAACAGAGTGGACAGATAAACTAAATTGAAGTTCCTTACTTGTTCTTTGGCTCTTCAGGTTCAAATTTTGCTCCATCTTGCTGGAAACTGCTTCGTTCATTACCAAGTTCCCCTGGATCATTAGGCAAGTTTGTTCTTAGATGGGGTTTAATCTCACTCTTTATTTGTGCCAGCTTATTCAGGCAAAATTGTGGGTGAGCCCAACCTGGCACCAGAATGACCTACGGGTACTTTAATCCAGATGACCCAATTTGTTTTAAGGGAGATTGATTGGAGAGAATAATCTATAACTTTGTCTTTTATCTGCCCTTCTTGACACCAGGCCAGCATCTAAAATCATCCACCTCACCTTTCTTGCAGAAACACTCACACTTCTCTTCAGCCAGTAAGCTCTATACTGGTGGCAACCCAAACCCTTAGCTGGATCCTCTTTAGGAGATTAGCTTGGATCTTGTTGAACTTTCTTAGGCACCTTAAACCTTTCTCCATAGCAGCTGAACAGCTTTCCTTGAAGTTCTGGATGATTTGATAAAAAATTATCCTTTGGTTCATTCTTTTTGAATGTGAAGTCCATCTGTTACAAAACAGTGGGAGTTTCTCTTGGTCAGGGGAAACCATAGTTGCCCAGAAAAAAAAAATTGGTTATAAGCCTCACTACCTTTTAAAAAACATTCTGCTATTTTATCATCCTGAACAACACAGATATCACCTGCTATATCCTTGTTAAATTCCCCTGAGCTAACTGTATCACTGACATTATGATAGACAGTCAACTGTGGCAGAGCTAAAACACGGTGCAAATGAGCTTAAATGTAACTTTTGTTAACTCCGCAGTAAGTTCATTTCATCAGATCACTCTTCAACAGGTACTCAATGCAAATGGCCACTATTAAAACTAAAGCAAGTCAAGTTTATTTATATAGCGCTTTTCAGCAACAAGGCACTCTAAGGAGTATATCAGTGCTTTAATATATATAAGGAGCAGTGAAATTTGTTTTACAAAAATGCATTTCTGTTCTCAATCCCAGTAACGTGGATAAATGCATTTTATGCCATTCAACCCCAGTCATTTACCAAGTTTACACAGCTGAAATACATTTAATCTCAACATATGTTGTGGTATATCATTGTTTGTTCGGCTACATCAGTCTAATTGTAGGTCTCGTGTAAAGAAATAAAACCAGAACTATCATGGTATAAAGATAGCACTGAGTATACCTCTAGAGCTCTTCTTTATTCTGTGAATGAGATCAATGAAGATGACAATTTGAGCCCAAATACCAAAAGTTTGGCAATAATCCTTTGCTACGTTGGAGCTCCTGAGTTTATCTTGTCAGGACTAAACAGTTCAAATCTAATGTCAAATCGTTGTCAATCAAGGTGTTATTTAAAGTGTCGGCATATGCTTGTACATACAGTATTTTTAACAAGATACCAGAAGAGCTGCCTCAGGTGGAAAACCCAGAGCAGTTCAGCCGGTGTCTCAATGTCGCTGATCGTTCTTCAGCAACGAGTCCAACAGATTCTTATATAACTAAGTTTTATTGTCTTTATTGTAAGTATTTTGATAAAAGATTTAGATAAATAGTCAAAAATGCTTAAAGTGCCATGTAGAATTTTATTATATATTATATATTTTCTTTAGATTTTATATTTCACCTTATTTCCTGAACTATTTCCTGATCCTCATTTCAGGCAGTTGACTTTACCAAATATGACAGATTATGATCAAATCAACATAAATACAGTATGACTGTCTTTTGGAGAAATATGCAAATAGTTTGAGTCAGAAAACCACAATTCCATACTGTGCAATATAAATAGATCATAGAAAACAAGTTTATTTAACTGGATGTCAAAGTGTATAAGAATTGAAATGTTCAGTATGTACACTCAGCAAATGGTCAATATTTGTTCCTGGAAAAAGTCAGGCATGAAAAAGACCAAAACTTAGTAGAAAACGGCAAAGGGGTGAAATGGACAGCATCTTCAGCTGGATTTATGGGATGTTGGGAAAATGTCACTTGACTAACATGCCAAATTTATATGCTAAGTGTCTCCCAGATAAACTTTAATGATAAAACTCACATGTTTCTGGGTCATTATTGATTTACTTTATTTTCCAGAATGAAAACCTGAGCCTTTTTTATATTTTGATGAGGATCTGAACTAATGTTTAAACTATTTCCACATAAGTTAATATTTTAACCCCTTGGAACTGGTCATAAAGGCTTGTAAAATATATGTGCTCAAAGCCATAAACTGATGATTCGACAATCTCACCAACTTCAGTGAAGCTCCCTAGATAGCTTCTCTACCTAACTTACTTTGTACCGCTGTTTGCTGTCTTCTTCTTTTATCAGATCACACAGTACATGAAAATGTGCAGCAAAGATCCACAATAGAACTTGTAATCCTGGAGTTTATATTGTTACACACATCTTTATATGAAACAACTGGTGGTTTTCTGCATGTTAAGTACAAGTCCTTAAGCTGGACTGTACTACTCATATTTTTGCCTGATTTTACCCCCAATTTCCAGTCGGGGAAAATCTGCATCAGTCTGCACTAGTTTTGGTCAATTGGCTAAAAAATATGTCAGAGTTAGAGGAGGTAAAGACTAGAGAATGCGAGTGTGTGAGCGGAACCGACCCGACCGGACTTCAGTTGTAGTCAATATGTTCAATTTATTTTTTGCTGTATCTTGACTCAGTCAGGTAATGTGAAAAGATTGCCAACCCAACTGCAAACGCTTATTGCTGACACCCAATGAAAGATGCTGGGACATGAGATCAGCAGTGAGCCATGTTTTTTCTTTGTGTTGAAATGTTATTTGTAACTATACAATATTATAAACATAAACACTAAACAACAGTGGATATAATACAAACTAATTCTTTTGTATCGCTACATGATTCTTTAAAGTGGTTTAGTAGTAGTTTAGTTTGAGCTTATTTTCAAAATTGTAATTTCTGATTTAAATATTTTTCAGTTAAAATAAACATGCATAAATTCCACATTATTATTATTTATAAACTCAGTTTATAAACTAACTAACTTATAACAAACTAACTTATATTGTTGGCTGTTAAAATAGAAATATTAAAATTTTCAGAATTTAACCAACATAGAAAGTCACACTAACATCCTCACATGAAAAAAGAAATGTTCCAAACGTTTATGGGGGAGTGGAACAGAAAAAGTCCAAATTTGCGAGTTTGATGCGTTTAGCTGGATTTAGTTGATTTGACCAGTCTGGTAGTCTGTGATTCCTCAGCAAGTACAGTTGTTTAAAGCTTGAGCATTTCTAGCTGATTGTGCAAATGGTTTGGCTGAAAAACAGTTTTTGAACATTTTAAAAAGGTGTAAACCTTTACTTTGTATAAAATAAATCTAAACATCTCACTCAGTTTAAATAATATATTATGTGTTTATAATGTGTTTCAGATGTGGAGGCTTCTGGAGAAAAACAAGTTATTCATAGAAAAGTTGGAGACTCTGTGGAGCTTTCATCCAATTTACCAACAGAAGGAGTCAGCAGAGCATCATGGAAATATAAAAACTTAGCAGTGGCATATGAAAATGGTGTTATTCCAAACAATCAATTTCAGGATAGAGTGGAGTTCAATAATGTGAACTTTAGTTTAACAGTGAGAGAACTGACCCTTCAAGATTCTGGTGATTTCAGTTTTACCTCAGCAACCAAAGACCAACAAAAACCTACATTCATCATCACTCTGCAAGTTCATGGTAAGATGATGTTTTTTTTTTTTTTTTCCTTTTATATATTTTTTAATGGTTTTAATAATATGGTGGTTTAAATAATAACAATAGAGAACAACTTTTGTGGGAATGAAAATGTGTGTAGAATTCTTGAAGAACAGATTTATTGATATCCTGTTCTATACATGTACAACATATAAAGTACAAGAGCTCGGCTTAATTCCTATCATCTCCAGTGAGTTGAATTCATTCTTTACTTTCATAGAAACATCTACAGATGAAAACAACAATTTTATTTTATTGATGCTTTGTATTCTTTAATGTCTTTTATGACATGATGTGTTGATTAAAAATGTATTTAATTTCATGATAATCTATAATAATAATGATCCCATTTTACAAATTCTTTAGCTATGAATGGGAGACTTGATGTGATGTCATCAATTTAACAAGGATGAAGCAGATGTGTCGTATACGAGGGATAAATGAATACATATATAAACTACTGGTCAAAAGTTTTAGAACACCTTTCTCATTTAAGGGTTTACTGTATGTTTATAACTATATGCATTGTACGTAGATTCTCATTTCGTTTAAAACACTTAAAACGTTTCAGATCATCAGGTGAACTTTAATATCAGACAAAGACATCCAGAAGAAATACAAAAAGCAGTTTCTAAATGATGACCCATTTATCAAAGGAGAAAGGCTTTCCAAACCAACCTAGCCCTATGTGAAAAAGTCATTGCTCCTGTTGTTAAAGTATAAATTAACTGTGATTAGTGAGATTATTTCCGTGTCACTCTCCTTCTCCCTCTGTTCTCACATCAGAACCGATATCTAAGCGGCCCGACCTGTTTTCCAACATCAGTGGGCCCGGCCTTAATGGATTCTGTACAGTTTATCTGGACTGCAGAGCAGCTTCTCAGAGCAACATCACCTACATCTGGACTGTAGGAAACCAAAGATATAGAGGCCCTAAGCTGCAATACACTATCGGACCACAAGATGGAGACACTATATTCTCCTGCACTGTCTCTAATGTTGTCGGTGAGATGTCAGCATTTAAATCAGTGAGGTGTAGAAACAACACCAACATCCTCTCTAAGGAAGGTATGTATAGAAACATGAATCCTTCTGGTTGAATAAACATATTATGTTTTACTTACTTGTGTATCAGGTGCATTTTTGTAAAGAAAATATAGGTCAGTTTTATCAAATATCAAACATAAAGTGCAAACAATGAACCAAGTTAACAAGCAATTAAATTCTGAGAAAAAGGGATATAATTACAATTTTTAAATCCTAAATATTGGTCTTTACCCAATGGTTGCTATCCATGTTGCTTTGAATGTGAAGTTATATAAATTAAATGTGTGAAGATGACAGCAAGCACAAGTCCACTGATTTTGTAAATCTGTTGGATGCATTGGTTTATAAAAGGTGCAAGTACACAAAACACAGAAAATCACTGATCCAGAGTCTTTAAAAGAAAAACCTTTTTGTGAGTCAGAAAGTATTGATGACGTTCGGGGGACCCCAGGTATTTCAAATTATATGGACAAAGTGAGATTCAGCAGTTAGAGATGTGTTATATGGTTCATCTAACATGCATTGATGTTGAACAGTGCCATTTATAAATAATGGCAATAATATTTCAAAAGTTAGAATGCATTATACATAAGCTGACTGTAAATGGTTGGATTGATCAAAATTATATCCTGATGATATTGCATGTGTATGTCTTTTTCTTGTCTGTTTTTATAACCCTGGAGTTTTATATCATGGTTATAAACTATTAATGTAAAGCAAAAGGTATACTGTTTTGAATTGTTTTGCAAATAATAATCTATGGAGTCTGTTTGTGTTCAGCCCCCACGGAGTGAATACTTTCCATTTGCAGAAATATAACATTCTTCTTTGCAAAACAGCTGAAGCTCACCCAGATTCTTCGGTGTCTGTAAACATCAGTTTTCACGTCTTGCCAGAGTTTCTCAATTGGATTTAGGTAACAACTTTAAGAGGGTCATTTTAATCCATAATTATGTTTTGATCAAAGTTTTGATCATACCAGCACAGGCAGTATGTTTAGGATCATTGTCATGTTGGAAGGTGAACCTCCACCAGTCTTTTGTCGGCAGCTGCTTCCAACAGGTTTTCTTCTAGTATGGCCCTCTTTTAGCTCCATCTATCTTCCCAACAACTCTGATCAGTTTCTCTGTCCCTGCGTAAGAAGAATGTCTAACCCTGTTGGACAAAGTTTTTTCTCATAGTTAAGTCACTTTAACAATGGCGTCTTAAAGATTTTTTTTATTAAAATTGATTTTTATGAAGAACAATCATCAGAGCAGCACTAAGGCAATTAATAAGCAAAACAGCCTGTTGATATTAAAGTTTAAGCATGTGTTAAAAGTTACCAGGTTGAAATCATCTATATACTGACATTTCTTCTGCAGAACATGATGTACAGAATGCAGATTTTTGGAAAATGTCTCTTTCTTAGAGATTTGAGTAATTTGATATATGGAGCATGGATATTAGATTTCATTATGTGTGCATATGTCTTTGTGTTTATCACTGATGAAATTATGTGTAAAGTTGTTTTCTTGTTTTTTTTTTATGGTTCTTATTTTGTGTTTAAACATGACTTATTGTTAAAATACTATCTTTTGCAGAAAATAACCAGCAACTTGTGTGGATTCTCAGTGCAGCAGGAGGAGGTTTGCTGATCCTTGTTATAATCATAGTAATGACCGTCTGTCTCTGCAAAAGAAGATGGTCCGGTAAGAAACCGTTCAATGTGCCATTTTCTTTCCTCTTACAGCATGAGGTATTTTCTTTATGACTGACGTATGTCTAATATTTAATTTTCTGTAAGCAGGCAGTGATTCAAACGAACTCACAGTTTATGCTGATATCTCGGATTTTTCACCTGAAGTTGTAAGTGCGCTTGTGTTTACAATGAGCCAATGTTTACAATCATTTAAAGTTTCCTAACTGATTTTTTTGTCCTTGATATATGTGCACACAAATCTCCAGGACCCCTCAGATAAGTCAAAGCCCTGCTCCTTGTACGACACAATCGAAAACAGAACCGGTCCAGGTCAACAAAAGGTAAGACCCAAACTTTGTCCTTTTTCTACAATTATGAGGGCAGAATGTGATTACAGTACACTTTACTCGCACAAATTATATGTCCACAAACTTATTATTGTTGCAGTCTATATTAATAATGAAACTTCAATATACTGTAGCTTACTTTAGGCTGATGACACTGGTTGCTTGTAAATGTTGTTTAACAATCTTAAAAAAATGGTAAACCAGATTTTATTGGACATCCTTACCAATATTATTGCACAATCTGCTGAATTTGCTTTCCTGTAAGAAAAAAAACAAACCTGTTATCAAACAGAATGTAGTAATAAGAATTGTATCCTATGGTAACATTTATTCCACTTTGATTATTTATCCTCCTAGCCTCAGACAATCTATGACAAGATCCAGTTTGATCGTATGAGGAAGGCGTCAGTGTCTCCCTACCAGGAGGTTTCCTAGATGGTCTGAACCTTGACCTGCTGGAGGTTTTGGTGCATCTCAGAAAAAAAGATCAGAAAACATCGGGTGGATGTAATGAAGATACAAATCTCATTGCAAGAACTTGTGACATGTTCAACAATTTTGCTGATGTTTTTTTAAGGTATTATATAAATTACATGTTACCTATTTATGCCAGTGATAGATTTGGAATTTATGGTGTGAAGTGCAACATTTAATGTCAGTCCCTCTTCAGACCTGGTATAAACAGATCTCCTGGTCAATTAAGATGGACAGTCCCTTTTTCACATTTTGTAACAATACAATCACAAACTTCAAAGTCATTTATCCATGTGGGTGTGAATACTTTAACTAGACAAGCCTTTAGCTCAGGTCCTCACACCTGGTATTAAAATATGAATTGAAAGATTTTTCATGAATAAACATACATAGCCATGTTTTACAACGGGCTGTCAACAACACCATCAGCAAGTCTACTACAGTTACTGTAAAATCACTGATTCATTAGGTCTGTAGTATTATTGAGATACTAACACTAGCTTAATAGACCCAATAAGAGACATAAAGGAGAATGAAAAGCATCTGCCGCTCTACACACCTTTATTACAAATACATGTAATAATGGAAGTGCAAGTTGGGACATTTTACAACACAATAACAACAGGGGGCACAATCAGCTCCAGAACAATCAAAGCGCTTTACACTATAATCAGTCATTCACCCATTCATTCACAAATTCACGCAGCTGCCCTGTGGCGCACTGACAGAACTGAGGCTGCCAGGCACCACCGAGCCCTCTGACCACCATCAGCAGACAAGGAGGGTCAAGTGTCTTGCCCAAGGACACAATGACTGAGACGGACAGAGAGTGGGTTCTGATTGGGGTCTCGGAAAATGTGACATCAAAGAAGCAATACTGTCTTATAGGTTTGCTTTTTAATACATCTATAATAGCATGATTGTTTTCATACCTTCTCAAAATAACAGCAAAATGTGTTTATTTTCTCACTGTCTGGAGAAATAAAGAGTGAGAACAGGTGAAACAACTAATTAGACAACAAGTTCAGAAAAATTCACTGATCAGATATTGCTGGATGATGTGTTTACTAATCAGGAAAGATTTAATTTGAAACCTAAGTCATAGATAATGATCAATAAAATATTCAAAGCTATTGTTTATCGTCACATTTTATTAATATTTTTCCCAAATTTGAAGCTTGGATGGATAGTACTTCCCAGTTTTAAATGTGCCCCTGGGACTTGTAATTTCTGTTATTATATGTACATGCTGTAAACATATAGATTATATGAATAAATATTTTACATCCTCTTGTATATGTCAGGTTAATGTGTAATATATTATTTGTCTTATTGAGCTATATTTGTGTAGCTTTTCATCCAGCTGTATGCTTGCTTTTTATGTTCTTTTCTTTTTTAATTTCAAGTTGTTTTTTACCATATTGTACCATAATAAAAAGTTAAAAACATACTTTCACACCTTTGACCTCTCTGACAACGTTTATAATCTATTTGTCATTCAGACATCACTTCTTTCAAAAATGCAGCTCCGATGTCATATTTTTCAGTCTATAAATACATTCTCTCAAAAGACTTCACACCAGATGTCTGTGATGCATAAAAAGGAGATCTTGATATATAATTTTAGAATTTTATTCCAGATATAAAACAAAATATGTTTGACCTGTATATTATGTACAGGTCAAACATAATAAACAAATTTATAAGGAAAAAAATATGTAAAAAGGTGCAATAATCCCATTTCATAGGGACTTAAACTGAGCACAGTCGGAGCACCTTTGATACAGTTTCAGCATTCAGTCTTCTGTGGAAGAAGTCTATCAGCATTTGCCTACTGTACCTTGTAAAGGTTGTTCATATCTGTCAGATTGTGATGACATCACAGCCCTGCTTATTTTTGATTTAGTTAAATTTCTTTCAAATTTAATTCTGGGCTTTGACTTGGCCATTCCAAACTTTCTTTTCATGATGTCATGCTTGTTTGAATTTAGACGTGTGCTTGGGCTCAGTGATGCTGATACTACATTATGCCACCACCTCCATGTTTCACATGGCATCATTTTTTTGGTTATGTTTTGTGCCATCCATCCATCCATCCATCATCTACACTTATCTGTGTCAAGTTGCGATGGAGCTGGTGCTTATCTCCAGAGGTCATTGGATGAGGTTGGGTACCCCTAGACAGGCCCATTTCCATAGCACGGTAACAATGACACACACTCTGCATGCACTCTTAAGGGCAAATTAGTGACAAATTAAAATAACTCTCATGTCTTCAGACTGTGGGAGGAAGTCAGACTACCTAGACAGATGTGCCAAACATACAACATCTTTTGAAATGGTGGCCAAAAACCTGAGGTTTTGTTCAATCAGACCAGGCAGGATTCTTCCACGAGGTTTTGTAATTGATGCCAGACCTGGAAGTTTTCTTTGCAATCCTAGACTTTAGCTCAAATATATAGAGAATCCAGGATTTAAAAGTCTAATGTAGTACACAGCCAGTCCTTGTTGGAAATTTCAGCAGCTCCTTCAGAGTTGCTCTCTCGTACACCTCCCTGACCAATTTTTGTCTCATGTTTTCATAAATATTCAGGAAACTCCTAGGTTTTTAATGTCACCGTTGTCTTGGATTTCCCCAATTAATAATGACTATCTTTATTGTTGAGCTTTTTATTTTCTTTACCTGACTGATACCTTTGTACAGTAAGGTTAGTGTGATCCTTTCTAAACTCTCTACAAACTTGAATTTCAAGGAAAGGATGCACATGTAGGAAAGCCGTGGGAAATCCCACTGGTACAGCTAAACTTTCTGGTCAGCCAAATTCAAAATGATGGAAGATTACTTGCCATGTTTTCATCAATCAAAGCACAAATTCATCTTTAATTTTTTTGAAACACAGTTACAGAGTCAGAGGTAAACCTGAAAATGTTTTTCTTTCCAACTTGGCTGGTTGGAATAAATAACACAAAATGTTTAACAAGACGGCTTCCTTAAAATTTTAAGTCAACATTTCCCTGAAAAATTGACTTAGATTTCAAGATCATTCAGAGATTTTCTGACAGAGTTACAAAAACTTCTGTTTATTTAACAAATACAAAATAGGCTTGATATTCAGCTGGTAACATGTACAGCAACCATAAATACAGAATAATCTGAAACAAAACAAACGCTGGATTCACAATCTTTGGAATTTAATAGCACGTACAATGGTGCTTTATCACAAAATCACAAAGAAAATGGTTTAGAAAAACCAAAATGTTACTTAAAATCAAATCAAAAGCATTAAGATAATAAATGTGTAAACAGCAGGTAACAAAAGTAGTTGTTATATGAGTAAAAAAAAAAACATTTCCAAGTGGACAGCACCATCTTCATTTATTGGCATATTTATTTTTTTGGCAGGTATGTTCTTTTGTCTTTCCCATTTTGAAGAGCGAGTAAAATAAATGGTCAATAGAATAGAATAGAAATTATCTGGAATGCCAACACTTTGGCACCATAAATTTTGACAAAACAAAAAACAATTACTTCCTAATATAGGCATTTGCCCTAAATGAATGAAGATACTTGAGATACTAAGTTTCAGTTGGAAACTTTATGAATTCACTTTTTACCCCTGAAGTAAAAGGTGAATTTCATTTTAAGCTTTTTACTTAAATTAAACATGGTACTATGAGGGGACAATGTAACAAAAATTAACTTGAAATGAATTAAAGGTGTAAAATACTGAACATGGTAAAATTGAGCGCCGTAAAAACCAACTTGTAATTAATATCGCCTCTGTGAAAATTAGAATTTGTGAATTTGGAGGTCATTAAAATGATAACATGGTAAATATTCATGTTTAAATATTACGGTTATCAAATTTAACGTTGCTTGTTTTTTATTCACTACCTTGATTTTAGCGCCTCCACTTTTACCACTTCAGTTTGATCATTTATCGCATTCACAGTGTAATTTTTGTTACTTCCGGTAGATCGGATATGGCAGCAGCCCCGGTGCCACAGCAGAGTGCCCTGTCCCAATACCCACACTACACCCCACGTCCCTCTATGAAGAGTATACTTTGTAAAAGTGCATGTAGGGGTTGAAGTGCGTAGTTTACAAGCGTGCAAAATTGGAGAATTGGAACAGTAGGGGTTACATCATCGACTTGCCCCATAACTGCGACATCAAAAATGGTGGGACCCATCACTGCTTTTGCAGTCTTGCTGCTTAAATGTTTATTTTGAGAATAGGAAAGTGCAGGAAGTGAAGGAGGCTTATACAACACTCTCGTCGCGCCAGTGTTTGTTCGAAAGGTCATTTAAATGTTGTTGGCTACTGACTGCCCAGAATTATCCTGAAGCCGGTGGCATCTTACAATGTTGACCATGGAAAACCAACAAAAAAATATATTGTCTGCTTGCTGTCTAAAGTTTACACAGTTCTTACTTTCTGATTTGATGTTTGATGACATTGATGGTTGTGATTGGTTTTTGCTCAAAACGTCACCTGCAACGTGAATTGTGGGTAATATACTTCGGCGAAGTCCACTTAGATGCACGCTTAGCCGAAGTGTGGATTAAGGGCACAAAGGGGGCGGGGCTAAGGACCACTCTGGAGAATTGGGACACACTACGCACTCGATCCCATCAACTGGAACGCGCAATTCAGGGACACAAGGGTGGAAGTGCGAGTATTGGGACAGGGCCTTGTAGTGCGTGACTTACAATTTTCCACAGCTCGCTTCAGCATCTGTCAGCCGACCGAGCAGTGTTCCCTCCCTCCTCCGGAGAAGGTGCCTGATTCCCAGGCCCTGTCCCAATTCCCACACTACACCCTACGCCCCTCTATGAAGTGTTTACTTTGTACAAGAGCATGTAAGGGTTGAGGTGCGCAGGTTACAAGCGTGCAAAATTGGAGAATTGGGATAGTAGGGGTTACGTCATCGATTTGCACCTCTGCACCGTAACTGCAACATCGAAAAGGGCTGGAACCAGTGCTGTTTTTACAGTCTTGCTGCTAAAACAACTATTTAAAACTGCAATAAGCAATTGTTTTGAGGAGAAGAAAGTGCAGGAAGCGACGGAGGCTTATACACCAGACTCTCGCTGCGCCAGTGTTTGTTTGAAAGGTAACTTCAGTTTTATGGGGTACTGACTGCCCAGACTCACTCTGAACCCAGTGGTATCTTACAATGTTAAGCCTGGAAAACCAGTAAAAAAAATATTTGTCGGCTTGCTGTCTAAAGTTTACGCAGTTCTTATTATTCTGATTTGATGGCTGGTTACGTTGATGGTTGTGATTGGTTTTTGCTCAGAACATCATCTGCAGCAGTGAATTGTGGGTAATATACTTCCGCCGAAGGGCGGATGTGGGGCACAAATGGGGCGGAGCTAAGGACGACTCTGGAGAATTGGGACACACTACGCACTCGAACCCATCAACGGGAACGCACAATTCAGGGACACATGGGTGGAAGTGCGGGTATTGGGACAGGGCCCCAGTGTTACACCATATTCTGTGATCACCGTATGATGTGACCATAGGAGGCGCTGTTGGGTTTTTACACCGTATCTTGGCCTCAAAAAAGAGTATTCTATGCCAATTATGTAAGCTTTGCCGAAGAGAGCGGGGCAAACAAACACAAAGAAAACTCTGAGCAAGCCCTGTTGTTTTTTGAAAAGTTGACTTGCGTAGAAAATTCTAAACTCATATGGTGGAGATTTATTGCCAAAAATCAAGAGCACATATTTTCAATTTGAGAGCAGGATTTCATTCTGCTTGTGCTCAAACTTAGTAATGCCTGCACTCAAAACTTTATTTCAAATGTACTCTGTTCTCTCTCAAATCTTTGTTTCTGCGCTCTGATCTAATGCTTCTTGCAAAGATAATTTCTCCTCCTGCTTGCTTCATCCGCCATGCGTGCAAACTTGCTCTCTGCTCGGATCAAAACTGCGCTCTCAAGTTTCTTCCCTGCTCACAAATTCTTTTTGCTCTCTCTCAGATTAAAGTCGTATCATCTCCTAGCAACCATATCAGCCAAAAGAATTACAGCGTGCAACTGCTAGGTCACAGGTTTAGTTGGGGTGCGCTTGTTTCCTTCTACTGAGCGTACCTGTGTTGCTACTTCCCTGACACAGGTCATACGGAGCAAAATCTGGAAGAAAGTGTTTCTATGCATACAGCGCAATTTCGTGAAATAGGTCAGTTTACTTCAATGGATAGCTCAACTCAGCAAAGTACAATGACAATGGAAGTAAGTGATTTTAAACATTCAAAAGTTTAATATGTACATCTGTTTCTATCAACATATCAACTTTTACTTCAACAGTAAAAGATGAATTTCATCAAAGTTTCTAACTGAAACTCATTCAGCTTTTCATAAAGTCAGTCAGTCAGTCAGTCATTTTCTACCGCTTATTCCATAGTGGGTCGTGGGGGAGCTGATGCCTATCTCCAGCAGTCTATGGGCAAGAGGCTGGGTACACCCTTGACAAGTCGCCAGTCCATCGCAGGGCATGTTTTAATAAAGTACCTTCATTCATTTAGGGGAAATGCCTATATTAGGAGGTAATTGTTTTTTGTTTTGTCAAAATTTATGGTGCCAAAGTGTTGGCATTCCAGAGAATTTCTATTCTATTGACCATTTCTTTTACACGCTCTTCAAAATGGGAACGAAAAAATAACATATCAAGTTAGATAGATGTGTGTTGATCTTCATACGTAAGGAAATACATGCCAAAACAGCCACTCTCCCAAACTCGCCAGTAGCTATAGACAGTGTAATAATTAACTGGAATTGTGACAAACAAATCAGGTAACCAAGTTTTTATATATATATACAGTATCAGGGGTTGACGTTAACTTTTTTGTTCACCAGCCACTGTGGCTAGTGGTTTTCCAATGTTTGTGGCCACTCCGCATTTTCACCAGCCACAATTTTGTTGTTGAGAATTATTTTAATATGATTAAAACTGACAATAGATTTACAACATTTTATAATCTAAATAACCCTTTTACACAATCATATCAAGACTACACAAAATGTTTACCACAGTATTCAGCTCAGACAAGGTTCTGTATAAAGCTCCTTTTATATGAAAATATGCAGGGATCAATGGTGCCAGGTCTCACGAGAGAAACAAGCAACCAGCTCTATCAAAACAAGCCCAAAAGAAGCCTATCTGGCTTTACATCACTGTGTAAAACAGAGGCCGCTTGTAAACAGCATAAATGTATACATTTATTATGGCATTATACAAAGCAAAATTATTATTAACACTTTTACCATAAACATTTTGAATAACAACTGATCAAAAGAAAAGTGCATTTTACAAACCTAACAGCAAAATGACAATAAACATAGTCAAGAAAAAATCTTTCTTTAATGTCTGTTTAAAAGAAAAGGCATGGTGAGCACATATTTCACACTGCGGGATCAGAAGGGAGACTCCCATCTCTGCAGTGCTCTCTCTTTCTCCCACTCTGTATTAAAATTTTTCCCATATTTTCCCCATTACTGCATCTCATTCTGACGCTGTCTCATCACTCGTTTCCCTGTCACTCTGGGCTCTAGCGTGAGTGTGCTCGGGTGTGCCGTCAACTCTGGTGGGAGTTATAACCAGGAAACAGCGACGTGGAAAGCACAAACTATCTACCACTTGTGTTTTGCTTTATTGTGGGAGCTGGGAGATAATCACAGGGTTTCACTCGGAAGGAATGCCAAGCCCAAACTTCACGTTCAAAAACAAAACCGCAACCCACGAGATTTGCAAGTGACTTTAGAGGAAAACAAGCCCAAAGTCGCTTATAATAAGCGGACTTGGCAACACTGGCGGTGAACAAAGTAGAAACATTACCTCCACATTACCGTCCCCACCGTTTCACAACTGTGTTCTCACAGGGACCGTCTGTTTAAAGCGACGTCGGTCAAACACTGTATGCAGGCAGTGCTCAAGGGAGTTGTACAGGTCCTTCTCAAAATATTAGCATATTGTGATAAAGTTAATTATTTTCCATAATGTCATGATGAAAATGTAACATTCATATATTTTAGATTCATTGCACACTAACTGAAATATTTCAGGTCTTTTATTGTCTTAATACGGATGATTTTGGCATACAGCTCATGAAAACCCAAAATTTCTATCTCACAAAATTAGCATATTTCATCCGACCAATAAAAGAAAAGTGTTTTTAATACAAAAAACGTCAACCTTAAAATAATCATGTACAGTTATGCACTCAATACTTGGTCGGGAATCCTTTGGCAGAAATGACTGCTTCAATGCGGCGTGGCATGGAGGCAATCAGCCTGTGGCACTGCTGAGGTCTTATGGAGGCCCAGGATGCTTCGATAGCGACCTTTAGCTCATCCAGAGTGTTGGGTCTTGAGTCTCTCAACGTTCTCTTCACTCTTTCTGTGTCTTACCCTCTTGCTTGATGGTGTCAATAGTGGCCTTCTGGACAGCAGTCAGGTCAGCAGTCTTACCCATGATTGGGGTTTTGAGTGATGAACCAGGCTGGGAGTTTTAAAGGCCTCAGGAATCTTTTGCAGGTGTTTAGAGTTAACTCGTTGATTCAGATGATTAGGTTCAAAGCTCGTTTAGAAACCCCTTTAATGATATGCTAATTTTGTGAGATAGGAATTTTGGGTTTTCATGAGCTGTATGCCAAAATCATCCGTATTAAGACAATAAAAGACCTGAAATATTTCAGTTAGTGTGCAATGAATCTAAAATATATGAATGTTAAATTTTCATCATGACATTATGGAAAATAATTAACTTAATCACAATATGCTAATATTTTGAGAAGGACCTGTACATACATACCAGTGACGATTGCTTTAAGACTGCAAGGGAAGCTCAGCTTCCCCTAAAATCTAAAAAAATAAGTGATCAAATATATACTGTTGTGTGTACATGTCATTGACTAAATATGCGCTACAACGCGCTCAACTTTTGTTCAGAATCAACTTCTTATCACTGGTAACGACGCGGCTGTCCTCTCACTCATTCCCGCAGCTTCACAGTACTTTAAACAGTGAGTTCAATAGCGAAGCAAAAATGCTGGGCTTTGTTCCGCCCATCTGACGCTCAGCGTCTCTGGGGGTCAGTGGGCTGGCCTCGGCTGGCCTGGACGCTCAGCTTCTGCATGATGATTGGATGATCTGTCTGAGGCTGAATCCCTTTTTGATTGACAGCGGAATGAGCGAATCAGCGATCTTGAAATTGAGCTTCCCCCTTTGTCTTTTTTTTAGGTTATAATCCCAGACCTTTAGCCATATCAGCACAGAAACTGTTCACCAGATACAAAATCAAACTTCTTCCATGGCCATTAGAGACTCCAGACTGTAATCATATATAAGCATTGTTCATTTTAGGAATCTGGGTGATCTAGAGAGAGTGCTGAAAGATCCTCCTGTCTGTCTCTCTAACACTGGCAATGGTATAGCAGAAGTCTAATTGCTGTCCTATTAGCAAAGGAGGGTGTAAAAACTATTAGCAGCAGAGGTCCTGACAAGAATGGATCTTGTGTAAAAGTGCAAAGAATAATCTTCATTGTTTGATTGTTACAATCTGATAATACAAGTTTAATCTTTCCTTTGTGTTTGAGCTCAGTTTGTTCACAGATCCATTTCTCCAGAGTAAAACCAATTATCACGGATTGCTTTTAAGCTCAGCCAATTAAACTTGGCCCCCTCTGCCATCTTCCCCCAAATCTGTACTGAAATGCTTGAAGATGACTTCTCTGAGCCCAAGTAAACGCAGCAGCATCTAGATGCACTGCTCTGATGGCAACAAAGGTAAAGTAAGGTATAACACTATGTAAGAAAGTTATCTCTCAACAAATCATTTCATGAGGAATAAAAAAAAAATATAGAAATGGGGCATGATAACTATCTCAGTTGTTTTTATCTCTGATAAAATGAGTTACACAAGACTAGTTTCTAAAAAGAAATAAATGTTAAAAGAAACTGGTCTTTTAGATGGATTGAGAATATTCTGCTCCTTTCTTAACAGCTGTGTCAAATTTTTGAATGTCCCAAACTATCATTTTTAGGAAGACTAACTCTTTGGGGGAACTTTGGATTACACATAAAGTACACCATCAAACTAATTTAAAGAAGTGCCTTGTCTGTGGAGGTAAAGTAAAAGTTTGTGAATTTATTTTGCAGAAGTCATCAAAACTGTGAAGGACAGGATGATATTGCAGCTTCATAAAAGCTGGGATTTTCCTTTAAGGAGAGAAGGAAATGATATACTTGGTCATTTTAGATAATTTTGAAAACCCCTCAGTATTTGTTACATTGCAGACAAAACCAAAAGACAGGCTTACCATTTGACAGCTCAGTTCGGTGATAAGAGAATATTTATCTGAAAAAAATAAAGAAAAATGTGACTCCACGTTTATGTAACTATATATAAATAGTTATATATATACAGGTCCTTCTCAAAATATTAGCATATTGTGATAAAGTTCATTATTTTCCATAATGTCATGATGAAAATTTAACATTCATGTATTTTAGATTCATTGCACACTAACTGAAATATTTCAGGTCTTTTATTGTCTTAATACGGATGATTTTGGCATACAGCTCATGAAAACCCAACATTCCTATCTCACAAAATTAGCATATTTAATCCGACCAATAAAAGAAAAGTGTTTTTAATACAAAAAACGTCAACCTTCAAATAATCATGTACAGTTATGCACTCAATACTTGGTCGGGAATCCTTTTGCAGAAATGACTGCTTCAATGCGGCGTGGCATGGAGGCAATCAGCCTGTGGCACTGCTGAGGTCTTATGGAGGCCCAGGATGCTTCGATAGCGGCCTTTAGCTCATCCAGAGTGTTGGGTCTTGAGTCTCTCAACGTTCTCTTCACAATATCCCACAGATTCTCTATGGAGTTCAGGTCAGGAGATTTGGCAGGCCAATTGAGCACAGTGATACCATGGTCAGTAAACCATTTACCAGTGGTTTTGGCACTGTGAGCAGGTGCCAGGTCGTGCTGAAAAATGAAATCTTCATCTCCATAAAGCTTTTCAGCAGATGGAAGCATGAAGTGCTCCAAAATCTCCTGATAGCTAGCTGCATTGACCCTGCCCTTGATAAAACACAGTGGACCAACACCAGCAGCTGACACGGCACCCCAGACCATCACTGACTGTGGGTACTTGACACTGGACTTCTGGCATTTTGGCATTTCCTTCTCCCCAGTCTTCCTCCGGACTCTGGCACCTTGATTTCCAAATGACATGCAGAATTTGCTTTCATCCGAAAAAAGTACTTTGGACCACTGAGCAACAGTCCAGTGCTGCTTCTCTGTAGCCCAGGTCAGGCGCTTCTGCCGCTGTTTCTGGTTCAAAAGTGGCTTGACCTGGGGAATGCGGCACCTGTAGCCCATCTCCTGCACACGCCTGTGCACGGTGGCTCTGGATGTTTCTACTCCAGACTCAGTCCACTGCTTCCGCAGGTCCCCCAAGGTCTGGAATCAGCCCTTCTCCACAATCTTCCTCAGGGTCCGGTCACCTCTTCTCGTTGTGCAGCGTTTTCTGCCACACTTTTTCCTTCCCACAGACTTCCCACTGAGGTGCCTTGATACAGCACTCTGGGAACAGCCTATTCGTTCAGAAATTTCTTTCTGTGTCTTACCCTCTTGCTTGAGGGTGTCAATAGTGGCCTTCTGGACAGCAGTCAGGTCGGCAGTCTTACCCATGATTGGGGTTTTGAGTGATGAACCAGGCTGGGAGTTTTAAAGGCCTCAGGAATCTTTTGCAGGTGTTTAGAGTTAACTCGTTGATTCAGATGATTAGGTTCATAGCTCGTTTAGAGACCCTTTTAATGATATGCTAATTTTGTGAGATAGGAATTTTGGGTTTTCATGAGCTGTATGCCACAATCATCCGTATTAAGACAATAAAAGACCTGAAATATTTCAGTTAGTGTGCAATGAGTCTAAAATATATGAATGTTAAATTTTCATCATGACATTATGGAAAATAATGAACTTTATCACAATATGCTAATATTTTGAGAAGGACCTGTATATAATTATGTAACTATATGGGGCTAAATTGGTTACATACCTCAAAACAGCTGAAACGCTTTATTGATCTTACCTAAAATTAAAATTAAATGTAAGTATATGGCTGACCAAACCCAAAAAGACAGTTAGACTTATAGTCTGGTTGAACTCAACCAGACTATAAGTTGAAATTAATAATTAAATACAGGGGTTGGACAATGAAACTGAAACACCTGGTTTTAGACCACAATAATTTATTAGTATGGTGTAGGGCCTCCTTTTGCAGCCAATACAGCATCAATTCGTCTTGGGAATGACATATACAAGTCCTGCACAGTGGTCAGAGGGATTTTAAGCCATTCTTCTTGCAGGATAGCCAGGAAACCTCCCACACTAAAATGACAGGTGTTTCAGTTTCATTGTCCAACCCCTGTATGACAAGTCACATTTAACACATAAATACATTTCAATGAAAGATATAATCAAGACAAAACAGTATTTATTCATTAGCAAAAGCTTTCAGCTGAAGCAACTTACAACCATAGAACAAACAATGAGCATCAGTGCAGTATAGATAATGTGGTATAAAATGCACCCAATGCTTTATCTGTTTACAGAAAAATGGTGGTTAGTAACAAATATTATAGGTAGTGCACCTTATTGTGTTTATCTGATAAATATGGAGTTTTCCCAACAATCTAAGTTTATTATCTGCTGCTGATTCTTGTCTGTCTATAATCTGCGTGCTGTGCTTACAGAATCCCCACAGCTGTCTATGTAAATTAGAAATGCACAGTTGAATGGTCAGAGCAAAGTGCTAAGCTTATAAAGCAGGAGAAGGAGATTCATCTCAACACAGTTAGCTGGAACCGCACGGAACCATGTTACAAGCCGAACCATCCCTGATTGTGTCATATCAAAACAGAGAGCAAATATGCTAGCATTGGCCTATAACCTTAGCAAACTTGATTAGTGGGAGCTACTAGCGACTTTAGCAGCTTGTGTGGAGTTAGGTATTCAGTCTCTTTAGAAACAAATAATGAATCTATACAAGTTTTATGTGACATGTTCACAGAGGCTTATAGCATGAACATCAAGTTAGTTAAATAATACAACTTGTGTAATACTGATGACATGTAGTGTTAATTTATAGCATTTTAAAGCTAGCATGCACTGGGCTCTGATTTTTGTTTTACTTTAATGTATTATCAGATTGGGATTCAGCATCAGCTATTGCCTAATCTAAAATTCCTTGGGCATTTGTTGTGATCAGGGACAACTCCTACTTAAATAGAAATCATTTTATTGTTTCAGAAAGCCTTTAGACATTTTCAAATGAACATCTGCGGTGAATCAAGCTATCTATGTTCTGGGTGGTTTGCAGCAGGAATTTTAAAGCAGTGTTTGCAGCATGTCTCATTAAATCTGGTTCTGGGTAGAGAAAGCACAGTTCCACTTGGATAAAAGACTTGGGTTATTGCATTGGTTTGATACAAGAGCTATACGAACGACAAAGCCTGAGCCAGAGGTTTCACTTATTAAACAGAAAACCCACATAGTCAAAGGAGGAACATGAAAACTGCAAACACAAAATATTCCCCAACAACTTTCGGTTCAGAAATGTCTCAAACTGAAATTATGTGAAAAAGTAAAAAAAAAATGGAATTCACAATCCTTCTTTTGGTCCAAAAAAACAATGTGATTGTAAATACATAATTACATAAATACATAATTAATTCTTTTATATATCACTACATAAAAAATAAAATTAACAGTGAACATTATGGAGTTATGTGTTTCAAGACAAACCTTTTATGGTGAAGTGGACATTTAAGCAGAAGCATGAAACTTAAAATGGATATAAAGTAATATAAAAAAACATGTACATATTGAATTAATTTATTATTGTAAGAAACCACCTTTGCCAATCACATCTGTCTTAGATGTTCTCTTGTCTTTTCCATTTTGAAAAGCGAATACGACTACAGGGACTCTGTAGCATGTTACATTTAAATACGAGGGATGCAAGTTTTGAAACAAAAAATTAAAAGATAATTTTTGATTTCTTCTTGTGATTTTCTTCTTAAATTATGTTCTGTTTTTACATTTAAAAAAAAACTGTCTCACCAAACCAAACAGATTTGCATTTTTGGTTTCTTTTCAGTACAGTATGCACATGTTCCACATTTGTTAACATTGCAGTACCTGTTTTGCCCCTTACTTTAAATCCCACCTTCTTCATTGGGGTTCAATTTTTTTAATATGAAAACAGCAAATAACAAATGTTATTATTTGTGTGTGATAATGCCTGGTGATGTTTCCTTCTTTGTGCCTGAAGACAATTAATTTCTTAGTTTAATTTTTGTTTTTTTTCTTCAAATAGTTTTCTCTGCGTGGTCAATGATCGCTACAAAGAAAGTAGCGATCGAATGTAAGCGAATGTAGCGAAAGAATGTAAAAATTATATAAATATTAAGAATGTTTTTCTCTCACCTCTAAAACGGTAACCCAAAACCCCTGCAACCATGACCATTGCTCCAATAAGAAATCCAAAGAAAAATACCAGACCACATCTGTCTCTGGATGTATGTGTTTTATCTGGACCTAAATAAAAAAGATGGTGAAAACAGTGTAAAACATACAGAAGGTTACATGTTAAATAAGCAGTATTTTATATTGACAAATTAAAGGAAACACTTTCTATTAGATGTTTATTGACTATACTGTTATAGTCAATATAGTCAATATAGTTCAGTATAGTTAATAAATATAATATTCAGACAGACTATTTGTGTATCAGAATCAGTTTAAATAATGCATTAAAAAAATGCTATTGGAAAGTTGGCCTGTAAGTTTGTTTCACAATGATATAGATGCATCCCAATAATAGGAATATAGTCAGTCAATATTTATACCACTTCTTCCATAGTGGGTCGTGGAGAAGCTGGTCTCCAGCAGTCTATGAGGCAGGGTACACCATGGACAGGTCGCAGGGCAACACAGACACACACAGAACAAACTACCATGCACACACTCATTCACACCTAAGGGCAATGTAGAGAGACCAGTTAACCTAAAAGTCATATTTTAGGTTAACTGGGGGCAGAAGCTGGGGTACCCAGAGAGAACCCATGCATGCACAGGGAGAACATGCAAACTCTATACAGAAAGACCCCCAGCCAGGAGTGGAACCCAGGACCTTCTTGCTGCAAGGCAACAGTGCTACTAAGTGCGCCACCGTATAGCTCATGATGGCACAATCAGTAGCACTTCATCATATATATTATACAAATATAATTAAAATGTTTTTTTTTTCAATAATTCAATTTAAAAAAGTAAAACTCTTTCAAGAGTTGCCCAGCTGACAGCCAATGTCACCCTCATTATAGAGGTGAAGCCACAAAAGGTCATTGCTAAAGAAACAAGCTGTTCACAGAGTGCTGTATTCAAGCATATTAATGCAAAGGGCCCCATTAACAGCCTTGACAGAATCCATCTTGGGTGTCTCTGTATCGCTTCACGCTTTACACAACATTGCAACACTGCATACTTTTTCAATACAATGCCCGTTCGTTCGTTCGTCGTCTTCCGCTTTATCCGGGACCGGGTCGCGGGGGCAGCAGACTCAGCAGAGACGCCCAGACGTCCCTCTCCCCAGACACCTACTCCAGCTCCTCCGAGGGGAGCCCAAGGCATTCCCAGGCCAGCCGAGAGACATGGTCCCTCCAACGTGTCCTGGGCCGTCCCCTGGGCCTCCTCCTGGTGTGACGTGCCTGGAACACCTCCCGAGGAAGGCGTACAGGAAGAGAGTTGAATACATCCCTGGCCAAGGGCTCTGCCAGACGTTCCCAGCAGACCCTCACTATGTGCTTGGGCCTGCCAAGTCTGTCCGGCTTTCTCCTCTTCCAGCGGATCCAACTCATCACCAGGTGGTAATCAGTGGACAGCTCAGCCCCTCTCTTCACCCGAGTGTCCAAAACATGCGGCCGAAGGTCTGACGATACGACAACAAAGTCGAACATCGACCTCCTGCCTAGGGTGTCCTGGTGCCAAGTGCACTGATGGACACCCTTATGCCTGAACATGGTGTTCGTTATGGACAATCCGTGACTAGCACAGAAGTCCAATAACGAAACACCACCGGGATTCAGATCGGGGAGGCCATTCCTCCCAATCACGCCTCTCCAGGTGTCGCTGTCATTTCCCACATAGGTGTTGAAGTCCCCCAGCAAAATAATGGAGTCCCCGGGAGGGGCACTATCCAGCACCCCGGACAGGGACGCCAAGAAGGCCGGGGACTACATACTACCGCCTAGCCCGTAGGCCGAAACAACAGAGACCTGTCCCCAACCCGAAGGTGCAGGGATGCGACCGTCTCATCCACTGGGGTAAACCCCAACACGAGACGGCTGAGCTGGGGGGCAACAAGCAAACCCACCCCAAGTCGCCGCCTCTCCCCGTGGGCCACTCCAGAGTAGAAGAGAGTCCAGCCTCTCTCAAGGAGATGGGTTCCAGAGCCCACACTGTGCGTGGAGGCGAGCCCGACTATTTCTAGTCGATATCTCTCGACCTCCCGCACAAGCTCAGGCTCCTTTCCCCCAGTGAGGTGACATTCCACGTCCCTAGAGCCAGCCTAAGCATCTGGAGATCAGGCCGCCGAGGTGTCCAACTTCGTCCGCCGCCCAATCCTCTTTGCACCAATACAATGCCAATCATTTAAAAAAGTTTATCTAAATATCTGTCAACTGCATACTTTCCTAACTTAACCTTTTGGTTTACAGCTAATGTCTTTGAGGCATCTTTTGCATGGCATTAAATAACAGTAAGTTCCAACTAATAAAAACTCACCTTTACACTTTGATGTCCAATCGCTTGATGCAGTCTCCATGTTATTCCTGGCGGTGCAAGTGACATTTACAGGATCTGCTGATGTCTGACAAAATGCTAAAAGCTCTGAAGCTCCACTCCAAGAAATATTGCTGCTATGACGACATGACGGTTTAATCTCCCAGGAGTAGTTAACACCGTTATCTGGCGAAGAACAATTGAGCACCAAGGTACAGCCTGCTTCTGTTTCTGTAGACTGGATCACCGTTATGGTCGGCTGCTTGAGGTGTTCTGCAATCATCATTTATTAAAAGGTTGATTGTTCACATGAATCCATGATCACAGAAACCAGTAAGCTATTTAAATATCTAAAATGATGCAATGACTACAAAAAAGTTAATAGGGAATCATGGGATGCTGTTAAACAGTGTTTAAAACAATAAAAACATTTGTATGACAAATTAAAAGTGGCTAAGCAAGGCTCAGTATTTTGCCTGAACACTTACGTTTCACTATTAGCCTGATTTTGTTTTGATCCTGATTCTGACGTTCTTTATTGAGGAACTCCACTGTGTATTCCAGGGCATCGCTTTGACGCAGACTTTGAATGGTTAAATTACCTGCAGCAACAGAGTAAACACTGTAAACAGAGAAATTAACATTTCTTTGTATTGTTCCAGGTGACCATTTTCATTTTACCTGAGTGTTCGTCAAGTTTGAGCCTCCCTTTGTATTCTGGGCGACGGTCAGTATTGATACCTCCATTGTCAAAGGTGGCAATCCAGGTGGTGTTGCTGAATATTGACCAGTCAATTCTGGATAGAGTCCATGATGGGTCAGCTCCTGATGGCAAGGTAATGGTTTCACCTACGTAACCTGAGACTTTGCCAAGTTCCTTACCCTGCACCCCTGGAGGAATAATTTAACAAGGATCAGTTGAATGGCTTCATGTGCCTCAGGTTCCCTAAATACAGACATTCTAGAGTGACCTTTTACTTAAATGTGTCAAGAATATAAAAACAATTCTGGCCATCTGGTCTGCATCTCACTAGTTTTATTTTTTAAAGCAGAACAGAGGAATTAATAAAACAGTGTTAAATTAGTTTGTGCTTTGTTAGTCATTTCTTCAATTCCAATTTAAATCTTGTGAAGAGAAACATTGTCTTGGTTTGGTACCACTTCCCCAGGCATATACAAAAAATAAAAAATACTTCTCCCATCCCATTATGCCTCCACCAGAGGACTGAACCATTGATACAAGGGTGGATAGATTCACACCTTGACATTGTTTATGCCAAATTCTGATCCTAGCATCTGAATTTTCCAAGTATAATCAAGACTCATTGGACAAAGTATTTATGTAATCCATTTTGTCTAATTCTGAGACTATTTCAATTCAGGCCTCAGATTCCTGTTCTTAGCTGACAGTAGTGTCACCCAGTTAGGTGTTCTGCAACAGCAGCTCATCTGCCCTGAGGTTCGAAGTGTCGTGTGTTCAGAGATGGTTTTCTACATACCTTGGTTGTTAAATGTTTTTATTTGAGGTCCATCTTAGAATCCCCTTTGTTCTCTTTGTATTTCCTCTGGAGTCTGGTTTTAAAAAGTACAAATTGTCTTTTCATTGTTTTGTGGATTATAATCTTTTTAATTTGTTTTTTAATGCGAGTTGAGCAGGAGCATCAAACTGGTTTTATTAATAGTCTTTTTTATTTCAATCTTGATGTTGTATGTTCTTTTTTTTTTCTTTGTTTTATGGACCTCTACAGCACTTTGGTCACTTTGGGTGTGTAAAGCGCTCTATAAAAAGATTTGTATTGATTTGATTCATCATATTTCCCTCTGACCCGAACAAGGCATTTTCCTCAACACAACTTCCACTGGAAAAAATGTTTTAATCGTGTGTAAATCTGAGAGATGGTTGTGTGTAAAAATCCCATTAGATACAGTAAACATTTTTTGAATCACTCAGACCCACAACCTTACCTCATTCAAAGTCATTTAAATCCACTTTTCTTCCCATTCTTACACTTGGTTTGAACTGATGTATGGTTTATAAGAACAAGTCTAGATGTTTAAATGCACCAGTTTACCATATTAGCAGGTTCACTATTTGAGTCAGTAAGCAACTGAACGGGTTTCACCTCATGCACGTGTTAGATAGATACTGTATTTCTAAACTGGTTTAGCTGTTGGATTAGTTTATGAAAAACTTACATTTCCTATATAAACAGCCATTTTTCTATCTCCCCTGTTAAAGTTCAGGAATATTCTTAATCCACGAAAGAAACTTACAAAGAGACAGCTTTGTTACAGTGAAGAATGCATTCATTTCCTTTAAGCACCAAAAGCACCAAAGGGACAGCAGGAAACCAGAAAGTAACCTGTCCACCCACACCAGGTATACCACCACCTCCACTATCACCACCATAAGGACAAGACACAGAAAGCTTACCGAGGAAGCTTATTTTAGATTCCTACCATCTGGAATCGTGTTGTTTTCTTTTTTTTTTTTGCCAAAATTCACTTTGCATTTTGATTTGCATTTTATCTCATGTTTTCATTACCATGATAGACCAAAGTGATGTCCTTTATTTCCCCTCATGAAAAGAACACCATCATGATTAAACATTTAACACTTTAACCAGAGATTCAGCCCAAGATGTAGTAAAGCTGACTTTCATATCGGCCTGTTAACTCTCAGCTGCAAACTGCTCCTCTGCACATTTAAGATTGTGTCCTGAAGATGCTAACGACACTAAATTAAAGCTGGAAGCAGCATTGAAGGCCCTCACACCTCTGCGTAACTCGGCCTGTGCAGCGACCGCGGGAGCCTGGCATCGCTGCCTGCGCATGACCAACGAGGCTGCTATTCAATTCCACACATCGCCACTAGGAGGGACTGTGAGCAACATGTCATATGATGTTCGGACACACAGAGTTCTCATCTAACGTGAACCATTTAAAATTTGGGGGAAATCCGACCTTCCAGATGGAAGCTATGTGAATATCCAATTTGAGTGGCTCCTCTAGTACATCAGTCAAGGGTTGAAAAAAATGGAGGGGACGTGACGTCAGTGACTGGTGGAAGACTGATAGGAGAGCAAATAGAGCTGGAATTGTCCTTGAAGGCACAGCCAACTTTCATAAGATGTCTGTTAAAGTGATCCACTATTTTAGGTTTGTCTGTGACAACAACACCATTCTGAATTTGATCTGAATCCCAGTATAAATCCAGCTGTTCTGTGAAGGCCTCAGAGCATTAAATAGAAAACATACGTGAACAAACAGCCTCATGAAGACCAAGAATAACAAACTGGTCAGGCATGGGATAAAGCTGTGAGGTTTAAACAGGTTTGGTGTTATAAATCTATTTCCCAAGCTTCAGACAGCAAACTGCATTACATTACATTGTTGGACCATGTTTTGCTTAATATTGGACCATTTGTAAGTTGCTGGACACCAGCATGCCTTCCGGCATGATCGGCCATTTTGTATCCCAGGACAGTCCGCTACTACAAATCCCAGCGGCCACTGCGGCTGATAGGACGGGGCGTTGCAGCTCTGATGCCACAGTCAACTAAACAACACCAGAAAACTAAACGAATTAAGGTTACAGGAATAAGAAGGCTTGTAAGTTTTCAACTTTACTGATCGAAGACGTGGGTTTAACACGTAACCAGAAAAACACAGAGTTTTCAAGGAGATGCAATTTTTGGTCCTTGTTTTTTTTTTTGTTCCAGTCGACTAGTGACGGTCTGTCATATTTTTTCACCTTTCTGCCAAGGAGGTCACAAAGGACGAAAAAACCGACTGCTTTGCTGAGTATCCACGGACGCGTGGAACTCTTCAACCCCTTTCTCTCTCTCTCTCCCTCTGCTCAGAGGAGACAACGACAAGTAAAATCCATCCTTTTATTTTTATTTCTTTATTAGAAATAGCGTGGGCAGGATAGAGTAGGTCATAGTGCGATTTAGAGTTGCCACTTATAGTCTAATGTGTTCTGAATTGTATGTGCATGCAACCTTTTTTTGAAACTTGACTGCCGTTGAATTTTGGAGGCCGCCGAGTCTCGCAAGTTGTGTTTTTACTGTCTGGAATACCTGAACGCAGGTGCGCTGCGGAACTGAACTGCTATAATAACAGTATGGTGAAAATCAACCATTTTCTTTGTCTTCAACTTCGTGCTTTACTGGCTTGCCGCCAAAAGATTTTATTATCCTTTGTCCTCTGGGTTTACAATTTTGTGTGGGGGAAGTTTTATGATGGCCTGTGTTCCCCTGAGCTACACTTTGGGAGGGCCCACTTTGGCCTCCCAAAGCTTCGTTCAACACCATACTCCTCTTGTAATTTTGCCATAACTGCTGGTTTGATCTCATACACACTTCTTGCTGTTTTTATTTTGTTTAGTTAGATATTTTACCCTTTTTGTGTAGAACTTTGCATGTTTGATTAGGTGAAGATTATTGAATCGGAAGATCGGGTTGTATCAGGGCTGTTGATTTAATAAATATTCACATAGATAAAGAGAAGGCGTTTGTGTTTATTTTGTGCAAGAGTGATTTGTCAGTCAAAATAAGGTAAAAGTTACCCACATTTCGGCAGAAACGGTTGATTAAACAGTGACATCTAGTAATAGTTATCAACTATTACTGAGAATTTGATAATTGTAATTATCAAGGGCTTTGAGCCACAATTAAAATCCCAGAGGACATCTCTGATGTCGATTCATAAATAAGGATTTTTGGTTAAGAAATTAATTTGGTCAAATTATGATAATTATTGATAAATATTAATTAATCAATATTCATAATCCCAACATTATTGCACATATGTTTATTACAACAAATAATTTCTTATTAGCCAACCAAGCTCAAAATCACATTTTGTATTACATTCATTATATTTTAGCCTATGGATTATATATTAGAATTATACATAGCTTATATAGGCTATGTATTGATTCCAATATTGTAAAATGTAGATTACAGAGCATTATAAATTAAATCATTATTAACAGCAGCAACAATTACACTTTTTTTCTTTATGTCGACTATATATTTCCCCTGGTACCTGGTGAACGGTACCTGGTACTGGTACCGTTCACCTAATCTCACAGAAACTGAGAATCTGTCAACACTACAAATGCAAACTTAGGAAAAAAGGCGAGAAGAAAGCAGTTGTAGAAACAAATTTGTATTAAGTCACATGTAAACTTTGCCAAATGCCATGGGACAGAACTAATATGGGGAAGAAGATGCTCTGGTCAGATTAAAAAACATCACCTGTTTGGTTCTACACTATAAACACTACATGTGGAGGGTAACTAACAAAATACAAAATCATGTATTATTTCCCTTCCACCACACTACGTTGTGTTGGTATGTCACCTTAAGTCCAAATAAGATACACTGAATAAAGTAGCTCAATAAAATGTGGACGAATGTAAAGGGTTAAATTTTTAGGCACTTTGATGATAATTGAGGAGATACTTGTGAATGAGACTTTTAATATTCAATATTTTATTACTATACTACTCCGTTTGGATCAGTGATGAATGAGAAAACAAACATTTGCCCACAGAGACTCAAACTGGAGAAGTGTCACTTCTTAGTAAAACGGATATAGACATTAAGACAGATTCAGCTGCATTTGCAGTTGAAGCTCAACACACAAATTCTCACATTACATGTCCTTGACCATGTTTCCTTTTTTCATGTTCATGAGCAGAATTACCCATCAAACGAATCATGTCCTTTCTTTTCAAAAGGTAGCTATACTAATTTTGTGACAACAGTAGGATCACCACTTAAGCTTAGACGTCGTGAGCTTGAAGTTTAGCCTGACATTTTAGCTTCAGTAGGTCTTCTGTTTTTTTTTGTTCTGAACCATCATATTACATTTTTTTAACATGTATTTGAAAACTGACATCATATTTTCCAAAACCTTTTATAAGTACAAGTACCTACCTTGAAATAATAGAAGGACGATTATAAGTCTCATTGCTGCACCGTCACACAAAACGCAGTGATGGCTTATAGGAAGGCAAGGCAACTTCCTTTATATTACTTCCCTAGAGAAGTAACAGAAAACAGCGCACACTCTTCAGAGCTAAATGGCATTTTTAAGTTAGTATATATTTGTCAGTTCTCCAGAAGTGCAAACTACATCAACAAGTTACTAAACACAACTATAAATTATAAAACGCAACTACATTTAAAAAAACGCAGCAACATTTCAAAAAACGCAACATTAACTAAGCACAACAACAAATCAAAAAACACAACATTTCAAAAAACGCAACATTAACTAAGCACAACAACAAATCAAAAAACACAACAACATTTCAAAAAACGCAACATTAACTAAGCACAACAACAAATCAAAAAACACAACAACATTTCAAAAAACGCAACATTAACTAAGCACAACAACAAATAAAAAAACACAACATTTCAAAAAACGCAACATTAACTAAGCACAACAACAAATCAAAAAACACAACAACATTTCAAAAAACGCAACATTAACTAAGCACAACAACAAATCAAAACACAACATTTCAAAAAACGCAACATTAACTAAGCACAACAACAAGCTGCGGAAAAGAGATGGTTGAGCTGTCACCAAACTTTTGCAGCAGCTGTGGCAAGAGGATTCAAGAAATATGTGTTGGAGTTACTCCACGGCCTTCAAGTAAGTTTATAAGCATGAAAAATAGTTTATTTGTCTTATAGTACCTTGTTAACGTCAGCGGTGTCCAGACTGCTCGTAGTCATTTAAATGGGCCTGGTAAATTCAAATGCTGAATTAAACATGTACCTAGGTTTCAGTCATGCAGCAACATTTATAGGTAAAATATAAATGTCCGATGCATTCGTGGGCGCTATTTACCAGGGAAATCTGTGTTGCTCTGGTTAGTATGGCATGTCTGCATATATGACTATGCATCTCTCTGATGTGCGCCTTTGTCATTTTTCCCCCATCGACTTTAGCACGACAGGCTATCCCACCCTGCCCGACTCCAGCCTTCAGCACCTTCCTAGAATACCGACAAAAGAAAAACGAGGAGCAACAAAAGTTTTCTCTAGGGAGAAAGGGGTTAAAAATAAAAGTTGGGGTAGGTTAGCTATGACTCCGACTAAAAACAAGCAGCTTTTATCAAGGATTCTGGTATGAATAAAGTTCAGCGTAACAAAGCGATGCAGAATACTTGTTAACCCGTCATAGCAAATTGTCAATTCATTGATCAGCCAAAATAGTAAATCAGCTATTGATTAATAAATTACCAACCATTATTATGATCTATTTGTATCCAAATCTGTGGTTTAAAAGTAAAGGTTTCCATCATTCTGCTTTGACTGATATTATTATTTAATTGGTCCATTTGGTTGTTATTGCAAAATGTAATACAATAATTAAAAGCAAAAAGAACAATTTTGACAATATTTTTAAACATTTCTCAGTCTTTCACATCTTTTTTCTTTCATATAAATGTTGGCTTGATGGTAATTCAGAAGGGTGGTCTAAGGCCACAGCGTGGAAGAACAATTTCCCTTACAACAGACCCAGATATCTCTGCTACAACTCTGCTCAGTCAGGCTGTTAAAAAAATGAAGGACTTCAAGAAAGATGTAAAAGATGGGCCTTTCCTTCTTCTGTATCCAGATGGGACAGAGGTCATTAATATCCCTGGAACACAAAGACCTTTTTACCCTTGCTTCTTATAAGGCTGAAGTTGGCAAGTCATATCAAAGCATTACTGTTTTCATCTGCTTGAAAAGGGACTTTTGAAGAAAGTAAGCTGTGGAGTTTGTGTGTGGAGTTTGGCACACATTGCCTAAACTTCAACAAATGTAAATTTTGAAGTTGTGCAAGTAAGCATCACTGGCATAAACCAATCAAGTCAATTGTATACATACATTAGCTCCTACATGTCAAGTTACTTCCTAGAACATAGAAAGCTTTGGGATCTGCCGAGTCACGAGTTTTTACCAATGCTGTGTTTATGCATTTGGATATGACTTAACATTGTTTAGCGAATATAGTATTATCACTTAGTAGAATTTTTGTTGTTGTTGTTGTTTGTTTCTTTTATGTTTTGCAGTTGGAAATTTGTCAGACTTGTCTGACTCTGACCCAGAGATTGTTATAAAAAAATCCTCAGAGTTTGATCTTGCTGATACACTGGTAAGTACAATTTAAAATGTATTTGGTCTGTCCTTCTTGTTTTGGTTGTTCGATGATCACAAGCACCATTTACCTTTTACTTCAGCTCCTTAGAACTATGTAACTGTTTTTATGTGAAATGTGTTGTGTGTCTTTACTTCAGCCATGCGAACCTCTGGATGAAGGCAGTCCTTTACAAAAAGTGGCTGAAACAGAGTAAGTTATATTTTAAGAATATATCATAGCATGATGTGTGTGTATGTGTACCAAAGGTATTTTAGCATTTACTGTATTTGCATGCAGTATGTATTAATGTTATATAGTTTGGTTATTTGTATAGCATATATCTTATAAAGTGCTTGTATTGCTTGTTTATTTTCTGGATGCTTGTTTGTTTTTGAAGTGTCAAATAAACAGGCATGGAAATCTTTATTAGACAACCCTTGATTTCTTCAGCGTCTTGTTCATTTTACTGTCTGGTTCAAGTAAAGGTACATTTGTTTAGGCAAATACAATAACAGAAATAGCTCACAAGAGTTTACTTTGAAAACTTCTCTATTCATTTTCTACAAAATCTGTTGCGAGAATGACCAAAATCACTTCAATAGCTACGATATTGCACTGCCAAAAACAGTGCTTTTAGGCATTCCTTGTTTTAATTTCTCTCTTTTGTTTTTAGCCACATGATGCACAGAGGAGTTATAGGGCAGTAAGATAAACAGAACATAGAAGAAAACAGGGTGGTCTCATTATTTATTCCATGACCACATATTTTAGTAATATGCAAAGATATATGCTTTTCTTTGCCCTCTAAGGACAAGTCTTTTTTTTTTTTTTTTTTTGCCAATTTTGTTATATTTGTAGCATTTACAGCAATTTTTGGATGTGAGCAACGGAAAATGCAGAATATATATATATATATATTCTACATTGTTAAGTTATTCTAATTTCTGCCTTATACAGACAGACTACAGGACAGTAAAATATTGATACATTTTAATTAGTTTGAGCTTTGACCTGGACACACACATATTCTATATATATATATATATATAGATATATATATATATATATGCATGCATATATGCCCCGGTGCCTCCCCAGCCTCCCCTCTAGCTCCGCCCCTGAGTACCGGCAAGAATTTAAAACTACTTTCACCCCTGTTTGTAGTTGTGTTTTTTGAAATGTTGCGTTTTTTGAAATGTTGCATTTTTTGAAATGTAGTTGTGTTTAGTAACTTGTTGATGTGGTATGCACTTCAGGGCCACCGTAGAATTCTTATTTTTTAATGTATTTCAAGACACATTTAATCATTTTGTTGAAGCTGCTGTTTCATCAGGCTTTTTAAAAAAACATTTTAATGTACATACATACATATGATGATGGAAATTGATGCCTCTGATCAATTTAGCCAGCCGAACCGATACCTCTTCTTCAGGTTGTTGGGAAAAATCCGCTTCAATTATGGCTGCTTATGGATGCCTCAAAAGAAAGTCAAGCTATGCTTGTCTTATTACTCCCTTTTTATGAATGAATGTCGGGTACTGACGCAGCAAATCATTACTAAATTGTTGGTTTCGATCGGCCGAGGTTCGATTGAAGGTTCGCAGTTACTTTGGATCCAAAGATTCTTTGAAGGTAGGCCTTGGGCTCGCCTGCCAGTTTAAAGGCCTTCAGCTGACGTGTTGTTTGGCCTCTCCATTAGCTGTGGTGGATGCAGCCGGAGTGAGAGAGCGAAGGGGGAATCGTGCCCTTGGCTCAGATATTCCAGCTCTGACTTCTCCTCTTCCTGGGCAGTGTTAGGAATAGGTTAGTGTGATGTTGAAAGGTGCAGAGGTTCATACAGTCCTTTGTGTACACCATCAAAACTTTATATGGAATGAAAGCTGAAAGCTTGACTTACACTTGGTTGTTATTCAATTCAATTCAAAAATACCTTTTAATCCCAAAGGGAAATTAAATGTTGTTGTAGCTCATATTATGCAGGTTTCTTCTTGATGGTTGTGGGCAGGAAGGATCTCCTGTAGCGCTCTGTCTTACAGCAGATCTGAAGAACCCTCTGACTGATGACACTGTTGTTGTACAACAGTGGCATGAAGAGGATGCTCAGGGTTCCACATAATGTTTTTTTTTATTTTATAAAGGATCCTTCTTTGTACAATGATCTCCAGAAGTTCTAGAGGAGTCCCCAGAACAGAGCCAGCCTTTCTTTAATAGCTTGATCTCTCCACAACTGACTTATAGAAGATATGCAGCATCTTGCTGCAAACACAGAAGGACCTAAGCTTCCTCAAGAAGAACAGTCTGCTCTGTCCCTTCTTGTAGACGGCTTCACAGTTGCATCTCCATTCCAATGTTGTCCAGGTGAACACCGAGGTATTTGTACTTCTCCACCACCTCCACGTCTTCTCCGATGGTGGAAATAGTGTTTGACCTATTCTTGTTTCTCTTCAAATCATCTCCTTTGTTTTATCCACGTTCAAGATGAGATGATTGTTTCCACACCATGCCACAAAGTGGTCGGCCAGCTTCCTGTACTCAGCTTCTTGTCCATCTCTGATCCACCCAGTGACTGCAGAATCATCGGAGTATTTCTGCAGATGACAGGAGTCTGTCTTGTACTGGAAGTCTGAGGTGTACAGAGTGAAAAGGAATGGTGAGAGTACAGTCCCCTGTGGTGCTCCTGTGCTGCTGACTACCTGGTTGGACACACAACCCCTCAGTCTCACAAACTGTGGTCTGTTTGTCAGGTAGTCTTTGATCCAGGAGGTTGTTGAGTCTTCTGGAGTTTCTGACAAAGCAAATCAGGTTGGATTGTATTAAATGCACTGGAGAAATCAAAGAACATGATCCTCACGGTGCTACTGGCTTTGTCCAGATGACAGTGGGTTTGTTGAAGCAGGTGTATGATGGCATCTTCAACTCCAACTCCACAGTGATAAGCAAACTGAAGGGAGTCCTGATAGTTTATTGTTCGCTTACTCAGGTGGGCCAAGAGGAACCTATCTAGGATATTATTCTAATACCCACGGTGATTAAAAAGGGAGTCACAATTGAGGACTCTTATTTCAGTATAAAAAAAACCACACACACAGGAGGAGCTACCACAACCGCACCCACTCAAAATGCTATCTTTAAGTCATGAGCCTTACTGAGTAAGATTGCAAAGTTTCCAAATTAGCCAACAGGAAACACATGATGAAAACCAAACCTCTTGCTCCAATGTGACTTCTGAGGTATTTCTTTAAACAACTCATAGTTCTTCTACCACTGCAGTACTAATTATATCTAAGGTTTTGTCTTTGGATTACATTTTAACCCTAGAACATCACTATACTTTATAACACAAGTTGTATTCACCAGGGAATGAGTCTCTATAATCCTTGATGAGCTTTAGGCCGGATCTGATACACCTTCTTGTTGTTCAGTGTCAGACTCCTAATTTGTTTTTAGACACTAATTTTAAAATATATCTTTAACATTTTTTACTATGATAACTCACAGCCAAGTCCTGTGATTACGTTTGCTTGCGTAAGTGAAGCAGAAACGAGATAACCACTGATAACCAGGCTGTTGATTTTAATTAAGTAGCTACTGTTGTATTCATCAATCACGCTTCAACCCTACTCGGAAAGTCAGGTCTAAACAGACGGCTCAGAATAGGTCAGATCTCCCCTCCATTCTATTTTGGTTCCTACATGAAGGTGTGCAGAACAGCTACAGATATAAACTATTTGTTAGCACTTCTGACAGTTTGCATCTCATTAAAGTAGGGTCATATATTATGTTGCACAATTATGCGCTTGTGAACGTGTATTTGTTTTTGGATCTTTTCTTCTTCTCTGATTAGACATTACATGAGCCTGTGCCTTATCGCCCCCTATGAGGCTGTAGGTGCTGGTTTTCTCCTAGTGGAACGCTGTGGTTAAGCTGAGCAGAAAATAGTAACAGCAGGTTTTTCTCCGAGGTCTACATTCATGGATGCTGAGTGGTATGTTAAGGCTTCTAGTTATCTTCTTTTGCAAATAGTACCATAAAATCAGCCAATCTCATGACTTTTTAGACTCATAGATCCACACAACTTCAGAAACAAATCAAATCCAGCATAACAGCGTATTTGCTACGCTGCCTGCAAAGAGGCATGTTAAGCAACAAATTGATGAGGTCATAAGTTGATCCTAAGGTGCCTCTGCTTAGCATATGTTTAGCATATGCAACATTAAAGTACACGTAGGGCAGTTCCTAACTCTTCAGGAGTTTAAACAGCTGTGGTAAACCAAGCACGTACACACCGTCCTTAGTGGGGACTGTTCATTGACCTAATGCCTTCCAGAGAAACTTCTTGTCACTAAAATGTATTATTAAAATAATTAAGCTTGTGTAGAAACCTTAAAAGTACTGAGTATATTACCTTTAGTTGATAGCCGTCAGTGAATAAAATTTGAGATAAGTTCCTATTATGCAGTAAAGCAACAAACTCAGTACACCATTTAAAACAACTTTAACTCTGAATTTTCCAAGCAGATAAATCATATATTCAGATTTTTCTCCTTATTACTTTTACTCCACACAGCTACTTATTTAGCTATTTTCTCATCTAGGAAATATTCTTGTTGCAGCATCAATATTATTACCAGCAACTGATGAGCCAACTCCCTTAGATTTTGTGCTGCAAACCTAACCAATCCTCCTCCTCCCCACAAAAAAAGCCATGCAGTCTTAGCTTTAGAAATGATTTTACTTTATTGTCTTTAGTTGACATTTTGAGGTTAGACTGCAGAACTGATGGTCACAGATTATGCAAATCTCTCTGCATTTAGCAGCCTCTGTGCTATTAATGTAACAACTGAAACCATAATTAGACATAAACAGAAACAGTGGCGTCCAGCAGCAAAAACAAAAGAAAGTTTTAAGCTAAATCAATATTTGCTCGTGTTGCTCTTCTTAGTTTAAAGCTTGTGTTCATTCAAAAATAGCTCTTAAAATATATCTTACCTCCACTGTCATATCAGGACACCAAGTTTGCTGTGACTGCTGTCTATTGCAGATAAGATACTGGCAGCACAGCAAACCGCACCTGAAAAAACCCCCAACCTGTACTGTTAACCACAGTCCTTTAAGAGTCCAGTATTTTTGTACCCACAAGTCCAAGCAAAGCTGCAACACTCCTTGAAAACCTCAACACAAGAACACACATAGGCTTACACTCTTGTTTTATTTGCAAGACTGTATCACTAACCTAAGCTGCAGAAAGTACCACATGGCAGCATTTAGATGCAATGGAAATATAGTAGAAATTCCTAACATTACGAACAATCCACCAAACTTACAAGGTGGTTTGTTACACAGTGCATAACTGTAACTCACTGAAGTTCAGGGAAAAAAAAAAACATTTAAAACAAAGCAATTAATACAGGATTCCCAACATTGGTTGTACCACAAAATGAAGTTGATAGCCTTCCCTGTGGAAGTGAACTAATTCTGCCTTTTTAAGCAATGTAGAGAAGGCCGAACTGCCATAAAAGCAATTTTAAAAACGTCCAGCTGCCCTTTGATACAGACTGTAATGATACTTACAGGTCCTTCTCAAAAAATTTGCATATTGTGATAAAGTTCATTATTTTCCATAATGTCATGATGAAAATTTAACATTCATATATTTTAGATTCATTGCACACTAACTGAAATATTTCAGGTCTTTTATTGTCTTAATACAGATGATTTTGGCATACAACTCATGAAAACCCAAAATTCCTATCTCACAAAATTAGCATATCATTAAAAGGGTCTCTAAACGAGCTATGAACCTAATCATCTGAATCAACGAGTTAACTCTAAACATCTGCAAAAGATTCCTGGGGCCTTTAAAACTCCCAGCCTGGTTCATCACTCAAAACCCCAATCATGGGTAAGACTGCCGACCTGACTGCTGTCCAGAAGGCCACTATTGACACCCTCAAGCAAGAGGGTAAGACACAGAAAGAAATTTCTGAACGAATAGGCTGTTCCCAGAGTGCTGTATCAAGGCACCTCAGTGGGAAGTCTTTGGGAAGGAAAAAGTGTGGCAGAAAACGCTGCACAACGAGAAGAGGTGACCGGACCCTGAGGAAGATTGTGGAGAAGGGCCAATTCCAGACCTTGGGGGACCTGCGGAAGCAGTGGACTGAGTCTGGAGTAGAAACATCCAGAGCCACCGTGCACAGGCGTGTGCAGGAAATGGGCTACAGGTGCCGCATTCCCCAGGTCAAGCCACTTTTGAACCAGAAACAGCGGCAGAAGTGCCTGACCTGGGCTACATAGAAGCAGCACTGGACTGTTGCTCAGTGGTCCAAAGTACTTTTTTTGGATGAAAGCAAATTCTGCATGTCATTCGGAAATCAAGGTGCCAGAGTCTGGAGGAAGACTGGGGAGAAGGAAATGCCAAAATGCCAGAAGTCCAGTGTCAAGTACCCACAGTCAGTGATGGTCTGGGGTGCCGTGTCAGCTGCTGGTGTTGGTCCACTGTGTTTTATCAAGGGCAGGGTCAATGCAGCTAGCTATCAGGAGATTTTGGAGCACTTCATGCTTCCATCTGCTGAAAAGCTTTATGGAGATGAAGATTTCATTTTTCAGCACGACCTGGCACCTGCTCACAGTGCCAAAACCACTGGTAAATGGTTTACTGACCATGGTATCACTGTGCTCAATTGGCCTGCCAACTCTCCTGACCTGAACCCCATAGAGAATCTGTGGGATATTGTGAAGAGAACGTTGAGAGACTCAAGACCCAACACTCTGGATGAGCTAAAGGCCGCTATCGAAGCATCCTGGGCCTCCATAAGACCTCAGCAGTGCCACAGGCTGATTGCCTCCATGCCACGCCGCATTGAAGCAGTCATTTCTGCAAAAGGATTCCCGACCAAGTATTGAGTGCATAACTGTACATGATTATTTGAAGGTTGACGTTTTTGTATTAAAAACACTTTTCTTTTATCGGTCGGATGAAATATGCATTACCTCCACATTACCGCCCCCACCGTTTCACAACTGTGTTCTCACAGGGACCGTCTGTTTAAAGCGACGTCGGTCAAACACTGTATGCAGGCAGTGCTCAAGGGAGTTGTACAGGTCCTTCTCAAAATATTAGCATATTGTGATAAAGTTAATTATTTTCCATAATGTCATGATGAAAATGTAACATTCATATATTTTAGATTCATTGCACACTAACTGAAATATTTCAGGTCTTTTATTGTCTTAATACGGATGATTTTAGCATACAGCTCATGAAAACCCAAAATTCCTATCTCACAAAATTAGCATATTTCATCCGACCAATAAAAGAAAAGTGTTTTTAATACAAAAAACATCAACCTTCAAATAATCATGTACAGTTATGCACTCAATACTTGGTCGGGAATCCTTTTGCAGAAATGACTGCTTCAATGCGGCGTGGCATGGAGGCAATCAGCCTGTGGCACTGCTGAGGTCTTATGGAGGCCCAGGATGCTTCGATAGCGACCTTTAGCTCATCCAGAGTGTTGGGTCTTGAGTCTCTCAACGTTCTCTTCACTCTTTCTGTGTCTTACCCTCTTGCTTGATGGTGTCAATAGTGGCCTTCTGGACAGCAGTCAGGTCAGCAGTCTTACCCATGATTGGGGTTTTGAGTGATGAACCAGGCTGGGAGTTTTAAAGGCCTCAGGAATCTTTTACAGGTGTTTAGAGTTAACTCGTTGATTCAGATGATTAGGTTCAAAGCTCGTTTAGAAACCCCTTTAATGATATGCTAATTTTGTGAGATAGGAATTTTGGGTTTTCATGAGCTGTATGCCAAAATCATCCGTATTAAGACAATAAAAGACCTGAAATATTTCAGTTAGTGTGCAATGAATCTAAAATATATGAATGTTAAATTTTCATCATGACATTATGGAAAATAATTAACTTTATCACAATATGCTAATTTTTTGAGAAGGACCTGTATAAAGGTGAGAAAAGGTCAGATTTTCTTTCAGTTGGTTTTTGCTCGACTCTGATTTTTAACGTCGACGTTTGAGTTTGAGCAAAGACAACAATAAAGAAAAAGAAACAAAGTCTATAAAAACAAAGAATGTTAACAGAGTGGTATGCTGAATTGTATAAAACAAAACAGGAAAACGAAGACAGTACAAAAACAACAAGATCTGAGGTAAAGCCTGAAGAACATTTTTTCAGTCTCAAACTCTTTGACATTTGTACAGAAATTGCGACTAAAGAACAGTGTGTTAGACTACCGGGCCAGACTTCCTCCCCCAGCACATTATTAGAAGTAAACAGCACTCTGATAAAAAATGTCAGTTTTTTTCTTTCTTGAAACTCATACAATTAAGGACTATGGCTGGATCTTCTGTTTAGCTGGCCATATATGTTTTATTAAGTTTGGCTTTCTAAAATGTAAACCACGTTGGCTTTACATTTGGACACATCAAATAAGAACCATGTAAAATAACACTGTAATGTTAAAAGATATATAAAAAAACATGCCCTGGAGAAGTAGCATCTGAACGTCCTCTTTTCTTCTGTGTGGGTGGGTTCTGTCTGCCTACACAGACGTCTCTGACTGGAGCTTCATGACAAACTTGTGGCTTTTTGGGTCGATGAACTCCTCAGCCAAATCCAGAAAGGGAAGAGGCATTACCTTGACAACCAGGGCGAAGTCGAGGCGTTTTAAGGAAAAGACCTGGCCTTGGCGTAGGGCTGTGGTCACCGGCTCCTCGCTCACTAGTGTCCACCGGCGCCCCCAGTTGTTATCCAGATACTGGAGGGTGGGACCGGGGCTGAGGTAGCGCTCCAGGAAGGCCTTTCAGGACAAGAAGAATCGGTCGGTCACAAGTCCCTTTAAATGACTGAATGTTAAAGATCTGAGCAGTACTTTGCCTGGAATGTCTAGTGACATGTTCCCTAATGTGTCACATTACAAATACAACATAAAGTAGCACATCATTGTTAAGTGGAAGAAAGGATACACATTTTTTTAGACTTTTTTTATAAAAAGATTTGAAAAGTGTGCTTTTGTTTGAATTACAGCTGTTATGTGTTTTGGGGTATAACTCACCACCACCACAAACGGATGGATTTATTAGTTAGGTGACTTCTGGAGTCAATTCGTTGCATTTTATATTATTTAACTGTGTCAGAGTAAAGAGGGCTAACCAAAAATTCACACAACACAGATTTTTATTTGCAAGAAATTTTTTAAACCATATATCTCTTCTCTTCATATGTAGTTATTTTTTTGTGCTGGTCTATGACAGTAAATCCAAATAAAATACACTGAAGTTATTGGTTGTAATCTGATAACACGTGAGAAAGTTTTTTGTCTAAGACACTGTAAACTTCTAGCCACATACAGGTCCTTCTCAAAATATTATCATATTGTGATAAAGTTCATTATTTTCCATAATGTAATGATGAAAATTTAACATTCATATATTTTAGATTCATTGCACACTAACTGAAATATTTCAGGTCTTTCATTGTCTTAATACGGATGATTTTTGCATACAGCTCATGAAAACCCAAAATTCCTATCTCACAAAATTAGCATATCATTAAAAGGGTCTCTAAACGAGCTATGAACCTAATCATCTGATTCTCTATGGGGTTCAGGTCAGGAGAGTTGGCAGGCCAATTGAGCACAGTGATACCATGGTCAGTAAACCATTTACCAGTGGTTTTGGCACTGTGAGCAGGTGCCAGGTCGTGCTGAAAAATGAAATCTTCATCTCCATAAAGCTTTTCAGCAGATGGAAGCATGAAGTGCTCCAAAATCTCCTGATAGCTAGCTGCATTGACCCTGCCCTTGATAAAACAGAGTGGACCAACACCAGCAGCTGACACGGCACCCCAGACCATCACTGACTGTGGGTACTTGACACTGGACTTCTGGCATTTTGGCATTTCCTTCTCCCCAGTCTTCCTCCAGACTCTGGCACCTTGATTTCTGAATGACATGCAGAATTTGCTTTCATCCGAAAAAAGTACTTTGGACCACTGAGCAACAGTCCAGTGCTGCTTCTCTGTAGCCCAGGTCAGGCGCTTCTGCCGCTGTTTCTGGTTCAAAAGTGACTTGACCTGGGGAATGCGGCACCTGTAGCCCATTTCCTGCACACGCCTGTGCACGGTAGCTCTGGATGTTTCTACTCCAGACTCAGTCCACTGCTTCCGCAGGTACCCCAAGGTCTGGAATCGGCCCTTCTCCACAATCTTCCTCAGGGTCCAGTCACCTCTTCTCGTTGTGCAGCGTTTTCTGCCACACTTTTTCCTTCCCACAGACTTCCCACTGAGGTGCCTTGATACAGCACTCTGGGAACAGCCTATTCGTTCAGAAATTTCTTTCTGTGTCTTACCCTCTTGCTTGAGGGTGTCAATAGTGGCCTTCTGGACAGCAGTCAGGTCGGCAGTCTTACCCATGATTGGGGTTTTGAGTGATGAACCAGGCTGGGAGTTTTAAAGGCCTCAGGAATCTTTTACAGGTGTTTAGAGTTAACTCGTTGATTCAGATGATTAGGTTCATAGCTCGTTTAGAGACCCTTTTAATGATATGCTAATTTTGTGAGATTGGAATTTTGGGTTTTCATGAGCTGTATGCCAAAATCATCTGTATTAAGACAATAAAAGACCTGAAATATTTCAGTTAGTGTGCAATGAATCTAAAATATATGAATGTTAAATTTTCATCATGACATTATGGAAAATAATGAACTTTATCACAATATGCTGATATTTTGAGAAGGATCTGTATATAATGGAAAGAAGACATGAGGTCTAAAATAAGAAATACTGCACTCCAGCCTTGTCTGGTTCTATTTACACAGAACATACTTCTATGCAGTTGTTAAGAAGAACACCTCCTAACCTTAGGTGTCATGTTGTGCGTGATGCAGAACTGCAGATAGTTGATGATGCTCTCCATGGTGTGATAGGACTGCTGCCTGGTGGCCCGCAGGTACTTCTGCATGGCCCGAGCCATGGGGGCGAAGATGGCCTGGGCGGCCTCCCTGGGGTCCATCAACTCTCGTGGGTGTTTGGGTGAGGATGTGGCCGTCTCTTCATCCTGGTGACGTTTGATGTGGGTGAAGGCTTCTTCTACTGCCACCACCAGTCTATAAGGATACACAACAGGATCCAAGTGATGTGGAATGTTGTTCAAGTTAGTTCTTACCAGATCATCAACTAAGGACAAACCTGATCAAAATGAGCTACTACTTTAACCACACTGATCCAGAGGAGTTTGAGCTCTATCATTGTCTAGGAGCCCAGTGTCTACACAGTGCAACATCCAGTACTTGTATCTCTATTGCTACCTGGCCCTGCGTTTGCGGATCCTCCTCTCCACCTCTGCCTCCTCGTAGTAGTATTCGTTGTGAGAGTTGTCTCTTCTCCGAGCAGCGGCTGCTATCATGGCTCTGGACTGGCCTGTGGAGTTGTTGGTGTTCTCTATGGGCAGAAACAGACCTTTAAATGGCTTTGTCTAAAGGATGAGAGATTCTGGGTGCAAAAAAAGGATGATCCATTTAATCTTTGCTTGGACAAAATAAGGCAAGTGGAAAGTTTGCTGATAAGACTGCTGAAGCATTAAATTTTCTATTTGAACTAAGATACTGATTTATTCATGTATTGTATGTATCACTTAAAAAATTTTAAAATAGCACACATGTTTACCTTCTTCCAGGTTGTAGACTTTGAAGGAGGACATCTTTTTAGTAAGGATGGACTTGGGGAGGTTAATCAATGCAGGGTTATAGACTGGGAAGTCCTTGTAGTACTGGTCCAGAACCCACACTCCTGCTCTCTGGATGCTACATTACAGCAGAAAGAGAAAGACATGATACTGTGGCTGCATGTCAGAAATACAAAGTTGTTGTCACAATGTGCAACCCTTGGTAACACACTAGCAAAAATTCAGAAAGGAAGTGGTGAACCACAATGAGCAAGGCATCACTGGGGAGCAATGATAAGGGGCTCGAGAGATACTCAGTTTTACACAAACTCTATGAGTTACTTTAAAGCACAAATAACAGTTCACATTTATGTTTCATATTCTTGGCTTGTAAGCTAAAATCTGCGGCATATAATATGGTGAGAGCTTTAATCGGACCGTTAGTTTTCGATTTGACTGATGTCCCTACAGCTGCACCGTTTGGAGAGTGTTATGTTGAACTACTTTAAGTCTGTGAAGTTTCATTTCCCTACCACAGCAACGTCCACATAAATGTCACTGCAAGAGTTTACCTTCTAAAATCCTCTTCTAAACTGTGAGTAGGTGGTGACTCATGTAGGTCTTTGTTCATCAACCCAGTTTTTAACCTAGTTTAAATTTGTCTACGTATGTAAAGATATTGGGAAGTTTCTAACATGCGATCATGTCCTTATAATACCTTTGTGTCCAATGTTTTGACTGAACAGTTTTGTACTCCAGTCTATTAGGTGGTCAGGATGGCCCAATCAATCGGCCAAACATCTGAATCAGCTAAATTTCCCTTAACTGGTTGGAATCCATGATTAGAAGCTCAAATGCTTAAATGAACCTAAACAAATGACTTGGTTTATAGACGCTTTAATCAACAGTATGCATTCCAATGAGCTTTTTGGACTTTATTGAGAAGAAAAACAGAAGAAGGTGGATGAAGGATGAATTGTAATATTTTCATTTCTGTGCCTAATAAAAAAAAAATCATTCAAATTTCAGAATTGGCAGGTTTCTAAAGAATGTGGGAACTGCTATCGGCCCAGAAATTACTTCATGGTGCAACTTCAGTTTCAGTTGGACTTTATTTACTCTTACTGCATTCAGATTAGGTCTGAATACTGTCTGCAATGATCTGGGATGACTTTTTGATGGGAGATGCTGCTATATAACAAGCGGATTTTTACCCACACTAACCTAAGATGCCCCACATTGTAGAAGCGGCTGACTCCATCAGCAGTCCTCACAACTTTCAGACAGAAAGCGGGTTGCAGGTGTCGGACCTCGAGCAGGACCAGAGCCAGATACTGAATGAACAGCAGCGCATCCACCAAAGATGCAGCATATCCCACGATCCCCCTGTAGTCCGTCTCTTGGGGCTCCAGAACCCTCACACCATAGAAGAGCCAATAAGACGCTACAAAGAGAAAGACCAGTGCGAGCAACAGACAGCGGAAGACAAAGAAGCGTGGCAGAGTGGCCCTGGAGGGGCGGAGAAACAACGCCCACGTGGAGATGAGGAGGATCAGGAGTTTAAAGGCCAGAGAAATATAAAGGCCCTCACATGGTGTTCCGCAAGGGTCCAATGTGTCCCGCCAGAGGAGCTGTGGAAGGGCAAGGAAAGCCAGAGGAGTGATCACAGAGATGAGCCCCAGAATAGCTCCTAGAACCGGGCTGATGTAACGGCGACAGTCGAGAGGTAAAGAGTCCTCCAAGTCCTTAGAGATCCGAGTCAGATCCTCATTGGAGATACTGTCCACAGAAGTACCAGTGACCACGGTGGTGGTCTCACCCCAGTTATCGTCCTGTGGAAACATAAGAGCAGGTGTTGGTGATGGTATGTTCATGTTGATCACAAATTAAGACAGAGCATTATTAAATGAAAATCTGACCCTGTCGTCTACTACAGTCGACTCAGGATCCAGCAGCGGCTCCCCCGGGGCCTGGATCATCACAGATTTATCTCCACGGATTGAGCCATCCCGATTCTTTAAGCGATGCCGGTCCCTTCTGTCTCTGAAGAAACAATGGAAAAAAAGTGTAAAGGTCATCATTCAGGGGCAGTTATTATTTTTAAATGTAGGTTTCAGATGGCAACATGCATTTTTTGAGTAATTATTCTAAATTAGTAAATTTACTAGAATTTTTGAGGTGTCACAATACAACACATTCATAGAAATCTATACATTCTATCGGTATTTAATTGTTAATATTAACCAGATGACATTATATTTAACCATAATTGTAAATAAGCTATTTAATTTTGAGATTTTGAGACAATGCTCATTCTCTCTAAATTCCCTGAAAGATTAACTGGCTGACCCAGAATCATAAAAATATACAAATGTTTTTTAATTATGTGAATTTTTGACTGTCGCAGAGAAATACATTTTTGGGAAAAGAAGCATTATCAGATGGTGGAAGTGAATGAAATGTGACATACATTTTTATATGTGGACAAGAACAACCAACAAATCAATAGTTAAATAGCAAAAAAAAAATCAACATTCAAAGCCTAGGTTACATTGGGAGTGATAACAATGTTTCATCTACGTTTGCATTCAGGAAATACTTGCAATGCTAATGGAGGTTATACATGAGCTCAAGCCATGCATAATATTAGGCCTGAAGTGGCTTTGCAAGATTTACATTATTAAACCTCAGTGAGCCACAGCATTAATGTTTAAATATAAGCACATTTAAAATAACAATGGTGGGCCCAACTAAAAAGTCAAAATTATTAGTGCACGGTCTTTAACTTACAGACTGTGCGGCTATATGGCAGGTTGCTCCATAGACTAGAGACCCTTCAGCTTTTTAGTCTGTACTTTGCAGCCCATATCAGCCTCGACACAACCACCAAGGTGACTTACCCTCCAAGGTTTGTTGTCATACCCAAATCAACCATTGATTTAGATAAATAAGAATCTAAACTGCCATTTTATTCCACCCATAATAAAAAAAACACGCAGAGAATGGGTCCAGTCATTTTGTTTCTTCAATCTAACCTTTTTGTATTACTTTATAGCCTAATGTTTTTATCAAACATTAGGCTATTTTCAGTTGTTCTATTTGGACACTGTTACTTCAAATCCATTATTGTCTTCTGTATTTAATGCCTTATATGAAGTACAGATGTCATAAAAAAAAAAAAAAGAGTAGTTTGATCATCTTCTTTTTGAAAGATTGGGGATGTAGTCGTCAGCCCAGAAATCCCCTGGGACAAGACACTAGAGACACCCTGAATGCCCATAAGGTCAATTACTTTTGACAGCTAAAATGTGACGTGCTTTGTAGAATAAGGCTAAAAAAAGTGTTGCAGAAGTGTGGATCAGTTAGTTATTTATTTGGTGACATCTGGTGGAAAAGCTTTAGACTACAAATGCCCAATTTAACTCCTCACTTTATCTTCCACTTCTAATGTTGTAGAAAACCAAGACAGTCCACCAATCCTGCGGTTTGGAAAGTGGGCCCGAAAGTCTATCCCGGCCACCACTGGGTGAGAGGAGGGTGCTATGGATAGGTGGCAGGAGAGACACCGGAGATCCAACCGCACCCATTCAAACTCACATCAATAATCAATTTAGAACAGCCAAATAACCTTAAATTCATATTCATGTACTGTAGTTAAAGGTCTCTACCAGCTTTGCTCATTTAATGGCTGAATTATTTGTCTATTTTTCTTTGCAAAATAGGTCAAGCTCAGTCAGATTAGATGGAGAGTGTCTGTTAACATTCATTTTAAGTCTTGCCACCCATTCTCAATTGGTTTAAAGTTGGGACTCCGACCAGGTCACTTTAATGTCAGTATTGTTTGATCTAACCGATTACATTGTATCTCTGGCTCTGTGTGTATGGTTGATGTCCTGCTGGAAGGTGAACCTTTGTCTCAATCTCCAGTTTTCTGCAGCCTCTAACAGGTTTTCTGTCAGCATTGTCCTGTATTTTGCTGTGTCCATCTTCCCACCAACCCTGACCTGCTTCCTTCTACCTGCCAAAGAAAAGCATTCCCACAGCATAATGCTGTCACCACCATGTTTAACCATGGTAAGGATGTGTTCAAGGTTATGTGCAATGTTGATTTGTATGTCAGCCCAAAAGTTACATTTTGATCTAATCTGACCAAAGTATCTTCTTCCATGTTTGCTGTCTCCCCTTCACAGCTTTCTGCAAATTGCTCATGCAACTTCTCATGACTATAATTATGAACTTTTGCAAGGCACCATAAAGGTCTCATTCTAAAGATAACAAGAAAGAAAGACAATTTCCTACCTGTTTTTGCGGGACGTACGCGAGTGGGATGACTTGTAGGAATACCCTGAATACGTTGACTCGTTGTCCATGTCGAAGGCCGGCGGTGGGCGGAGTTTTCGTGCCACTCCTGTCCCCGTGCCACCGCCCTTCTCCCAGATCACACCCAATTGACTCTTACGGTTGCTGATGGACTTTGTGGAAAGGACCAACGGGAGACGCAGCAAATCCACTTTACTCCTGAGGGAATCTATCTTGGAGCCCTGAAGTAGAATAGAAAGGATGAGAGAGGAAGATAAAGTGAGAAGCGAGTTGTAGAGTCTGTAACCTAGTAGAGCACACAGCCTGTGTGAGCCAGGGGACGGAGGAGAGATTACGAGTGAGGAGGGAGTCCAAAGGAAGAGGATAATTTGTCATGTGAGACAAGTAAGAGTGTCTTGAAAGGGGCACATACCAAGCAGGAGCAGAAAGAAGAGAGACAGCATTGTTAAAATGTTGGCACTGTGCGCTGTGTTGAAAGCCTGTGTGCTGTCTGCAGCACAGGACGTAGCTGAGCCCATCCGACCGCCTTATGGGAGACTTTTTCATGAGAAACCATAAGCACATTGGCCCTGAGACTGTTCTCAGCCTAATAAAGGGCAACTATGCCACCTTCTATTCCAGGCCTCAAATCTCCAGCACTCAGGACACATCAGAAAGGAGGACGAGCATCTTCACAGCTCTAAAACCTGCAAGCTTTACATTAGATTTCCATAAACGCAATGATAAAAAACGCAACATGCTGTACATTTTCTTGCATTTCGCAGTGTTGAATTCTCCGCACCCAAGCGCCGCATTCTCAAGTGTCCTCTGAGGTTTCTCAGGGCAACACAGCTCAGCTACAACAATGGGGATGAATGGGAGTCTAGGGGTGAGAAAAGACAAAGAAGGGAGATGGTGGTGGGGTGTTGTCATGGTGACCAGAACAACAACTCAGCGCTCCATCTCCTAGCCGACCCTTCAGCTACACACCCCAGAAAACAAAAACAGACAATCCTTTCACCAAAGCTGTGACTCCGACTTCACATTTAGGATGTGTTGTACTTCATCTGTAAATCCCCAATCTTTTTCTGTTTTCAAAATTTTGTCTCCATCAGGACAGGACATCTTGTTATCTTCTTGGTACTTTACAAACTAACCTTAGATCTAATAATGAATGTCCTCGTGCTTTCTAATTTGTGCTCCAACCTCCTGTCTCTGCTTTCTATATCAGACATTTTAATTTGCACTAAGGAATTTCATGTGATTCCCACATGGACTTCTACTGAGGGAAGTTCTGCAAAGCAAAGAGGTGCATATGTAGATGGGGATTCAAGCGGAAAACATTTCAGGTGAACTGGTCTATAATATGCTGCAATAATGTCAATGATGTACAATGCTTCCTGTGTCCCTCTCGAGGAGAATATTACAGCGTCTGTTCTCAGTCTACAAATTAGTCACTTAAAATTACATATGTGGAAAATTTGATTCTAATTGATAAAAGAGCTCGTGTGGAGCTCAGACACATTGTCTGTACATTTATGACATAATTCCTATATCTAAGGTCTGATTTTCATTTAAAATCATCACAGTACTGACACGGGCCCTAAATAACGCATTACCTTTATTTTATGACAAGTTATCAGCTAAAAGCTCTTTGGAGATCCCCTATCTTGTGTTCAACTTGGTTCTGTTTTTTATTGATTTTGGTTGATTTTTTTCATAGCTGTTTTTTACCTGAACTTAAGCAGACTTTTTAGGCCTGAGTTCAGCGGCTTGACAAACTTTATGAGTTCCTTTTATACGTTCAGATACAAGTAACAGACAGAAAATAAATTAAAAAGCAGCCAAAGCCCAAGAAAAGCTTTGGAGGACCTTCAAATTGCTTTGAGAACCATTGTTTAGGACGACTTTATCAAAGGATTTTCTCTCAACGGACACAGATCTAAGTGCTTAAATAGAAGGCAAATGGACGTCTCTTATTTCGCGAAGATGTTTCCCCTCTCACCCAGAACATTTTGTAAGGTTAGAACATGGGTTGGAAGTATCTGGCTCATTTGTTTTAGTAGGAACAATCACACTGTTAGGGCTTTTAAGGACTCATCTCCTCAGGTGGTTTTACAGACATTTAACCCTTGAGACATGTGACCAAAACAATTCACATGTTGGCATCATTAGATGGGATGTTTGGATCAACCCAAACATTGAACCAAATAGAGGGTAGGGTCAGTGAGTTATGACCTATACAGCCCAATTAATGACCTTAGCAGCCATATTAGAGTGATTGTAGCTCAAGTGTAATCATAAAATTACAGCTTTAGGCCTTTATGGAAAAAAAAAAAAAAAAAAGATTAAAATAGCTCCACTACGACACAGTGTCACACAAGTCAGAGTACTCATCTTGCTTTCTGTTTAAAAATGGAAATCTCATTGACCTAAGAACCCACATTCCTATTAATGACATGGATATTATATTTAGAGTTTTGCTGCAGTTCAGGCAAAACGATCAAGATCTTAATATTGAAAAAAAAATATTTCAAAGCATTTCTTGTCAGTTTGTTACTTACGATTTTAGATTAGTTGTAGAAAAAGGAGCAACGTTTTGCAAGTGTCTATTACATGCTCATACATTGGAATACTAGTTAAATTAGACTGTTTAGTAAGGAAGGTAAATCTAGGTGTTTATCACCTGCTGCAAAACACAGTATTTCAAGGTGACTAATGCAATAATGACATGGTGATAGTGTATTGGGAATCTTTGGATGGGCAGGAATGTTCTGCAGAATTCTTAAAACACCGATGCAGGAAGAGCAAATATATCTGAGCTTTTTCTGAGTTTAAGGCAATCTCTTGTGAAGTGAAGGTAAACAAAACCAGTGGTGTCTCTCTATGGCTCTGTTTCTCATTCAGTCATGATAGAGTCAATCCTATTGATTGCATCAACAAGCTTTTCTCCTCTCGTGATTCATTTAAACTTATTGATTCACATTGGACACAACCATTCAACAAAAGGTTGAAGCTATTTAAAATGAAACTATTTTCTGTTTAGCCAGGTCAGCTGTTCATCGAAGCTGCTACAGCAGAGAGCTAGACGTCAGCAGATAACAGGAAGCTGAACGTATTACAGAAAAGCTGCTCTGTTTTATCCTTTCAGAGCCTCCAGGTCTGTTTGTAATGTATCATGCTGGATTAAGAAATGCTAGCAGAAATCTGTGCTAAGATTCTCCAGAAAACACACACAGGAAGGTTCCTGTTTCCCTCTGAAATATGACTCTAAAAATGTTGTTAAGACAGTTTGACTTTCAGTTTACACACAAAACAGGAAAAAAGTGTGTTGTTATTTCTAGCTCTGAAAGAGAAGTTGGAGTTAGTTAAATTTGGTAATGGCAGGTCTGAGTTTGAAAGAAAATCTCTGGTATGTGCATCTCTAATTGTTAGCATATATACAGTACAGACCAAACGTTTGGACACACCTTCTCATTCAAAGAGTTTTCTTTATTTTCATGACTATGAATATTGTAGCTTCACACTGAAGGCATCAAAACTATGAATTAACACATGTGGAATTATATACTGAACAAAAAAAGTGTGAAACAACTGAAAATATGTCTTATATTCTAGGTTCTTCAAAGTAGCCACCTTTTGCTTTGATTACTGCTCTGCACACTCTTGACATTCTGTTGATGAGCTTCAAGAGGTAGTCACCTGAAATTGTTTTCACTTCACAGGTGTGCCCTGTCAGGTTTAATAAGTGGGATTTCAAGCCTTATAAATGGGGTTGGGACCATCAGTTGTGTTGTGCAGGAGGTGGATACAATACACAGCTGATAGTCCTACTGAATAGACTGTTAGAATTTGTATTATGGCAAGAAAAAAGCAGCTATGTAAAGAAAAACAAGTGGCCATCATTACTTTAAGAAATAAAGGTCAGTCAGTCCGAACAATTGGGAAAACTTTGAAAGTGTCCCCAAGTGCAGTCGCAAAAACCATCAAGCGCTACAAAGAAACTGGCTCACATGAGGACCGCCCCAGGACCAAGAGTCACCTCTGCTGCGGATGATAAGTTTATCCGAGTCACCAGTCTCAGAAATCACAGGTTAACAGCAGCTCAGATTAGAGAACAGGTCAATGCCACACAGAGGTCTAGCAGCAGAAACATCTCTAGAACAACTGTTAAGAGGATACTGTGTGAATCAGGCCTTCATGGTAAAATAGCTGCTAGGAAACCACTGCTGAGGACAGGCAACAAGCAGAAGAGACTTGTTTGGGCTAAAGAACACAAGGAATGGACATTAGACCAGTGGAAATCTGTGCTTTGGTCTGATGAGTCCAAGTTTGAGATCTTTGGTTCCAACCACCGTGTCTTTGTGCGGCGCAGAAGAGGTGAACGGATGGACTCTACATGCCTGGTTCCCACCGTGAAGCATGGAGGAGGAGGTGTGATGGTGTGGGGGTGCTTTGCTGGTGACACTGTTGGGGATTTATTCAAAATTGAAGGCATACTGAACCAGCATGGCTACCACAGCATCTTGCAGCGGCATGCTTTTCCATCCGGTTTGCGTTTAGTTGGACCATCATTTATTTTTCAACAGGACAATGACCCCAAACACACCTCCAGGCTGTGTAAGGGCTATTTGACCAAGAAGGAGAGTGATGGGGTGCTGCGCCAGATGACCTGGCCTCTACAGTCACCAGACCTGAACCCAATCGAGATGGTTTGGGGTGAGCTGGACCGCAGAGTGAAGGCAAAAGGGCCAACAAGTGCTAAGCATCTCTGGGAACTCCTTCAAGACTGTTGGAAAACAATTTCAGGTGACTACCTCTTGAAGCTCATCAACAGAATGCCAAGAGTGTGTGTAGCAGTAATCAAAGCAAAAGGTGGCTACTTTGAAGAACCTAGAATATAAGACATATTTTCAGTTGTTTCACACTTTTTTGTTCAGTATATAATTCCACATGTGTTAATTCATAGTTTTGATGCCTTCAGTGTGAAGCTACAATATTCATAGTCATGAAAATAAAGAAAACTCTTTGAATGAGAAGGTGTGTCCAAACTTTTGGTCTGTACTGTAGATTAATTAATAATGATTTAATTATTTAAGTCACAAATCTAAATATCTAACTTACCTGCGTTGCTATTCCACTTTCAGTTTTGCATTGTGATAGTTTCTTGTCTTTACCAGCAAGTGAAATGTTCTCTCCTGCCAGGAAAATGTATGAATAAAAGTAGCGTTTATTGCACTGGATTTCTCAAAGAGACATAGTCGAACATGCTTACAACGATGGTTATCCTGGTTTTAAGCCCTTCATGCTGAGGTAAAATGAAAAACTAAGTTGATACAATAATTGACAACTGTGACAACCCATCAACACAGTCCAGTAGCCAGGTGTGGCCTGGAGAAACAGCAAGCAGAGGTGCCACCAGAAGGGTCTGAAATATGTGGCCACTGATTCAGAAGCTTTATTATGTTGTCGCTTTATATAGAGGGTAAGGGATGGGCATTTAAAATTGGCTCGATAATTGACAAAAAGAAGGGGTTTAATTTAGCTCATTAAGAAATGTGTAGAATTTCAAGCTGATAGGACCTAGAGGATAGCCATGACAATCTGTTATACCTGTATTGGCACTATTGAGTCAAACTTGAATGCCGCTACACCAAACATTTTAAAAAATGTACAAAGTTGCCCAGGGTGGCATTAAAAAGAGGGGTGCACAAGCACCAAAAATATAACCTTCGATTTTTGCCTTGACCTTTTTAAATGCTTTAATGCATACACAGTAAATGGGGAGTAGGCTCCCACATCTTGCTGCTAAGAATAGGGAGACTATTTTACAGATTTTGTGCAGGACTGTACTGCATTTTATCTCGCAGGATTTAGGCGGTTTAAAGCATACTGATTGGTTGAGAGGATTCATAATCACATTAGCGTAAATAAATACATTTTCCAACTCATTCAAACTTGTTTTCCCTTCGCTAAAGTGTATATTCAGAAAAGATGGGTGATGACAGTGGTCCTTCAGAAAACACTCCCCCCTCACCTTCACCACCCTTAGCAACACAGTGTTTACTGTGGATCACTTCTGGTTTCTAGAAGTCACCCACTCTCGTGACCCAAGATGCTTAGACATGGACACGGTTTGGAAGAAGGCCCAGCAGAGATTCATCGTTCACACTGTTTTATTCAGTCCGCACTATTTATGACTCAGCCATATAACAGGACAGGTCCAGCCTCCAACGAACAACCAGGTCTGCAGAGAGGATCATCAGGGCTGCCCTCCCCTCCATCTAATTCTTGTACATGTCTAGGGTCCAGAAAAGGGCAGCTATCATCTCTGCAGACCCCACACATCCTGGACACAAACTGTTCAAACTTTTACCTTCAGGTCGGGCTTCAGAGCGCTATTTTGCAAGAACTAGCTGCTGAGACATGTTATTCCCCCAGGCTGGCTTCCTGATGAACACAAAACTTAAGTAATGAGCTACTCTACTGTGAAACAAAATAAATATAAATGCATTACCACAACCTAACTTTATAAGAAAAATATACACATCTATGTGCATGTTTTGGTTTTTATCTTTATTTTCTCTACAGTAGATATATTTATACCTACTCTATGTGGGTGTGAAACCGAAATCAAATCCCCACCCCCCTACCCCAACTGGCAGAGGTGCCATTAAAGACAAAGCAAACACACCCAACATGCAATAATGCGACTCGAAGCAGCCACAGGCTATAACTCCACCACAAACCCCAGGCGCAGAAACGCTTGTGACCACTGCGAGCTCAGGGCTCACAGATGCGCCTTTCAAAGCTGCCCGGTTTAAACGCGCCGTGCGTAAACGCGCACAAACACAGCGTGTGCGCGTCTTTTAGGAGCACCTGAAAGCGTGCAAACAAGTTATAATTCAGCGGCAGAGATGTTTTCCAGCTCCTCACTCCTCAACACGCAGATCAGGGTAATAATGATAAGAATGTGACAACTCTAAAAATGTTCATTTTGCAACTTATAAACAAGACTGTGTGACCAAACAGCCCACATGTAACAGCCTCAGAACACATGCGTGTAAATCCTGCAGGGTGGTCTTACCTTACTGCCCAAAAGGGGGAAAAGGGGAGCACAAAGAGGAGCAACAGCGTCCCTGACAAAAAAACTCCCTTTTTGTTTTCTACTTTATGGCCTCTTCACCGGTCCGCGCAGTTTCCTACGACCATTTAGACAAAAACCACATCGTCATGAAAGCTCTCATTGCCAACAGTCTGTTGTCTTTAATTTCCGGGGAAAAAATGCCTCAACAGGCTGCTACCAGCACCTCATCCCGGCTCCGCGCATCTGTTGTCTCCCGGAGTCCCGCAGAGATGTTATGGGTGGACTTCCTCTACAGCTTCCGGTGAAGGGTTTATAAATTAAAAGCCGTTTTGGAAATGTATCACAAATGTATACAGAGCCTTGCGAAAGTATTCGGCCTCCTTGAACTGGTCAACCTTTTGCCACATTTCAGGCTTCAAACATAAAGATATAAAATTCACATTTTTTGTGAAGAATCAACAACCAGTGGGACACAATTGTGAAGTGGAATGACATTTATTGGATGTGTCAAATTTTTCTAACAAATAAAAAACTGAAAAGTGGGGCGTGCAATATTATTCGGCCCCTTTACTTTCAGTGCAGCAAACTCACTCCAGAAGTTCAGTGAGGATCTCTGAATGATCCAATGTTGTCCCAAATGACTGATAATGATAAATAGAATCCACTTGTGTGTAATCAAGTCTCCGTATAAATGCACCTGCTCTGTGATAGTCTCAGGGTTCTGTTCAAAGCACAGAGAGCATCATGAAGACCAAGGAACACACCAGGCAGGTCCGAGATACTGTTGTGGAGAAGTTTAAAGCCGGATTTGGATACAAAAAGATTTCCCAAGCTTTAAACATCCCAAGGAGGGACAGGGAAGATGGTCAAAATTGATGAGAAGATGGATGGGGCCAAATACAGGACCATTCTGGAAGAAAACCTGTTGGAGTCTGTAAGAGACCTGAGACTGGGACGGAGATTTATCTTCCAACAAGACAATGATCCAAAACATAAAGCCAAATCTACAATGGAATGGTTCACAAATAAACATATCCAGGTGTTGGAATGGCCAAGTCAAAGTCCAGACCTAAATCCAATCAAGAATCTGTGGAAAGAGCTGAAGACTGCTGTTCACGAACGCTCTCCATCCAACCTCACTGAGCTCGAGCTGTTTTGCAAAGAAGAATGGGCAAGAATTTCAGTCTCTCGATGTGTAAAACTGATAGAGACAAACCCCAAGAGAATTGCAGCAAAGGGTGGCGCTACAAAGTATTAACGCAAGGGGGCTGAATAATATTGCACGCCCCATTTTTCTGTTTTTTATTTGTTAATAAAGTTTGACACATCCAATAAATTTCATTCCACTTCACGATTGTGTCCCACTTGTTGATTCTTCACAAAAAATTAGAATTTTCTATCTTTATGTTTGAAGCCTGAAATGTGGCAAGAGCTTGACCAGTCCAAGGAGGCTGAATACTTTCGCAAGGCACTGTATGTAAGTTACTGTCCTCCTTTATTACAACCCTTTACACTACCGGGGTAAGCTGCAACACATGCTGCGGTGACTCAACCACACCCTCTGTCTGCAAAACAAACTCTAACAGGATCAGTGCTCATTGTGCATTTTCCGTAAAAACAAAAAACATACTGTTCTGACAGAAAACACAAACAATCACATAGTTAGTGTGTTTGTTTGTGTTTAATCTGAATCACAGTGTTGGCTTGGTGGGCCAAAAGACTGCACAGGCCACATTTTACCCACGTTTCTCTTGGCGTGGAGTTACCAAATGAAAGTACAAACAACACAACTGTTTTCTTCACCTGAAATCTCGGAACCTTCACTGCATCCAGCTTTTAGGATAGTTTTTCTTTATTTTTCCCCAGCATGTTGTTTTTTGCATTTTTGCACTGTTTCTCCTCTGTCATTGCCTTTTTTAACTGGTGTATTAGTAAGAATTTCAGATTTCCTCTTCAGACTGACCCAGCTTTTGGGAATGGGCGTATAGAGCTAAAGGACTGAATGTGCGAACTGGAAACAACCAGCATGGTGACATCATGACTTTTCAGATGAGTCTGAAGAGACTATATGAGTTGGAGAAGAGGAGGCAGTTGCCAGATTAACGTTTACGTGGTAAAACAAAAAAGAGGGCAGCTGTATATCGCAGTGCTTGTACAGGGCATGCTATTGACACAAGCACAGCCATGTGCTCGACTACATGACGTAAAACAACGCAGCTGGGTGACTGCACTGTTGTTACACTAGTTTCATCCACATTCCATATATCGCTCCCATCATAATTATACCTCTGCATGACCCACCCAAAGCATTTGAAAAAATTTTGCACGTTTGAGTGGTTAAAGCTTGTGGCCTGTGACTGTGTTTAGAGTTAGACACACTGATAAACTCAGAGAAGGGGGCTCCTCTCTAAAACACAGCCTGTTATTGGAGAAAGGAAAAAAAAAAAAAACACTCATGTTACAGCATCGTGTGTGTGACCACACAGAGTTTCACAAATACAAGTTCTACTGAATAAAACTGGTTCTGTCCAGATACTGATACAGCACACATGTCCACATCTGGCATTCAAAGACACGAAGATTGGCTGTGGTGTGAACAGCCCTCTTCCCAGAAATCCCCTGCATGCACACAAGTTCCTGCTCAGTCTGCATAGCAACCACCCAAATGCAACTCTAAGACAAGATGACAATTCTGTTAATAATTCATAAAACACTCAAGATAAATATGAAAAGTATTCAAACCACTTCTATCAAAGTTCACCAAACTAAATAAAGCACAAACTTCCCTCTATCATTTTAAGTATTTTAGTCTATTATGTGATGAACCAACACAACAGAAACAAAAAAAAGTAATGTATGATTGTGATGAAGACAGAAAATGACAACAACAAAAAAATCAGAAGCTTGTTGCATGCATTTGTATTCAGCCTCCTGTAATTTGACACCCCTAAAAATATCTAGTGCAACAAACTTCCTTCAAAAGTAACTTGAAGAGACCAACTGTGTGTATTTTAATCTCAGTATAAATCCAGCTGTCCTATGAAGGCCTCACAGGTTTGTTAGAAAACATTAGTGAACGGATGCTTATTATTATTAAATCTGACTGATGATCAACTTTGTATTGACACATGAACAAAAAGAAAGAAATGTGTCTCTAGATGTTGAACGCTAATGGAGACATACCCCAAAAGACTTGGAGTTGTGACTGGATCCAAGGAGCTTCCTTTTCCTTCCACCTTAAAATTACGCATTACTTAGTTGTTTACTACATTAAATCTTTTGGAGCTTGTGGTTGTAACATGATATAATGTTAGGGTCAAGGGAATAAGCCGCTGCTTAGGATCTTGAACTACGTTCACCTTCGCCCTCTGGTGGCCAATTTAGGCTAAAACAATGATCCCAGCGCCGGGCAGATTGTGCACGTAATTCCGTCAAGATCGCTAGTTTTTGTCGTGGTTTTAACTGGAACTTTGCACCGTTTTCGTAAGTAAATCATTTGCTTATGTCCTTTATGAATGTTTTGCTTTTATTGAAAAGGTCCATATCCGATTCTGTCGCGGCTGTTAGTTTTGAATTGACATTTTCCGCTTTGCTGAGCTGCTCATCCCCGGTTTTCTCCTTAATTTGCAAACTACAGAGGACACTGGTTATCCAGCTCAGACTAATGCATGAGAAATAGGTGATAAAAACAAAACATTGCAAAGAGAAGTCCACTTGGGGCATTTTATTTGTCCAGTTTCTTCTTTTTTTAATCGCACAAAAGCAGAAACAAAATGTGTTTGCCCTCTGTGCGGCTAACACACGCACCCATTTTAAAACAAAACAGAAAATAATTTATTCATCCTTTTATTAAAATCATGTCTACAAAAATAAAATCAAATACAAGGACTAAGGCTTTACAGAAAAAAAAACATAAAACAAGTGGGTTGGATTTCTCTATATTACACATGACTGAGACCAAATAAAAAGACAATGAGATGAAAATCAAATATGTATTTATGCATACAGTAGCTTGCACTGTGCAGGGAAATGTATTTGTGCAACATACATTTATTTTTTAATGTTATCAGTTTGAGCTGTTTTTAATTCAGCCAGTTAGGGTCAAAACATTGATGTCAATGTACAAGTTAATGCAAGAAAAGAAAGATACAACAAAGTGCAGAGGTAGAAACAGGAAATACAACCACTGTAGTGAAGTGGAAGAGAAGGAGAGGATTAGAGAAGAGATAGAAGGAGAGAGATTTATATAGAAACAGATCCTTGTTCTGCTGATTCAGACCAGTGAGGATCATGTTTTTTGTGCTGAGTTTTCCAAATGGATGACTAAAGACATCACTCTGCTGGTCTGTGGTGCTGGAAAAATCAGCAGCCAACATGGTAAATAAAACAAAAAAAAGTGTTCCCTTCAACGCCTCACTTTAGTAGATCACTTTCCAACTTTACGATTCCTTTTGCAAGTTTATTCAGGATCAGCTGCAGTAAAAGTCAGTCTTTTTTTAGCTGTATTTCATAAATTTGTACATATGCTACTGTCTTCCTGTTCCTCCTTCAGAGAGTGTAAACAACGCTTTAGTATTTTTGTTTTTTAACCCAGACAGGAAACAGTTTTCTAACAGCACAGGGAGAGACAGATGTAAATCACTTCCAATGAAAAAAAAAAAAATAGCCCAGAATAAATCCCTCCTGTGTGTTTCGGATAAGATTCTGTGAGAAATGAAGTAACTTAAAAAGAAATATAGATTAGTACAAAAAACCCTATTTGCTGAGTTCAGATTGATGGAACACACATTTTTCATTTTATGCCAGAACTACAAAGATCAAGGTCAAATTTAAGCTAGCTCACGACAAAAAACCATTAACTTGACTCTACATCCTATGCTAACATGGGACCTGGATTACTTGACCTTTGGTGACTCAAAAGAAGCCCAGAGGTCACTGCAGTAACCGATACATACATTTTGGCTCATCATTTTGCCTCTTCGCCACTTCGTTCTTTTGCGCTCTACTGTTTTGGAACCATTTTGTACAGACTGTATCAATTGGTACCTTCTTCAAGAACCGATTCTTTACAGCTATTTTCTGCAATCCACTCATAATCTACTGTAAGAAAATTGGGTTATATGACTCCAGGCCTGGCAGGAGGTCCCTCAGGTGTTTTGGTTCGATCAGGGAGTCAACTGGTCCAAATAGACATCAGAACCAAAGTTAATGGAAATAGGGTGGAAATAATATACTTTTACTTGAAAATATATTAGATTTGAGCATCTTATTATTTATAAATAAACTAATAATTTTAATTGTATGCATATAAAATGGTTTCTTTAGAGGCGTGAAATGGAAGTAGGAGAGATTTGAATGAGTACAAAATGGGGTTATGAATTGGCGAAGGCGCAAACTGACTTGGAGCCGATATTTGGAAATGCTAACGAGACATGACTTTTACAAAGTTTATTGGCATAATGCCAAACCTTGATCAAACGTTGGTTACACAGCCGCAAACAAAAAATAAAAAGGATAGCTGGGGATCTTCACTGCTTTTGACATTTATGACTGCATACGTCGATGACGCAGAGGAGTTGGTCCGCTAACAATGATGTTCCATCCGAAGCGTTTCTGTTTTAACCATGTGTTACTGACAACTCCAGAGAAACATTACTACAAATAATCAAGCTTTAATAAAAAAGAATGGAACGGGTTCTGCAGAATTTTGACTTTCTGGGTTGTGATCTGTATAAATAGGTGAGTTTGATGAGGAGCTTGTGGGTGATTTCATTATTTTTTACATGTGACTTGTTCCAGTTTTATGCTAAGCTAACAGGCTAACATGCTTGTATTTGTATTTACCAAAGATAAAAAGAACTTTATCCAAATATAATTTTTCTCCCAAATCTTTTCTGAACTTCTTCCTGAAACTTTAAGCTTGACTCTGTCGGCACAAAATGAACAGCTCACAGTATTCATCTTCTAGTTCTCTACACATTTATACCAAACACTGGATGAGGGCTGAGGGTTGTAGGATCTGTTGGTGCCAACGTTTGGTTGTGACTTGTGAATCTAAACCTCCCATGTGACCAAACCTCACATGATCTGAGCAGCTGTGTAGATCTGCACAGATCCCTCCACACCACGGAAGCAGAAAATAAAACCTACCTGCTTTTTCAGTAGTAAACAGAGCAGTAGTGTTTCATAAAGCATAGCCTTGGTAATGTTGATGAACAGCCTTCCTGTAGCTTCAATGAAAGAGAGTTTTCCACAGTGATTTAGTGAGTTTAGTGGTGCTTGTGTTCGTGTGATGATGGTTTCCTTACGCAGTGCAAATGACCTGAAATAATCAGACACAGTCCTTCGGCCGAGGTGGAAGTTAAACGTCGTGTCCTTTTCTCCCTGGTCGGTCCGAACACGACGTGAGAGAGATGCATTGTGGGTAAAGTGCTGGGGCGGCGGGTCCCTAGGAAATTTTCCTTAACATTTCAACACTTCTCTGCTCCGTTCCTTCAAAAAGCTCTACAGAACCAAACAAACAAGTTCATTTGTCTTTTTTTTTTTTTCCTTCACAAGAATCCAACTTGGTCATTTTGTTCCCCAACTTCAGTTCTTCAAACCCCCTTCCTTCTCTTTACCAGCAAACGTCTCTTCATTTCTTCCTTGTTTTTCCTAGCTCTCTCCAAACTTCCATTCCTTCTCCTTAAAAACAAAAATCAATCACCATCATGCTATCTCCCATGAATTCTGGACTAGGGGCACATGGATGTGCATTTTTAGATCCCCCAGACGTATTAGTGTTCAACTTATATGCATGTGGAGATTAGCTGACAAAATCACAAAATGACAAATCAACTCAGAATCCAGTTGACAGGATTTTGGGCTCTGCTGTGTTTCCCACTTTTCCTGTTGGGAGTTCAAAAATAACCAGAAAATTGTATGTTTAACATCCAAAAACTGAAACTTTACAGGGGTCAATATTCCAAATACAGTGTTTACAAACCATCTCCTGAGCTGCGATCCATAGAGGGCGTCCTGGAGACGGCCGCGGAGCAACACGGTTGGTCCTCTGATTCCTGACTGAAGGAGGGATCTCTGAGAGATTCTAGCAGCTTGTGATGGGCCTTCTCAATTTCCTGCAAAGGCATCAAACGTCAACACTCAACGTAGAACTGTTCTAAATGTCCCTCTGACAATGAATCCAAAACCTGAAGTGGATTTAAAAAGCGCTTTTTCAGTCATATTGATCACTCAAAGAGCTTTCCACTGGAGCCACATTCACCCAGACACACTCACATTCACACACCGATACACAGAGCAGTAGGCAACTTGAAGTTAACTGCCTTGCCCAGGGGCACATTGACATGTGGCAGGAGGAAGCTGGAATTCAACCCACAGCTTTTAGATTGCATGACAAGTAATGTACGTGTAATAAAGCAACATTTAAAAAATATTTCAAGTAAATTTTGAACTTAACTGTTATGTGTTACTGGTATTTATTAGAAATAAATTATTTTATTGCTGAGATCTGGGTCAATAGTTTGGGCAAATACTTTTATTATAAACAACAACTGAATTTACGTGGAGATTTATTTAACTGTTGACATTATGAGCCCAAGGTTTTCCATCTATTATTTTGCCGACTAAAATCCTCCCGGGGTCGTTAGCGTTTCACTGAGGCCATTACTTTGAGCCTGATCACAACCGAAGAGGAAAGGTGGTAAAAGATTATGACTGTACGTCCTTTAAAAGCACAGGTCCAGTTTAAAACTCTGATCTAAGAGGTTTTAGAAGCATAAAGCAGGAAAATGTTCATTTTTGATTTCTGAATGAGCATGAATTATCAACAAGTGGACAAAAAAACTCAAGTTATGTGACAAAACACAAGTAAAGTATTTAATCTGAACAGAAATGAACAAAAAAGCAGAAAAGCTCATTTTTATCTTTCAAGTCTGGAAACTCAAAAATGTTTGCCTCAAGTTTCTTTTGCTCCTGCATTAATCCAGCATAGGAACCTGGTTACTTGCTTGTCATTTACTTATTTTTATTTCCATCATCATTTCCATCTATCTGGTCCCACCCACATCTTCTTAAACATTTCATGTCAACCTAAAATTTAGGATGTAAAAGAATTCATGAATGACAAAGATGAGACAAAACATGAAATATGTCAGGTTCATATTGTCTGCAACAACATTTAACACAAACTAAATGTGAGAAAAGTTCAGTTATTTTTCTAGATACTGTAGTACTACTGTACTAAAAACATTATATATTGTTTCTGGGATTACAGAGTGTCCTGAAATCCTGGACATCATACTTCATAGCCCTCTAACTTTTCTACATTTTTTTGCAAGTTCCAACCATAAACGTCAAATAATTTTATAGGGTTTTTTGAAAGGCTGATGCGGTAGAGGCAGAAAAACGCTTGTTTCACAAATAAAAGTATAAATGCATTCAACCCTTTTACTGGGGAAATAAAATCCACTCCAACAACTGAATTCTTAATGTTTTGGTTGTAAACTGACAAGAAGTGAAAAATGTAAACAGGTATGAATGTTTTTGCAGGGCACTGCTCCTCAAGGGACACGCTTGTAAAAAAAAAAATAAAACAAAAAAAACTCACCTTCAACTTGTGCAACTTGCTTATCAAACCCTCGATGGTGAGAAATATCTCATCCACGTTTTTGATCATGTGACTTTGTTGTGCAGCTTGTGCTGGGCCCATTTCTTCTTCTTCTACATCTACTTCCATTTGCATAGTTTCTGTCTCTGATTGGCTGAACTCTGGGCAGCAGTCTGCTGCCTCCTCCTCTGGCTGAGTCTGTGCTGACGCCACTTCCTCTAGAGGCTGAGGGAAGTGGCTGGCGGTGGGTGTAGGAGGGTCACGGAGGTCATCAGTGGCGCTCTCTCCCTGCTCTGAGGGCAACACCAGGTAGAACATGTTCCCTAGAGACCACAATTATGACTTTAGTTTAACATGATCGTCCAAATTGTAGGTTATATTTGTTTACCTGAGTAATTCAGTTTGTGTTTGTCTTCTAAAACTGAAGCAGGCAACTTATTTAGTCTCCATTACCCTGCATGTTGGCCTCGCCTCTAGACTGGGACGACAGATCGGAGGGGAGGCTAACATCATCAGTGATGCCATCAGGGGCAGAAGAAGAAGGAGGAGCACCCGCAACCACAGCTACGCATAGAGGATAGGTGTGTGTGAAGAAAAGTAGGTGAACGAAGGTGGAGGGGCGAAGAACAAAGCATGTTTTGTGTTTTTGTGCAGGCAAATTAAATAAAAAGAGAAAAATATAATCACAGGTTGAAAAGAAACATGCAACGACACCCAGAATTCAAAGACAAATCATAGCAAGATGTCACCTTTAATTCAGTCATCAAACAAGTGAGGATTAATAGAATAACACTAAGAACTGAGGAGACTAAAGTTCATCTTCCCTGCAATCCGTTACCTTTCCTCACAACCTTAACGCTGGGCAGTCTGCCCTCTGGGGGCGGAGCCTCCAGCTGCTCGGGCTCCAGTTCATTAATGCAGAGGTGGAGAACGGTCTCCGAGGACTTCTGTTGTTGTCTCTTAGTGTTTCTGTTGCTCATGGTGTTGGTGGGTGTATCGTCTGTATCGTGGCTCCACCTGTCCTCCTCCACATCTGGTAATAAGAGGTTCCGTAGTGTTTCGACTGAGGAGGAACAAAGCAGAAGAAAACAAGGTTTTTAAAACTCGAACATGTGCAATCATCCAAAACTTTGCTTTTGAGTGGTTCTGCGGTAGGTTCTGATTTCTTCTCACCGTCGTGTAGAGCGGCTTCGGCCACACAGACCGCCTGGTCCTCATCACAGCTATCAGTTTCAGGTCGGTCGGTGGGAAGGTGGTCAACGTTGGAGGGATGGCTCTCCATGACATCTGCATGTTCCTCCGCAGGGTTGACTGGTGGATTTAAAATAAATAAAAACATTCTAACATTTGCCGACTGCTGCTGTGTTTCAGATGTAAGAAATCAAAGGTTTTATTCATCAAGCCATAATAAAGTTCTCAATGGTGGGAAAACAATCCTTACATTAACAGCACATTATAAGAACTGAAAAATGAAGTAAAGCAAAATGCAGAATCAGCGTGTAAAACAAAAACGAGGTGTGCATTTAGTGCTTCTTTTTTAAACACCCCCAAAATGTAATTTCTATTTGATCAGAATATTTAAGACTCAAATAGTTTTACAAATCTGAGATGTGTAAAGTGAAAAAAAAAAAAAAAAAACGTGAATATATACTTTTCAAACGTTTTTGGTTATTACAGAGAAAATGATCGGATTTTAAAAGACCTGTTAAGGGTTAAATAAGAAGCCCAGGAGCAGCCAGATGCTGCTGATTAAAAACAAAAGAAATAATCAGCAAATGTGAACACCTCTACAAAATCATGGGTTAAAGCCGTAATCTGATCTGGAGCAAACATGTGGGCGTTAACACGAAGCTAACAGGGAAAGAGATGCAAAGACCTTGATCCAGCAGCCATTCAATGGGAAATGGGTCAGAAAAAAGGCTACTTGAGACTGTACAAGAATCACTTAGTGGTTGTATGTTACTTATGACATGTCCCTCGTTTTCTGTAGAGTCTGAGCATTGAGATAAAGGTTATAAAATGTACATAGTCCTCCAAGGTCAGGTCTTGGTAACATTTGCTGTGGTGTCACCATTTATTTAACCCCTTCATACTTAATGATCAACTGCCCATCTTGGATCTCAGTGACCCCAGAAAATAGGTCAGACCGTCCTCCTGTTGCAGCTTAGTTTTTAATAAATCAACAGTGACACTGCAGTATTTTATGTGCTGTAGTTTATCTGGGCTTTTATAGATCGTAAGAAACTCTATTTTTATAGTTTCTTTTTTCTCGACCAAGACAGAACAGGGTTTTTACCTTCAGTTAAGACTGGCGAAGTGCTGCGTCGACTGGGAGAACTGGAAAAATCCAAGCAACACAATGAATGAATACATACATATGTGCTTTAACTATGCTACTATCACAAAAATAAGTGCATACCAGGTACATGCAGGTATTTAAGGCTGTTGTTTTCAATGAATGCAAACTTTTGTTTCTTATTCTACACATGATATATACTCACGACACAGGAAGTGATCTGTGATTGCGCATTGGAGATGAAGCTGCGGTGTTCTTTTCAAGTAAATCTATCCAGCTGTGAAGCAAATATCAAACAGTCAACTAACCTTCCAGACAAAATACATTTCTAAAGCCTGTTTATGGTGTCTTAAATAGGCTTACGTGTCTTTCTCAGATGGCGAGCCCGCCACCAGCTCATAAATCTGTGTCTCCGTGGTGCTGATGATGTACAGCGCTTTCTTGTCTGGAAAAAAAACAAAAAAGGTGGCATTTAATTCAAAACTGAAAAACACACACACACATTCAAACGGTAGTTAGCACTTCCTGAATGACTTATGTGCACCTGTAGCTACGGAGCGGACAAGCAAGGAGTCCAGCTTCACCAGAGGGCTGAAGGTGGTCTTGTTGTCTACGCTGACCCCTCCTCCTCCTCCCAACCAGCGGGATGGATAACGCAGCTGCAGCCGATCGTCGGGGCCTTTCTGCAGAAGGACCAGGCAGTCTGACAGCAGCAGCGCTTGGATTTCTGAAGGAGGAGCACAGACACAACATGAAACGGGTATGAGACCAAACATGGGAAGCTGTGTTGACCACCGTCAGGAAAACCGACCTATCTGCTTGTCTTTGTTAACCTTCCAGATGAGAGGACCTTCGTGAATCATTCTCTTTGTGGTGAGGTCCAGACTCTGTGAGGCAGAGGAGAAAAAAGGACTTTTTAAAATATTTGATGAAAAAAAACAAGATGTTACCAGACTGGTAAATTTAACCGTTCCGTCCCACCTTGAACTGAGGTGCAGCATCCAGCCTGCGCTGGTACTGACTGAGGCGTTGCCGGTGTTCTGTTTCCCTCACATCCTCGTTGACCGCCTTGAGGATCCCTCGGCAACAAGCTTGGGCGCAATGAAGCGACGGGAGGTCCGATGACCCGTCTATAGAAAAACAGCGACAGGTTTCTTTTTAATGTCACAGATCGTTTTCATTTAAACTGTATTGTTTAGACTCCTGCTTCCTCACCCTCTGTGTATTTGATGATCTTGTCGAGTAGCAGAGGGTACTTGGTGAGTCTCTGCATCTCAGACACCAGCAGATCCTTGAGCTGCAGCCTCCGACACTGAGGACTCGCCTCACACTCCTGAGGCAGAGACAGGCAGGGTCAGTGGGTCAACAAACCCGAAGCTTTGTATTTTCCATGTTTTTAATATCAACTCATAAGATGTTCAGGTAGTAATAGTAATTTGTTCATTTTTGATTGAAGACAGGTTTAATAAAAGAATATGTGTAAAACATAAAGAACTGCAGCAACACGTACAGTGAAATAAAAAATATAAAGATACTGAGTTAATTATTCAGTTTTTTATTAAGAAACGTTCTCGTAAAGACGTCTAACCCTGGTCTTATTCATCTCTGGAAAAGAAAGGATTTAAATCCAGTTAAACCACAAAGACATCAGCAGAAACGGGCTTTCTAGCTGCTAAAGGATTTGGACACCCTACCCCCGTATTGTTTCCCCCTTCAGTTAAAAAAGTCGTCAGTAAGACAGTTCTAACAGCCATCTACCTGAGATTGATTTAACAAAAGTTGGCCCAACTTCTCACTTTCAGCTCTGAGATGTTTGAGGGGTTTCTGGCTTGTTCAGCCTGTTTTGAGTCACCCGACAGCACCCATCAGGGCTTTGGTCCGGGATATTCCATTTTACGTTTTTCATCCAGTTCTTAATGCAGTTACACATTGGATCATTGTCATGTTGGTCCAGCTCTGCTTCTGCTTTAACAGTTTGACAGATTTTACTCAAACATCCCCTGATACACTGTAAAGTGATTCGTGGATTCACTGCTTACAGTGAACATGTCCCTCTGTTCTGGAGCCCAAATAATTACATTTTAGAATCCAGAACATGGATTGAATCCTGGTCTTCAACCATGTTCTTTCTTCGAGAGGAAGGGTTTCCTACTTGCACACCGGCCATGAAGGTTAGACTTGTGCAGTCTCTTTCTAAATGTACAGACCAGAGCCTCCTGTAGGTCCTTCTAACATGCTGAGTAAGGATGTTCTAATCATGTGCACCTGTGTGACGTCAGCCATTTTTTAAGTATGAATAAAAGGGGTGTCTAAATGTATTTCTCAACAGGAATAATATTTTAAACTGCAATTTATAGAAAGGTTATTTTTTCAGTTTTAATATATTAGTTACATGACTTAAATCTGTTCATTAAACATCAATATGTTCAAATATGTCATAAAGACCGTCATAAAGTATTATTTTTTCCCATGACTCTAGTTGTGTTCTGTCGGCACTGACTTTGTGAGTGTGCTGACCTGGATAATCTGGGCGAAGCGGGGATCTTTCCGTTTTTTGTTCTTGATGAGCTCCAGGGCCTGAGTCTGCTGACAGCACAGCTGCGACGCCTGCTCCTGAAACTCGTTTCCAGCTGCACCTTCAAACTGAAAACAAAACACACCACACAGTCCCGTCAACATCTGTTGTCACTTTTAGTAAAGAGGGGTAAAAGTTTTGTTTATTATTTCCTCGCATATTAAAGAGTTCATGATGGCTGAAAGCCTAAAAAAGAGAAAAAGGCCCAATGAATCATTTATCACCCACTGTACCTAACAGTAAGCATGAGGTGCTTTTCCACATAATCATCCTTTGTTGCACGCTAAACCTACCTGGAGCGTTCAATCTTAGTCCTGTTTAGTAAACACAACAAGAGTGGCTCACCTTGGCCAGCATGACGTCTCCGATGTTTTGAACGATGGGACTTTCTCTTTGCTTCTTCATCTCCTCACAAAGACTTGCTACAAAGAAGAAGAAATAACATCAGGGCGGAAATACAATGAATTCGGACGAATGAACAGCATAGAAACGTTCACAGTGAAAGACAAACGAATGGCTGTTGCAGTTCCCTGTCAGTCGGTGCAATGTGACCTCCTCTGTGTGATGTGCTCAGATCTCCACAGACATCTCTAGGTGTAGTGAAGAGCAGATGAAACACTAGTAATTAAATCTTACACGACGTTCACTGGAAACGGAATAATTATCAATGAGTCATATTAAAACAGAAAGTAGACATGCTGATGTTAGCCTAGCACTGAAAACTCTGTCAGAAGAAGCAAAATGTGAGTTAACTGCAGACTGTTGCTGTATATGTGTAACTTTCATTATTTAACCCCGTGTTGGAGCAGCTGATTATAGCCCTGCAGAAACGGTCTGGAAAAACGCTTAATACTGCAGCACCTGGACATCCTGGACAAAACAATAGGTGTATCGCTGATGAAACATAATGTGCTTTTTAACTTCACTTCCTAGCGGTCTAATTTTCAAACATGTACTTGGCATTGATTTGTAAACTTTAATCTAGTCTGAAACTCTGTGTTGGTAAATTCTTACACGGCTTTGATCGGTACCGCGGACATCCCTCGTTTTATCCCTTAACCAGCTGCAGCTGCCACTTTTTCCACAGCATTTAAGACGAGATTTACTTTGCAAAATCATGCAGTTATAAAACTGTGACAGTATGAGAGCCTCAGTGATAGTTCTCAACTAACGTACAGTAAACCCCTCTATGAAAGGCATCTACCAAACTCTAACCTTTCAGTTTGACCCTGAGTGACATAACAACACGCTAACAGCCAGACTGACCGTGGAGTTCGTAGACCTGCGGCAGGTTTGGGAAGATGCAGGCCAGCTCCTCGGAGTTCAGCACAGATCTCATCTTCCGGTAAAAAACCTTGTCCAGGACCCGTAAGGTCCGCAGGTGGGAAACCTCGGTGGTGAAGAGCTCTGAATGAAACAGAGGGAGGTCATCAATGACAGTGCAAGACAAAAGAAATGCCTCATGGTATATCTTTGGTCTTAAATCTCAGTAAAGGCGAACCATATACCGTATATGACAGCTTGACGCTCCACCTCCTTAGAGCTGAGAGTGGCCAGGAGCTCAGGAGAAACCGTGTCCCGCCAGTTCTGACTGTCACACACCTCGTCCTCCAGCACCGCAGCGTCTGGCAGCAGGGCTAGCTGTGAGTCCACACTCCTGTATGATAATGAAGAAGACGGAGGTGGAACCCAAGAAGGGGGAGACGTAAACAAGACAGTGGTGGAAAAACAAGAAAAGAAGCAGGGATGAAAAGAAGAACAGGAAAAAAAACAACAAATTATTCATATTTTCAGATCCAGTTTAAACCGATTTGACATAAACAAAACAAATGTTCTGGGGAGCTTTAACATTTGAAGCTGCTCAAATATAAAACATTTAAATAAATTCTCCATTTCAGCCTCTTGGCTCCTATTCCCTTCAGCCTCTTCCTTCATTCCTAGTGATCTTTCATTTTTCCTGTGTTGGGACGAGAGGGCGACTCACCTGCGTCTGGACCGGGGGGTGTATGGGGGTGTAGGGTTCTCAAGAGACCTGAGTGTGGGAGAGTGCAAATAGAGATGGCGTGAGGAGAGAACCTACCCTGATCAGAGTAATGTGAGCGGCTGTAAAGCTGCTTTAACTGATGTGGGACGAGAATTGAACTGTTCACAGAAAATAAAACCCTAGGAGTCCGACTCTGAAACTTTTTACCGAGCAGAGCTGCTGGACGCGGATGACGAGGCACTGTGCTGGAGCTGCCGGAGGCCTGGTGGCTCCCTCTCGTCGCAGTCTTCCATGTCCACGTCGCTTCGAGAGCGGGGCACGGAGTCCCCACTGGGGATGGTGCCCCGCCGGCGATCCTCCCCCTGAGCCTTCAACGACCCACTGCGTCCCAGAGCCACCGAGACCGTCGGACTGTGAGAGAAAAGCAAGAAACGTTAATGTTCTGCTTGAGGGATAGAAAGGGCATGACTGCAGTGCGGGATTCACCTGTCCATGCCTTCTTCTCCAAAGCTGCTCAAGGAGAGCGTCTGGGGGTCCGCAACATCCCCCTCCTCCTCTCCTGGAAGTTCTGTGTGATTCTCAAACTGCTGAATGATGTTCTGCACGTTGCCAGGACGCACTGCAACCACATCTTAGTTCAGCAGGATAGCAACAACAATAACACGGTAAACTAAATATAGAAAGGAGGACGGGACTAGAAAGTGTCGACCTACAATTAACTGCTGCAAAATTTAAATAGAAGGAAAATAATAATGTACCTTCTGTGGGTGACAACGCAACGTGGAATGCTATAAAACCAAAAACGAGCCAAAAAAAACAAAACAAATAAGTGACAAGACAAGAAAAAAAAAAAATCAATAATAAATCAATAATTGTTAATAAAACCTAGAAAACAACAAAATGGCAAACAAAATCCAAAATGAAATGAATATGATTGACACGTAGTGACAGGGAGAGTTTCAGGGTGTATCTACTGGACCGTTAGGCTAACCAGCATTAAGGTACAACAAGTTTTTACTTAGTTGCAATTTTAAACAATCTCACAACTTAATGCAACACCGATCAACTCAGTGCTACCCAGTATAGACCTGTGACTGCACACTGCCAGGTGAGCTGGCTGAAAGAAGGCTACTGCACTTTGTCCTCGCTCACAAGAAAGGATTATGTGAAACATTTTTATCCAATGTTTTGTTGCAAATACAGTGAAACTGTGGACTTTTTACTCATGAGAATCTCATACCAGCTCATGTCTGTCTGCAGCTAAAGGCCACAGACAGGATCTCGCTTGTATCTGTATACTGCTGATGTTCATTTCTGTTTGATTCTCTGTGTGTGTGTGTGTGTGTGTCTTTACTAGACTGAGATGTGCTCCGGGGTTTGCCGATGTACTTCAGGATGGGGTTTCTCCTTTTATCTTCTCCATCTTTCTCTTTCTTTACACTGCTTGGCTGTGGAGCGACAAAGCATAAATAAACTTTTCTTTAGACTGTAAAATATAATTTGGTTTTAAATTTGTTAGCCTTGATCATCTCCTTTAAACATGTCTTTCAATTCCAGAAACTCCGGTTTTAGATTTGTTTTTTCCCTTTCTTGAGCAAAAAAAAACAAAACACCATTATAATACTGGAAAAACATTACAAGTCTAGATCCCATTTCACCCTTCGTCCCACAGACTAGCCCTTCCCAGCTGTGTCTGTGAATTTTCAAGGACACATGAGGAAATGAATGGTTGGTTTTGCTTGCAACGTCACTCACATTTCTGTCAGGTAACATTTTTACTGGCACGACAACCACTTTAGTTTAAAGTAGTCACATTTATTATGCTTCGAATGAGAGTTAATTGCTGTTAATAAGCATAAAATTGGCAGAAACAACACGCCTCCAATGGGATTCTACCGAACATGGAGAAAAGCATCTTCTTGAGCTTTTAACCTCCGTGTTATGGAACATGCTGGATTTTGAAAATCTCCGAATCAAAGTCAGTGTCTGTCTGAGGAATTGATGCTTATCGTTAATAATGCTAATCTGTGCTAATCACTAATATAAGAATTCAATTCAAAAATACTTTATTTATTCCAAAGAGAAATTAAGCTGGAGAGAATTTAAAACACCAACTTAGTAAACAGTTTGTCTTTATTTTAATAAAATGGTAAAACCTTGCTTCACAGTGACTCCCTTTCTTACACACAGTGTGATGTCATCTCTTCTCTTCAATCAAATAATCTCCGCTCACGGCAGGAGGAAACTATTTTCTGGCAGCTCTTTATTTTATTTTTTAAACAGAAATCAAAAGCTAAGGTCAGAGCCTCACAAACCCAGATATCGAACATCAGTCACAAGACTCTGATGGGTGCATCTCTGGTTCCACTCTCTGGTGTTTAGACATGCTCCTCCATTATGTGCTTACTGAATAACTCACCTTTGTAGCTAACTATATTGTATCCATCTGTAGCTGGGCTGTGACAGCTTCACGTTTCAGACGTTAAAAACAGCCTGCTGACTGAGGGCAGAGTTCAACTCTCACTGAAGCCTAAACAGCTTGGAGTTGAACAGCACAAGTTGATTGAGAAGGTTTCAAATTAAAACATCTCCTTAGGTTATGGGCGGATCTTGTTTATCAGATATTACATGTGGTAAAAAAGAAAAGCGCTCATGCTCTGCGGTTAAAGATGAACAAATATGTGCAGCAGTGACTACTTTTCTGCAAGCACATGTTTGCTTTGATTTTTAGGAGCACAGAGACAAGTTGCCATCTTTACCTTTTTAGATTTTAAAAAAGCGAGCCACTTCTCCTTCTCTGTGCTCAGACCGGGGAAGACCTTGGAGTCTCTGAGCTTGATGCCGGAGTGACGCAGGTACAGGACGACAGCTGAGGCCAGAGGAGAACTGCAGCGAAGAGGAGGAGACAGAAGCAGAACGGTAAGGAGACAAGACGGCAAACAAGGTAAGGAAGTACAAAGTCAGCAAACAGCTCCGACAACTTCTGATGTTAAAGTCAAATGTACTTTTACCTTCTGTCCTCTTCGTGCTTTGATCTGGAACAGAGAAAGAAACACAGAGAAGTTTGCTGACTATCTGCAGCAGTTTTAGTTACATCCACAAGTGTAAGAAAGAAGCCCTGCTGTCTCTGTCATGTGAATAGCGTGTAAAAAGCCAAGAGTAAATGTCACATGGTTTTCAGGCTTTACATCTGGAGCAACGACCTTTGTTATGATCGCTTTGGTGAGCTCCTTCTGCTGCTTTCTAATTAACTCTTTTATTGGACTCTAAAGACCAGAGCAGGTGGGGATACTGCAGTCAGAAAATCAGTTTCAGTTTCTCAGAGAAAAACCCGTCTCTCCTTAAAGGAAAGATTCTTCCCTGATTTATCCTCTTTAACTTCCAGGTGAGCCCAAAACAAGGAATACAAGGAACTATTGATTAGAATTTTAGTTCATAAAAGGTAGAAAAAACACCAAGAACAGCTTTTTCCCAAGTGACTCACAGTATCTCCCAGAGAGCGGTGACCTGTCTGTCCACCACCTGCCTCTCCTTCAGGGGGTCTCCGTCCAGCTGCTGCAGGTCTCCTTCCCCAAACAGAGAGCCCAGACCCATCATCTGCTTGATCCTGTTAGGAAACATGAACCCAAACTCAACAGGCTACTTTAAACAAGGGGTTTCATTATCAGGAAATAGAAAACAGCACCCATGTAAAAGTTTAACAACATAGAAGAAATGAACATCACATACAACCTTTGAGACCCTATCACAAAAACAACAGGATCATCTACAGAGTAGTTACTTCATGCTCTCCTCCCTGAGCTACGTAGTTTCAGAGTATCTCCATTTTTGAGAATCACACAAAGAACAGCTCCTACCCCACAGCCTCTGGAAGAGACCGTCGAGATGGTTGAGATGAACCACCAGATGATCTCCACCAGTTCTTAATCTCAACCTGCCCTACGAGATTATTCAGGAAATAATATCTCTCAACATATATGAACAGCTTTGAAATGACATGTTACAGCAGCAGAGGGCCACATCACATCATGTGTGAGAGGAGCATATATTATGTTACAATTTAACATGTTACTTTTACTTGACAGATGTTAAAAGCTCAAAAAAGAAAAAAAAAAAAAATATCGACGAAGGCTAACTTCTCTCAGCGACAGATAGATCAGTGTGACCTGGCAGTGCTAAGTATGAAGCATTTACTGATCAAAAAAGGGCGATACAGTTGAGTTTCTAACCAGCCGGTCAAGAACCGACTGAGCTGAAAATCAGCCAATTCCAGTCCTTAGCAGGTTTCTCAGTGCGTTTCTAACTGGAAGAGACATTTTTCTTAACACACTTTAAGGTCTAAATCGTTCTGCTCCTGGTGGTCGTTGGTTTGACACTGAATGCTGCACAGCGTCTTAAATGTTGGACAGATCCAATCGAGCACTGCACAATACCTTCAGCTTTCATGTGTTCTGCACTTTCCTAAACCCTGAAATACATCTAAAATATGTTCAGTTGATTAGAAACTTGCTATAAAATCTCCTAAAGCATCTTCCTTTCTAGAACAATTGTATCAACCTTTTTTTTTTTAAATAAGGAAACTACAGAGAGTTTCATATTTTAAGACAAGTTTTCTCTGTGTTTGAATGTAACAAAATCTTTAGAAAGACTAGATGGAGATCCAAAGCACATTTGCACATACCTGCCTGCAGGCTTTAAACAAATGTAGTCAGATTAGCTAAAGAGCTTTCAGTGGTTTTTGGATTGACTGTGTGAGAGATGAAAGCTTCTATGAAGGGTCAAGACAAACATTTAGTAAAGTTCAAACTCTGTTAGAGCAGACGTTTTGGATGGAAAATCAGCAGGATTTTGTAAGGCAAGTCTAGCACTAACGCACCTGTAGTCTTGTATCTGCTCCTGGATGTCTGGTAGCACCTGCTGCTGCAGCTCAGACAGAGGCCCCCTGATGTCCTCCTGGGCGTGAAGGCGATTCTCTGATGGTACAATGGCAGGATATTAATAATAGAACAGAAAAGTATGAACAAAAACAACCGGTGATAGACCAGATTAGTTAAGAAGCTTTCAGGAGTCCTACCGATTTCTGTTAGATATTCCTCTCGCGCTTTGATTTTCAAAGGCTGTAAGACAAAAGTTTTAATGAACTGACATGCTGAAACACTAACACTACAGCGACATTTTCATCCTTTAATAACATGACACTATTCGTACTTTTTTTTTTTTTTTACCATTTGAGGAAAAAATGTATGTCACTGACTGGTGTCAATTTCTGCAAACCACATTTGCCTGTTATTACTAAACAAACATCAGTTTATCCAGCAGAGTAGAAGTGGGTACATACAGCATCTGGGTCCAGGAAATGGGAGCAGATCTGAGGTGCAAGTGCACGGGCGTCTTTAGAGCTGGAGCCTAAATAAGCTTCTACAGACAGATAAAACAGCTGTGGGGGGAGGAGAGAAAACAGGGACATAAGAAATCATATCGGAGTTTATCCACGGAGATCTAGCTGTGGCTCAAAGTGTCAATGCATATAAATATACCATCCCAACTTTATTTATAAAGTGCGTTAAAACACAGCATACTATAGCCAGACATTAAACATGTATAAAAATATGAGAACAATAAAAAATTAAAACACCATAAAACCAATTAAAGCAAATAAGGTCAAGCTAATAAACATAAAAAATACGCAGTAGGGACATAGTTGGAATGGATCTGCTTTGCTCGAGAAAACGTTAAGAAAAAATAACGCACAATATGAGAGGAGGTCCTGAAGACGTCTGGAACAATCCAGTGTTTCTCAGTCAATGAGAATTTTAAAGTGTTTTTTCTGAGTTTGGAGCAAACATGAGTATCATGACCATCTGAACGATGACTCAGTGTACAGATCAGTACAGCTGTAGCATGAAGCCAAACTAAACAGAAAATCGATTTCTTTTGTTTGTTTCTTTTTACAAAAATAACTTTCTAATGGGACTCTGTTCGAGTGGGGATCCATGATGTTTCTTAGGTAGGAAAAGGCCCTGTTTAATGTTTTAAAGTGTTCTTTACATGAATTACCTGAAGCCGTACGTTGTTTTTCCCCAGTGTCTGATCCAAAGGATCGACAGATTGCATATCAGCATTTAGACTTTGGCTCCAACCACTACATGTGTAGCATTAGCTTCAATGGACCATTTCATTACAAACAACAGAAGAAAGCCAACTACAGACACACATACAGTTTGTAGCCAAAGCTGGCCTTGAAATAACATTAGCTGCAGTCAAATGTAAATGAGGAATGAGCAGACTGACAGTAGAGAAAACTGACTGCTTGCTTTCGCCGTTTTACACAACCACTATAGAGACGGCGGATATAAAGCTGTCTGGTGACACAGCTGTATGAAGAAGAGGGGATGGGATGTTGACGCCTACGTGCATCAGAGGAATAATGTTGGACAGAAGCAGAGCAATAATTAGAATGTCTGCCTTTCTGCTTCCCCAACCAAAGGGGGCGCATTACCAATTTACCGCGGCGGGAGAGGAACTATACTGTTTGCAACTTATAGCGGAGGAACATGCCTCTTTAAGTCTTGATGCAGGGCAGCGCCGAGCAGACACACAAACACACAGGAGGAGCAGGGAGGAGGAGAACACGGAGAAACGTCAGTGCTCCCTTGGTAGTGGGTGGACCCCCCTTCCTCAGACAGTCACTTAAATTTTTTTTGTCTGTTTTCTAAATAATGCTGGAGAGCACAGAGTGGAGAGAAAGATGCCCTTGTATGGAAGCTCGCATGGACCAAAACTCTTAATTTACCTCCAGCTTTAGGTGTGTATGTTTTTTGCGCACACTTCAAATAAAGCACGTCTTTATTTGAATAAATAAAATGTATAAACGAGTCAGTCTTTTTATTGCTGACAGGGACGGAGGCAGAATTTCAAAATAAAATCCAGCTCCTTACCCTCTGTGTCATTTCCATGTTAAACACACACGCATCAGGAGAAAATGAACAACTCTAAATATCAGGAACTATAAAGAGCCTCAATGTTCAGACTTCACCCTTTATTTGCCTGCTGTGGTTCCCTATTCAGTTATTTAAACATCTGATTAACTATTAAACCATAATAAACGTGTACTTACTTTAGGATTTGGGAGTTAATGAGAATCTCGTTTGTTCAAATTGTTTGCAAACCAAATGTTATTACACTTCTGTTCATATAGAAGTTGACAAAACACAACTTTTGAATTCATACTGAATTTTGTATATAACGGTGCAATGAATCTTGATGAAGAGTTTTAATAGTTGCCCGACACTAATAGACATAGATGAAGCAGATAAATAAATGAAGCTAGACAGATGGAGTTGAACAAATAGACGAGGACAGATGGAGATAAAGAGATAAAAATGGAAAGATAAAGATGAATATATAGACAGACAGATATACACACGGTACACACCCCCCCCATCTCGAGGCCAAATCCTAGTGGGTACACTGAGGTCTATCAGGTCTCTTAAGAAGCATTTCTTCTGCTTTCCTCACAGAACAAATTAACACATAATATTATCATATCATGAGCTCCCCGACTAAAAAGGAAAAATACATTTTATTACAGTTTGTGTCCAAAATAAAAACAATATAAATATATAACAGAAGCATAATATATATTCCTGACTCAAACCTGAATGATTTTATAACAAAAAATAAAATATGTATAAATTCCACAGAACAGCAAGAAAGACGGACAGAAAGGCTCAGAAACATATTTTATTTCAACAAATCTCTTTAAATGTCAACTGACCAGAGGGTTGGGGTCCAGCAGTTGGGCGAAGACGTATCTCATGAACACCGTCATGTGTGCCGGTCGTGACTTCAACAACTCAATGTCCTGGAAGGGACCGTCCATCTATGAAACAGAGGGGATGATGACATGCAGCGATGAGATCGGATGGAAATTTAAATATGGCAAAAGAAAGAAGTGATAAAAAAAAAACAACACCTCATTGAATGCATAGCCATCATCATCTTCATCTAGGTCCTCAGGGCAGATGATCTGAGAACTTACACCCTATGATAGAAACAGATTGAAAAACAATTCATTTAATTGGCTGAATGCTGAAACATGACGACTTGTCTTTATTTATTGCAGCACAAAAAAAACGAATGACACAAAAAAATGAATGAGAACGAAGAATGGAGCCAAATGTGTGTCCGTCTCACCATGTCAGACAGGGTGTGTGTGTCCGAGTTCTGGCGTCGGTCATAGTGGGTCCTGAAGGGTAATGAGGGGGAGGAGTTGGGACTCTCTAAGGCCTGAAGGAACGGGGACTGGGGGAGGAGTAGAGGGAGCGAGGATGAGGGCAACGGGATGAGCGGACGGTCACATGCACCAACACACACGAACAAGCGCAGCCTGTTCTGACAGGACAGCGAAGCTTACCTCCAAGTCTCCTTCACTGGAGTCCATCGACAGGCGTCCTGTGAAAGAACAGGAAGCTTTGTAAGAACCTCTTGAAAAAAAACCCACTTGAACATGAGTTGGATCAGCAACTAAACAGTGCTTTGCAAAAGCAGTCACACCCCTTAAACATTTTCAGATTACAACCATAAACTAATTTATTCTACTCAGATTTTAAAGAGATTCACCAACACATTATGGTGCTTTGACATGGAAGTAAAAAGACACATGGTTTCCAAAATCATCTACAAATACAAATATGAAAAATGTTGCATGAATCTGCATCCAGTCCTTTTAACCTGACACCACTAAATAATATCCGATGCAACCAACTACCTTCAGATTGGCTGATGAGTGTGTAATCTAATCTCAGTATAACATCAGGTGCTCCCTGAAGGCCTCAAAGGTTTGTTAGGGAACATCAGAGAACCAACAGCAGCATGAAGACCAAGGAACACAGCAGACAGGTCAGGGAGAAGGCAGTGGAGAAGTTCAGGTTATAAAACAATATCCCAAGCTTTAAACATCTCCTTTAGCTCCGTTCAATCCACCATCTGAAAGGGCTGCAGGCCCACCAAACACGGCCGTGTAGCTAAACATGAATCAGAGATGGTAGCTCTACAGGAGACCCAGAGCTCAGGTGAGACTGAGAATCTGCTGACAGGAAAACTATTAGTTCTGCACTCTGACCAAGAATGGTAAGATGGATCGCTTTTAAAAAACAAAAACGATAAGAAGTCCTGTTTGTCTGCTAGAAGACACGTTGAGGGAAAAGGAAATATGTGCGAGGCGGTTCTTTGGTCGGATGAGACCAAAATTGAAGTTTTTGACCAACATGCAAATCTCTGTTTGAAGAACTTCTGAACATACTATCTGCACCGTGAAACATGGTGATGGGGGCATCATGCTGGGGGGGCAGGGGGCAGCAAACACAAATGCATGGCACACTTTTTTTTTAAAAGCATCCTTTTACTTCCATTTCACAGTTATGCACTACTTGGCGCTGGCCAATCACATTAAACTGGGAGGAGGATCAAGGGATATGAAGACTTTCAAAGTGAAAATGCACCTAAAACAGTTTGTTTTTTTAAGCTTTACATAAACAGAAAGAAAACAAACCTTCTCCTGCTTGGATGTAGCTTGTGACAGATTCTGACTGCGTTCCCTCCTGAGAGGGCACAAGGAAACAGTCACCACTAATTATATCAGCCAGTAGTCATCAGATGTCAATGGAGATTTAAGAACCAATGATGCACAAGCAAATAAAAGAAAAACAAGTAATGGTAAATAAACCCTGAATTAGACAAAACATGGAGATAATGGAAGCTGTGGTAAGAGAGAATCACACTGCCTCCAACTGTTACATTTCTAGTTAAAAGTCTAGGATCATTCGAGCTCTCAAACTCCTCCACCACGTAAAGGTGGCGTTTCAAGGAGGGGTAAACCCTGAACTTCTGAACTTTAACAGATGGAGACAATGTGATTCTCTCTTGCTACAGTTTCCATTTTCTCCCTGTTTTGTCGAATTTAAATACTTTCTTGTCTTTTTAATCACAAACTATAACAACAAGGGAAAGAGATCCATCTGCTCACCTGATTCTGAATCTTGACCCTGACTTGGTGAGCTCTCCTCTTGGCGCTTTCAATCCGCTCCTCCAGCGATGGTGACGGTTTTCTCAACCGCTCGTCCATCAAGTCCTGCAGAAGAGTAAAGTTCAAGCACAATAATGAAACAAAGTTTGTGAACTCTGAACAATTAGTGCCATTTTTTTTTTTAGAAATCCTACCTGGAGTTCAGCCTCTTCCTGCTCCAGCATTTTCCTGAGTATCTGACTTGCATGTTTTTGCACTTCTGGATCCTATATAAACATATTGTCATTTTAATGGTTTTCTTCTTGTTTTATTTAGCCACAAGCGTGCTTCATCTAGGGCTTTAAAGGTCTTTATGCTCTTCCACTCACCTGTAGCGGCTTGGGTCCAGTGATTCTTTGGGATGGGGTACTGCCTGGTCCAGACGGTAAGGGCGGAGGTGGAGGGGGCTGACCCTCCCCAGCCAGAGAAGATCTCTGATTGGGTGCAGGGTCTGTAAGGAGGGGCTCCAACGGCACAGAGGTGGCTGATGGGGGCTGCCCTTGTAGTGTCAGTGCGACATACGGTCCAGCTGCAGGACAATAGCACAGACTCAATAAAATGAAGAAAAAAAAAACAGTTAACGGTTCAAAACACGACCCCAGTCGACGTTTTTTCAAACTCACATTTTATGAGCTTTACCACCTCCTGGTGGGTCATGGAGGACACCAGAGAGCCGTTCACCTGAGAGGCACAGAAGGACACAAAAACACTCAAAACAAAAGGAAAACACCAACTTCCAGTTAGAAAACTGTATCAAAGGGAGCAGTGCAGACCTTAATGATCCGGTCGCCTTCCTGAACCCCAGCTTTGACTGCAGCGCCACCTGGGAGGAAGATTAGGCATCAATCGAGCAATGAATAAAAACTACTGGAGGCTGTACATCATATGATGGATGACTGAGACAATAAAATTATAAAGCCCAAATATTTAAAGAACTAAATGCCAAGTTTGAAGTTCTTCACATGTACGTTATTTTTTGTGTCCTTTCCAGGCGGGTTAGACAAACAGTCAGGTAAGTCTGGTTGCCTTGCAGTTTAAAGTCAGATTTACTTTACAATAGGGGGGAGAGTGCGAATATCCTATTTTTTATTTGACCTCATTGACTGAAGGTGCTTTACTGACTTGATGTTGACAACAGGACAGTCCAGGGGAATCTCTGCGATTAATTTGCTTTGGTTGACTTTCACACTGAGGTTTTGAAAGGGAACCAAACCTTGTGGAAAACATCCTGCAGTTACAACAGCTGCTGTAACAACACAATACGAGCAGCTAGCCAGGCGGTGACCTATCTAACACTCTGTTCGGTTTAGATGCAGTAGTAACCAAAAAAATATGTAGAGCTGAGCTTATACAGAGGCGTTGTCAGGATTTGAACAGTTTCAGATCACATTTATGAGGCGTCACTTCCTCTCTTTGGTTTCAGTGAACATTTATGTGCTTTATTTTGCATTGTAGGCCGACTGCAGCAGGGTTCATTTACAAGTGAACCAAAACTGAGGTTTGCAGGAAGACCGAAGCCTGTTTGGTCAACACCATGGTCCATTTAAAGCGGCTCTGGCATGAAAATGCCCTTGCTGTGAAATAATTTAGTTTAGCTTTAGTGTTTCTCCAGCTTCCATTTTTGCTCGACCTAGGTGGGTGAAATTCCCAATAATATAAAAATTAAATAGCTTTCTTGGGTTTTTTTGTTTTTTTTTACAAATAGACTACCTGGTTCACAAACTGGGTTTTAAAGAATCTAAGTAAAGAAGAATTAAGTTTCTTTTTGACCTGTCAAGTATTTCAGATCATGAACTGGAGCCAATCAAAGAACAGGAAAAGAAAAGTTCCAATTCTTTCTTCATGGGTCATTTTATTTTACTGTTAAATTAGAGATGAAGAGAAAATAACAGCTATGTCGAGTTGAGAGGCTGTTGTTTCAGGTTATAAATGTTTTGAAATAGGTGCAGCTTCGACATGATCTTAATACAATTCTGGCGATAAATAAGGAAGTTGTGGTCAATGCGAGGATGTTCTGTCCTGCTTTCTCCAGCCTCCACCAGAAGGGGGCAGTGGAGCTTAGAGCTGAAATTAAAATCCCAACCAGTGGACTTGGAGGCCGTCCAAACTTTGTGTGAAAGCCAGCAGGATGATAACAGGGGAGAAAGGTGGCGTGAAACTTGTTATTGGATTTCCTTGTTGACTACTCTGCTTCTCTGAATCAAGCTGCACTAATTGAACAAAACTGAAAGCACAAGACCGATGAACACCAGAGTGCATCAAAGTGAAACTTATAAAGGATCACCGTTTTAAATAGGCTAGCTTTCTTTTTGATCTCGGTATATAGTTTGATCCGTCACATTTAATAACATTATCGGTGAAACACAACATCCAATCACAGATTATTTTGGCACTTAAATCAACAGCATGTCAAGTTACACTAATAAAGAGAAATCTTAACTTTAGTGGTGTTTTTTTACTCGGTCCTACAGTTCAAGTAGAACCGCAAACTTCAATGAATTTTCAGGGATTTTATGTGACAGACCAACACACAGCAAAGACCACAAACTTCTTCCAAAAAGCTCTGGGTGTATCTCGCTACCAGCTTTGTACAGCTAGAGACAACAGATTTTGTCAGTTCTTCTTTCCAAAATAGCTCAAGATCGGTCAGATTGGGGAGAGTGTGAATGAACGGCAGTTTTCAATTCATGCCACAGATTTTCATCTGCCTTTAAATCTGGCAAATCTAACACATGAAAATGCTTCAGTCTATTAGACAAAATGTTTCAAACTATTCCATTGTATATTTAGGGTCACTATCGTGACCGGAAGGTCAATCTCCGCCCCAGTCTCAAGTGTTTTGTATTCTTTGACAGTTTGTCTCCTGGGACTGCCCTGTATGTAGCTCCACCCTTCTTCCCATCAACTCTCACCAGCTACACTGTCCCTACTGAAGAGAAGCATCCCAGGAGCAGCATGTGTGGTGTGGTAGTAAAGCAGATATATGACGGCAGATCTTTAAGGAACCCTTCTGGGGTCCGAATCCCAGCTTATTGACCTTTACTGCATGCCATTCCCTCTTCTCTATCTGGCCGTTTTCTGTCTTATAACTGTGAGTAAAAGGCCACTGAGACGCCACAAAATCTTACAAAAAAAGGAATCACCTCCCCGCAGCATGAGCCTGCCAATACCATGTTTCACTTCAGAGTTGGTTTGCTCAAGGTGATGTGCAATGTTACTTTTTTTCTCCACATAGTTTTGCACATAGTCCAACAGGTTCCATGTTAATCTGATCTGACCAGAGAACCTTCTTCCAGATGCAAACAAGCATTCTTACGGATTTCTTTCAACAACAGCTTTCTTCCTGCTGCTCCTCCATTAAGGCTAGGCTAGTTCACTACTCAGGTGACTGCTAAAGGCAACTGGTTGCACTGGATTTTATGTATGGGTATCAGAGTAAAGGGGGCTGAATAGATATGCATGCAAAACGTTTACATTCTCACCTGGTCGGACATTCTGCACAAGCTTGATTCTCTCTCCGCACACAGTGAAGCCGAAACCAAGTTGGTCCTTTTGCACCACCACACACCTCTGGACCAGACCAGGACCTAGCCAGAAGAGAAAAATACCGGTTCAGTTTGACACACACAGATAACTACGGTACTACAACCGTAAGGAGTAGGGAAGCCGTAGTTACTTGCACTCTCGTCTGCCGTCAGCTCTCTCTGTTGGCTTGCAGGAGCTCTGCGCTCCGAATCCCCGATTGTCAGACTGCTGAGCCTGAGTTTCAATGAATGAGAGACAAAAGAGCAACTAAGCATAAAATTATATCAATTTAGAATAAGAGAAAAAGGTCTGAAGGCTATGTTTGAAGACAATGCGACCCAATAAAAACAAGAGAAAAATGAGAAGCGATTGGAACAGAACCTTATAATGAGAAGCAGAACATAAAGGAAGAGATACAATACAAGGGAGATAGGATCTTATATGGGATGAGAAGATGAGTGCTGGACACCACCAAGAAAACAGTGGACAGGAAAACTCACCAAGCAGCAAAGGGGCTGAAAGCGAAGCATGGCAGAAGAGAAGGAAACAGATAAACAGAGGACAGAGAAAAGAGATTCAGAATCACAAGCATGGAGAATTAAACGGGCCAACAGAGGGAAAGCCCGTTCAAACCATCGTCAGCTCCTTTCTCTTCTCTGACGCACAAGAGAAGAGTTTTAATTTAAAAGGTGTTCGATGAATGAACAGAATAAACACAACCTACTGGTGAAAAGCATGAGAACAGTCTGGTTTAAGGGTCAAGGTCCAAAGAACGTATTTCAAACAGAAAACCGGGCTGCAGGCTGTGTGCATTTCTCCTCATATTGTAAATGTTTTTCGAGACAGGCCCACTTAATGTTTAATGACTGAGGCGAGGTTCAGGGAGATTCCAGTGTTTGTTTTCCGATACAAGACAGTAGGAAGCAGCTGCAACTGAGCAGAGTCCAATAAGGTAATCAGCGGGAAAACGAATGAAACGTCTCGACTGCATGCGATAAACGGCAGCAGCAGGAGGTAATAACTCTGGAGGAGAGGCTAGTAAAATCTGATTTATCAGAAATAAAAACTATTAAAAAAAGACCTTAAAATACAAAGAACCTTAGGGGGAATTGTAACAATTAAAAAAGCGACAATAACCTGGTTGCAGAAGTATCCAAACACTTGGACAAATACTTTGTTTTATGCACCTTTTGATCCAGTCTTCTTGGGTACACGATCTGATGAACCTGAAATTTATGTAGGATTTTCCTGACATTTGCACCCTGTATCTAAAGCCATAGAGTGGTTATAAGGGATCAAAATGATCTTATTATAATAAAGGTATCAGTCAGGAGAAGGGCAGTGGAGACCCCCTCCCCCCATATGATAGAGTCAAATGATACAAAAACAAAGTGTTGGATCCTGATAGACCCCTACCAAAGAAGACTGAATGCTATTTTTAAATCAAAAGCTGCTTTAACAAAGCATTAACTGTTTTAACTGTGCTTACTTATGCAACAGGGTTATTACAGCCTTTTGATTTTTCCTCCAACACGTGTGGTTTTCATTTGACTTGAACAAGATAGATGTCACTATGAAGGTGGAAAAAGTTTTCTTTCACGTTTTCATTACTTTTGTTCATTAAGACTAGGCATTAGAAAAATAATCTCTGAAGTTCCACTAATTTTACACCATCTAATAGGAAACTATTTTCAGATTTGATTTTTTTTCCCCACTTAACTCGGACCAGTGAGTCATTCAAGCAACTAAATGAAAATGTTGCATGTAGGATGTGATCATTTGAGCACATTAAGCACATATGACATACGTGTGACAATATGCTACCATGGAAATGAGTGAAGAAGCAGCACAAGTCCAAAGAAAGACCTTGAAAGAACTCCAGAGCAGCTGGGAAACCTCATCAGCATCACTTTAAAAGGTGACAAGAAGCTCTTGCTCACTAATGAGTCTCCAGTCAGAAGGTTTATCCTTGTCTTTCCCAAGACAATCAGATATTATGAAAAGAAATAAAAACATATGTCTTATAAACAAAACTTGGTTCCCTTTTGAGTTTTTGTTTGTTTGCTCAAATTAAATGATCAAATTAATCCCATTTTAGGTTAAATCTATTTAACCAACCTGTGCCTAGAGGACGACATTCAGATAAGAGTTACAAATCGACTGGACAGATGTTTGATAAGTTACAAAGTGAAGCTGCGTCTCCAATTAATAATGTGTCTAAGGTTTAAATTGACACTGCCATGACCCGAGTCGGTTAGGTACAGACATCTGTCGATAAAAGGTCCCAGATGGATTCATTATATAAATGAATGCTACATATTGGCCCGAAGGCTCAGCAGTTAACTCCAAACACTCATTTTACAGAGCTGAGGAACACGCTGTTCATTAAGCTTTTGTCTTCACATCAGAAACTGGAGCTGCACTTAGATAGGAAATGAGCTAAGGCTGCACGATATTAGAAAGCCTTGCCATGGTGAAATTATTGATCAAAAATATGATAACGATATCAGTTGCGGCGAATGTATTTTCCTCACTTGGACACTCAGTTTTATCAGGTGTGGAATCCAACAGGCTAAACATTACCTGGCACTTGAAATCCAAGTTCATAACAAGATTTATCAACCAACAGTTATTGCAGTCCAAACAGCCCTTTGCGACATTCCCGCTGCTCACACTGATTTCACGATGAAGATATTTTTGCGATATGTTATGCAGTCCTATTAAAAGAAGAATGGCCAGTGAGTCCTATCAAAACAGAGGATACAAATACTAGTGCTAGCCTAACACTTCAGCCAACCGGAGCAGAATGTCAATCTACAAAAAAATAAATAAATAAATAAAAAGTACCTTCATTTGTTGACAAAATATATGTCACTTTCCAGAAAAGCAGATACTGCGATGCCTAGAATGCTGCTGGTTAGCGGGTTAGTTAAGGTAAGGTAAGGTCCAAGGATTTAACCTCTTCTTTTGTTCATATTTAAATAATCTCTGAGGAAATTCAGATTCAGATGGACACATCTGTTTCAGAAGGATTTTGTCAACTTAGAAGCGCAAACAGATCAGATGATGACATCCCCAGTCTTTCAAATGATCTAAACCAGGAGTCTCCAACTCCAGTCTTTCAGAGCTACTGTCCAACAACTTCCAGAGGCATCCCTGTTCCAACACACCTATATCAAATGATTACCAGGCCTTAGCCGAATTTGACGGCCTGCTAAAGATGTAATTCAGCCATTTTCAGGAGTGTTGGCGCCTGGATGCATCTAAAAGTTGCAGGACAGTAGCTCTCGGGCATTGGAGACCCCTGATGTGGACTAGAAGAACAGTCAAACTAGAGTTAACTGTGACTGACCTTTCACTCGCATATGTAAACATCATATTATTAAATGATGTTGGAGATGGTCGATAACAGAAACCCAAATGTTCTACATGGACACATCTGACCTGCTGGATGGGTTAACTTATGTGTTTTGTTTCACAGCAGTCGAGTTCATGGTGCAATCTTTTGGCACCACTATCATCCCCACACACTCAGACATGAGCACTCATTCGGCAGTAGTCCTACCTGAACAGGTGGGTGTTTGTTACTGGCCACCTTGCTGTCACATGACACACAAAGACACTGTAGCGGGAAGCATTGGACGAAAGCATGAGAACGCACCAGGAAAAACAGTGAACAGTGGGAGAGACAGGGGCGGCACATGATAAAGACAGAGGTGATCACATACACAGTGTGGGTGATGGAAAAACATCAAGTAGAGCACAGAAGGTGGAAAGGTAAACGCAGCAAACAATCAGAATGATCCTGAAACATCTCTTCCAGGTAAAGTCTACATAATGTGCCCTCTCTTCTTCCAGATGGCAGTTTTACCATCCCTAAAGTTAACCTGTTTGACCTGTTCTTCCCACAGCCAAACCGGACCTCGGTCTGTTAAAAAACGTCCACCACATTTTTATGGAAGGCACTGAGATAAGATGCTAACATCAGAACTCGTGTAGACGCAGAGGATCGCAGGCTCATACCTGTCCAGGGTGGATGTGGGCTGGCGGAGGCTCATGTCTGCACTCCTCTTCTTCCTGGTGTTGGGATCAAACACGGTCACTGGGCCTCTCTTATCTTCATCACCACGTCTTTCCCCTTTTAGTTAGTAGTCCACACAATGGGGCTCTGTGTTGTGCTTTGATCAGTCCTTGAAGCTACTTGGATGCTGGTTCAGATCAAACAGACAGTCCCTCATGTTCCCATACACTGTAGGATTTCCCGTGAGGTCAGCCGTACATAAAGTGCTGTTAAAACTAACCAAAAAAAAGCTGTCAGTATTTACCCGATAATGACAAAAGCAGGAAATATTAGTGGCTTAATGTTGTGGTTTCGCTGTAGTGAAAATGGAAATAAGACAGTCTGCTTTCTAAAGGGTCATTAAGCATGGATGAATGGCTGAAATGTCTGACAGTACAGTAGATCAGCATCCGTGACTTCTGAGCCCATTACTTAAGTCAACGGAGTCACTTAGACCTTAACTTTAACACCTAGCACTGCTGTTACAGATAACAACAAAGGATTAACTTGAATATTTAGTGCTAACCTGCAACCAGAGACTCTGACCCGCACACTGTCAGGCTTGTTTACATGTGGAGCTTCTAGCAGATGCTCCAATCTAACTAATCCTCTCCATATATTTTGTTTTCAATTGTGTCGCATGGCTACGTTCAAACTGAAGCACAAATACAACTGTGACAAACCGAATAAGTACAATTTGCGGCGGCCTGCTACATCCAGCCAACGTTAGCTAAATTGAACTGCCACTACCAGTAGGCCTCTTTCGACCAGCGGCATGGCGTTAGAAGGCACGCCGACCTTTAACGCCACGTCCTCGGCTTGCAGCCGCACCAACGAGCCGACGAGCTAGCGAGCTAACCAGGCAGCTCTGCTAAACGAAAGCACCACATAACTTCGGCTACATTAAGATACGTGGATGTTAAAGGCGCTAGACTCCTCGGTATGTGTAAATCCAGTTAGATATATCCAGGAGTCCAGGTTTGTTGCAATTTCAGACGCAGAGTTGCATGTCAGCGAGGATAGCTGGACGCTATTCCAGTGGACTTCCAAATCACAAGCAGGTCCTCTTTCCAAAAAACAAATGTAATCAGGGTTTGTTACCCTGTCAGGGTGATAAAGCGAAAAATCAAAATGTAGTTATGATCTCCGTCGCTTTCGCTACATTCCCAGATCTTAAAATAATGATATCTACTGTTGTGTTATCTTGCTCTCCTGACTGCTGATCAACCAGCACATCTTCAAAGATAACTACTACAAAAACAGTTGAAACAGCGACACCCTATGGAGAAATATGAAACTTGCAGCCGATGCGGTTTGGTCTAGGAACATCAGGCCGGAGGTCAGTGCATGTTGGTGGCGCGTTTGGATTCATATTCATATATTTAAAAAATACTGTATTAATCCCACAGGAAAATTAGTAGTTGGACAAGCTCTCGTTATCCAAATATCTTCAAAGACTGAGATGGTGAAGGCTATTTCAGGACTCAGGACATTTGCTGTCTTGTGAAAAGGATGATCAGGGTCTTCAACAAGTTAAATTTTATAAAGCATCCTCCTTAAAACTCTAGAAGCTCCCGATCAGTCCCCAGAACAGAGCCATAGAGGATCTGTAACATCTTATGGCGAACATAGAAGCTTCCTTTAGATTTGTCTTGGAGGCTGGAGCTCGGACCTGGCAGTGACATCACACCCAAGTAGAGAAGAAGACCACATTCCAAAAGAAAGTCACAAAACCAGTGGGATAATTGTTGTGGTCTTAAGTACAACATGAGAAAATTCAATACAAAACAAAAACAATGTATTTCTCTCTATTTTATGCAATCAGACTCAAGAGGGAGTGGTGTAGTAATGATGTGTCGTTTGTGTGATCAGCCTGATGTAGGGTTTACAGCCTTAAGTAAGACTAAGAGTAAGAAGGTATATAAGATATATCATTTAGATTTGAAGGATTTGATTGGCATTACCACACAAAGTTTGTCTGCAATTATTGCTTTAAAAAGAACAGTAGGGTAGAGACTTCTTTATGCAGATTTTATTTGTATTGCTAATGTTATTGTCACATAAGTCCTATAAAATCATTTTTGTAAACTCACAGCTTTGAGGGATAACATCATCTCCTCTTATTTATAAATGACCATTGGGAACTCAGAGGCTCCAGATTTATGGCAAAAAGGTTTTGTGAAAGAGGGTCTTGTGTTTTGAATTAGACTGTCAGGTTTATTTTTTCCATCTTCATCAGATCCTGTCTTCATATCCTCCTGTGGTTTCACCTTGTCATCTTTTTTAGCCTGTTTGTTATCAGCATCAGAGATCCCTCATTTGCCCTTGGGTATCCTCCACACTTGTAAATGATTATTTTCCTTTGCCCATTCTCCTGTCTCCGCCTGGGTCTACCTCCACCACAGATCATAACACCAGTTGGGTTTTTATACATTGTGCTGTTTAGCTACTTGTTGCAATTCAAGAGAATAATGTATTTAGCCACATTTTAAGCACTCAACCTCTCAAGAAATACATTCAGATTACTATGGCTAATACCGGTTTCATGAAATAAACTATCACAGGGGATAATATTTACTTTATAGCTGCAACTTTCACTGTGGCATCTCTTTTGTACATTAAATATTGAATATTGGAGACATTTAAATTCGGACTTCAGGGGATGTTCTTGTTGTATTTTTAGTATCTTTAAACCCACAGTAAATATCTACAAGCTTTAAATTAAAAAACTTAAATTTTAATTAAAAGTTGAAAGTTCTGAGTTCCTAGTCGGAAATACAAAAACAGTGCTCCCTGAAGTCCCACTGGGGCAGTTCAGGTACAAAATTATGCTGCCTGCAGTGGGATCTTCGTACCAACCGTGCATTAACTATATCTTCAAGGGATACATTGAGTATTTCTCTACATGCTCATAGTCTACTGTAAGGTAATGAAGTTATTTATACAAATCCTGCTGGTATTTATACAAATTATCAATACCAGCAAGAGATTAGGGGTTGGAATCAAACTTGCCATAGAGTGTAATACATAGTTTCCAAATTATACATTGAACTAAAATAAGTATCGGATATAAGCTTTTTAATAGAAATGTGTCCATAGAATTCATGAACACAAACAACAAAAAATTGTGATTTGTAAGGTGGAAAGAAATACGTGAATGGTTTGCATTGCTAGTTTGCATCAAAACAATTAGCAAATCCCACTTGCTTTCAGACTAGCAACTAGTACGCCCTTTAATTGAGTGTGACATCATTTCCAGTTTTGTCTTCCAAGATAAATCGTATAATCCTAACAAGTATATTAACTCAACTTCCTTACTGTTTGTTAGTTACTCACGAACATATTCTCTTTATTATCTATAACATCAATAATAAAGTATCTGATAAAGGAACATGGAAAATCCACCAAGTCATCAATATCTTCCCAGGAGCAAAGAAATATCAGAACATCAGAATCAGCTTTATTGCCAAGTTCGTACATACAAACAAGGAATTTGACTCCGGTACACTTTGCTCTTTGGTTTTGTTTTTGCATTACAGAATATACATATTTACAATATACAAATATACACATATCTAATAAAAAAAGGTGCATTTGCAACATCAGTATGCTGTTGTTTTGTACTCAATTGAATGTTCATCAGAGAAACAGCCTGGGGGAAGAAACTGTCTTTGTGGCGGCTGGTTTTAGTGAACAGTGCTCTGTAGCGGCGGCCTGAAGGTAAAACTCTAAACAGTTTATGTGCAGGGTGTGTGGGGTCTGCAGAGATTTTAGCAGCTCTTTTCTTGACCCTAGACCTGTATAAGTCCTGGATGGAGGGAAGGTCAGCTCTGATTATTCTCTCTGCAGTCCTGATTATTCGTTGCAGTCTGGACCTGTCCTGTTTTGTGGATGAGCCAAACCACACTGAGATGGATGAAGACAGGACAGACTGAATGATGGCAGTGTAGAAGATGACTAGCAGCTCCTGTGGAAAGTTGAAGTTCTTGAGTTGCCTCAGGAAGTACAGTCTCTGCTGGGCCTTCTTTCGAACAGTGTCTATGTGTGAAGACCATCTCAGTTCCTCAGAGATGGTGGTTCCTAAGAACCTGAAGTGGTCCACGGCCGATACAGTGTTGTTGAGGATGGTGAGGGGGGTGTATGGGGGTGGTGTTCTCCGAAAGTCCACCACCATTTCCACAGTCTTGAGTGGGATAACATAACATAACATAACTTGGCTTTGCCACGCAGGCAAATGTGTTCTTGACTGTGTGTGCAATGGGCTGGAGGAGGTCTGTCCAGTTAGATAAAAAGGTGTAAAATGTAATGGAAAAACAAATGGGTTAAATGATCAAATAGAAATCTGTGTTATATAATAAAACAGAAGGAATTGCCATCCTGTTACAAGTTGTCCTCCAGGTGACTACTTTGTCCCCCCATAGAAATGCAAAGACATGTTTATTTGCCGTTGTGTTTACTAACACAGTGAAGGAATTCCAAAAATCGAATCATTAAATAATGTGGCACGTGAAGTCAATATGTTAACTTAGTTTGGGGAGCAGGGCCACGCTTCAACCACACCTCTAATTACCCAGATGTCTAAACCCACTTCACCCATCCTTCACAGTCTGTCACATTCTTTCAACCCCACCCTCCTGCACCTTCAATCTCACCTCATCTCTTGCTCTCCTCTTCATGCCATCACCCTTATCCCTTTTCCAATTTCCTAGTCTCAATCTTGATCTCTCTCCACTCCTCTTGGTTCCAGGTTCCATCTGGTGGGTCCTAAGTGGGCTTGGGAAAAACCATTTCCTGAAAACTGTACCCTCACACTGAGTCTCCTCCTCCCAAGCCTTCATCATAAAGTCTCCCCAGATGACCCTTCCTCACACCTAATCCATCCATCTTCTATCCCGTTTATTGAATTACTCATATATTTGTGGCATAGACGTTGCTAGTTCCACTGTACTTTTTTTTTTCCAAAAGAAATGTGTTGAAACTATATTTAGCCTAAAATCAGTACATGTTTTTCTTCAATATAATAATTTTTCATTGATTTATTCTTAAAAAATATCATTATTGAGCAGATAAGGGACATTTTAAATAAACTTTCCTCCATTACCGAGGCTTAATGGGCCAGAATAGATCTAAGGAAGTGCCTCCTCCTCAGGGAGAAACGTTTGATTTTATGATGAGAAAGAAATATGGACGGAAAGGCACCGACTTTATTAATGAATGACTAAAATATTAAATTATTAGAGAGAAAATTTTAGATTCCAAGACCTCAGGCACTTTCGGTAATGTTTAGTAGAATGTCTCATGGTAGGATGGACATTTAGAGTGAATTAATAAAATTAAATATCATGAGCTAGACAGAGTTCAGTAACCACTTCTTTAGATGAAATTATTTGATGATGGATTTTTTTTACCTAATATTGTGAAATTCAACCCCTTTCTCCCCAAAAAATATGCTTCGAAAGCTCTGAAAAGAAACTAGAACGAGAAATAAAATGTTTTTTTCCGGTGTAAGTTTATTGAGAAGAGTAAGGTTTTGCAATTATAATAATATCTGTGCTTTAATATGTATTAATACTTTTTCATACAACGGTTGGGGATATTTAGGCTCGGTTTTTGTTTTTGTAAATATAACCTTTGGTTTAGGATTAAAAGCCTGTTGCTACTCAGCGCATCAACTCTGACAAAGCAACATTTAAAACAGCAGCTGTTGACTTATATGTGTCTTTGTCTCCGGACTGCAGTTTTGTGGGGTTTTTTTTAACTGAGGTATGAACACTGGAGAAGGGAAGTGACCTAATAATGATGCCTGGAGACACACTTTACCAAATATAGCCACTGCGGGGCGTGGGATACATTCTGCTGTGATGCTGCTGCGCCGTCGAGATCTGACGGAACTTCCAGGTTTACAGCGAGAACAATTAGCTGAAACTCCGGATCAACAAATTGGTAAGCTCAGCCTCCAGTCAAGACGACATTTTTTATAAAAAGATTTTTTTGGGGGAAGTTTGATGATCGCTTCGTTTCTGCTGTATTTCTGGACCAGATGTGATTAGAGTTGGAATGGGCGCGGCATGCCCGCTACGTGGGACGGCCAGGAAACCTCCATTATACTCCAAAAATGCCCGCTAGCAGAAAATAGCCTTAATCATTAAGTATTATGTTGTTTTTACTTGCATAACTTATCAGGGTAAAGAATGCAACAAGTAAGATGTTTTGGAAGTTCGGTTGAACAGAATTGTTACTCCTTCATGTCAGAGTCCATGATGATATTTAAAGATCTGTACAATCTTTAGTCATAATGAAACAAAATGTTCGTAAACAGGGCCGCCCTGGGTTGGTAATTAAACCTAGATATCAAACCAAAAGTTGGTTTCCTGCCAGCAACATAGAGGCCACCATCTCCACCACAGGGTTCTTCATTTGCTGGAGCAGCTGAACCAACACACATCTCTAAGCTCTGAAACTGGGTGGTGGTGGTGAGCAGGTCTGTGGGTTACAGTTTGCACATTTAACCCCAGAAACTCAAAGAATGTGTGACTGAAAAACAAACGAGGAAGTAAAGAGCTCTAAACCTGCAAACTGTGGGCTTGATTCCCCTCACGTTTCTAGAGTAAAATAAAGTGTGGTTTTGGCTTGTGTTGCTTCCTGGAGATGCAATTAGACCCCATACAGCAACTTCCTGTTTGTAAGTCATATCAGGAAGCGAGCTAACGGATTTGATGGCTGATGAAGTTATCAATGTTCAGGCAAAGCAACTGAAGATATCTCCAAGCATCAGGGGCACGCCTCCTTCCAGTAACCAGCTGAAGGGGATCACAGGGATCCTGCTCAAACTTGGAAAGCTTAGAAAAGTATACAATCTGATTTTTCCAATTTTCCAAATCTGGACAAAAGTAAAAAACTTTTCCAGAATTGTTTCCCTAATCCAATCATCTAAATGGTAGAGATGAATGTCTAAAACTGGTTTCCTGCGCAGTCTGGCAAAGTGTTAGTTTATACATGTCTGTTGTATCCTTCACTTGTTTCCTCCTCCTTTTTAAAATTTAAAAAGAACCAAATTTAGGTTTGGAAAATCTTTAAAAGTGCAACATTTTGACTTTAAAACTGTACAAGAAGCCTGTAAAAATGAAGGCTTTTTAATACATTGATTTAGTGATATCATGTCTTTTAGCAATGATTTGCCAAGTCACAAAGTAAGAGGTTTTCTTCCAACTCATTTATTGTACTAGTTTTTGAATTATAAACAGAAAAAACAAAAAATCTGTTCACATTCAAAAAGGCTTTAACAGTGTGCCATTTTACAAATTTTAGGCTGAAAGATGGATTTAAAACTGGGTTTTACACAAATTTTGTGATGCTTCAGCTGTAGTTTAGATGCCAAACTAAAGATGACATGATGATTTACAGATTTAAAAAAAAGATATCACATGGGAAATTAGTCTTTAAAGAACCTATGTTTACTATAAGATAATACTGTCCACGTTTTACAAGTCTAAGTGTTATGGATGATAGAATTCAGTTGATCCAAATGGGTCCAGGTGCCAATAAAAAAGCAACAAAAAAACAGTGAAATATCACTTTACCACACTAATAATCAAAAGCATTGTGTTGTTTTATCATTTGTAAAATTTTAGGCAAATGTTTTGATCTCAAATGTCCAAAACATTTTAAAGACTTTTGGAAATAAATAGAAATTTGATTTTGCAAAAGTATGGAAAATTGGAAATGGAGAATGTCGAAACCATGAGCTGAAATTAAATGATAAATACTGTGAGATGCCACCCAAACATCTATTGGGACCAAATCCCAGTACAGTGGAACCCATAAACTGGTTGTCTTTGGTGTCTGACCTGATGATTGCAATTTTCTGAGTATTATAACACATATGTATTAAAAGGAGATTTGTTGTGATTTAATAATGAAATGTAACAAACATTGACCATAGAAGAAGAAAGCATGTGCTTCATGTTTCCTGATTGAGATATTAGTTTGAATAAAACAAAGTGAACAGATTACAATATGATCCACATTTATGCATCATAGAACAGGCTGTTTGTTGATGGTTTTAGAGGCTGAATTTCTAAGCAGGAAAACGACAAATTTATTTGTTTTCTGCAAATGGGTTAGAACCAATTAAGATCGTTTATACAGTTAAAAACACATACTTTAATCAATTTAATGCAACATAAATTTAAAATGGAAATTTTAACCTGAACAAAAAGATTTAGATGTATGTACTGCTTGGTCAATTGATCTACAGTGAGGAAAATAAATATTTGAACACCCTGCGACTTTACAAGTTCTCCCACTAAGAAATCATGGAGGGGTCTGAAATTTTCATCTTAGGTACATGTCCACTGTGAGACATAATCTAAAAAAAAAAAATCTGGAAATAACTATGATTTTTAAAAATTATTTTCTTTGTGTGTTACTGCTGCAAATAAGTATTTGAACACCTGTGAAAATTATTCTTAATATTTGGTACAGTAGCCTTTGTTTGCAGTTAGAGGTTAAATTTGTCCTGTACTTTTTCACCAGATTTGTAGCAGGGATTTAGATTTTTCCTCCACACAGATCTTCTCCAGATCAGCCAAAGTTCTGGGCTGTTGCTCAGAGAAACTGAGTTTGAGCTCCCTCCAAAGATCTTCTATATAGTTTAGGTCTGGAGACCGGCTAGGCCACTGCATAACCTTGATATGCTTCTTCCAGAGCCACTCCTTGGATATCCTGGCTGTCTGCTTTGGGTCATTGTCATGTTGGAAGACTCAGCCACGACCCATCTTCAATGCTCTAACTGAGGGAAGGAGGTTGTTCCCGAAAATCTCTCAACACATGGCCCCGGTCATTCTCTCCTTAATACAGTGCAGTCGTCCTGTCCCATGTGCAGAAAAACACCCCCAAAGCATGATGCTTCACCCCCATGCTTCACAGTAGGGATGGTGTTTTTGGGATGGTACTCATCATTCTTCATCCTCCAAACACGGCGAGTGGAATTAAGACCAAAAAGTTCTATTTTGGTCTCATCTGACCACAGAACCTTCTCCCATGACTCCTCTGGATCATCCAAATGGTCATGGGCACACTTAAGACGGGTCTGGACGCGAGCTGATTTAAGAAGGGGAATCTTCTGTGCTATGCATGACTTTAAACTATAAAGTCTTAGTGTATTACCCTCAGTAACCTTGGAAACAGTGGTGCCAGCTCTCTTCAGGTCATTGACCAGCTCCTCCCATGTAGTTCTGGGCTGAATCCTCACCTTTCTTAAGATCATTGATACGCCGCGAGGTGAGATCTTGCATGGAACCCCAGTCCGAGGGAGATTGACAGTCATGTTTAGCTTCTTCCATTTTCTAAAAATTGCTCCAACAGTTGATCTTTCTTCATCAAGCTACTTGGCAATTGCTCCGTAGCCCTTTCCAGCCTTGTGGAGGTCTACAATTTTGTCTCTGGTGTCTTAGGACAGCTCTTTGGTCTTAGCCATATTAGTAGTTAGAGTCTTGCTGATTGCTTGGGGTGGACAGGTATCTTTCTGCAGCTAACGACCTCAAACAGATGCTTCTAATTTAGAATAATAAGTGGAGTGGAGGTGGACTTTTTAGAGGTGGACTAACAGGTCTTTGAAAGCCAGAATTTTTGCTGATTGGCAGGTGTTCAAATACTCATTTGCAGCAGTAACACACAAATAAATTATTTAAAAAATCATACATTGTGATTTCCGGATTTTGTTTTTTTGATTATGTCTCTCACAGTGGACATGCACCTAAGATGAAAATTTCAGGCCCCTCAATGATTTCTAAGTGGGAGAATTTGCAAAGTCACAGAGTGTTCAAATACTTATTTTCCTCACTATTAATCGGAGAGGCTTCCCTTAGTCACACAAATCTGAAGGTTGTTTCCCTTTGTTACCATGAAAATGAAAATTGATTGATGGATTTAAAGGCCTGGATGCCTATTTTAGATTCATTTAACAAAGCTTTCCCTCTGCACTCAGGTTTGAAATAAATAATAAAAAAAGAAAGTACAATGATTTCTTCAACACGTAGCTTCTTATTCAATATGATGATGTGTGCTACTGCCCTCTTGTGCCTTCTGTCTAAAGGACACAGGAGGGCAGTAGCACCAAACCTAAGAAGCTTCACTGCTCCCATGTTTGGGTTAATCTGTGGGATTTTTTTCAGGCACCAGCAGCCAAACCACAGCTTCCTGTGTGTGAACATGTCATTATTAACAGGAAACGTCACTTATTACTGCCTCCTTAACATGTCTAGGCTCAAACTGAAGCTGTGTAGTCAAGAGTTAACAACTTGGTAGTCAATACATTTGAAGTGCAAACTTAGGGGGTCTTTTATGATAAGAATTTACATAACATCTATAGTCTGTTGATCAAAAGGTCTGTGTTTCATTTCTTTGTCTCTGTTGTCCTGTTCAAGGTCACTGGGTGAGCTGCAGCCTGTCTAACAATCAACAGCAGAGAGGTGAGAACTACAATGTATTTTCATATATGTTAGACCAACACAGTCAGTCAGTCATTTTCTACCGCTTATTCCATAGTGGGTCGCAGGGAAGCTGGTGCCTATCTCCAGCAGTCTATGGGCGAGAGGCGGGGTACACCCTGGACAGGTCGCCAGTCCATCGCAGGGCAACACACAAACAACCATGAACACACTCATTCATACACCTAAGGGCAATTTAGAGAGACCAATTAACCTAACAGGCATGTCTTTGGACTGTGGGCGGAAGCCAGAGTACCCGGTGAGAACCCACGCATGCACGGGGAGAACATGCAAACTCCATGCAGAAAGACCCCCAGCCAGGAATTGAACCCAGGACCTTCTTGCTGCAGGGCAACAGTGCTACCAACTGCACCACCGTGCAGCCCAGTATTCACAAATAAAAATTCGAAACATATGGTGTGGCTTTATGTTCAACCCCCCTTACTCTGATATACCTAAATAAAATCCAGTGCCTTGACCCATCTGCCTTCAAAGTACACCAAAACCTGTATATTTTAATTGTAGTAGAAATCCAGCTGTTCTGTGGAGGCCTCAGTGGTTTGTTAGAGAACATTATTAAGCAAACAGCCACAATAATACAAAGGAACCTGGTTTAAAGCAGTGTTGGGTAATAAAGCAATATTCCATGATCATCTCACACACTACTGTTGAATCCATCTTCTTGAAATCGATAGACCCTAACACAAATATTCCCTTAAATCAAGGATTGTCCAATTCTGGACATGGAGGGCCAGTGTCCTACATGTTTGAGATGTTTTCCTGCGTAATCACAATTGGGAAACAGCAGGTTGCTGCAGAACTTAATGAGAGGCTAGAGAAGTACAGTTAATTAGGTTTGTTGGAGAAGGGATGTAACTTGAACATGTGGAATTGCCCACATTTCATCAACTGTCATGTTTGGAAAGGAGAGTTTCAGTTTATTTATATAGCGCCAATTCACAGCACATGTCATCTCAAGGCACTTCACAAAAGTCAGGTACATACATTCCAATGAATCCTAACCATTGAACAGTGCAGTCAGAGATAGTTATTTATTCAAATTGGTTAAGAAGTTTTTCTATATAAGGAAACCCAGCAGATTACATCCAGTCAGTGACTTGCAGCATTCACTCCTCCTGGATGAGCATGTAGAGACAGTGGACAGTGACTGGCGTTGACTTTGCAGCAATCCCTCATACTGAGCATGCATGTAGTGACAGTGGAGAGGAAAAACTTCCTTTTAACAGGAGAGAGGGCATTAATCCGGGAAGTAGCCAAGTGACCCAGGGTAACTCTGGAGGAGTTGTATATATCCACAGCTCAGGTGGGAGAATTGGTTGCCAGGATAACGTTTAGTTCTCCACTCTTAGTAGACAAAGCAATACCTGTGTAACAAGATACTCCGGTCATATGAGACCAAAATGGAATTTTCTGGCCTACATGAAAATAGCTTTTTGTGGAGAAAAACTAACCATGAACACACTATACCCACATTGAAACATAGTAATGGAAATACCATGCAACGGGGCAGCTAGTCGTAGTTGATGAGGAGGTCAGTGGAGCTATATACAGGGCATTCTTGAAAGAAATGCTGTGAAATGCAGCAACAGACTTGATACGGGGATAGAGGTTTGCCTTTCAACAGGAAAACAGGCCTAAACACAAAGAAGAAGCTTTGCTCTAAATCACTCCACTGTAGCTGTTTGAATGGCTGGGTCAAAATCCAAACCTCATGCCAACTGACATATTGTGAAAATTTGTGGTTGGGGAAAAAATGTGAAAAAGTACCATGGACAGCTGTGCCTTTAAACGGTTTTCTCATGACATACATGTTATTAGTTATTTAAGACGAGAGTTGGTGAAATTTGGTTTATTTTTTAATACTTAAGGAAACCATGCAACCAAGAGCTTCAATTTGTTCTGATTACATTTCTTTTCTGTATGCAGAGATTGGGACACACACCAACAGAGGAAGGGTGCCTAACCAAAACCCAACACAGAATCAATTCCAAGACTCATTGTGATCCTAGGCTCACAAATTCCCTCTTAGTTCCTGACCGACATCCCGCCATGCCACTGACCTGGTTCCCTGCCTCCCGGCTGCTGTGGGTGCGTGTTGCTGCGGTGCTGTTCACCTGCACAGCTTTCAGTGTGGCAGCACATGGCGCTGTGCTGCCCCATGGAGGCATGGCGGACTGGTGCATTTTCTGCTGGGCGTTCAGCTTCGCCTGCTCCCTGTTGGTTCTGCTGGTGGAGCAGTGCAGCCTCCAGCCCCGAATCCCTGTCTCTTGGTCCAACTTCCCTATCACAGTTGCCTGCTACGCGTCCCTCCTCTGCCTCTCAGCCTCAATTATCTTCCCAGTGTTTTTTCTAAAGAACCAGAATGCCTATGGTGAGGTTCGTGACCATCGGATCGCCTCCACGGTCTTCTCCTGTTTGGCAACAGTTGCCTACATGGTGGAGGTGAGCCTGTCCAAGGCCAGGCCAGGAGAGGTGGCGGGTTACATGGCAACAGCTCCAGGTCTGATGAAGGTGTGCCAGACTTTTGTGGCCTGCGTTATCTTCATCCTAGTGAGTGACCCTGTGTCTTATGACCACCATGCGGCCCTAAAGTGGTGCATGGCGGTGTACTGCATCTGCTTCATCCTCTCCATGGCCGTGGTGGTGCTCTGTGTGGGAGAGTGCACCGGCTGCCTCCCCATCCCCTTCTCCAAGTTCCTGTCAGCCTATGGGCTCCTGGCCGTCATCATGTACCTGACGGCCACCATCCTCTGGCCCGTGTTCCAGTTCGACAAGAAGTACGGGAGGAGAGGAGACTCAAAAGTGATTGCAGTGGCTGTGCTCACTGCTCTCAACTTCCTGCTGTACCTTGCTGATCTGGCCTATAGTGCCAGACTGGTGTTTGTCAGCGGCTAAGCAGAGGGGAGATGAAGGACACATGGGAGACAGATGAATTCCTCACAGAAAAGACACAACTTTTCTTTCTTATTCCTAATTTTAGATTATACAAAGAAAGTCCTAAATACATAAGTGTGTATGTATAGTAGGTGAATATGTTTGCATAATCACAATGCTGCCTTACAGTATTTGCTGCTTAATGTGAAGTGGCTTGTTTTAAATGTATATCTAAAACAAGTATTAAATGAAAGGGGAAAAAAATGAATGTGGGATTTTGTTCAACTGTGCAACAAGAAGAGGAGGAAAAATGGGTCAACACACTGGAACACAAAGGAATACCAACAGTGTTTGGACACTTATCCACCCAACACACAGTTTCTGCCTGTCATGTTTTTACTGCCTTTGATATATTCAATGTTTGAGATTATATTGCCTGATTAGAATAAATAAAGTGTCAAATTAAGTCATTAAATGGAAACTTTGGCATACCTTAAGGCTTGTGCCTTTTATTAACCAATTCTGTGGTTGAGAAATAGGACAGGATGGGGTTTGTCCAAGCTACCGCACCCTGCTGGCGGTCAGACGCCTCGGAGCTCCTCCGGTCCTTTGTCCCCAGAAGCGATCACACTCTATATAACACTTACTCTTATAGGAACGACTCTCAAATAGTATCCAACTTTTAGCACATTTAATCTAAATTAAGGCAGAGGAATGATTACAGAGATCAGCACTGAGGCTCCTGTCTCGAACCGTCGCCGTATGTAGAAGGATGACGAAGAGCCCTGAAAGAAGGTCACATGTAGATTTATATCTGGCACTCCAATGCAATGGATGTTCCTTCCCTCAGTGATTATCAGTAGACTATGTGTCACCATTGTGGTGTCTATCTGGTAGGTTGCGTAGTAGCGGGTGTCCATCCTTAATCTAAGTGTGCTGTGGCATTGTAATCAAACCAGTTACCGTCTGTCCAATATCAAACCCAGTGCCCTAAGCCACAGGTCATTCACGACAAACCTTGGGCCATTTATCCTTGTGATATGTGTCGATGAGCATTCACATTCTACTCTAACAAAAAGGAAACATTAGAAGTTATGCTTTGTTTTATTATAGTATATGTGGGAGAAACAGCTATGAGTCATATTAGTAAAGCTTATCCTTACAGGCTGCAGAAACCTCAGGGTTCTGGTAGGTAAAGCACTTTTTAATGGTTCCGGTTTGGAAGAGTGAAAAGTAAATAGCCTTGCTAGAGAAAAACGTTTTTTAGAATTGTTTTTGTTTGTTTTACATGAAAGAAGACAGATGCTTTTCTAATTTTTTAGCTCTTAATGTAGTCATAAACATGCTAGACATTTTAACTGTTAAACAGTAGAGAAGATTAACAGCTTTTTATGTTACAGTGTTATAATCTTAACAGTATAACCTGTCACAGTATAATAAATAATTTACTACAGAACCGGAATTTCAAAATAATTGATGTGCTCTCCAAACCCAGGAGATGCAACTTTGAATAACTCAAGACTTGTCAAGGCACCAATGATCAGTGTATAGTTAGAAATATTTTTTTTCCATTCAAACTAAATGGGATAAAATCAAATGGCTTCAATGAGACCTCTTTTCAAATTAAGTTTTAGCAGTTATTGTTTTTATGTTAAAGGAACTATGAATAGTACTACCTGTGTGACAGCCGTACATAGGATGTAACAATTCAGGAAATGAAACTGATGCCAGTTAGAATACAGGAAACTAACAGACCTATTCTTGCTGGTTCTTCAGTCCTCAGCTTCTCTCTAATAATGAACGGTAAGTCACTATTTTCTGTAAAAGGCTGTAGTTTTGAGGAGGTCAAAAAAATAAGTAAGCTTAAGTATATCACACAATATAAAAGCGATTACTTGATTTTTTTTTTATTTGTCGATCTCAGGTTCTGGATTGTTTTTATTTGCTGACGCAGCAACCATCTTGGCCAAAGTTATTTTTCTTTTACCATCAGTCAGTTGAAATCTTTTAATTTAGTTCAAGTAAGAAAGAACTGGCAATAAACCGAGTGAAATGGGAGAATGTTTGACTGGAGGCTTCTCTCACCACTGCATAGGAAGTCTTCAAGAAAATGGCAGCATATTTGACGGCTGTTTTCGGGTCTTTAACCTGAAAAGTGGAAACCTCAGATTTTCTCATCCACATTGATTTTCCTCTTAATCCTCTGTTAAACTACCATACATTTCCTTATCCTAAACCTTCAGATCAGTTTTGTTTAGCAGTGTTGATTTTTAAGCCATTATAGTTGTCAGTAGTTTCAGTCTTTTATGTTTGCACTGTAAGAAGTAAGACTGAGAACCCGGAAAATGCAACCATACAGGAGTATACATTAGAAAAAAATAAGTTTATTGAAACAAAGCTAGGATTATTGCTCAGAACACGGATTACTACTCGTAGCTCTGTGAGCAGATACAGTGAAGAGGACGGGAAAGCTGAGATCCAAGGGGGACAGCATGATCCCAGGGAGGAAAAGTGTTTAGATGGAGGATTTTTTCAACGCTCCTCTTCAGTCTGTGCTTGGTTTCTTCAGGGTCGTCATAAATCCTGAAAAACTCCACAATTAAAGCCACAGTCCAAATTGTGGTCAGTAAACAGGCAATGGTCATCTACAGGAAGGCAGATGTTGGTACGCTTAACAGCGGTTTAAGGTGAGAATCGATTGTCAGAAATCTGAGCAGGGGTCAGAGTCCAGATATCAGAAAGGCAATAGATATTTGTCATGGGCAAGGATGGAAGGAAGAATCCAGTTACATTAACTTGGTCGGTAACTAAGAACCTAAAGAGAGCAGGGAGAGACCACTGAAAGTCTACTGGAATAAGGCTGTTAATCTAGCAAAGACTGGAAAAAGCTTAAAAATTGCTAAGCACAGATAGACAAGGAGATAATTAGGCATGGCTCAGGTGGGCTGAATAAGGCTGGTTAGAGCAAAGAGCAGCAAGAATAACAAGGTGACATGAACAAATAAAGCACAGGCATGTCACAATTGTGAATCATACCATGCAGACTAGTGTTTTTGAACAGTTTTCTTAAGATCCCATCACAATAGTTCAATCCCTTTAAGATATGGACTTGAATCCATTATTTAGCAATCATAAGGTTATAGGTTATTTGGTGGGCTACAAATAATTTTTCAATTGATGAGCCAGTTTGGGCCAGACTTCAATTGTCAAGATAACCTTGCACTTGACTCCAATGTTCCTTATTGTACAAGCGGTTCCTCCAGTGCAAGTTCTTGAATGAATGTCACCCTGGGCCACCCTGCCCCCCTCACCCCCAGTACAACAACAGATACTGTCCCGGTTTGGGAAAACATAATTTCTTTAGTTTTCCCTATTGCGCGTAGCTAATCACAACACTCACAGACTCCAACTAAAAGAAGCAAAGACTGCGCATGCACTAAATAGGTAGAGAAAAATTGATAAATAAGTTATACTCTGATATGGTGCTTGTGCCTAACTCCACCCTGGACAATAGTCCATAAGGCTAATTTAAAACAACACCACTATGCTTGACAATCTGTATGAGTTGTTTGGACTTGTTTTAATGTTTTGTCTAATAAAGTGATGTGTAATATGGCCAAATGTCTCAAGGATATTGTCCCAATGGTCTGGTGGAACATTATAGTGCAACTATGTAGAGCTAAATTTTAATGGCAACCCTTCCAAACAAGTAACACTGGTTCAGTATCACTTTAATTGTTCATTTAACATTCAACATGCTGACTTTGGCATATGGAATCTGACATGGAGGAATTTAATGCCTCTGAGCATTGCACGGTCTGATCCAGAGGTAAATTTGAATGTATGTCCACTCCTAGAAAGGTTGGCAACACTTTTGAATGGTTTCAACTTGTGAGTAATCTTTCTTATTGTTGAAGATACCAGTATTCAGATTGTTTGGAAATTGCTGCTTAACTCTTCCCAGACTGATATGTGTAAAAATTTTAAAAGTTTGTCAAGAAATCATGAATAGACATAATATTGAAATATGAAGACATACATTTTACATGTAGAGTATACAGGAAAGAAAATATAATTAAAGTAATCAACATTATTGTCTTTTGGTTACAGAATCAATTAGAATGGTCCTCCTTGGAAAAACTGGAGCTGGGAAAAGCAGCTTGGGCAACACTATATGCGGAGATCAACTGTTCACGGTCAGCCACTCAGTGAACTCTGAAACGAGCAAGTGCAAAGCCATAACCAGGTCTGTCAGTGGGAGAAACCTTATGGTCATTGACACCCCGGGTTTCTTTGACACCGATCAGTCTGAGGAGGACCTGAAGCCTGAGATAATCAGGTGTATCACAGAGTGTGCTCCTGGGCCTCATGTGTTTCTAATTGTGCTCAAAGTGGAGAAATTCACAGAACACGAGCAGGCTGTTATTAAGAAAATCTACACATACTTCTCTGAGGATGTTTTTAAATATGCTGTGGTGGTCTTCACTCATGGCGACCAACTGCCTGATGGGATGCAGATTGAGGAGTTTGCTGGTCAGAATAAGCTTGTGAGTGAATTGGTGAAGAAGTGTGGCGACCGCTGCCATGTCTTTGACCACAAATACTGGAACAATGACCAAAAGGAGGAATACAGGAACAACCAGTTCCAGATGGAGAGGCTGCTTCAAACCATTGATATAATGGTGAGGGCAAACAAGGGCAGCTGCTACACCAATGATTTCCTGAAGGCAGTGAAGAAAGAAATACAAGAAGAGGAGGAGAACATTCGACTGCTTCCAGGAAGCCTGTCAGAGGCAGAGATCAGAGAGAGGGCCAAAACAAGTGTTCTTGAAAAACTCTTGATCAGATTGTCAGCCATTGCAGTAGGTTTTCTGTTAGGAGCAGTTTTTGGTGTGGTTGTCTTTGTTGGAGGAGCCTTAACCATTTTAAAGGGAGCTCCAAAGCCAGTACCGCTGAAGGAAGCAATGGGTGAAACAGTTGCAGCTGCCGCAGGGACAGTACTTGGAACAGGTGTAGCAGCAGTGGCAGGAGGTTCAGCAGCAGCAGTGGTGGGCCTTCCGGGAACAGTTGTTTCAGGATTTGCTGCAACAGGAGCAGTTAAAGGTGCTTTAATTGGATACGATGTGGCTGAGGGAGCACAGACTCCAGAGGAAGCTGCACAGAAAACAGCAGAGGCAGTGAAGAACGAAGCACAGGTCTACTTGGATAAAGCCCACCAGTTTTGGAACAAAGTTGTACAACCAAACAGTCAAGCATCAGAGGAGGAAGAGGAGAAGTCTTTGCTTGGTGACACACTTAACTGAAACTTTATCAACTGAGCTGATTATGTAGAATCAAAATCAATTTTCTTGGCCAAGTTTGAGTGCACAAACAAGGAATTTGACTTTGTTTTCCATCACTCTCATCCGATTTACCTAAAAAAAATCATCTGGGCAATTGGAGAGTAGTGCTTATTTGCCATTCATGGAATCTGATTGGAATACACATTATAAAAAGATGAGATTGTTAAACCTGTGTTATTGTGTTAGTTTATGCCCCTGTCTGAACATCTATCTTTCTAATAATGGTCATTGTTCCCTGTAATCATATCAAAGCTAAAAAGTATCTTTCTGGTTGAAAAGTCACACAGTATTTTGGTGAAAGGAGATTATGAAATACGGAAATAAAAAAATTGCCTGTGTGTATACTTGGTCATTTGATACATACACTTAGGTTCACAGTATCCATGATCCTGGGCAGATGTAGATTTGCATTGGGATCTATAACAATACTTCATCATCTGCATAATGTTAAGGATTCGAAAGAAAAGAATTACATTAGAGCTGAGAGCACTGAAAGAAATGCTAAAGGAACAAATACTGTACTCTGATAAAACTATTGCTGAATTTAAAATGCATCTATCTATCATCACAGCATTAAGGAGATTCATTCAGTTTTCTTGTGTGGAATTTATTTATTTGAAGAGAGGTTGTGTAATTTCATAAGGAGTAGTAGAGACAAGTAGAGAGTAAATTAAAACACACGTACATTCCTTGCTTTCTAAGTGCAAATACAGTATGTTTAAGAATCTGATGGTTGTCTTCTATAAATGTCTGAATGGCCACAAGAAGGGGCAACAGTGTCTTTCACAGGTTGGTTGATAAAAGGTGGTTCCACAAATTTTTGACTCAGAGTGGCTGAATACTTTTGCATACCACACTTTTTAGTTTTTTATTTGTAAAAAAAAAAGAAATCATGTATAATTTTCTTTCCATTCAGAATTGTAAACCACTTTGTTTTGGTCTTTCACATAAAATTCCGATAAAATATATTTATGATTGTGGTTGTAATGTGACACTGTGGAAAAGTTTAAGGGGTATGAATACTTTTACAAGCCACTGTATCTATCAGTAGTTTTGAAGTGGAAAACAAAGTAGCTAATGTGTTTTAAATAAAGGTAAAGAATACTTTTTGTAAGCTGAACACCTTCTCAAATATAGAACAAAATTTCACAATATACTTTTTAGTATTATCAAGTGTGCAATAGTATTGTGACTGTTCTACTTAATCCACTCTCCAGTAGTTATTTTGAGGGACACTTTGTTTTTTCCACTATTTGTCTTTTTTGATTTTCCCATGGCAGCACATGAAAAAAAAAACTGTTGCAAAAGAAACAACAAAAGCGAAATTGTAGCACAATTGGTCCCCTGTTCTTAACGATGTATCAAGAGCGCTTCCTCTCCCTTTCAGTGTCTTCTGGCACCACACACTTTGGTGGAATTTTTCCAAATTTGTTCGAGGTTATGCTTTTACATCGGGTTTAGTTCCACTTTGAACATACTAGCTAATTGAGTAAACTACATATCTTTCTTAGTGACTGGCAGAAACCCTGTTCAGCCATTTTGTTTTAATTTACTCCCCGCTGCACAACCTTGTAAAAGTATTTTCAGAAAACCACCGTGTTCTTTATAAACACTTGTTGACTGCTGATTTTATATCTTCTAGTATGAGTTGGTTCAATATCTTATGAAGAGTGATGTACAAAGGTCCAAAACACACACATAAAACAACCAAGTGTCAAAAAAACTCTTTCTTAAAATAACATAGAAATGTCCTTTACAGTCTGTCAGTAGGAAAATTCAGATGTACCAGCAACAACGTGACAGGCAAGTTGAAGCATGCAGATTCAAACAAAGGTAAACATAAAAACAGAAAGTAAGAATAAGAAGCTATGCAGGAAGGGCCACTTTACAGCATAAGAAAAAAAAAATACTGTGCAGTTATTAAAAACTAATCAGATTTCAAGAAATGTACAACTGAGTAGGATAATTAAAAAATGTACACATGTGCATGTACTGTATATTTGTGCATAAAAAGCAACATCAGCCTGGCATCATCCACCGTGATGCCAGGCTAGTAGGTGAACTGCAACAGATCCAATGAAGACCTCACCAGGTAGCAAAGATAGTTGAGGATCAACTTTTATGATAGTCTTTGCAACTGACTGACAAGAAATGCCCCACAGATTTGTTTCACTTCTGTGTTAACCTATTTGTTACTGAAACACCAGGAATCTCAACTCAGATCTGGGTGTTTTTACTATTCACTAACAAGTCCTAACAGAACATTCTGCATTTGCCCTGTGCTACTTCATTTTACATATTCCAAATGGCATAAAGTCATTGAATTACATTATGTATGAATGTTTTCAACAGCTGAAAACTAATCTAAATAACACATTGACATTTTCTGTCACTTACTCCTTTTTAACTGTACACTTTTGGATTTCTGTAAGGATCTGTTTATTTGATGTTTACATCTGCAGTGTTTTTTCTTCCTTCTGCAGAGTGGCAGTGCTCTTCTTTCAGAAGCTTTGGATACACCTATCTATGCTAAACTACTGCACTTTAGGTAGATGTATCTGTACACATTGTGTCACATCATTGTAACAGTGATCAGAAGTTTTTAATACCAAAATTAAAAACAACTATTTTTTAAGGGTGCATTTTATGTATCAAACTTCTTAAAACAGCAAAACCATTGATGAAGAATCATGTTTTATGAAGTAAACACATAGGATAAAGGTAAATCCTTTTGGTTTAGTTTGCAAAGATCTTTACCATGAAAATGAAAGCCAGGTGGCGTTGTTGCCATAATGGTGTGTTCATAGCCACTATCATGACAAGAAAAGCAGATAAGCATTTCCCAACATTTAAAAGGAATTAGGAAATTCTAGCAAAATGCTATTTATTTTAGGTTATTCATGAAATGTGTTTTGGGGTATAGTTTTTCCTAGAAGGCACATATAAAAGCAAAAGGGTGTCCAACATGGAAGTTGTAGCAATGGGTGTAGGTTTCATTTTTTCAATCATTACACATGAAATAGGGTGTCTGTCTTTCAAATTTCAGTCTAATTTGAAAATATTTTGATCTGAAAACAGGGCTACAGGAAATTATTTAAAATGGGTTGGACCAGTCACGACTGACTGTGTTGTGTCCAGCCAAGGTGCCCATTCAAGACAAATCTGAAATTTTATATAGAAATGTTTGTATATGTTCACTAACAGTTTTTGTACTTAACTGTCATTAATTAAATATTACAGTTTCTGTCTGTTAGTAATACTGTACCTCATGTTCATCAACCTGTTAAAGTAAGACCAACAACAAGTGAAACAAGTGGAAAGCAGAAGGGCGTCAAATGTCTTTTGTCATCATGGAAAAACCCAGAAGAGTGTGTTTATAGTTAGCAGCAGGACAATGGGTGCGGCCAAGAATTTGAAAACTGGATAAGCAACTATTCCATTTAATATACCGCTGAGGTTTCGATTCAGATGTTAAGAGTTCCCATGATGATGGAGGACAACTACAAGTACCTGGTTTTCATCGAGTGTAACAACCTTCTTTCAGTGGAAAAAAAGAAGAAAGTAGAAATATATTTTCAGGTTCGGCGAAAATCAGGAGGAGGAGAATGTGGACCTTTGAAACATGTTGCTGACAATATCTACAGTGTAGCATTAAAAAATGAAGAAGGTACAGTAAAAGTTTGTAAATTATAATTCCAGCTGTATTTTGTTTGTTTCTACTAAAATCTAATAATCCGTCTAACGTAAATCTCAAAACATTTATGAGCACAAATATTTTTTAGCTATCCTAAATGTTTGTCTATCTATCTATCTATCTATCTATCTATCTATCTATCTATCTATCTATCTATCTATCTATCTATCTATCTATCTATCTATCTATCTATCTATCTATCTATCTATCTATCTATCTATCTATCTATCTATCTATCTATCTATCTATCTATCTATCTATCTATCTATCTATCTATCTATCTATCTATCTATCTATCTATCTATCTATCTATCTATCTATCTATCTATCTATCTATCTATCTATCTATCTATCTATCTATCTATCTATCTATCTATCTATCTATCTATCTATCTATCTATGCATGCCAATTTTGCAGGTTTTCCCACTTGCAAAGCATGTAGAAGTCTTTAATTTTTTCAACTGTGAGTGACAGAAAATTACATTTATTTTTAAGCAATTAATTTGAATTTTATTGCACAACATAAGTATTTGATCACCTAACAACCAGGCTCTCACAGGCCTGTTAGTTCTGCTTTAAGAAGCCCTCCTGTTCTCCACTGATTATCTGTATTAACTACACCTGTATGAACTCATTATCTGTATAAAAGACACCTGTCCACACACTCAATCAAACACACTCCAACCTCTCCACAATGGCCAAGACCAGAGAGCTGTGTGAGGACATCAGAGATAAAATAGTAGACCTGCACAAGGCTGGGATGGGCTACAGGAAAATTGCCAAACAGCTTGGTGAGAAGGCAACAACTGTTTCCACAATTATAAAAATATGGAAGAAGTTCAACATAATGGTCAATCTCCCTTGTTGTGGGGCTCCATGCAAGATCTCACCTTGTGGGGCATCAATGATCACGAGGAAGGTGAGGGAAAAGCCCGGAACTACACAACAGGACCTAGTCAATGACCTGAAGAGAGCTGGGAACACAATCTCAAAGAAGCGCACGAAAGGTCCCCCTGCTCAAGCCAGCATGTCCCGGCCCATCTGAAGTTTGCCAATGACCATCTGGAGTTGTAAATTATATATTGGCCATCTGAGAATTAAAATTGTCACATTAGCACACTAAATATATATGTATGTATGTATATATATATATATATATATATATATATATATATATATTTATATATATATATTTATAAGCCTATATTTTTCATTAAAATCTTAACCCAGCAGTCTGTCAGAAACTCCTGGGCCACATTTTCTCCCCAGTTCACCCCTGCTGACACATGAAGTATTGCAATGATTATTTACTATACAGTATCTCTGCCTATATTGTAATATTGTAATTGTGTCATGTATTTCTTGTCAAAGCTTTAAATAACTATTTTGATACATTTTGTTGTAGACCAACAGGAAGTGCTAAGGAGATGCCAGCACACAGTAGAGCTGCCGGATGGTCCTCTGGTGTTTATTGTCACAGAAAATCCACTGACTCCTTATTCTTCTAACAATAGCATCTTCACAGCTCCAGTAGAGGTTGGTGGTTCGCTGAAGATTGATAATTATGCTGTAAAGATTTCTAGTTATTGATCATAATTATTTATCAAAATTAACAACCATAATTCAGAAGTAATAAATTCTAAACAAAAATAATTTCTTACCAACAAATACCAGAGATACACTCTGGTGTTTTGATTATTTGGCTCACAGTACGTAATAATTACAATTAGTTAATTGGCAGTAATTGAGAATTATTAACCAAAACCACGTTAAATGTCACTGTTATCAACTGTTTTACTGAATTGTGTGGAACACTAACCTTAGTTGACAGATAATCACTTTTACACAAAAGAAATACAAACACTGTCTCTTTATCTATGTGAAAATCCATTAAACAAATAGTTCCCTCTTACACCCACTGTTCATGTCCAACAACTTTCACCTAACTAAAATATGCACTATTCTAAAGAAAATGGGTAGATTAATAATCAAAAATAGGAATGTGCACTGAGTATAAATGGAGATCAAACCAGCAGTTTATGGAGTGAGTGGGAATAGATCAAAGCTTTGGATTGACTTTGGAAAATAGAACAAAATGAATAAAACGGTGAAGCTTCCTCTTGTATGGTGATGCAGGGTGAAGCTTCCTCTTGTACGGTGATGCAGGCCAGATCAGATGCGGTGCGGTCCACTGGGAAACCAATGGATAAACACAGGGCCATAGAACTCTGAGACAATGGGATAGATTGGGGGGTCTTTAAGCTTTCAGGTATGGTTTATGATTGGTAAATAGTAAAATCATATTTTGGTACGACCCGCTCCAGCTATTGTGGTCCTTAATATTATTGTAGTTGCTCTGAAGTTATATTAACTTTTCCGTCTTAGAAAACCTTCTCATTTCTCCTGGTCCCAATGGCGACTCAGTGAACAACACGTTACATGTAGTCCCGACTCAGCCCCGGTTGTACCTGCTCAGGGGCAGGGACAAAAAATAATAGGTACTGGTATGGAAAAAACAGTAATGGAAATGCTCGCAAAGCGAGCCAAGTGGAGTCAAGTAGGGCTAAATCAACCCAGTGGAAAAGAGGCATAGGTCTCCTACAGTCTCAAAGTTTTGTTTGTGACCTGAAATTGACTCCAGGCTCTTCCAGACTCCACTTATGTTGTTCTGTTTCAGAAGTTCCTCAATCTTCCTTCTCTAGCTGTTTTCCCATCCCTGATATTTTTCCTCAGTTCCTTCTGCACAGCTCTGAGCTCCTCCCTGTTTCACTTTTCTCTTCTCCTTGAGTAGAGCCTCAGGGTTTCAGGGTTCATCCAGGGCTCGTTATTGGCGATACACTGTACATTCATTAGGGGCACATTGTTATCTACACAGAAGACAATGTACTCTATGATGCAGTTTTTGATGCTGTCAATGTCCTCTCTATAAGGAGCACAGAGCTGATGAGCTGTATGTCTCCTTGCTATTGACATACAATAAGTCCAGTGATTTAAAGGTGGGGAGAGTTGAGGACAGGAAGACATGAAGTCCCCAGATATCAGTAACAGGTCCTGGGGATACTGTGTTTGAAGTTTGCTTATGGTGGTGTGGATAGCGTCACAGGCTGCTTCCGCATTGGCAGAGGAGGGAACATATAAAGTTATCGCGATAACGTGTGAATTCCTGTAGGAGGTGATATGGCCTCATAATAGCGGCTATCAGCTCAATGTCCTTGATGCAATTTGTCTCTTTTAAAGTTGCATGCCAAGAGTTGCACCATCTATCATACACAAACACAGCCAGACCCCCTCTGCTCTTCATGCAATAAAAGATAACAGTTACATAAAAACTTTATGTTCTTTCTGAATGACGTTCATTAGTCATTAACATCTCTCCTGTGAAGAGCCTTAACCTTAACTTTATCTTAAGGCTGAGATAACAAGTTGTGAGCATTTTGGCCAGTACAAATGCAAAGCCTCACTTTGCACCTCTGGCACATGGTTGAGTTATGACCTTTCTGGCACATCCTGGCTCAGTTCTTTACTGACAGGACAGGGAGGTGGCCGATCATATCGCATATAAGCAGGGGCCTAAAGACTTTAGGGTGTTTGATGGCTCTTGGTGGATATTCAGATCCTGTGTAGGGGTGTTCACTTTTCCTCCTCGCAAGATAGATGAGTCTTCTGGCCAAACCTAACCCAACATTTTTTAACTTAGTGCTGCTGCATCACAGCAGTGGAGAAGCCATCCCTTATGACAGCAATCTAACCTATCTGCCATAGTATGGTCAGGTACCAGCACTGTGACTTTGCTGGAATGTGATGCAGCGCAATTATCATGTCAACCAAATCCATTTCTCCCATGTGAGTGTTGTACACTGACACAGTCTGGGGGCATCACTGTGAGACTTTTTTTACTCTTTAGAAAAATACTGTACTGAACATAGGAGCTCTCCAGGGTGATTGTTTTCTTTGACAAAAGTAAGCCCTGCTCTTTGTTGTTTGAGAAGAACTTTATCATCTTCCAATTTGCAACTCATCACCCTGTTCTTTATAATAATCACCTAATTTTGGAGGCCCATGGACACTTGTAGATGACTAATCAACTTCAGTGATGTGAAAAAATTGTCAGAGCAGACAACGCAATTGGAAAGGCTTCTGGTGATTCTGCACAGCTGCGGAAAGTGAATCATTCTTGGAGCACTGATGATGAAATACCTAAATTCCTTGTAATTGTATGTTCACAAATGTTGCTCTTAAACTGTTGGACTTTTTGCTCATGCAGTTGTTCACAAATGGTGAATCTCTCCCCATCCTTGCCTGTATTTGACCAAGGCTTTCGGGGATACTCCTTTTATACCCAATCATCACACTTACCAATCAACCTGTTCATCTGTGGAATGTTCCAAACAGATGTTTTTTGAGCATTCCTCAAGTTTCCCTGTCTTTTTCTCCTGTTCCAACTTTTTTGGAACGTGTTGCAGGCATCAAATTCAAAATTAGCAAATATTTGACAAGGTCACAAAAAAGAATCCAATATACAAACTTGGTCTTTATTACTGGAGAATAGAGTCCGTATTAATAGTCCATGATTCAGAAAGGGTGGTCAGAATATGAGACCAAGGTAAGAAATTCCAAGGTTCAAGACAAGACAAAAAAACGCTGGAATGCTGACAGAAGTCGAAGCAAACTAGCAAAGATAGGAGGAAACCTTGATGCTTAAATAGGGGACAGTTAATTACAAAACCAGTTGAAATACATCATGGCAGGGTCAGGGAGATACCTGAAGGGGAATCAAGTGAAATCATAATTACAGCAACCAAAACACAGTAACAGGCATGACAGCATCGTCTGCTCAATGGCTGGCATGACAATATTTGCAAAAAAATAACTTTGTTTATCAGTTTGCACATTAAATATCTTGACTTTGTAGGGTATTCAATTACATATAGATTGAACAAGATTTGCAAATCATTGCCTTCTGTTTATTTATGTTTTAGACAATAGCCCCCTTTTCCACCGAAAGCCTCAGGATTTTTTTTACCTGGGTATTACCAGGGAATCTTGTACTTTCTTCTTCCATTGCCACGGTCCATTTATTTAATGAGCCTAATGACGTATGGGGAAGTTGTAAAAATTAACTGCTGTTGTGATTATGAATCTGAGAATATTATTTAATATTTAATATTAATATTTTATCAAATAATATTTCGGTCTGTTAAGGGTTGTCCTGTGAATACCAGCCCAGTAAGGCGATGGTATTAGGACAAAATAGAAAGGTGTGAGTCGAGCTCTGACATTATTGAATAGCATAAACTCTGCACACAAATGGAATGAATTCACACAATTTGTTAAAGTACAAGAATTTATTAACAAAAATAAGTCAACTCAAAGTCAAACATATTTCAATCAACAAACTCTTTACTATGCTAAAACAATCCAACTGAACTACCAAGCAGAATTGAAGAATAATGAAGACTAATAGGCTATGTACAATATAAACAAGTTGATTAAAGATGATTGGAAATTATGACCAAAAGAGTGATGCAATGTTACCATGCAATGTTTATGTTTGAGAACCAAGGATTATCTTGAAGAATCTGGAAATGAAGTTAAATTAGTCTTGGAACCAACTTAGACAATAATCAGCAAACGTTTAGACAACCCTTCACAATGCAAGATCAGATAAAATATTATTTTAATAAAATAATGTTTTAAATAATGATCTGCTGAACAAAACCAATCTTCTGGATGACCATTTCTCAACGGTGTCTCATTAGCTGCCTTTAGTTATTGAAATAATATTTGAAGAAATATTATTAAGGGAGTATTTTGGAAAAGAGCCAAATCTTTCTGGAGAAATGGGGCTTAATGGTGTTTACTTAGTTATCAAATCTAGTAAATAATGTTTAGGGACTATTATTCACTAGCTTGAAAACTAACAACCTTTCTGTTAAATACTCTTTAGTAGCTTATTCCATAGTGGGTCGCAGGGGAGCTGGTGCCTATCTCCAGCAGTCTATGGGCGAGAGGCAGGGTACACCCTGGACAGGTCGCCAGTCCATCGCAGGGCAACACACAAACAACCATGCACACACTCATTCATACACCTAAGGGCAATTTAGAGTGACCAATTAACCTAACAGGCATGTCTTTGGACTGTGGGAGGAAGCCGGAGTACCCGGTGAAAACCCACGCATGCACGGGGAGAACATGCAAACTCCATGCAGAAAGACCCCCGGCCGGGAATCAAACCCAGGACCTTCTTGCTGCAAGGCAACAGTGCTACCAACTGCGCAGAGATTTTGTCTCTTCTTTTTGCGGATGACGTGGTCCTGCTGGCCCCCTCTAGCCAAGACCTACAGCATGCGCTGTGGCGGTTCGCAGCCGAGTGTGAAGCGGCTGGGATGAGGATCAGCTCCTCCAAGTCCGAGGCCATGGTACTCGACTGGAAAAGGGTGGCTTGTCCTCTTCAGGTTGGAGGGGAGTTCCTGCCTCAAGTGGAGGAGTTTAAGTATCTCGGGGTCTTGTTCACGAGTGAGGGAAGAATGGAGCGGGAGATTGACAGACGGATCGGTGCGGCTGCCACAGTAATGGGGGCGCTGTGCCGGTCCATTGTGGTGAAGAGAGAGCTGAGCCGAAAAGCAAAGCTCTCAATTTACTGGTCGGTCTACGTTCCTACCCTCACCTATGGCCATAAACTTTGGGTCATGACCGAAAGAACGAGATCCCGGATACAAGCGGCTGAAATGAGCTTCCTCCGTAGGGTGGCCGGGCACTCCCTTAGAGATAGGGTGAGGAGCTCGGCCATCCGGGAGGGGCTCGGAGTAGAGCCGCTGCTCCTCCACATCGAGAGGAGCCAGTTGAGGTGGCTCGGGCATCTATACCGGATGCCTCCTGGACGCCTTCCTCGGGAGGTGTTCCAGGTACGTCCCACCGAGAGGAGGCCCAGGGGACGGCCCAGGACACGCTGGAGGGACTATGTCTCTCGGCTGGCCTGGGAACGCCTTGGGCTCCCCCTGGAGGAACTGGAGGAGGTGTCTGGAGAGAAGGACGTCTGGGCGTCTCTGCTGAGTCTGCTGCCCCCGCGACCCGGTCCTGGATAAGCGGAAGACGACGAACGAACGAACAAACTCTTTAGTAGCAAGCACGTGTTCTTACCGGTTAGCAGTTGAGCTAACAAAATAAGCTAATAGCTTAGCACCAGAATCAACACATACCTTTAAAATACCAGGGTTAATAAAATTGTTAAAATGCATAAGCGCATAATCTTCTGTGTTTAAAATCACCCTTTTAAAGAAAGTTTGTTCATTACCATAAACACAGTGATGCGGGCCGTTGTCCTTCCTTCAGACTCGGCTTGTAGAAACAGCTTCTCTACTGGGGATTTCTCTGCGGCACAGTTTCGGCAGGCCTCGGAGAGACAGTAAGCAATGCTTATACCTTAATTTCCCCTCTTTATGAATGAAATCACCGGGTACACAAACAGTGCTTCACTCATACTTAAGTTGTGCATATGATCGCGTGATCTTAAGACACTCTTGGATCCAGTTTGAAGAGTTTATGTCTTTTTGCCAGCAAAAGACATTAGCGCGCTTGTGTCCCCTATCCGGTCCCTTTCAAAGGCCGTGTGGAAGAGGGCGGATGTAGCAACAGCTGTGCTTTTCTTTGGGTTGTGGCATCACAGGAAATCCGCAGTTATCCTGTTTCCTGGCTGTGCCGGAAGAAGGTTAATGCACTTTATTTTGAAAAGTTCCAGAATAGTTCGTACCGGAGTGTAATGTTGAAATCCATGGCTGGGTCCCAACACTGCAATACATCTTTATTCCAGCAGAAGGAGTTACTCCTTTACTACGCTTAAAAACTGATAAATAATTTTTTTGTTTAACGGATAAATAAGAAATGATAAGCAGCTTAAGAGTTATATATTTGGTTAATTCTTTCCATTATTACTTAAGTTACACTGGATCTATGAGCAGGAAAAGTTTAAATCATTTTATATTTAATTTTTACCAACCTGCATCTGGCTTGTTGCCTCATCCAACTTGTTGCCTCTTTTATGTGCTGCTTCGACCCGCCCGATGAAGTGTTTACTTCATCTTCATCACTTGTTCCCTCTGAATATAATGAGCCATCAGTTGGCAAAACTACAGAAACTCTCTTTCTCAGACCATATAAACTACACACCAAATTTCCCTGAATACATATAGGATTCATGGTAAAGTTAATCAATAATGCACATTTTAGAGGAAAATAAATTTTCATTAATATTTTAATGTAGTATATCTATAGAAGAAAAGACTCAAAAAAGGAGAAAGTCTCAGAGTAACTGTTTTATACCCCTGTCTGGGCAACGTGTCTTCTAGGATACAAATATTTAGTGCGTTATTATCTAAGCTGTTTTAACGTAATTCATTTTTTCCCCACATACTGTACATATTTTATGACTCTTAAAGAACATTTTATAAAATACAAATTCTATCATATGAGTATGTATATGAAAAATAACTGTTGCATCACAATGTGATTCTTTGTTCCTGAAGTCTATTTTGCTGTCATAAGGTCACATGACTTCCGTGTTAGCTGTTTCATTGACTCATGAATCTTATTTCAAATCATTATCATCCAAACTTATTTCAAACTTAAAGTTTGATATTCTAAATCGGTCACGGATATAAAGATGAAATGTAATTTAGAGTTTAGAAAAAGGATGAGCGTATTACCTGGTGACACACAAAAAATAGTTTGGGGTTAAATTACTTTTTTTCGTTTTGATTAGATTTTTTAAGTAAACCTGGCCTGAAATCTGGCATTTTTACTGTTCTTTGAGAAACTAACTTAAGTGTCATTCAGACAACTTCAACTTTTCTCTTTTAGCTTCATTACAACCTCAACATCCTATTTGTTTTTATTGTAATAAACCAACACAACTAGTGCACAATTGTGAATTAGAAAAAACAACATTATTCAACTAGAAATCAAAAAATTGTAGCATCTATTTATATCTGGCCTCCTTAAGTTAATACATTATAGAGCCACTTTCTGCTGCAATTATGGCTGCCAATCCTATGGATTTTGTTTTTAATAGTTTTGCACACCTAGAATGAATATTTTGCGTATTCTTCTTTGTAAAATAAATCAAACGCAGTTAGATTAGGTCTATGGTGTATTTGAACCTTAATGGGTGATGTTTTGACAGAGTCCACAGTTTGTTTCCGACTTATTTGCTTCATTAAGTGGACAACATCAACTAGACCCTGACAAACATGTGTCTTCTGAGCTCGAAGAACATACAGATCCCGAAGAAGAACAATCGAAAGAGCTCAATTCTGCTCAACTTCACCTGGAGGATGGGACTGGTACAGTCAGCCGAAGGCCTCCATCTGATCCTGTACCTGAACCTAGTAACTGCATGGCTGTTGGAGACGATTACTTTGATGGCGACCACTGTGAAGATAATCTACTAACCCTTGAAACACAGCAGACCACAGAAAGGGTGAGAGCTAACAGAACAGAACAGAAAGGTGTGAGGATGGGGAAGGGATGACTGCCAGTCCTTTAAATTAAGTGTTAGAGGTAGAAAAAACAATTATTGGGTGAGAATAAACTATTTTTATTTTTGGCTGGAAAATACATAACAGATGTGTTTTATCAGTATTGTCCAATAACTTACATTAATACATTTTCTCAAATAAATCTGCCATTTTCTTATACAGCAGAGTTCTACGTCAGATGAAAACGATTTGATCGGGCCGAACACTGATAGTACAGAATCTTTTCTCAAATCTGTCCCTGATGGTAAGTCACGCTTATGTATTTTCTATCACTCTTTCCTGGTCAAAATATTTACAGTATTTAAAGACTTACCTTAGTGTTGGATAACCTTTCTATGAAGGCTAAGAAACTACGTTTTATGGTGCTAAATTTTCTTAAACATGATATTGGCACAACAGTAGAATGATGTGTTCCACAACATAGAAAAAAAGTTTGGATAAAGTGAAAAAACAGTTGAAAAATTTGAATGAAACTTTCAATAGATATTGCAATACATGTAGATTTAATATATGATGAGTTGAAGAAACATCATGATAGTTTAAATATGTGGAATAAAACTCAATCTGATATCATCAAGTGGGTTTTCCTTCTTGTGGATATTTGACAGTGTCTTAAACATTCCAACATTTTCTCTGCACTTTGGTTTGCATTCACAGATTCTATGCTTTTATATCTACTGCATAATGGTTACACCACTGAGAGACATCTAAATGTTTGACATTTGCTATTAACACTGGTATGGGTACATACAACGTTTACTTTTACTGAACCTATATAAGTACATAATAATTTGTCTAAATTCCTTAAGGTCATGATGACTGGATTGAGGAGTCACAGCATTATTTGGCAGTTTTTCTTTTGGAGGCTTAAATTACATAGATCAGTAAATATTATATGAGTATTTATGAAATTAACAAAATTATAAATAAAATAAAAAAATCCAAAGTCCCATATACTTAGGCTTTCCTGCAACAAAGCATGCATATGTCCTAATATGCGGAACAGCAGGTGGTGTGTTTTCCTTCATGAATATGCAAAACATATGATAATGACCCAAACACAAATTTATGGGAGGACGATGCAAGTGTAATTTCTTACCTCCCGCAATGCAATTTATCAAACCTGAAACTGATTGCGGTGCTGTTTTTGCATCTAGATTCAACATGTTTGAAATGCAGGCACTAACTGGGAAGCAAAAATGTCTGCTGTCACTGTGGTGAGAAGGAGGCATAGATAAAATGACAGACGATGGAGAGAGAATCTTCTGTACATGTGTCAACAGATTTGGATTGTCAAAAATAAAAATAATAAAAATAGATGAGAATAGAGGATTCTATGTAGAGGAAGATTTGTACAGTAAAATGATTTTGTGTCTCCAAAAAGCAATTTAAACAATCAAACACGATGTATACCGTTAAGGTATTGGCAAAACAAACAATACGAATTCAGTAAAATCATTGGAAAATAATTTTATTTTTACGCATGTTTTTATGTTGATTTAAATTTTTTGCAGGACAGTGATGTGACGTTATGTTTAAAATTAGCAAAGCCATAACATACAGATAGCCACCTCCTACAACAAACTATTTTTATGTTGCTAATATGATGTTCAGGCCCTAAATATTGTGGCTGTTTACTCCTCAAACATAGTGAGTTTGAGCGTGGGCTGCACGGTGGCAAAGTTGGTAGCACTGTTGCCTTGCATCAAGAAGGTCCTGGGTTCGACTCCTGGCCAGGGGTCTTTCTGCATGGGGTTTGCATGTTCTCCCTGTGCATGCATGGGTTCTTACCAGGTGCTCTGGTTTCCTCCCACCATCCAAAGACATGCCTGTTAGGTTAATTGGTCACTCTAAATTGCCCTTAGGTGTGTGAATGAGTGTGTGCATGGTTGTTTGTGTGTTGGACTGGTGACCTGTCCAGGATGTTGCCCATAGACTGCTGGAGATAGGCACCAGCTCCCCCACAACCCACTATGGAAGAAGTGGAATAGAATATGACTCACTGACTTTTACATTTTTAAATTATAAACATTATCAAAAAAATAACCATTTGCTTAAACTAGAGCCTTTTGGGGCTAAAAAACAAAAAATAGTTGCATTTTGGGGAAGGCTGATATAAAATGGAATGCTTAGAATATTGTGTTGTGGGGTCTCAGTACTGCAAAGGGTTGTAAGAGGAAAAACAGACCAGTAATAAGTCAACGATTCATTGCAGACTCAGTTCCGATTAGTATGAAGGGTCAAAGTAACAACAATTTACTTAAAATGAATTGAAGGTGTGAAATACTGAACATGGTAAATTGAGTCCCCTAAAAACCAACATGATTAATTTCGCCTCTGTAAAAATAAGAATTAAAAGGATAGCATGGTAAATATTAATGTTATAAATATTAAGGTTATCAAATTTAACATTGCCGGTTTTCATTCACTGCCTTCATTTTAGCGCCTCCATTTTTACTACTACTGTTTTATCATTTATCGCGTTCACAGTGTAATTTTTGTTGCTTCTGGTAGATCAGAATACGGCAGCAGCCCCGGCAAAACAGCGGAGTTGATTGATTCTTTCAGTTCTTCAAACACCTTTGTCTGATATCCAACTTTGATTACAATTAATATCATACTTCTAAAAATATATTTCTGTCTTTCAGATCCTGAAATGAGAAGAATTGTGATCCTGGGAAAAACTGGAGCTGGGAAAAGCAGTGTTGCAAACACTATTTTTGGAGACAACCTGTTCAACGTCTCCCATGGTTTCACCTCTGGTGAAAGTTCATGCACAGTAAAAACTAAATCCATCAATGGGAAAAACATCACTCTGATCGATACGCCTGGCTTCTTTGATACAAACATACCTGAAGAAATGCTGAAGTCTGAAATGTTGAAGTGTATAACAGAGTGTTCGCCCGGGCCACATGCTTTCCTTATTGTGCTTAAACTAGAAAGATTTACGGAGAAAGAAAATGAGATCCTCAAAAAGATATCCGAATATTTCTCTGAAGACATTTTTAGATTTGCAACAGTTGTTTTTACTCATGGTAATGATCTTCTTGAAGGACAGGAAATCGAACATTGTGTGAGAGAACAGGAAGATTTGAGAACATTTGTAAGGAAATGTGGTGGTCGGTGCCATGTCGTAGATAATACAAACTGGAACACAGGTTCAAATGACATATACAGGAGCAACACCTATCAGGTGACTAAGATACTTGAATCAATAGAAGAGATAGTGAATGCAAACAATGGAAACTTCTATACCAATGAGATGCTGCAAACAGTAGACAGAAGAATACAACAGGAAGTGCAGCACATTGCAAGGTCCTCAGCAAACATGTCAATAACAGAAATCTGGCAAGAAGCTAAAAGCAGAGTTTGGGAGTTTTTAAGAGAAGCAGGTTTTACAAGAAATGTACTGTGGAAGGCCTTTTTTGGTGTAGTGGCAGCTGGTATAATAGTTGCAGCTCACCTGTATGCGCCAACAGCAAGCCTAACAGATTTAGCAGGAGGAACAATAGTTGGAACTGGAGCAGCAGCAGCACTGTTAGCTTTGTCTCCAAGACATACACCTTCCAGTTAGCAATAACTGGTCTTAAGCTTTTTAAAGATGATGTTGTCATTAGGTAAGAATCAGTGTCTTTCTTTGCAGACACCTGATTCAATTAGAAGTGTGATAAAAACCGTTGTTTCTAGTTGTCTTGAGAATAGGCAGCCTAAAACGGTTATCTTATTACTATTTGTGGTTTGTAATGTTGTTATTGACCCATTCCCAAAATATACAGGGGATATTAAAAAAAAATAGCATATGTTGCTTTGTAATCAAGAAGTGCTTTCTTTGTTCCAGTTTTGTTGTTGTTGTTTATTATTATTATTAATTTTAACAATAGATGCCAAGCTAAAACCCAAAAAGCTCAAGCTGTTTCTCTAAACATCAAACAGGTCATCTGTGTTGTATTGGGGAAAGCCTGGATAAGGGGCCTCTGTCCTAATCAGTTGCTTCTGAGAAATCAGTGGATGATATATCGTTTGTTCTCTTAACTTCAGGGCCCCAATGCTGCATTTCAAAGTCACCGTAAAACTTGGATGGGTGATGACATCCTGCCGTGATTTCAAATCATTTTCTATACTTTGATGGTTTTAAATGTCAGTTGCAACACTAAAACCCATTTTTGTGCAGCAGTAAGGAGTTACAGCAGAGAGCTAACATCAAATGGTAAATGGCCTGCACTTTACCATTATTAAATCATTCCTTTTTCCCCAGGTGTGATCAAGACTATATGAAATGTAAGGGTAACTGTTCCAAATCCGACCTCCAGATCCTTTTGGAATACTGCATGAAACTCTTTTTAGTGCTTAAAACATGTAACTTTAAAACAAATGATGAATGTTTTCAACCCGTGTGTCAGAGCACAGACATCTAAAGAGTTAAATCTGCTAGAATGTGAATCACAAATGTCATGACCCTTGTTGAAAATTTATTTTTGGTTTAATCGTGGAATTTATCTTTCATTCAAATGATTTAGTTGTATTTTAGATTTACTACTAAATGCAGGAGAAATTGGTTAGGAATATCTGCCATGGTAAAGTTTAATAATACTCGATCTAGCCTTGGTTACTTGTCTCGCTTTATTGAATTTTATCACATTTTTAAGTAATCTTGAGATTAGTTTTTATGAGTTTATTGTGTTTTCTCTCCCAGGTTTCTTACTTATAATGAATATTAGCTGTATAATTTATGATTTTGTCTTATCTTGCAATTAATTTGCTCACTCAGATCTATTAAATCTATTATATTCATTGCAATAACTTCACATCCGGCTTCACCTTTTTATCTGTCCTGGTTGGAGGATTTGTGCTGTTCTGTAGGATTTGCTCATTATTTCCTGTCTTTTATTGACTGGTTTTAAACTGATAATAAACATTATTCATTTTATCACATAAATCATCTTGGCTTTTATTGTGTATATCTCAGTCAATCTATGTATTCAAGACAAAATTTACTGACTTCTTGCTCCCGTGAGTGCTACTACGTAAAGACAATCAGAGGATCTACATTAGTTCCTTCTATATCGCTTCCTGTTTGATTCCTACACACTAGTGTATCAAATAAAGACACATACTTCAACTACAGTGTTCACATCTCAGACTAAGGTCCTACAAAAATAAAATAAGATGGGAGGTAGGATTTAGATGATCTGATTATTTTAGGTTAGCTCTTTTAGTAGGTTTCCCTCAATGAAAATAAAACAGCAGCTTAACTATCCAGAAAAAAAACCCACATTACATAAGGCTTAAAAACAAATTAGCATTTCATTGAGTGATATCACTATTTATCCACAAGCAAAACATGACATCTGAACGTGGGCCCTTAAGGGCTGGATATCCTGCATATTTTAGATGTTTTCCAGCATGATCAATAATCTAGTCCTTCTTAAACTGGCCATGTACAGTATAATCTTCAAAACGTAGAGACTGAGAAAATATTTCATCTATTTTAATTTGGTTTGGTGGAGCAGGGACACATCTATAATATGAAGGACAGCTACTGTCAGAGCAGGATCTTCCCACTGTGATCTAAAATTTCCATAGCATATTTTAGGATGCATCGAAGATACAGGGTATATTTTCTGACAATCCCTTCTTCATCACTGTAATATTTAACCCTGACTCAGACTCTGGAAAGTCTGAAATTAGACTTTCATAAAAATATCACCTGGCAAAATAGATGTCACATTGTGCCGATGAGCAGGACCAAAGCTGCAACAGGACATCGGCAGGTGCATCGTGGATGGATGTACAACAATGAACACTTACTGACACGGAGGAAACACAGGAATCTGGGAGGGACTGAAAACAGGAACTTAAATACAACCTGAGGTGATAGGAACTACATGGAAACACGTCGGTACAATTAACAAAGCACAACCAGCTGCAGATCATGTCAGCAGGTCACCATTTTGACAAGTTAAAGTGTGTTTATAGTGTGTAAAGTGTAGAGAAGCATTTCTGCTTTTCGGTAAATTCTTCCTGTTAATTCCATTTTCTATTTTCTGCATCCTCAATTTCACCTGTTTGCACATTACAGTACGTTTTATTTACAGCGTGGGATTTTACATGTCTTTCACATAGACATCCTTTAAGATACAACAATACATTCTTGTTCTATCGGATTGACAATTTTAGCTCACTTAAAAAATAAATAAATACTCAACTCATTTAGTAAAGAACTGAATGTGTCTTTACTTTGGAAATAATACACAAACAATAATCTTAATATTCAATAAATTGTTTATCTTATAAATTTATCTTAGTTAACTTGCGAAGCATGTTAAATTATTAGATATTAGGTCTGTTGATCAGACACAATGACAATTAAAAATGATTTCAAAGTGCACTGAAGCATGAAAATAAAAATATATTAAGAGGTTCTTTCATTATAAACACATTCTGGAGCCTTTGCATGGCAAAAGGTCCAAAATTCACATTTCCAATGTACATGTGGCTCATATTTCAAATTTAAAGGTGCCATTACTGCCCCTACAGATCTTAGATTTCCTAACAGAATGTCTAATTGCATCGTGCTTGTCCACGCTGTCATGCATGGCTCCCAGTGGTCCAGGATGGAAACTCTGAAAAAAAATCAACAGTCATTCCACTGGCAGTCATCCGCCACATCAGGTCCAAAGGTGTTCGCCAGTAGTGAAATTATTATTAAAATTATTATGAGATTTTAGTTTTTGTAAAGATTCAGAACACCTATGTTTACATATTTAATGTAACTGTAACCACGTAAAACTACATATTAGAGAACTCTGAGTTTTTCCAGCATTTTATAGATTGTACCTTATTTGGATATATTGGAGAGATATTCATAGATTTGCCCTTCATATCATATGTCACCTTTTGGGGAAACTATGGTTTATAAGTCATTATGTTTAAGCATTGCTAAATAGATTGATTGATAAATCTCTCAATATTCTCAATATTATTTAGTATGTTTGGTTTCAACAGTAAGCCCTGTTCCGCCCATTTTAGTTAAATATTGCTGAAAATACTTGTTCAGGAGAAGTAGGTTTGAGCAGCAAACAAAATGGTGTATGTATAAGGGAGGAAGGAGTACATGATGATTCCTCTTTGCTGAACTGCAAAGATTAGCTGGTTTATTATGACCTTAATGCTCAGTGTTGCCAACAGTCAGTAATAACAAATAAGTTGCCGTTGGGCCAAATATATTACAGCAACAGAGGTTTAACTAATATAAATGCAAATATATGTAAGAAGATATTAATAAACATCCATCTGTGCATACACACACCATAACATGACATAATTTAAAATTATTTAAATATCACATTAGTTGCTCATGACACCAAAGAAAACACCTGGAATGTCATACTATGGAAAGAGAGTTTAAATCTCAAACTGTTACAGAAAGGACTTTGGCGTCATCGTGTGGCTAGATAAAATTACTACACTATTGTAGCAAATATGCATCCACTTGACTGAAAGTAATTAAAGTAATTAATGAGCAGGTTTCAATGTAAGCTAACAGAGCTCATTTATGTTCCAGGTACATAGTACGCCCTATAAACGCCACATCTCTTATCAGTTTGTGCTCATGCATCTATACAGATTCCCTTAACAAGGAACTTACTTTTAGTCATCAACTTACTACACGGAGCATCATCATTAAGGACTACATCACCCTCTAGCAATCAAGGACACCAAACTTATGCCTCAGTCACTTTCTATAAGAGCATTAAGAACAGAGTTACAGAAAAAAACTCAAAATGTCCAAACCTTTTATATAATACGGACAGGTACATCTAAAAAATTAGAAAATCATGAAAAAGTTCAATGTTATTTGTCACTCATTTTAGAGAGTTAAACTCATTATATAGATTCCTTATACATAGATTAAAATAACCTTTGTTTTTGTAATTTTGATGATTATGGCTTACAGACAATGAAAAGTCAAAATTCAGTGTCACATAAAAATTGTAACACCATAATCAGCTTATTAATTCAAAACACCTGCAAAGGTTTCCTGAGCCTCCAAATGGTCTCTCAGTCTGGGTCAGTAGGCTACACAAACATGGGGAAGGCTGCTGACATTAACATCCTCTATAAGGTGGCCACAAAAGCCACAAAATCATTTATAGAGAAGCTGTTCATAGGGTGCTGTAACCAACCATATTTATAGAAAATTGAGTGGAAGGAAAAAGTGTAGCAAGAAAAGGTGCACTAGCAACAGGGATAACCACAGCCTTGAGAGACTGTCAAGTAAAATCCATTCGAGAGTTTCACGAGGAATGGACTGAAACTGGAGTCAGTGCATCAAGAGCCACAGATGAATCCCACACATGAGCTACAAATATCACATTCCTCCATTCCACGCCACATTGATGCAGTAATTCATGCAAGAAGATGCCCAACCAAGTATTGAGTGCAAACAGATAAGAGTTTGCTATGTTTAATGGATCACACAAATTTCATTCAATACAAGTAACAGACTGCATAAAATTTAATTATTTACCACATTTTTTCTAACTGTAATTGTTATAGACATAAAAGTCTTTTAAAAGATGCCTCTTCAATATTTCTAACAATTACACAACTAGCTATTATATTTCCACCCCGACTATAGAACTATATAATATTTAGTATTTCAATCCTGTAGAGACTCACAATAAGAAACACAAAATGCGATTAGAGAAGTTACACAATGGATGTTTATTTGTTTGGCGCTCAGACCCCAGAGGAAGACATGAATGCTGATAATGCATGAACTGATGAACGTCTTAGGATTAGAATTAAAATTGTCTTCCCCTAGATCTGGTCCTGGTGATGGAGAGGAGGCCTGATGGTAATGGAACTGAGAGTCCGATGGAGGCGATGGGATGGAGGAGGGTTGAAGCTTGACTGACAGCTGGGAGATCCATGAATGGGAGACTTTAAATGCGGAGCCTTGAAAGATCATTGGCTGAGGATTACTGCAGACTTGAAGCTGATTGGTTGGCGCTGAGACGCACGGAGAAGCCATTGGGTGAAGCTGGACGAGGGGTGAGTCTCCCAGATTGAATTTTCGTCTTTACCTGTTCCTTCAAGAGTCTTTGGTCAGGGGTTTAAACACTGCGTTAACTAAATTTGACACACATTTCTGAGATGTCTCTATGGCAGTAAATCCTGAAGAACTCACAGCCTCAGCCGCCTTCTCTGCTGCTTCCCATGGCGTTTCAGCTTTCTCTGCTGCTTTATATCCTGTGTAACCCCCAAGCAATGCGCCTGCTACTGGAGCTGAACCCAGGAGGGACCTAACTGCTAGTCTTAAACCTGCTTTTCCTGTAACTGTTGCATCAGTTGTTTTTTCTGCTGTGTTTCCCTCTTCTTCTGTTCTCACTTTTTCTTCTGCTGGTGGTTTTCCTGCTGCTTCTGCTGCATCTGGTGCTGCTTTTGCTGCTTTGTCTAAAGCTGGATTTGTAGCCGTTCCAGTCAATGCTTTGACTGCCACTGTGAAGACACTTGCTAGCAGTGCCACAACAACTGAGACAGCTGTTGCTACACCAAAAACAGCTCCTAACAGAGCACCTGTAGTAATGCCTGCGGCTTTGTTTAAGACATCATCATACACCCTGTCTTTAGCAGTCTCTCTGATTTTTTCTTTTGGTATGTTTCTTGAGGTTTCTGCAATGTGCTGCTCTTTTTGTTGAATATTTTTCTCAATTTCTTGCAGCAAGGCATTGGTATAGCAGATTCCATCATTTTCTTCCACTGTCTTCTCTATTGATTTAAGTATCTTCTTCACCTGATAACAATTGCTTCTGTATTCATACTTTGGTCGCTTGCTCCAGTGTTTGTTATCTACGACGTGGCATCGACTTCCACACTTTTCTACTAAACTACTAAGAAACTTGTTTTTCTTCACAAAATCTTTGATTCGTTGCCTTCTTGGGAGACTATTACCATGAGTAAAGACAACAGTTGCATATCTGAACACTTCCTCAGAGAAATATTCATTCATTTTGCTGATGATATCTTTGCCTTTCTCAGCATATTCCTCCACTTTGAGCACAATGAGGAATGCATGAGGCCCAGGTGAACACTCTGTGATATACTTAAGTAATGCAGGCTTCAGCTCTTTTTCATCTATTGCTGGGTCAAATAAACCAGGCATATCAATCAGAGTGATTTCTCTTCCACCAACACATTTGGTCTTTGTTTCACACACACTCATCCCAGAGTCCGGATCATGGCTGACTTTGAACTTCTTATTGTTGAGTATGGTGTTTCCAAGGCTGCTTTTTCCTGCTCCAGTTTGTCCCATGATGACAATTCTTCTCTTAGGCACTAAGAGACAATTGTTTTCAGAAAAACTTTAATGTTTTGGTTGTTCATCCAGTAGCACCATATTTCTATAACATTTAATCTAACTGAAGAGAAGAAAAAGCTGGGAGTACCAAAAAAAATGTAATTACTAGAAAGTGGCCATTAAAAACTGAAACATCACAGTTCTACCAAAATATATCTACAAGACAAATGCACTGCCATAATTAAAAGTTGTTTTATCATTTATTAATGTACCATTATCATCCTTACAGAAATTAAAAACTGATTATACTACAGTTATTGTCTAATAAATTGTGTAAATTTAAGGACAGCAAGTGATCAGAACATGCAGCAAACACAATTATATTATCAATGCTTTATAAAAAAAGGGTGCCATAAATACAGCTTGGTATTTTCCAACTATTTCTTAACTGTGGTGACAAGGAAATGTATATGGTGTCTATAGGGTACTTACACGGTACCTGCCAGGTAATTGCAGTGGTACCTTTAGGGTACATACTGCCCAATATTCTCTCTCTTCATTGTGGTTATTTATCTTACAGAGGAAGTTTGAGAACCAGAATGTGTTTGACTTGTGGCCCACCTAATCCATACTTCCTGCACTGTATTAGGGTTGCCGTTTTAATAACCACAAAGTTACAGGGGTTGGACAATGAAACTGAAACACCTGGTTTTAGACCACAATAATTTATTAGTATGGTGTAGGGCCTCCTTTTGCAGCCAATACAGCATCAATTAGTCTTGGGAATGACATATACAAGTCCTGCACAGTGGTCAGAGGGATTTTAAGCCATTCTTCTTGCAGGATAGTGGCCAGGTCACTACGTGATACTGGTGGAGGAAAACGTTTCCTGACTCGCTCCTCCAAAACACCCCAAAGTGGCTCAATAATATTTAGATCTGGTGACTGTGCAGGCCATGGGAGATGTTCAACTTCACTTTCATGTTCATCAAACCAATCTTTCACCAGTCTTGCTGTGTGTATTGGTGCATTGTCATCCTGATACACGGCACCGCCTTCAGGATACAATATTTGAACCATTGGATGCATATGGTCCTCAAGAATGGTTTGGTAGTCCTTGGCAGTGACGCGCCCATCTAGCACAAGTATTGGTCCAAGGGAATGCCATGATATGGCAGCCCAAACCATCACTGATCCACCCCCATGCTTCACTCTGGGCATGCAACAGTCTGGGTGGTATGCTTCTTTGGGGCTTCCCCACACCGTAACTCTCTCGGATGTGGGGAAAACAGTAAAGGTGGACTCATCAGAGAACAATACATGTTTCACATTGTCCACGTCCCAAGATTTGCGCTCCTTGCACCATTGAAACCGACGTTTGGCATTGGCATGAGTGACCAAAGGTTTGGCTATAGCGGCCTGGCCGTGTATATTGACCATGTGAAGCTCCTGACGGACAGTTCTGGTGGAAACAGGAGAGTTGAGGTGCACATTTAATTCTGCCGTGATTTGGGCAGCCGTGGTTTTATGTTTTTTGGATACAATCCGGGTTAGCACCCGAATATCCCTTTCAGACAGCTTCCTCTTATGTCCACAGTTAATCCTGTTGGATGTGGTTCGTCCTTCTTGGTGGTTTGCTGACATTACCCTGGATACCGTGGCTCTTGATACATCACAAAGACTTGCTGTCTTGGTCACAGATGCGCCAGCAAGAAGTGCACTAACAATTTGTCCTCTTTTGAACTCTGGTATGTCACCCATAATGTTGTGTGCATTTCAATATTTTGAGCAAAACTGTGCTCTTACCCTGCTAATTGAACCTTCCCACTCTGCTCTTACTGGTGCAATGTGCAATCAATGAAGACTGGCTACCAGGCTGGTCCAATTTAGCCATGAAACCTCCCACACTAAAATGACAGGTGTTTCAGTTTCATTGTCCAACCCCTGTACTTCTCTATTAGACTGCTGTTGTTTTATTACTGACCTTCGCAATAAGTGAGCAGCCTATAGGTACTGGGAAATCAGCAGGTTTTAGAGCGTTTTGCCAAAAGCAATGTCATTAAACAGATGGATATTACTAAAGCAGCTGAAACATTTAGTAATATGTTTAGGTGTAATGAGCAGTTAAACAAGTAAAAAATACCTACATTGAAAGTTGTTCCGTCCTGCTCCTAACCCACAACAAGCAGTCAAAGAACCTATTAATACAAGAGAAATGGATCATACACTAATTAACAAAAACAGAAAAAGTCTCCAAGCTCTGCACAGAGAACTTTAGTGTAGAGGTCTGAGATTCTGTGTATTATTATACAGGAATACAATGAAATTATCCTTCCTTTTAAGTATTAATGATCTCAGTTTCACATAGTATGTGATCTCCAAAAATATTAAGATTTAACATTTTATTTAAGATTTTGTTCATCTGTCCAATTACAATTAAGGAACACAAAGTCAGTCAGTTCCTTTTCCATTAGATTTCATTTATCAGTTTACTTTATAGGGTGTTCGGTATTAACAACGTCCTTTAGAACATGTTTTCTTTTTTTTATTCCAACCTGATAAAATAATAGTATAATATATCATCAAAGAAAACTAGCGAAAAATCTGTGTATTTTCAACAGCACTAGATGATAAAATCATGATCAGATCTTAATATTATGTCGTTTAGATGCTGCAGTATAAAAAACAACAACAACTTAAATCGTATTTCTGGCTTATTGGTAGGGTCCACAATGTAACAATACCTGCTCAGTAAGTCAGCTTCAAACTGCTCTTCCTAATGAGGTCAGTTAAAAACCCGCTAGGCCAGAAATTATTTGTACCCTGGCAGATTTAGATATAAGATTTTTCTGTTCAACCAAGAACTTTGGTTCTAATAGGAAAAAAAAACTCTTGAAAGATTATAAAACAATTTAAAAAAGATGAATCTTTCTTTCTTTATGAAAATTTTTAATAACGGTCAAAAATTATTTTACCATCTGAATAAATAGAAAAAATAAATGGCAAAAAGGATTCTGGCAGGGTCACTCTAAAATGTTCATATTATTTCCAGTGAAATTATACATGTTGGTGAAATTAAAGGATTCCTTTAAACCTAAATCTGCCAGGGGTATGAATAACTTTCCGTTTAACTATATAAACCTAAATTTTAAATATATTAGATAAGACAAGAGGTGTTACCAGGCGAAATCTAGGATGTAAAAATTAAAAAATTGCAATTGAGAAGAGAAATTCAATGACATTCACTGATTGTTTCACAGCAGTTACATTCTAAAAACACTCGTCCATATAGGGGATTGTTTTGTCCAGCAATTTTATTTAATTTGGCAGCATGCATATAAATGTGTAAACACCAGCAGTTTTAATTTATACTGTTAGTTTTGACACTCCAAGGAGAACGGCGTGTATACAGGTCCTTCTCAAAATATTAGCATATTGTGATAAAGTTCATTATTTTCCATAATGTCATGATGAAAATTTAACATTCATATATTTTAGATTCATTGCACACTAACTGAAATATTTCAGGTCTTTTATTGTCTTAATACAGATGATTGTGGCATACAGCTCATGAAAACCCAAAATTCCTATCTCACAAAATTAGCACATTTCATCCGACCAATAAAAGAAAAGTGTTTTTAATACAAAAAACGTCAACCTTCAAATAATCATGTACAGTTATGCACTCAATACTTGGTCGGGAATCCTTTGGCAGAAATGACTGCTTCAATGTGGCGTGGCATGGAGGCAATCAGCCTGTGGCACTGCTGAGGTCTTATGGAGGCCCAGGATGCTTCGATAGCGGCCTTTAGCTCATCCAGAGTGTTGGGTCTTGAGTCTCTCAACGTTCTCTTCACAATATCCCACAGATTCTCTATGGGGTTCAGGTCAGGAGAGTTAGCAGGCCAATTGAGCACAGTGATACCATGGTCAGTAAACCATTTACCAGTGGTTTTGGCACTGTGAGCAGGTGCCAGGTCGTGCTGAAAAATGAAATCTTCATCTCCATAAAGCTTTTCAGCAGATGGAAGCATGAAGTGCTCCAAAATCTCCTGATAGCTAGCTGCATTGACCCTGCCCTTGATAAAACACAGTGGACCAACACCAGCAGCTGACACGGCACCCCAGACCATCACTGACTGTGGGTACTTGACACTGGACTTCTGGCATTTTGGCACTTCCTTCTCCCCAGTCTTCCTCCAGACTCTGGCACCTTGATTTCCGAATGACATGCAGAATTTGCTTTCATCCGAAAAAAGTACTTTGGACCACTGAGCAACAGTCCAGTGCTGCTTCTCTGTAGCCCAGGTCAGGCGCTTCTGCCGCTGTTTCTGGTTCAAAAGTGGCTTGACCTGGGGAATGCGGCACCTGTAGCCCATTTCCTGCACACGCCTGTGCACGGTGGCTCTGGATGTTTCTACTCCAGACTCAGCCACTGCTTCCGCAGGTCCCCCAAGGTCTGGAATCGGCCCTTCTCCACAATCTTCCTCAGGGTCCGGTCACCTCTTCTCGTTGTGCAGCGTTTTCTGCCACACTTTTTCCTTCCCACAGACTTCCCACTGAGGTGCCTTGATACAGCACTCTGGGAACAGCCTATTCGTTCAGAAATGTCTTTCTGTGTCTTACCCTCTTGCTTGAGGGTGTCAATAGTGGCCTTCTGGACAGCAGTCAGGTCGGCAGTCTTACCCATGATTGGGGTTTTGAGTGATGAACCAGGCTGGGAGTTTTAAAGGCCTCAGGAATCTTTTGCAGGTGTTTAGAGTTAACTCGTTGATTCAGATGATTAGGTTCATAGCTCGTTTAGAGACCCTTTTAATGATATGCTAATTTTGTGAGATAGGAATTTTGGGTTTTCATGAGCTGTATGACAAAATCATCCGTATTAAGACAATAAAAGACCTGAAATATTTCAGTTAGTGTGCAATGAATCTAAAATATATGAATGTTAAATTTTCATCATGACATTATGGAAAATAATGAACTTTATCACAATATGCTAATATTTTGAGAAGGACCTGTACTAATGAACAAAGCTGTCTTTCAAGCTTATTCCTTGTGGCAAAATAAACCCTGAGGCACTCTCTAAGGTTATCTTCATACCAACACCAGATTTCACAATGACATTAAAAATCTGCCAGAATGGGGTTGGTCTTTGCAGAAGATCTTTTGGTGCATTTTACCAAAAAAAAGTATGTAATTTATGCATAAAATCAACATCTCAGTCGGCCCTTCTTGAATTTTATTGATGAACACATTTTAATAAGTGTAGTGAAAAGGTAGAAATATGCCAGACTTTTCTATTAGTTGGGCTGCTTTACAAATTTCCTCATGTTTTACAGAAGAAGTACAGATGTTAGAAATACATTGGCATTGAGTACGATAAATGAAAATCTCTATGAAAGCCTAAACTAGACTGCAAGCAAAAGAAAAACATTTAACTTATTTCAGAATCCTAAAAGGAAGAGTAATTTTGTCATTTCAGTTAATGTAACATCTTACCATCCATGCTGTTGAAGAAAATAGTTTTTGGATCCCTCATAGAAAGCACTCACTCAGGTGTAGCACATGTTTTCCTGTTGCTCCTCTTATACAGTTTGACTAAAAATGATTTGACTGTTTAATTTCACTTTTGATTTTGCTGGTTACACAACACGAGCAATATCCATAAACCAATAAACACAACACACTTTAACAGGGTGTGTTTAACGTTTGTCTGATGAGATAACCGAGATGTTATGAGAGTACAACATGTTTTCACATTATTATCTTAAACCAAGGCTGTATCGTATAAAATATGTCACAATAATAATATGCACCTCAGTATGGTGAAGATGACTTTTAATGTTATGGTGCAGTTGTTAGTACCACACAAGCTGGTCTGAGTAGTTTTAAAATTAGCTTTTTCTCAGATATATTAACGTTGATAATCTGTGGGTCTGACTTTAGAACAGATTTTGTTTACAGGTCTTAGATAAGTATTCTAGCTTTCATTTTCAGTTTGACAGTGGATGGCTCCTTTGAGGCATGTAAGTCATTTATTGGCTGCTATTTCCACTAAAGCTAGACTGACCAACCCAGAACTTGAGCCTAATATGTTTTTTCTCAAATGCATCCTTTGCATAGAACACATCAACATGTCATCAGCTCCTTTCATTTTCTAATTAATCCACGTCAAGATGTCGGTGTGGAGTCTAAAGTCATGTAGAGTCATGCTAATCTTATATGTGACATTTTCAACTTCAGGTCATCCAGGCAATCAATTCTATTTCCAGCTTTTGTTTCTTTCTGAATGATAAACTTCATATGAATAAGACAGATTTAAGTTATTTATTTGCTGTTCTTAAATGATGATGAATTTCAGTCTTAGAATGACTTTGATATGGTTAAAATGATAATCCTTGTATTCAAGGTAAACCCATCTAAAAGTGCTTTGATGAGTGTTGCAATCACCCACCTATACCTGAAAGGTGTGGATTATTTTCGTTCATGATCTCATCTTTCTGGTTTGAAAATCTTTTAAGCACCATAAGGGAAGCATGTGGTTTTTCTGGTCTTAGCTCATCTTCAGTTATGTTTGTGTCAAAGAAACCTGATATTTCAATCAGAGTGATTTTTTTTTTCCACTGAGCGATTGAGCATTTGCTTGGCACAGATTTCCCATGGTTGAAACCAAGATTTTGAACTGTTTTCTCTAGACACGATGTTTCCAAGTCTATGTTTTCTGGATCCAGTTTTTCTGAGAATCACAATTCTATGCGTGCTAGGCACTAAAATATAAAAATAAATGCACTCTTTAGTCAAGATTAAATTTGTCTGTTTTCATACATTCATTAAGAAAACTATTCACTGAGCTGGAAAAAGATTTGGACAAATGAAAAAGGTAAAAATACATCTTTTGTCGGTATTAGAACAGAAACACAGCTTTTACATAGCACCATTAATGATCATCATTATTATAGTTCCTCCTCAGTAGGACAAGGTTCAAATTAATAAATCCGTATGTCTTTCTTTGTTAAGTCTCTGGTAAATACACTGCTCAAAAAAATAAAGGGAACACTCAAATTACACATCCTAGATCTGAATGAATGAAATATTCTCATTGAATACTTTGTTCTGTACAAAGTTGAATGTGTTGACAACAAAATCACACAAAAATCATCAATGGAAATCAAATTTATTAACCAATGGAGGCCTGGATTTGGAGTCACACACAAAATTAAAGTGGAAAAACACACTACAGGTTGATCCAACTTTGATGTAATGTCCTTAAAACAAGTCAAAATGAGGCTCAGTATTGTGTGTGACCTCCACGTGCCTGAATGACCTCCCTACAACGCCTGGTCATGCTCCTGATGAGACGGTGGATGGTCTCCTGAGGGATCTCCTCCCAGACCTGGACTAAAGCATCCACCAACTCCTGGACAGTCTGTGGTGCAACGTGACGTTGGTGGATGGAGCGAGACATGATGTCCCAGATGTGCTCAATGGGATTCAGGTCTGGGGAACGGGCGGGCCAGTCCATAGCTTCAATGTCTTCATCTTGCAGGAACTGCTGACACACTCCAGCCACATGAGGTCTAGCATTGTCCTGCATTAGGAGGAACCCAGGGCCAACCACACCAGCATATGGTCTCACAAGGGGTCTGAGGATCTCATCTCAGTACCTAATGGCAGTCAGGCTACCTCTGGCGAGTGTGGAGATATATTATGTGTGTGCATCATTATTATTACTATGTTCATAACCAGTGTGGGAAATAAAATGTGTAACATGTGTTAGTATAAGACATTGTGTATTGTGTGGCCTGCAGAAGTATTTCTCACAGGAGAGGTGAAATGGAGAATTACTGAGAACTGCAGGAGTGTGTGAAAATTAGAGATAGTACGACCGACTGAGTTACTCCCTGCTTATATCAGTAGATACAGGATGCAGCTGTGAGACAATACCTGTCTAAATATGGTCAGCCGGAAAAATGTGTACGTGACTATGTGTAAACAAGGGCACTGCCCATTCCTTGCACAAACGTGGAGGTAGCGGTCCTGCTGCTGGGTTGTTGCCCTCCTACGGCCTCCTCCACGTCTCCTGGTGTACTGGCCTGTCTCCTGGTAGCGCCTCCAGGCAACGGACACTACACTGACAGACACAACAAACCTTCTTGCCACAACTCGCATTGATGTGCCATCCTGGATGAGCTGCACTACCTGAGCCACTTGTGTGGGTTGTAGAGTCCGTCTCATGCTACCACGAGTGTGAAAGCACCACCAACATTCAAAAGTGACCAAAACATCAGCCAGAAAGCATCGGTACTGAGAAGTGGTCTGTGGTCCCCACCTGCAGAACCACTCCTTTATTGAGTGTGTCTTGCTAATCGCCAAAGATTTCCCTCTGTTGTCTTTTCTATTTGTACAACAACATGTGAAATTGATTGTCAATCAGTGTTGCTTCCTAAGTGGACAGTTTGATTTCACAGAAGTTTGATTTACTTGGAGTTATATTGTGTTGTTTAAGTCTTCCCTTTATTTTTTTGAGCATTGTATTTGTTCAGATAGGGGCTCGTTGTTTATGCTGAAGAACTGAAACTGTATAATTTAAGCATATAAGGATATTTGTTAATTCAAATATAAATTTGACTAAGTATTCAATTAGAAACATCATGATATATAATATAAGCAAGAAAGAAAAGGATGGTGGACTATTTTAGCAAACAGAAGCACAGGCCTTATCAGATCTCTAATTAAATAAGTTGTTTTATAACTAAAGTGGGGCATGCAAATGTACTCAGCCCTCCTCTGTCAGTTCTTTGTAGAGTCACGCTTTGCTGTAATTACAGTTGCAGATCTTCTAGGGTATGTCTCTACCAGCGTTGCACAGTTAGAGCCTAAAGATTTGGGCAATTCTTTGCAAAATAGCACAAATTCAGTCAGACTGAATGGAGATCACCTGTGAGCAGCAAGTATTTCTATAGATTCTCAATTTCATTAATGTCTGGATGCTGACCAGGCAATTCTAAAGCATGGCTGTGCATTGATCTAAATTATTCCACTGTAGCTCCAAATGTATGTTTAAGAACATTGCTCAGCTGAAGGATGACCCTCCACCCCAGCCTCACAATTTTCTTTGCAGTAGCAAAACATTTCTTTTCTGGGACATTTATTATTGCAGTTATAGACAGTTGTGTGGACTGAAGCTGCAATAACAAACTAGTTTCCAGTGTATTCGTTGCTAGTTTTAAAATTTTGCTTCATTTTGCCTATTGGCTTAAAAAATATACATTCCATACATTTTTCAAAAAGGCTAAAATAAGCTAAAATAAATACATTGCAGCTGTTTTGCCTTTTAATTATAACAACCTTAATTCCAATGTCCATTCTTCATTGATTACTATAAAACATGTTTTATTAAAACTTTATTTAACCAGATAAAAGACCCCTTTAGACCAAGATCTCTTAGTCTAAAGACTAAGAGATCTTAGTCCAAAAAAGGAGAGATGATATCATTGGATATGAACAAGCCTAACAGAGGTGGTAGTATGCCTTCCTACTACAAGAGAAATTAATTTATCATTAATTTATTTATCATCTTAAATTTTCGATAGAACAGACTTACATGATAGGGGGTCAAACCATTTGACCCTCCAGAAAATGAATGACATAGTTGATTAAAAAGGGCGCATGGCAGAGTCCAACAGTAAACAGAAACAAGATTAACATAGTAAGGGTAATGAGAAAGATTAAAATATACATTTTGGGTAAACAAGCAACAAAGGGCTCTTAGGAGAGGTCTGCAAAAACCTGGAATAATTGAACAGATTTCCATCCTCAAATATCCTTGCAGGGATTAAGACATCGTGAAACAAATTTCTCCTTCTGAAACCATAGTTCAACTTTCATGAAGTAAACACAGAAACATTGGGTGTGTTAAGACAAAACAGCAGTCTCTGATGCAATGAACAATAAAAAAAAGTTGTTAAAGAATTCTCTAGAGATACTTTTAAAATGTCCACATTAATCAAAAACAGTTACACAACATCTTAAAATTCAACAATTACATATCCATGTTTATATATTTTGGTTTCAGTAACCAAAATATATAAACATTAAATTTGATTCAGATTCACAAACTGTTATTTTATATGGCAATCAATAACAACAGTATGATCAAAAACATAGCCAAGACTCCACATGATAAGAGAATGGTTCCAGCCATTGGCACTCTGACACAAAACGACAGCAACAGCAGGGTGTAGAAAGCAACGACCAGTAGGACAATTCCAATGTTCTGCTTGATGATGTTATAAAGATGGATTAGTTGTTTAATCTTCTTTGTGACCCATGCTGCTGCCCCTACTAAACCCATACCTGCTGCACCTCCTACACCTTTTGTAAAACTTCCTGCTGCCCTGCCTGAAACTGTTGACTGAGATGCACTTCCTACTTCAGCTGTTGCACCTTCTGCTCCAGTTGAACCTCGTACATCTGCTGGCACATGTTTTGCTCCAGATTTCCATTCTAAACCTAATAATTTAGTTAGACCACTAATAAATAAATTTAAAAAAGTTGCAAGTACTCCGAACACTGTTGTTGCAAGCACACCTACCAACACATTTCTCACAAAGCCACTGTCTCCTTCTTGTGTCATTTCATTTTCCTCTATTTCCCTTGCTGCCTTTCTGGGTTCTGCCTCAGAAGTACTATCTGGTTCAGAATATGCTGCTTTATAATCTCCCTCATTACTAGTCGTTGATGGGCATTCTTCTGTTTCCTCAGTCTTGAGGGATCCTTGCACTTTTTGTGAAGCTACCACAGCTGACCCAAAGAAAGCTTCTGCCACCACGTTCCCCACAGGACCTGAGAAGTTAATCCACAGACTGTTGCAGGCATTAAGGTTAACTCTGTTGTCGGTGTTTGATTGTGTTGGGTTACCTGATTTAGTGCCGTCTTTGTCTCTCTTATGCGCCTGTAACATTTTGTTGGTGTAACACCCTCCTTTGTTTTCTATCACTATATTATCTATCATGTTGAACAGTTGTGACATCATCAGGAAATTGTTCTTTTCAACCCCCGAGCTGCACTTGTGATCAATAACAAGATATCGGCCCGCGCACTTCATTACCAAATCTTTAAGAGATTGTTTCTGATTGATATACTGTTCAATATTCATTTTCTCCTGAAGCTGATCAGCATGAGTAAAAACAACTGCAGCATATTTAAATGCTTCCTCTGAGAAGCACATGGAGAGTTTGTCAAATACAGATAACTGTTGCTCAGAGGATTTCTCCACTTTCAGCACAATCAGAAAAACATGGGGACCAGGAGTGCAGCTTGTGGTACACCTCGCTATTTTATCCTTTAACTCTCCCTCAGGTTGGTGAGCATTCGAGAAACCAGGACTGTCCAACAAAGTAATTCTTCTTCCATGCACCGATTTGGACTGAATATAATATTCAGTTGTGCTGCCAGGTTCGAACACATCCTCTCCAAATATGGTGTTTCCAAGGGTGCTTTTTCCAGCCCCGGTTTCTCCCAGCAGGACGATCCTGTAAGCTCTCAGCACTACAAAAAAATTGTAAAAATTAACTCATGTTTATTTAAAATGATAAAGGAAAACTGCAAATCACTGTGTAAATGTACAAGATTTGACAAGTTTGCTTCTAAATCTGTTGTTACCTTTGATGCACTTCTGAGCACCATCTGGTCGTTTGATGATGATCTTTGATGCTCCCACTAAGGAAGCAAAACAATGAAGAAAAACAAAATGCTTACATTGTTTATGGCTTTATTTTCTATGAACGTCACGCAAATTAAAATACTTTGATTTATGAAAAGTCCACATTATCTTTTATCAACACTAACAGTATATTTACCTGTCTGTGGTTTCACTCCCTCTGCTCTTTGTCCTTGTGGCGTCGACATTGATGCATTATAAACACCCACATTTACAGAGTGCTCCTCTACTGCCTGAATGCCTCTTCCTGCAACCGTGACTTCTGACTGAACCACAACACTTGATCCTAAGAAAACATCCCCAAGTGGTCCTGCTGCAGGGCCTGCTATCTTCATCCATGCTTCGTTGTAGAGACAGTTGTCAGCCTTATTATCAGCGGATTCGCAGATACTGTCATGGGCAGTGTGCATCACCATCTTCACCTAGATATTTAGCCTCTGCGCTTCCTGGAAATAATCCATAGCACAGTAAAAAACATATAGAAATGAGCAACACTGGGCACCAAGTAAATGTTAAAAACTACCAGGCAAAACAAGGAATGACCAAAACAAAGCAGCGCCTAGGTTTTATAGAGTTTTCCTTCGGTCAAAATGTCGGGCCAAGTCTGTGTGCAACCAACAGAGCCTGAACACAACACATGAGAGAAAACGGAAAGTCAGTCAGTCAGTCAGTCAGTCATTTTCTACCGCTTATTCCATAGTGGGTCGCAGGGAAGCTGGTGCCTATCTCCAGCAGTCTATGGGCGAGAGGCGGGGTACACCCTGGACAAGTCGCCAGTCCATCGCAGGGCAACACCATGCACACACTCATTCATACACCTAAGGGCAATTTAGAGTGACCAATTAACCTAACAGGCATGTCTTTGGACTGTGGGAGGATGCCGGAGTACCCGGTGAGAACCCACGCATGCACGGGGAGAACATGCAAGAAAACGGAAAGTGAAACTTGTAAATCAACGTTTTAATGGTAAACATATTGTTCATCCTTTACACACACAGAGGCCTAATTGCATTAGGAGATTGTATTTATCTTCCACTAGTTTAAGTCAAGAATCTTCAAATATAATACTTACGGTTATTTTGTATTAATAAAGGGTTCCAAAGGGAACCTCTTTAACTCCGCACAGCAATGCGGTCAGCCAATGTGAAATAATCCAAATAAGTAACCATATCTTACCGGCACGATTTCAAATGTGGAATCTATCTTGAGTGGATCTTATAATGGTACAAGATACGATTGACTCTTCTCTGCTGTAGGAACAGCTTTATGTAGACCACTTTTACTTTCGGTTTGACCTGTAAGTACTCTTTTACACCCCCTTGTGGGCAGGCAAGAAATTACAGGTATCTATTTTATTAATAACATTATAAAACCTAAAAGACTGGCTACAAAGAAAACGTAGTAACTCAAAAATAATTAGTTCACTTCAGAAATACTTATACTTTTGTTTTTCTGCTAATTTAGACCAAGAAGCAGTTGCAGAGATGTAGTTTAACACAGCTCCCTGAAGCTTATTTACTGTTACCTACCCATTACCCCATTGATATGTCTTATTCAGATCAAACAGATTAAGACCTAGTCTAAAAAGAGAGAATGATGAAAATCTATACTACTCAGACAGAACAGACAAATAAAGCAAATAAATGTGGTTTATTGAACATAAGAGCTCTCTTTTCAAAGACTGATTTGTGATAATCAGATTGATGTGTTTTGTCTTACAGAAAGTATTATGTCAGTATAAATGAGTCAACTCTTTCCAATTTTTTTATTTTCACCTGGTCCCAGTTTTAGTCCATGAGGTAGACACCTTGTCTACTTTTAAGACTAGGCTTAAAAATGTCCTTTTTGATAAAGCTCAAAGTGGCCTAGGTTATACTGAAATATCCCTGTTATGTTGCTATAGGCTTAGGCTGCTGGAGGACATACTGACCACATTTCTGCACTCTGCTATGTTCTCATACTTCTCTCCAATTTCGAGTTTTTGCTGTTATTTCAGCTATTAACATTATGCTCTCTCTGTTTTTTCTTTTCATAGAAGCTACATTCTCCGAGACTGTGTTTATCACTTGACCCTTTCTTACAGTGTTTAACCTTGTCTCTCTCCTAGACAGCCACTGGCTGAGCTTTACTGCTACTAACTGTGTCTGCTCACTTTTATCCTATAGACTTGAAAACTGGCTCAGAGATTATCTACTGTGTTTCTCTCCTAGATGAAGCCACTAAAGGAGCTTCTACTGCCATTAACTTTTTTCTTTTCTGTAACATTTAATTGGAAAGTACTCCTGGATCGGTGCTTCTCTGTTTTGCTTTGTGTGTATGCTCTGTCTTCTTAACCCTAAGTTGGTCATGGCAGATAAAGACTCACACTGAGCCTGGTTCTGTTTGAGGTTTCATCCAGTAAAAGGGGAGTATTTATTTCCACTGTCGCTACTCACTATCTCAGTATGAGGGATTGCAGCACAATCAACGACAAGATGCAAGTGACCATCCACTGTCGCTACACGCTCGTCCTTCGAGGAGTGAATGCTGCAGGTCAGTGGCTTGATGCAAATTCCTGAGTTTCTCTAGATAGAAAACGTTTCAACCAATTTGAATAATCAACTCTACTGCATTGTTTGATAACTAGGGCCAGTTTGGAATTTATGTACACTACTTTGAATCAGTCTGTATGCTTAGTTTAAACTGATTTGAGAGCTTTTGTGTACTTAGTATTTAGTTAAACATCTGTTATGTCTGTTATGAATACTGTACTTCATGTTTGACAGATTGTCAATGCACCCCAACAGCAGGGTACAGTGCATCCAGAAAGTATTTACAGTACCGCACTTTTGCCACATTTAGTTATGTTACAGCCTTATACTAAATGGTTTCAAATTAATCTCTTTCCTCTGAATTCTACACACAATACTCCATTATGGCCATATGAAAGAAGTTTGTTTGAGCTTAATTCTTTGTTGATCCACCTTTGGTAGCAATAACAGCCTTAAGTCTTGTAATGCCACAACCTTAGCACACCTAACTTTAGGAAGTTTTGCCGATTTTTCTTTGCAGTACATCTCAAGCTCCATCAGGTTGGATGGAAGACATCTGTGCACAGCCATTTAAAGATCTTTCCAGAGATGTTCAATCAGATTCAAGTCTGGACTCTGGCATAGCCACTCCAGGTCATTCACAGAGTACTTCCGACGCCTCTCCTTTGAGATCTTGGCTGCGTGTTTTGGGGTCTTTGCCCCAGTCTGAGGTCAGGAGCACTTTGGAGCAGGTTTTCATCCAGGGTGTCTCTGTACATTGCTGCATTCATCTTTCCCTCTATTCTGACTAATCTGCCAGTTCCTGCTGCTGAAAAACATCCCTGTTGCATGATACTGCAACCACCATGCCTCACTATAGGGATGGTATTGGCCTGGTGATGTGCGGTGCCTGGTTTCCTCCAAACATCACCTCTGGCATTCACACCAAAGAGTTCAATCTTTGTTCCATTAGACCAGAGAATTTCTTCATTGTCTGAGAATTTTTCAGGTGCCTTTTGGCAAACACCAGATGGGCTGTCATGTGCCTTTTATTAAGGAGTGGCTTTCATCTGGCCACTCTGCCATATAAGCCTTATTGGTGGATTGCTGCACAAATGGTTGTCCTGGAAGATCCCCCTTTCTTCACAGAGGAATAAGGCTGTAAATGTGAAAACATACAGAGCTGTGAATACTTTCTGGATGCACTGTAAACTAGAGGAAGTGCACTAAAGTGCGTGTCACCAGCACCAATGGTGTAGCTCAAACTGTAATATTGGAAATGCTACTCTTCATGTTTGAGCACATAATACTGAGATTTATTTGTATCTTGGTGTTCCAATAATGGAGGCCAACTACAAGTATCTTGTTTTCTTAAAATGTCACAGCGTTCTTTCAGAGCAAAATAAAAGAAAGTAGAAGCATATTTTCATGTTTGTCGCAAATCAGGTGGAGGGGAATGTGGACCACTGACAACTGTTGTTGATAACGTCTACTATACTGGCTTCGCAGAAATCTCCATTCAGCTATCCAGAAAGCTAAACACCTCCACACAATAAATCCAGGCCATCCAATCGAACTTGAGAGTCTTTATGATGTGAACAGTGTGAAACTGAAATACAGATTCACAGAATAGTAAATACACAGTGGGTTTAGTACTTCAAATTCATATCTAAACAAAGGTATATAACATAAACTGTCTGCCAGTATCCTATATAAACACAAATGTGACATTTAAAGTATTTAATGACCTTTCATCAAAAGATGTATTTGCAACACAAACATTATCTTCACATATGATACAAATTAGTATGTTTGATAATTCAGGTACACTTAACTGAATCAATTCACAGGTCACCTGCTTCACTGAATCCCCTAACATGCTGCCTAATATCTTATTATTACAAACACAAATGTCTCAAATTGCAATAATAACAAAGATATACTTCTAGTAAAACATCCTGCTAACCAGGAATGCCTTTATGAGGTCTAGAACAGCAGGATTGCACGAGAAAGTGAACTCATGTATTGCTGCGGCCTTCTTGGTGGTTTTCCGCAGTTTTATCATTTCTGGTTACATCACGTACTGTTTCTTGCCATTTACTGACAGTCTTAAAGGGACAGTAGCTAATTTAGTGTGAAAGCCCAAAACATCTACAGTGTAGCTTTCAAAGGTCATAAAGGTATAGAAAATTACAGTGAAAGATCAGTTCCTGCAATTTCAAATATAAAATGGCTTCAGTCTTATTTGAATCTTTCAGCAACTCAGGGAATCAAAGAGATAAAAACCTTTGAGCACAGATAATCAAATGTTTTTTTTATCTTCCTTGCATGTTTTTATTTTAGTCACAAAGCATGTAAATTGTGATCCAAATGAACTTAATAATGCATACATTTCAATACATGTTAGACTTGGTGGTTAAAGTTAAAGTTGTCCAAGAACTACAATAAATATTTTGAAATTGTCTGCACTTTTTGAATAATGCCTATTTTGCACCTGACAGATTAAATGATGTATTTATGACTATATTTATTTTTCTGTATCTCTGCCTGTGTGGTTGTATCTGTGTCATGCATGTCTTGTTTTAGCTCTAAATAATTATTGCGATGCATTGTATTTTAGACCAACAGGAAGCCCTCAGGGGAGTCCAGCACACAGTATAGCTGCCAGATGGTTCTCTGGTGTTTATTGTCAGACAGCCAACCATCTCCCAGCTCTTCTAACAAGAGCTTCTCCATATCTCCTGTAGAGGTCAGTAGGAGATTATTTTAAAACATATATAGTTTGAAAAGCGTGCTAAATATCAACTATTTAGAAAGAGACCTTAGTCCACACTGTTTAAATTCAACTTTTATTTGTGAACCTTTTCAAATTTTTGAGATATTTCCATTTCAAATTAAATTTTAGAGCATTATATCTTTCCCAGATGCAGGGAAAAATTAGTTTTAAAAGAAATACACTATGTAAAATCTGCAAAAACTATATAGTCGTTTCTAAATTATGTTGTTTCTAATTTCTAAACCATTTGCTGAAATACCACCCTAGAACAAAAAAAACAATTTTGCTTCCTGGAAGCAGAATTTGACTAAATTAGTAGTGGTGACAAACATGATCAGTGTTGACAATGATTATAAATACAGGCCCATACTGTCAATGGGAATAAACCTTGGTCATTAGTAATACTGTATTATTGCGGAATGGAAATCAAATCTTGACAGAAAGCAAAAATATTCTATGACTCTTATTTGTAAAAGATACATGCAATATATTTTAATAGGGCTGTTAAAATAACACCTTTTTAAGTTTACTAAACATATTTTTTTGTTGTTATTTGGTTTTGTTGTCTGCGATGGACTGGCGACCTGTTCAGCCTGTTCTTGCCTGTAGATCACTGAAGATAGGTATCAGCTCCCCCGCAACCCAATATGGAAGAAGCGGGCTGTAAGATTCTCAGGTGAAAGCCTACAGAAGAGTTTGATGTACCAAACAAGTCAGTGCTGAAGGGGATTTGCCATTTTCACATTTGCCCTGTTCCAGGGAGTCATGGATATCCATGAAGAATGTAGCAGTATTGTAGCTAGATTTTCAACCCAGATATAGTCAGTGGGCATCTTTGTTTATTATTTTTCTGAACAATGTTGTCTAATAACACATATCATTTAATTTTCTTACATAAATGTGTCATTTTCTAATATTTCAGAGTGCTATTTTGGAAGAAAATGATTTGACCCGGCTGAACATGGACAGTGCTGAATGCCGTTTCAGAATCATCCCTGATAATAAGTCACCGTTACTCATTTTCTATCAGTCTTAATGTGAGGCTGAAAAGGTGGAAGCACAGCGTCTAGACAGTATAAGAAGAACTCATAACAAGTTCACCTGTATGGCATCCTATGCCCTCTGCACCAAAGGGGAAATGACTTAAATTACATAAATTGAAACTTGATAATAATGAGGAACCATGTTCCACATTTCAACTTGGAGGCAGAAGTACAACAACTGACCGGACCCTGTAATCAGAGGACCATCAAGTGAGTAATGTCAGTTCTCCTTCCAATATAATCAGTCACCCATGGAGTTGACTTACTGTTTAAAAAGAGGAACATATGTACTTCTAAAAAATATCACATACACTATATTGCCAAAAGTATTGTGTAAATAAAAAAAAATAAAGTACCTTCATGGTTCAAGTAACTCCTCTAGCTTTTTCAGCTTTGTAAGCTCATCTTTTGTAAACATGGTAATTTTGCTGTTCTGTTGTGATAGTCTATAACTGGTGATTTATTTGTTGGATCCTTTTGATCATGTGTAAAGTGTTGTCCCATCTAGTGGGCACATCTTGAATCAGGGATTCTTCTTTTTGTTCATGAGCAACTTGCTGTTGATTCAACTCTAACATTAGAGGGACTGTGCTTCAGGTGACCAGCAATTGTTCAACATTTGGTTAAGACAACTTCAAATCTACTTTCACCCAGTGAAACTGTGATTGCTCTCTGTAAAGTGTGTGCAGTGCAAGGCAGATGTTCATATGGAAGGAGTCTTGCAGCTGCTGTCATGTTTCAAGCACTGTCTGTCCGAAGTGATAACCTTTTCTCTGTCTTCCACTCTTGTGGGTCATCCTGGATGTGCTGCAAAAAAACCTCTGCATAGCAGTGCTCGATATACTTCCTCAAAGCAAAGGAGTGCAGATATCAGTTGTCATCAATAAAGTTAGCTGTGACACCTAAATAGCAGAAATCCAATCACTGTATGTGAGAGCCGTATGGGGCTTTCTCTGACAGATTTGCTTCATTGCTTTCTGGGTTTTGTACAACATCTCTATTCTGGACATTACAGTTGGCCTTGCAGGTAAATGATAAGTGGAGTCCTCTGAAGCCTCCCAAATCAAGTCCCTTAGTCCTGCATTCTCAACAATTTACAAATTTTTTATTTTATTTTATTTATTTATTTGGATGGGAGAATGTACATTAATTGATACTGCTGTAAATGCACTGGAATTAGGCAATTGGCTATTTTTTATCCGTTGTCCCTGGACAAATGGAAAATTTCCTGAAAGGTTTCACAATAAAAATACAAAGTTTAAATGAACATACTGTACAAATTCTGTCAATACATACAATAAATATAAACACACTAAATACAATAGTCAAATAAAACTACACTACCAAAACTATATATAAAAGTCTAACCAGTGTCCACTGTCTAACAGATTTAATCTTTCTTCTTTAAATGCTATTAAGGCTTTTCACAACCCGCCCCCTTCTTTCGTCCTTCGTCAAATCCTTCTAGATACTTGCGGAGGTTGCTGAAGGCACTCAGCCTTGAAGTGGGAAACAGAAATTTCCCCTCTGATGCGGGAACATTTCCATGAAAAATAAAATTAAAGCTGGTACTTTGAAGAGGTCCTGAGTCAGGATGGTGTAATGAAATCTGTGGGTTAATACACCTAATAACCAAATATTTAGACTTATCCACTGCAACTTTGGCTTGGACTACAAAATCAAAAATGGCTAATATGTGAAATTGGTTAGCTGGAAGACCATGACCTTTTTCAACTGTTCCTCAGCAAATACTTTGACATAACAGTTGAAAAAACTTAATAGAGAATAGAGAAATCTGAATTCACCAGAAAATATGACTTAAACAGAATATAAAAACTAAATACAACTTTTCTGCACTCCCTCTAAGTACACAACAAAATGTATTTAAGGACTAAAAAAGAGGATTTTGCATGATGTGTCCTCTGTAACCTACTGACTCTACTATATCTTCAATAAAATGGACAAATCCTTATGCAAGTTTATTAGGTTGGTAGAAATCATACTGTCAAGGGGAGTAAAATGCATGGGACCTCGACAACATCTGACCTTTGGAACTATCAAGTGTGATTATCTCTGATATAACTTATAAGCACGAAACTCCTCATGATGTGTTCTGGGTGGTTTGTAAGACCTGAGTTTTCATATGAAAAGACCCTGGACAAGTATATACACCCCTGCACATTTTGTTACATCACAGCAACAAACTTGAAAATGTATTTTATTGAGATTTTATGTGATAGACCAACAGTAAGTAGTGCATATTTTTGAGGTGGGAGAAAATTATACAGGATTTTACTCATTTGATTTACAAATAAAGAGCCAAAAAATGTGATATTTATGTATGCAGTTCTCAGGAAGTCAACATTTTGTTAGACAACCTTTCAAGTCTTTAGGGATATTACTTTACCAGCAAATCTAGAGATTGAACTTTCTGTCCAGTTATTTTTGTAAAATAAGTCAGTTAAAGTATCTGTGAACAACAATGTTCATGTTGTCAGTTGGGAATAGGTTGTGTTGAGGGTCCTGTCCCGCCAGAAGGTGAAACTCTGTTAAAGTTTTAACTGTTTTGCAGCCACTAAAAGTTTTTTTTTCTCTGGTTGCCCTAAATCTTTCTCAATCCATGTTCCCATCAACCACCTTTCCTATCCCTATCCTTTTTGAATAAAGTATCAATATTGCATGATGCTGCCACCACCATGTTTCACGGTGAGGGCTGTGATTTAATAATGATGTGGAGTGTTAATATTCTAACACTCACAGCCTTTGTAACCTCACTTGCCTCCGTCGAGGTCAGTGTTCATGTCTCCATCATAAGAAAGAGACAGGGCAAAATGGCCTGCATGCCAGAGTTCCAAGACGACAATCACTGATGGGCAGAAAGATCATTAAGGCTTGTCTCAATTTTTCCAGAAATCATCTTGATGATCCCCAAGACTTTTAGGAAAATACTCTGAGGAGTGACAAGAGAAAAGATAAACATTTTGGAAGGTGTGTGTCCCATTACAACTGGCGTAAAAGTAACACCACATTCCAGAAAAGAAAATCAGACCAACAGTAAAATATGGTGGTAGTATTGTGATGGTCCGGGGCTATTTTGCTGCTTCAGGACCTGGAAGACTTGCTGTGATAAATGGAACCATGATTCTGCTGTCTACCAAAAAATCCTGAAGGAGAATGTCCAGCTATTTGTTCATGACCTCATGCTGAAACCTGGTTTCTGCAGCAGGACAATGATCCAAAACACACCAGCAAGTCCACCTCTGAAGAAAAATCAAATGAAGACTTTAAAGTGGTTTAGTCCAAGTCCAGACCTGAATCCTATTGAGATGCTATGGCATGAACTTTAAAAGGCCATTGATATTCAAAAATCCTCCAATGTGGCTGATTTCAACAGTCTCACTCAAAGATAAGTGAGACAAAAATCCCCCACAGCTAGAAAATACTCATTGCAAGTTATCACAAATGCTTGATTGCAATTGTTGCTGCTAAGGGCCCAACCAGTTATTAGGTTTGGGGGCATTCACTTCTTCACACAGGGCCATGTAGGTTTAGATTTAGTCAGTCAGTCATTTTCTACTGCTTATTCCATAGTGGGTCACGGGGGAGCTGGTGCCTATCTCCAGCAGTCTATGGGCGAGAGGCAGAGTACACCCTGGACAGTTTGCCAGTCCATCGCAGGGCAACACACAAACAACCATGCACACACTCATTCATACACCTAAGGTCAATTTAGAGTGACCAATTAACCTAACAGGCATGTCTTTGGACTGTGGGAGGAAGCCAGAGTACCCGGTGAGAACCCACACATGCACAGGGAGAACATGCAAACTCCATGCAGAAAGACCCCAGGCTGGGAATTGAACCCAGGACCTTCTTGCTGCAAGGCAACAGTGCTACCAACTGCACCACCGTGCAGCCCTTAGATTTAATTCTCCCTTAATAATAAAAACCTTCATTTACAAATTGCATTTTGTGTCTACTTGTTTTGTCTTTGACTAATATTTAAATTGGTTTGATGATCTGAAACACTTAAGTGTGTCAAACATGCAAAGAAAAGAAATCAGGAAGGACTGGCAGTTTGTTCCTGATCTCTAAATCTCAGCTTGCTCTCCAATCAACTCCTCTTTCTCTCTTTCATCCTGCTCTTCAGCTCCGTCATGATCTTCATCCTCCCTCTCTCTACGCTGTTCTTTGTTAACAGCGGCAAAAAAATGACGTGATGTCCCCTTTTCTTTTCATGACCACTAATGTTGTTTACAGTGAACATCAAGGACAACCAGGTATAGACAATGGATGGATGAAGGGATCATAGCCTTTTGCATGTAAACCAAGATGTTCTATTTTGTACTCATCTGACCAAGGCATCTTTTCTACATTTCTGCTATGTTCCCTAAATGACTTGTGGTAAACTGCAAGTTGTTTTTTTATGGTTTTTCTTGAACAATGACTCTCTTCTTGCTACTTCCATAACAACCAGATGGGTTGCGTTGATGGCTAATAGTTGACAAATTGTTTTTCCTGAGCTTTGCCTCGTCTACTTCTCTGATTAATGTCTGGTGCCTTGCCTTCACCAAATAATCAGATTTATACTGAGATTGGATCTCACAGAAGTGGGCTCTATATAATAATTGTACAAAACGTTTTTGTAGAGAATTCTTTCCACTTGGTTTCATCAAGCTGTATTAGAGTAAAAGCAGTTGAATACAAAGGCACAGCAAATGCAGTAAAACACAAATTATAAAAACTCAGGCAATTCGAATATAAGAAAAGGTCAAATTAATTACGACTACTTTACATAGTTTGCAAAAATATACATGAAAAATGAATCACCTTCTGAAAATTTTTAAACTTTGTTTTCCTTCCACTTCATAATTTTGCCCTATTTTGTGCTGGTCTGTCATAAAATTTCTATAAAAATGATTGATGTTTCTGGTTGTCATGTGAACACTTTTTAAAAAAGTTAAAGGGGCATGAATATTTTTGCAATGCAAAAGTGTATGTTCTGAATGTTTTACAAATTCAAGGTTTTTTTGGACAGTTTAAAAAAAATCTGTGTTCATGGTAAAACTAAGGATATTGTTTGGGAAAATCAAAATTTAACAATGGAATATGTTGTGTGAGAATCGGAAGATACAAGTCAAATGTTTTCATACCCTTTAGGGTGTAGTAAAGTTTAATGTGTGTCATGTTTGCAATATGGTTATTTAGCTTCAATGTAGAAATTATACAAACAAAAGGCTGTGATGTTTTTGTGTCCACGCCTCTAGTGTGACCAAATATTGACCTGAAGAAAGCTCAGACAAGTTGCATATCATTTTCAAAATTGCTGATGAACGTTTAAGTGGCAAGCTATGTGGCCATTTATGGGATACATTTTCACTGTTATGCTAATGATACTCAGCTTTACCTATCCATAAATCCTGATGAGCCAACCAGTGAGATAGACTACAAGCATGTATTGAAGACATAAAAACTTGGATGACTTTAAATTTTCTCCTTCTAATTTCAGACAAGACAGAAGTTGTCGTCTTTGGACCAGAGTCTTTGAAAAAGAGGGGGACATCGTCCAAGCTTCTGCTGCCAACAACTTAATGCTCACCTTCTATCGATGATACGCTCGGCCCTGTCTTTCAGTGTTTAACCCTACTTTTCTCCTAGACATAGCAACTGACTGAGCTTTTAGTGTGACGAACTGTATGTGCTCTCTCTCACACTCTAAACTTGAAAACTGGCTTAGAGTTTGTCTGTTTTTTCTTCCTACATGAAACCACTAAAGAAGCTGCATCTATTAACATGTATTTCTCTTTCCTATAGAAAGTACTCCTGGATCATTGCTTCTGTGGTCTTTTTCCTTCTCAGCTCTGTTCTCTCAAATCCCCAGTCGGTCGTGGCAGACGGTCGTTCCCACTGAGCCTGGTTCTGCTGGAGGTTTCTTCCTGTTAAAAGGGAGTTTTTCCTCTCCACTGTCGCTACATACAAGCTCAGTATGAGGGATTGCTACAAAGTCAACACCAGTGACTGTCCACTGTCGCTACATGCTCAATGCAATCTGCTGGGTTTCAGATAGGAAAACTTTTTAATCTATTTGAAAAAATAACTGAATTTGACTGACCTGTTCGATAGTTAGAATTAATTGGAATGTATGTACCTGACTTGAAATCTATATGATTCGATTGAATTGACTTAGCCCATTTTAAAGTTACCCACCTTTCACACAATGCAACAGGAAACAACACTCGCCAACTACTTTTACCTCTGCCTTCCTCCCTCCCTGTTGGATGGAGTGAGGGGGAGTCAGGTTTAACCTAAACCGGCTCAGTTATGGTTGAGGTGCAAACACACCCTCTGTTTCTCCTATCAATGCAACTCCTTCTCTTTTCCAATGGCTATAAACAGTCTGACAAAAAGAGGTACCCCCAATCCTTGTGGTTTTTAGTATAACAATGACCACCAGTGGGATCTAGATGGACAAACTTTATCAGTTTATTATTTTACTTAGTACCCCTACACATAGGCCATTCTAAAATGGCTAAACTCTAACACTGGGTAGTTTATTCTAACCTCGCCAACAACCCTGCACCATTCCAAACCCTTTGTGAAGTTCCGTGAGACGACATGCATTGTGAATTGGCGCTACATAAATGCAACTGAATTGAATTTATAAAAAAGGTTTTCTAAAAGGGTAAAGGTGACCTAGAAAATAACAAGTTTACCTTAAGAAAATCTGTCTTCCTTTTTAACAAGTGTGTCAGACTATGTTTTTTCAATAAACCAGCTTATTTTTTCCATGCCCATGATAGAGTTGTCATAGCTCTAGGTGTTAGTCTCCACAACAAATTATTGTGAAACACTGCTTATAAATCACATCTGTTCCTTACCCCTGTGCCTCATTTTGAGAGCTCAGCCAGCTTTTTGGATAATTCAGCAATTACAATTGCAAGGAACCGGTTCATGAATAGACTGAACTGAAACAGTCTAATTTGGTATTCCATGTGCCAACTGTATATCCTGCTGTGACCTGCAAAACAACAGCATCCCCCAACACAAGCTCCAAGAATGATCAGCAAGCAGACAGACTGACAAGCAGTCCACTCCAACCAGCTAGCTCTACCATGCCTGCGAATGGACCGTAATGCAAGGTACCTCTTTAATCACAGCATCAAGAGTGATGTGTGTCATAGCGAACACAGCTTCCAAATTAGTTATTGACAAGTCACAAAACTGAGGCTTTTGTTTGGATGATACGCTTAGAAGTGTTATATGTACATACAGTAACAGGGAATCTGTTTGTCATCTGTTTGACTGGCGTGCTGGTGTGTCCCAAAACAAAGGCAATCAAAGCAGTAGAAGAGGGAAGTGAATGCATGGAAATGAATCAAATGAAAAATCCTAGAATTTAATCAAATGAGATTTCATTTTCTGTGCAGGTTTGAGGGGCGATTACTATCCTTGTCAGGGCTTGTTTCAGTGCCCATGCAACTGTCCATCATGCTTCATTGATCATTGTTCATTTTCTGACTCAAACATATAAGGCTGGAACATTTCCTTTGTCATGATCCTTAAGATAAAAATAAGACTGAATAAAAAAATAAACAAAATCAGATATGTAACAATGCACTAAACCCTCTCCGTCTTTCTAATTTCTTCATTTGATACAAGACTGCAAGTTAAGAGACAGTATTATAGAATATTGTTTACTGTAGATGAGAAATTAAAGTGTGTAAAAGTAAAGAAAGGTTTAACAAAGTAAAAAAATATTTTGTTTATATTAGAATAAATGAAGACCACTAATGAATGATAATTTGAGGACTGCAGTAGCTAAATAGAAAATTGAGACTAGCAGCATCTTATTATCTGTACGGATTAAAAAGACAAATGTTAAAAGGACTACATTTTAAAGATCTCGTCTACTTCTACTCAGTCACCAATCCCATTACTGTTTCAATACTTGCGACTTTCACACAATGACTTACAGACTTTCATTAAGGTAAGCTGATATGAAACTTAAAATATGCAACTAACCCTTTAAAACAGTTTTTCACATTTGGTTTTGTCAAATGAGAATTGACTATAGTCTAATAGCACCACATGGATGTATATATAGACAGCAATAAAGCTGTGCATCTCAACACTGTTTGGCCATGGTTTGAACATGGATGTGATTCTTGGTGACAGAAAAGAATCAAAGATTTTGGTGCATTTTTGTATGTTTTGTATGTATTTTTCTGGCTTCACTTAAAACAGAACTGAGCTTATATAGAAACAAAAATAGAATACAAAGGATCAACAAGGTATTATATTCTGGTATAACAATGTATACAGACATTTCAAATAGTTTACTTTTTTACACATGAGTAACTGTTAAGCTTTTGTGTAAAATTTGTACGTAAAAACAAATAATGTCCCTTCAAAAATCAGGATCTTTTTGACTTCACAAAAACTGAAACTCTAATTGCCATTTATTGAAGGTTTTCTTCTTTTCTTTTGTTTCATCCCCATTTTTGTAGAAATTGAAGCACTTCAGTGATAACTTTTAAATAGGAAGTTAGCCAGTGTTTTAGATCGAAAGCAGAATTATTTTGCAGAAAGTTGGCCAACAGGTTGAACTTTTTCATCTATCTAAAAACTAACCAGACTGACAAAAGATTTCCTCGTACTCGTCGTCTTCCACTTCCAGGACCGGGTCACGAGGGCAGCAGACTCACCAGAGACGCCCAGACGTCTCTCTCCCCAGACACCTACTCCAGCTCCTCCGGGGGAGCCCAAGGCGTTCCTAGGCCAGCCGAGAGACATAGTCTCTCCAGCATGTCCTGGGCTGTCCCCTGGGCCTCCTCCCGGTGAGACGTGCCTGGAACACCTCCCGAGGAAGGCGTCCAGGAGGCATCCGATATAGATGCCCGAGCCACCTCAACTGGCTCCTCTCGATGTGGAGGAGCAGCGGCTCTACTCCTAGCCCCTCCCGGATGGCCGAGCTCCTCACCTTATCTCTAAAGGAGTGCCCGGCCACTCTACGGAGAAAGTTCATTTCAGCCGCTTGTATCCGGGATCTCGTTCTCTCGGTCATGACCCAAAGTTCATGGCCATAGGTGAGGGTAGGAACGTAGCCCAACCGGTAAATTGAGAGCTTCGCTTTTCGTCTCAGCTCTCTCTTCACCACAACGGAACGGCACAGTGCCCCCATCGCTGCGGCAGCCGCACTGATCCGTTAGTCGATCTCCCGCTCCATTCTTCCCTCACTTCACGAATAATCACCCTTCAAGTAAAGTTTGTCTTAACTTTAAAAACACACAAAGAACACAAAACTGAACACGTGTGCTGCAGATAAGTCTGCTAGCACCAAGATAGCTGAGTTCAACCCAAACAAAACCAAACTTAATAAAATGAAAAAACGTTTAGATTATTTCATTCTAAATCATTTCTATCTTTTTGCCCAAAACCCTAACCTCATGAACGTGTTGAGGAGTTGTCCGGGCGACGACGAAGTTTGAAGAAACGTCCACAGTCAACAAACAGTTAACTTCCAGCTAACCTCCGTAGCTGTGGATGAAAGATGGCTCATTGTGTCCGCCAACCAACTGCACGTTAGCGTAACCACGGTGATGCGGCTCCTGTTGTCGTCCTTTCAGACCGGGGAAAAACCGCTCCACTCTGCTTCATAGAGACAGCGTCTCTGCAGGGAACTCTGGAACACAGTTTGCTTCTGCAGGCCTCAGAGAGAAAGTAAAGCAATGCTTATACCTTAATCTCCCTTTATGAATGAATACCAGATTCTTTCAAACAGTAATTCATCAGTACTTAACTTGTGCATATGATTGCATGATCTTATGACACCCTTGGATCCAGTTTGAAGAGTTTATGTCTTTTTGCCAGCAAAGAGACATTAGCGTGCTGGGCCTCCCCTATCCTTGTTCCGCAGAGGAGCAGTGGAAGAGATCGGACCATTGGGGGAAGTGGGGTTTTATGTGGACAGTGGCATCATGGGAAGTTCGCTTTTACCCCCAATTCCTAAGTTGTGCCGGAAGTAGGTTAATGCAATTTATTTTGAAAGTTCCAGAAACACGTGCCGCATTTCCTGTTGTAACTCATGGCTGTGGGTCCCAACAATATGACAACAAAGTCGATCCTCGACCTCCTGCCTAAATCTGACAAGTTTATGTATTTTATTATCTTTTTGTTTTTGGATATTAGGATAGCCAGTGCTAAACTCAAAAGAAAAAATTGTAATGTCATTAATTCATTTAAAAAGATTTATCAATGGACAATTCAGGCGTCGATCCCGCTGCCTCACACATGCAAAGCGAGCACTCTACCATTTGAGCTAATTCCCCGTTTGCAGTGGCAAACAAAGACCTGACACAATCCGTATATTGTATAGAAATCGGTCTACATTATGTCAACTGAATTATCCTTTAATATTTGATCATCACCCTTTTACCTGTAGCATGCATACAAAGGGACGAAGTGGCCGTGTAAACGATGAATCGCTTGGTCATTCCTCTTCCATTTGAGATAATTCCCCGTTTGCCTTGGGAAAACACGACCTGACACACTCCGTATGTCAGATAGAAATTAGTGTCCTTTACCTGAATAGAATTATCGTTTAATATCTGGTTGTCACTCATTTACCTATAGCTTTCATGCACACGGATGAGGTGGCCGGGCCGTACCCTCTACCGACTGGCCGTCAAACTAGTTCCTAACAAATTCGTAACATGGTCCTAACATTCCTCTCAAAGTCCTAACATATCCTAACAAAGTCCTAACATATCCTAACAAAGTCCTACCGATTCCTAACAACTCCTAACATCTTACGTTTTACGTATCACGTAGGTCATGCGCAGTGGGCGGAAAACAACAAAAATTGATTCCCCCGTTCTCTTTTTGTTTTGGCTCCTTTTTTAAAGTCGTGAAAAAATTGGTATGTGTCTGCTACAAATAAAAATCTCACTTTACATTATTATTTTTTACGTATTTTTCATTGTATCATTCAGGTAAGGAGCGACTTTTGCTTGAAATATTATGATATATGTGGCATCTGCTGTGATTTTTAAAGGTTTTAGGGATGACGAAGACGGGAAAACCGGATGCCTATTGGGCTGGTGTTATGCAGCTGTATGCTCAGGGGAAGTTTAGGTTTACCACCGGTAAGAGACCTGGAGGCAGAAGATGGAAGGCTGTCATCCAGCAGATAGACGGATGTCCACTGACTCCTGTCTTCAATCAGAAAGCTCGAACATTTGATATATTTGGGGGAAAAATTCCCCGCAAATGTGGCTATCATAAGGTAAGTGAAAATGTTTCTATTATTTATTTACAGTAGTTGTATAAAGTAGATGTTTCACACAAGTGCCTTTCACAATAACTGATTGTGTGGTGTGTGTTGTGTGTTTTAAGGTGTAATTTCACAAAGATGTGTTTGTTACCTTCCTCTGTATATAACATTAAATATTGAGGTTTACAAAATTCAGTCTAAAGTGGAAAAAATTAAATGTTTTATCACAAATAACCTTTTAAAAGCATAGACAACAAATTTATTGTTGTTTTCCCACAGTCAGCTGAGCAGGCAGGTTCAACAGGGATTCAAGCACAAAGCAAGTCAGGTGCAGGGACAGCATCAGCTGACCAAGCCATCCAGAGCAGCCAAAGTGTAAGTTTGGCCCCAGCAGATCCAGAGTTCAAATGTAAAAAGAGCCTCAGTAGATCTTGCCATGCCCAGGAGCTCAAGTCTAGATGGAGCTGCAGCAGATCCCGCCACACAGAGCAGTTCAAGTGTAAAAAGAGCCTCAGTAGATCTTGCCATGCCCAGGAGCTCAAGTCTAGATGGAGCTGCAGCAGATCCCGCCACACAGAGCAGTTCAAGTGTAGGCAAAGTTCCAGCCAACCCCACAAAGCAGAGGACCTCAAATGCAGGGAGCAGGCAGCCTCAAAGCTTGTCAATCAATCAAAACCCAGGGCAGCTAAAGTGTGCAGTATGTAGTGAAAACATCAATGTGGAACTGTTTTCTGAACATTTGTCTGACTTTCATGCAGAGCAATGTTGTGAACTTTGTGGGAAAAAGGTCAAGGGTGCAGTTGGGCTGCTTAACCATATTGAAGAAGGTCATGATCCACTATGCCAAACATCAACATCTCCGCCACACCAACTACTACCATTCAAACCGCAACAATACCAACCACAACATGGGAAACCTGCAACGCCACACCAACAACCACCACTTCAGTCACAACAGTGCCTTGGACCAATGCAACAACCCCAGCCAATTCCTCCGGCTGCTTCCTCTCATGTTGTCCACCTTAGGCCTCCAGAGGTGAATTGGGTGAGTTTTCTTCCCAAGCAGTTCTTGCGGGTCATCAAGGCAGCAGACCAGGAATGGATTGCACAGTGCCTTTACAACCCTGCAGGCCAATTTAGACAACAGTTCTCCCAAAACTGGTTTCATCCACCCAGTTCACCAAAGGTAATGACTGCACCTCCTGATCCCCATTTCTACTTCAGGCAGCGAATGTTTCTTTAGGCACCTATGCGGATGTGGGGTATTTCTTTAAAGTGTCTTCAGTGCAATACCAAAATGCACCACTCTGGGATCTACACAAAGGTAAGAGAAGTCATTGACCTGGATTCGAGATATTATTTGATTGGGGCAGATTATCCAAGATGCAGTAAATGCATGATTCCTGTCTGTCCATGGAGCACCGAGGTCTTAAGCCAGTTAGATCCTGCCCACAGAAACAAGTTCCCAGCTATTCTCACAACACAGCTGGCTCTGGACAAAAGGTGTGTGACATTGCTGAAACCACGAACTGTTGGAAATAGCTCCAGTTATGTGCAGCAAGCATTAGAAGAGTTGCACAGCGAGGAGTGGGCAAAGCGCACCATTGAATATCTGTCTGACTGTGAGCTTCACAAAAAGAAAAGTGCCTTAACCAGGAGCGATGAAGTGGTCTACCAGAAACCTCCACCGTTTTGCCCCCTTCCTCTTGCACAGTGGTTTGAGACAGTGCATGCCAACAAAATACTCTGTCACTTGGATGAGATGAAGGGTGTCATTACCTCAACATATGGCAGGATTTTAAAGCTTGACTCTACCAAAAAGGTATAGTAAAATCCAAAAATATTTCTCAATCCAATTATTATTCACATTTTGATGTTGTTGCTATAAATTCTCTCTAAACTAAACAGATCACAAAAAAACTTGCTGGTGGAATTGCAGAGACGGCTACGTGGATGACAAACGTCACCAACGAGTATGACCAAGTTCTGAACTGTGTGCTAACCACAGGTGAAGGAGCAAGTTTAGAGGAGCTATGCCAAGGCATTGTCTTGCATTTTCAGAATGCTGGGGAGCCAGAGCCAGAAATCATTTATGTTGACAGAGACTGCTGTGGTGCATCAGGTGTGTGATCTTATGATTATTATTTTTTTTGCACTTAAATGTAGTGTTAAATGTCCAAATAAAAAAAAAAAACATGTTAGGATAATTAACACAATTTAAGAGAAATATATTTTGAACAGGTTTTTATGGCCTATGTAACAGTTATGTTTTATGTCACAATCTTAATAACATGAGCCCTGAGTCATCAGAAAAATAAATACTGCAGAATTTAATTATTTGAGTTGTATTTAGTTTTTTTTGTTTAAACCTCCAGTTCTTGAGTGGTTTCGACCATGGAAGACAAAAGTGAGACTGGACATTTTTCACTTCATGAGACGATTCACAGCAGGTCTTACCACAGAGCATCATCCTCTTTATGGCACTTTCTGCTCCAAGTTGTCCTGCTGCATTTATGAGTGGGATCAAGATGATGTGAGTCACCTTAAAGAAGCCAAGAGGTCAGAGCTGAAGAAAAAGTATGCTGGTCATCTTCCCACAGAAGCACAAGTTTTGGCCAACATTAGCTCCAGTGAGCTTGCTAAACATTGCCAAAGAAGAACCAGAGGTGTAGAAGAACCCCGGAACCTCATCCAGGGATTATTAGACTCCATGTGGGGACTGACTGACACCTCAGGTTTACGCCTGATCAACCTTGAGAGCATGACACGTGTGTGGCAAGTGCAGCAGAAGCACCTACCTTGTATCCAAGATCCTCCTGGTTAACTGGTTGAACTGTACACCAAACTGGGCTCAACACAAAAAGGAGACAAAGAAGTGCAAACCTTCAGATGTGGCAGAGGGTCTTCTTCAGTTGAAAGCTTTCATCAACATCAGTGTACCTTTATACCAGGTAAATAGTAACTAGGTATTTTTTAAGTAATTCATTATTGACACACCTGCCTGAGTTATTATTGTAAATTTAAAAATGTTCTTTGGATAATAATTTATGAAAACTAACTCTTCTTTGTATTTACTATTCAGAAATTATTATCTATAATTTCTGAAAAGAAATGCAAACAAAGAAGAGTTAGTTTTATCATTTCATAAATGCACCCAATCTTTGTAATGCCTTTTAAACATTGTTTTTTAAGGATGGAGAAGCAATGCTGTGCACACTCAAATGTATATACTTGAGGGTGGATCCAGATGGAACATGAAAAGAGCTCAAGATGACCAGTTGGAGATGTCACCCCCTAATACTCCTTTTCTCCAGGAAGGGTCATCTTCCACTTCATCTCAGGTAATGTGATCATTTCATTATAATGAGTTGATTTATTTTTAAAGACAAAAGTTCATTTGTATGTATTGTGACTAATTTGGGATTTTCATATTAACAGAACCAATTAAACTCATTTGTTGGATGCTAATACATGAATGTTTCCCCTTCCAATGTATTTGTCTAATTAACCAGATTATGATAATTGGATGATAATTGATATCATCAGGCACTGAATATGGCTATTGATGGACAGTTTGATGATCTGAAACTTTTATGTTAGAAAGGCCTTGGCATCAGGGACTGAAAACATAAATGGAGATCATGAATATGGAGGATAAGCTTCTTTCCTATCCAAGCATATGTAACCTCTGCTGTCTCTCCTGTACAATTATCAGGAAACCAGTTTTGATGCAAGCCCTGTCTCTCACACTCATACTGTTGGTCCAGTCAGAGGTGCGCTTAGTGATGACAACTCCTTTAGTGGACCAAGCAGTGCTTCATCCCAGGTAATATGTGACCCCTGTGGGTTTGGAGCGTGCACCACTTCGTAGCTGACTTATGTTGTATGCAAAATGTGGGGATGAGGTTTGTCTTGTTATGAAATCACATTTCCATCTTAGCCTCTGTTTTGGCTCTATCCACAGGTACAGTATTCTGCCTCTTTTGTGCTGGGTTAGTGTTGGTTGGTTTGCTTACATTTCTCAATATATACCCCTGCATACTTCATTCATACACAGCATGAATAAATCAGAAACAGATTTCAGCGCCTGATGTTATGCTTTAATTTGGTTTATTAAGACTAAACAAGTTAATTCTTTATTTTTTTCCTGTGGTATGTGGGCATTTTTCCTTGGTACAAATGTGGATTATCCAGTCTGAGACCAGCGGGGAACTTACAGAAGATGACACCTCCAGCAGTCCAAGGAAAATGTTTCAGGTAACGTAAATAAATGCTTAATTTTATATGATTTAGTGTGTATGTATGTCTGTATATCAATTGTTTTCATTCTTTTAAGGATACTACCCGGTGTGATTCCAGAGGTTTTCCTGGATGGGAGGCTATTGACAATTTGGCGGAGTATCTTTTAAGCCTCAATCGTACGATAACTGCGCTGTCAACCACAGAGGTGGCAGAAATCATGCAGCTGTATTCTGCTTTACATGCCATGGACAAGCGGCCCTCCAAATACACCCTAAAAAGTAAGAAGAGAACCATGCCAGGACCATGGAGAGCTTCCCGGAAACGCAGTGGCTCTGCACCGGGTCAACAGGCAGCTGAAAGGTGACATGTTATTTGACACAATGCAAAATTTGCTTGCATATTAACTAAAGAAAGCCAAGTCATGTTTTGCAAATCCTATTTGTAATTTAAAGTTTTAAGACTAGAAGATTAAGCTGATCAAACTGAGGAGAGTAATTCAATTACATTTCATTACTGCTTCATTCAAATTACTGTTAATGAATTTGCAATTTTTCTGCAACTTTAATAACCTGTTTTCCACACAGGCTGTTCATGACCCATGGCCAGGCTGCCCAGAGACCTGACACCACTAGAATCACTGAGTGCATTTGCCTCAAGCTACTAAAAGAATACCAACAAGCGAGGAACCGACCAAAAGACTGCAAGGGAAAAGTTCTGCCCATTCCACAGTCAATTGTGCAAACCTACTGCCATGTTAAACAGCTGCTTGAAGACTGCCAGCCCATACAAGATAAGACCAACTTGTTGTTAGTCACCATCAACAACACCACAGTATGTGCCTGGTAAGATGACTTTTATTTCTAAGAAATATTGCCGTTTAGAGATGTGCTTGTCCTAAAAAGTAAACAATTTGTATTGTACTATTTTTCAGGCTACATGGGCGACAGAAAAGAACAGACCGAGACACTCTTCTGCAAGGAGTACAGCTTCCACAGAAGGTGTCTGTGGCTGAAAATTCCCTGCCAGATCCAAGACAGCTCCCCTCTATTCCTGTTGAACATGGACATAAATGCATGGAGTTTCAGGAACCTGAAAATCGTGAAGGCGAGGCAGTGATACGTCCACGCGTTGGTGGTAAAACTGGCTCTTCAAAGCATTGTCCTCCTTATCCTAAGACTGCTTTGTCATTATCATGCCAGCAAGGTCACTCTTCACCAGGCCCAGCTCCTACCTGCTTCTTGTATGCACAGAGTCAGCAGCCACAATCACCTGCTTGGCCTTATTATGAGCAGAATCAGATGCCAAAACCCCAATCTGCTTCCAGTTTCTGCTACAGTCCATCAGGCCCAGTGTGGACCTCATCTGGACAAGGACAGTTCCTACCGCTGGCTATTCCTCTATCTTCATTGCATCAGTGCTGTACACCACCACTTCATGCATCAGCTCTGGCACCTGCTGCTGATGTAGCAGCATCTTCATCATCAAATCAGCTTTCAGCAAACATAAATCGTCACAGGAGATGGAGACAGAATAGGGCAGAACTAGAAGACCAGGAACGTCTGGCAAGGGGGGAACCTCCCAAAAAGCGGCAATGGAAACAGGATTACCACTATCAATGTTCAGTTTGTGGTCAGGCCAAAAACAAAACGACTGGTCATACACAGATTAGGGGAAAGTGGAAACTGTCCAGCCTCTGGACAGACTATTTTGCAATGGAAGGAAACTTTCAGCAAGCAGTGAAAGCTAAGAAACATTTTCTTTGTATAATGGTTAGTTTGTTACTCTGATGTTCTGATGCAAAATGTTTTTAGGCATTTGATTGACACTGTCTTTTGTTTAAACAATTTTATTTACGCTTGATGTGCTCAGTCTAGTGCTGAAAATGTGTGAAATCTAGAATAATTTCACAGTTGGGCCTGTATGTTTTAGTCAGCCTTTGGACAGTGCTTAACACATGTCCAGTTATAGTGACAGATCAGTGTACGTGGTTGTGTAAGAACAGGTTTAATAAATGTCGCTGATCATAATTTGATTGTGTGTTGTGTGACCTAAATGATGTTGGACCTCACACAACGCAGGGTCGAGGTGGTTGTGTGAACAATAGTGTGAATGATGAATCAACTGGTCGTTACTTGTACAATGAAATGTACAACAATGTCAGCAATTGGTATCATTGAAGTTACAAGATAAATCTACACAACAGACAATACTTGTTTTCCTCTTTTTATCTAGTGCATGTATTATTACCTTTAACCCAAAGGAAAAAAACCAATGTCATAGAAATTGGTCTACATTATGTGAACTGAATTGTCCTTTAATATTTAATCATCACCCTTTTACCTGTAGCACGCATTTGCAGGGACGATGTGGCCGTGTGAACGATAAATTGTCGGGTCGTTCCTTCTGCTATGAATTGTACAACAATGTCAGCAATCACTTTTTAAAATACTTAACACTGGAGATTACAGCATGTATTACTACCTTTAACCCAAAGGAAAAAAACTAATGTCATAGAAATTGGTCTACATTATGTGAACTGAATTGTCCTTTAATATTTAATCATCACCCTTTTACCTGCAGCACGCATACGCAGGGACAAAGTGGCCGTGTGAACGATAATGTGAACAATGAATCGCCTGGTCGTTCCTTCTACTATGAATTGTACAACGACACCAATTTGTTTCACTAAAGATAAAAGAAAAACATATAAGACAGATAATACTTATTTTCCTCTGTTTATCTACTGCATGTATTATTACCTTTAACCCAAAGGAAAAAAAACTAATGTCATTAATCCCTATTAAAAGCTTTTTCCGTGGAGAATGCGGGTGTCGATCCCACTGCCTCTCACATGCTAAGCGAGCACTCTACCATTTGAGCTAATTCCCCATTTACAGTGGCAAACAAAGACCTAACACACTCCGTATATTGGATAGAAATTGGTCTACATTACTTGAACTGAATTATCCTTTAATATTTGATCATCAACCTTTTACCTGTAGCACGCATATGGAGGGACGAGGTGGCCGTGTGAACAATAGTGTGAAGGATGAATCACCTGGTCATTCCTTCTGCTATGAATTGTACAACAATGTCAGCAATTGGTATCATTGAAGTTACAAGATAAATCTACACAACAGACAATACTTGTTTTCCTCTGTTTATCTAGTGCATGTATTATTACCTTTAACCCAAAGGAAAAAAACTAATGTCATAGAAATTGGTCTACATTATGTGAACTGAATTGTCCTTTAATATTTAATCATCACCCTTTTACCTGCAGCACGCATACGCAGGGTCGAGGTGGTTGTGTGAAAGATAGTGTGAATAATGAATCGCCTGGTCGTGCCTTCTACTATGAATTGTACAATGACACCAATTCTTATCACTAAAGATAAAAGACAAACATATAAGACAGATAATACTTCTTTTCCTCTGTTTATCTACTGCATGTATTATTACCTTTAACCCAAAGGAAAAAAACTAATGTCATTAATCCCTATTAAATGCTTTTTCCGTGGAGAATGCTGGCGTCGATACCGCTGCCTCTCACATGCTAAGAGAGCACTCTACCATTTGAGCTAATTCCCCATTTACAGAGGCAAACAAAGACCTGACACACTCCGTATATTGGATAGAAATTGGTCTACATTACTTGAACTGAATTATCCTTTAATATTTGATCATCAACCTTTTACCTGTAGCACGCATATACAGGGATGAGGTGGCCGTGTGAACGATAGTGTGAACGATGAATCACCTGGTCGTTCCTTCTACTATGAATTGTACAACAATGTCAGCAATTGGTATCATTGAAGGTAGAAGATAAATACACAACAGACAATACTTGTTTTCCTCTGTTTATCTAGTGCATGTATTATTACCTTTAACCCAAAGGAAAAACACTAATGTCATAGAAATTGGTCTACATTTTGTGAACTGAATTATCTTTTAATATTTAATCATCACCCTTTTACCTGCAGAACGCATACTTAGGGACGAGGTGGCTATGTGAACGATAGTGTGAACCATGAATCACCTGGTTGTTCCTTCTACTAAGAATTGTACAACAATGTCAGCAATTACTATAGCATACATGCACACAGATGAGGTGACCGAGTGGTTAAGGTGATGGACTGCTAATCCATTGTGCTCTGCACGCATGGGTTCGATTCCCATCCTCATCGTTTACTTGTTTCCTAAATTATTGAGAGCCACAGAATTAAAGGAAGGCTCTCTTTGTGGTCTCAATTGAATGAAAGCACAATCTTCCAGCTTTGTACTGCCTGAAAATTGCTAATCTAGAAGTATATTCTATCTCAACAGGCAACATGCCATCTGTCAGTGTGAATGATGAATCCCCTGGTCGTTCCTTCTGCTATGAATTGTACAACGACACCAATTCTTATCACTAAAGATAAAAGACAAACATATAAGACAGACAATGCTTGTTTTCCTCTTTTTATCTAGTGCATGTATTATTACCTTTAACCCAATGGAAAAAAACTAATGTCATAGAAATTGGTCTACATTATGTGAACTGAATTATCCTTTAATATTTAATCATCACTCTTTTACCTGTAGCACGCATATGCAGGGATGAGGTGGCCGTGTGAACGATAGTGTGAACGATGAATCACCTGGTCGTTCCTTCTGCTATGAATTGTACAACAATGTCAGCAATTGGTATCATTGAAGTTACAAGATAAATCTACACAACAGACAATACTGGTTTTCCTCTGTTTATCTAGTGCATGTATTATTACCTTTAACCCAATGGAAAAAAACTAATGTCATAGAAATTGGTCTACATTATGTGAACTGAATTATCCTTTAATATTTAATCATCACTCTTTTAACTGTAGCACGCATAGGCAGGGTCGAGGTGGTTGTGTGAACGATAGTGTGAATAATGAATCGCCTGGTCGTTCCTTCTACTATGAATTGTACAACGACACCAATTCTTATCACTAAAGATAAAAGACAAACATATAAGACAGATAATACTTCTTTCCTCTGTTTATCTACTGAATGTATTATTACCTTTAACTCAAAGGAAAAAAACTAATGTCCTTACTCCATCTTAATTGATTTTTCCGTGGAGAATGCAGGCGTCAATCCCGCTGCCTCTCACATGCAATGCGAGCGCTCTACCATTTGAGCTAATTCCCCGTTTACAGTAGCAAACAAAGACCTGACAAACTCCGTATATTGGATAGAATTTGGTCTACATTACGTGAACTGAATTATCCTTTAATATTTGATCATCACCCTTTTACCTGTATGGAGGGATGAGGTGGTCGTGTGAACGATAGTGTGAATGATGAATCAACTGGTCGTTCCTTGTACTATGAAATGTACAACAATGTCAGCAATTGGTATCATTGAAGTTACAAGATAAATCTACACAACAGACAATACTTGTTTTCCTCTTTTTATCTAGTGCATACCCAAAGGAAAAAACCTAATGTCATAGAAATTGGTCTACATTATGTGAACTGAATTGTCCTTTAATATTTAATCATCACCCTTTTACCTGTAGCACGCATACACAGGGAAGAGGTGGTCGTGTGAACGATAGTGTGAACAATGAATCACCGGGTTGTTCCTTCTACTATGAAATGTACATCGTCATCAATTCCTATCACTAAAGTTAAAAGACAAACATACACGAGAGATAATACTTCTTTTCCTCTGTTTATCGACTGCATGTATTATTACCTTTAACCCAAAGGAAAAAAACTAATGTCATAGAAATTGGTCTACATTATGTGAACTGAATTGTCCTTTAATATTCAATCATCACCCTTTTACCTGCAGCACGCATACGCAGGGACAAAGTGGCTGTGTGAACGATAGTGTGAACAATGAATCGCCTGGTCGTTCCTTCTACTATGAATTGTACGTCACCAATTCTTATCACTAAAGATAAAAGACAAACATATAAGACAGATAATACTTGTTTTCCTCTGTTTATCTACTGCATGTATTATTACCTTTAACCTAAAGGAAAAAAAACTAATGTCATTAATCCCTATTAAATGCTTTGTCCGTGGAGAATGCGGGCGTCGATCCCACTGCCTCTCACATGCTAAGCGAGCACTCGACCATTTGAGCTAATTCCCCGTTTACAGTGGCAAACAAAGACCTGACACACTCCGTATATTGGATAGAAATTGGTCTACATTACTTGAACTGAATTATCCTTTAATATTTGATCATTAACCTTTTACCTGTAGCACGCATATGGAGGGACGAGGTGGCCGTGTGAATGATAGTGTGAACGATGAATCACCTGGTCGTTCCTTCTGCTATGAATTGTACAACAATGTCAGCAATTGGTATCATTGAAGTTACAAGATAAATCTATACAACAGGCAATACTTGTTTTCCTCTGTTTATCTAGTGCATGTATTATTACCTTTAACCCAATGGAAATAAACTAATGTCATAGAAATTGGTCTACATTATGTGAACTGAATTATCCTTTAATATTTAATTATCACCCTTTTACCTGTAGCACGCATACGCAGGGAAGAGGTGGTCGTGTGAACGATAGTGTGAACAATCAATCACCTGGGTCGTTCCTTCTACTATGAAATGTACATCGTCATCAATTCCTATCACTAACGTTAAATATACAAACATACACGAGAGATAATACTTATTTTCCTCGGTTTATCTACTGCATGTATTATTACCTTTAACCCAAAGGAAAAAAACTAATGTCATAGAAATTGGTCTACATTATGTGAACTGAATTGTCCTTTAATATTTAATCATCACCCTTTTACCTGTAGCACGCATACGCAGGAACAAAGTGGCCGTGTGAACGATAGTGTGAACAATCAATTGCCTGGTCGTTCCTTCTACTATGAATTGTACGTCATCAAATGGAAATAAACTAATGTCATAGAAATTGGTCTACATTATGTGAACTGAATTATCCTTTAATATTTAATCATCACCCTTTTACCTGTAGCACGCATACGCAGGGAAGAGGTGGTCGTGTGAACGATAGTGTGAACAATGAATCACCTGGGTCGTTCCTTCTACTATGAAATGTACGTCATCAATTCCTATCACTAACGTTAAATATACAAACATACACGAGAGATAATACTTATTTTCCTCGGTTTATCTACTGCATGTATTATTACCTTTAACCCAAAGGAAAAAAACTAATGTCATAGAAATTGGTCTACATTATGTGAACTGAATTGTCCTTTAATATTTAATCATCACCCTTTTACCTGTAGCACGCATACGCAGGAACAAAGTGGCCGTGTGAACGATAGTGTGAACAATCAATTGCCTGGTCGTTCCTTCTACTATGAATTGTACGTCATCTATTCCTATCACTAAAGTCAAAAGACAAACATAAACGAGAGATAATACTTCTTTTCTCTGTTTATCTACTGAATGTATTATTACCTTTAACTGAAAGGAAAAAAACTAATGTCCTTAATAATTGCTTTTTCTTGGAGAATGCGGGCATCGATCCCACTGCCTCTCACATGCAAAGCGAGCGCTCTACCATTTGAGCTAATTCCCCGTTTACAGTAACAAATAAAGACCTAACACACTCCGTATATTGGATAGAAATTTGTCTACATTACGTGAACTGAATTATCCTTTAATATTTGATCATCACCCTTTTACCTGTATGGAGGGATGAGGTGGTCGTGTGAACGATAGTGTGAATGATGAATCAACTGGTCGTTCCTTGTACTATGAAATGTACAACAATGTCAGCAATTGGTATCATTGAAGTTACAAGATAAATCTACACAACAGACAATACTTGTTTTCCTCTTTTTATCTAGTGCATACCCAAAGGAAAAAACCTAATGTCATAGAAATTGGTCTACATTATGTGAACTGAATTGTCCTTTAATATTTAATCATCACCCTTTTACCTGTAGCACGCATACACAGGGAAGAGGTGGTCGTGTGAACGATAGTGTGAACAATGAATCACCGGGTTGTTCCTTCTACTATGAAATGTACATCGTCATCAATTCCTATCACTAAAGTTAAAAGACAAACATACACGAGAGATAATACTTCTTTTCCTCTGTTTATCGACTGCATGTATTATTACCTTTAACCCAAAGGAAAAAAACTAATGTCATAGAAATTGGTCTACATTATGTGAACTGAATTGTCCTTTAATATTCAATCATCACCCTTTTACCTGCAGCACGCATACGCAGGGACAAAGTGGCTGTGTGAACGATAGTGTGAACAATCAATTGCCTGGTCGTTCCTTCTACTATGAATTGTACGTCACCAATTCTTATCACTAAAGATAAAAGACAAACATATAAGACAGATAATACTTCTTTTCCTCTGTTTATCTACTGCATGTATTATTACCTTTAACCCAAAGGAAAAAAAAACTAATGTCATTAATCCCTATTAAATGCTTTGTCCGTGGAGAATGCGGGCGTCGATCCCACTGCCTCTCACATGCTAAGCGAGCACTCGACCATTTGAGCTAATTCCCCGTTTACAGTGGCAAACAAAGACCTGACACACTCCGTATATTGGATAGAAATTGGTCTACATTACTTGAACTGAATTATCCTTTAATATTTGATCATCAACCTTTTACCTGTAGCACGCATATGGAGGGACGAGGTGGCCGTGTGAATGATAGTGTGAACGATGAATCACCTGGTCGTTCCTTCTGCTATGAATTGTACAACAATGTCAGCAATTGGTATCATTGAAGTTACAAGATAAATCTATACAACAGGCAATACTTGTTTTCCTCTGTTTATCTAGTGCATGTATTATTACCTTTAACCCAATTGAAATAAACTAATGTCATAGAAATTGGTCTACATTATGTGAACTGAATTATCCTTTAATATTTAATCATCACCCTTTTACCTGTAGCACGCATACGCAGGGAAGAGGTGGTCGTGTGAACGATAGTGTGAACAATGAATCACCGGGTTGTTCCTTCTACTATGAAATGTACATCGTCATCAATTCCTATCACTAAAGTTAAAAGACAAACATACACGAGAGATAATACTTATTTTCCTCTGTTTACCTACTGCATGTATTATTACCTTTAACCCAAAGGAAAAAAACTAATGTCATAGAAATTGGTCTACATTATGTGAACTGAATTGTCCTTTAATATTCAATCATCACCCTTTTACCTGCAGCACGCATACGCAGGGACAAAGTGGCTGTGTGAACGATAGTGTGAACAATCAATTGCCTGGTCGTTCCTTCTACTATGAATTGTACGTCATCAATTCTTATCACTAAAGATAAAAGACAAACATATAAGACAGATAATACTTATTTTCCTCTGTTTATCTACTGCATGTATTATTACCTTTAACCCAAAGGAAAAAAACTAATGTCATTAATCCCTATTAAATGCTTTTTCCGTGGAGAATGCGGGCGTCGATCCCGCTGCCTCTCACATGCTAAGCGAGCTCTCTACCATTTGAGCTAATTCGCCGTTTACAGTGGCAAATAAAGACCTGACACACTCCGTATATTGGATAGAAATTGGTCTACATTACTTGAACTGAATTATCCTTTAATATTTGATCATCAACCTTTTACCTGTAGCACGCATATGGAGGGACGAGGTGGCCGTGTGAACGATAAATTGTCTGGTAGTTCCTTCTGCTATGAATTGTACAACAATGTCAGCAATGACTTTTTAAAATACTTAACACTGGAGATTACAGCATGTATTACTACCTTTAACCCAAAGGAAAAAAACTAATGTCATAGAAATTGGTCTACATTATGTGAACTGAATTATCCTTTAATATTTAATCATCACCCTTTTACCTGTAGCACGCATACGCAGGGTCGAGGTGGTTGTGTGAACAATAGTGTGAATGATGAATCAACTGGTCGTTCCTTGTACAATGAAATGTACAACAATGTCAGCAATTGGTATCATTGAAGTTACAAGATAAATCTACACAACAGACAATACTTGTTTTCCTCTTTTTATCTAGTGCATGTATTATTACCTTTAACCCAAAGGAAAAAAACCAATGTCATAGAAATTGGTCTACATTATGTGAACTGAATTGTCCTTTAATATTTAATCATCACCCTTTTACCTGTAGCACGCATTTGCAGGGACGATGTGGCCGTGTGAACGATAAATTGTCGGTACGTTCCTTCTGCTATGAATTGTACAACAATGTCAGCAATGACTTTTTAAAATACTTAACACTGGAGATTACAGCATGTATTACTACCTTTAACCCAAAGGAAAAAAACTAATGTCATAGAAATTGGTCTACATTATGTGAACTGAATTGTCCTTTAATATTTAATCATCACCCTTTTACCTGCAGCACGCATACGCAGGGACAAAGTGGCCGTGTGAACGATAGTGTGAACAATGAATCGCCTGGTCGTTCCTTCTACTATGAATTGTACAACGACACCAATTCGTATCACTAAAGATAAAAGAAAAACATATAAGACAGATAATACTTATTTTCCTCTGTTTATCTACTGCATGTATTATTACCTTTAACCCAAAGGAAAAAAACTAATGTCATTAATCCCTATTAAAAGCTTTTTCCGTGGAGAATGCGGGTGTCGATCCCGCTGCCTCTCACATGCTAAGCGAGCACTCTACCATTTGAGCTAATTCCCCGTTTACAGTGGCAAACAAAGACCTGACACACTCCGTATATTGGATAGAAATTGGTCTACATTACTTGAACTGAATTATCCTTTAATTTTTGATCATCAACCTTTTACCTGTAGCACGCATATGGAGGGACGAGGTGGCCGTGTGAACAATAGTATGAAGGATGAATCACCTGGTCGTTCCTTCTGCTATGAATTGTACAACAATGTCAGCAATTGGTATCATTGAAGTTACAAGATAAATCTACACAACAGACAATACTTGTTTTCCTCTGTTTATCTAGTGCATGTATTATTACCTTTAACCCAAAGGAAAAAAACTAATGTCATAGAAATTGGTCTATATTATGTGAACTGAATTGTCCTTTAATATTTAATCATCACCCTTTTACCTTTAGCACGCATACGCAGGGAAGAGGTGGTCGTGTGAACGATAGTGTGAACAATGAATCACCGGGTCGTTCCTTCTACTATGAAATGGACATCGTCATCAATTCCTATCACTAAAGTTAAAAGACAAACATACACGAGAGATAATACTTCTTTTCCTCTGTTTATCTACTGCATATATTATTACCTTTAACCCAAAGGAAAAAAGCTAAAGTCCTTAATCCATATTAATTGATTTTTCCGTGGAGAATGCAGGAGTCGATCCCGCTGCCTCTCACATGCTAAGCGAGCACTCTACCATTTGAGCTAATTCCCCGTTTACAGTGGCAAACAAAGACCTGACACACTCCGTATATTGGATAGAAATTGGTCTACATTACTTGAACTGAATTATCCTTTAATATTTGATCATCAACCTTTTACCTGTAGCACGCATATGGAGGGATGAGGTGGCCGTGTGAACGATAGTGTGAACGATGAATCACCTGGTCGTTCCTTCTGCTATGAATTGTACAACAATGTCAGCAATTGGTATCATTGAAGTTACAAGATAAATCTATACAACAGGCAATACTTGTTTTCCTCTGTTTATCTAGTGCATGTATTATTACCTTTAACCCAATGGAAATAAACTAATGTCATAGAAATTGGTCTACATTATGTGAACTGAATTATCCTTTCATATTTAATCATCACCCTTTTACCTTTAGCATGCATACACAGGGAAGAGGTGGTCGTGTGAACGATAGTGTGAATAATGAACCGCCTGCTCGTTCCTTCTACTATGAATTGTAAAACGACACCAATTCTTATCACTAAAGATAAAAGACAAGCATATAAGACAGATAATACTTATTTTCCTCTGTTTATCTACTGCATGTATTATTACCTTTAACCCAAAGGAAAAAAACTAATGTCATAGAAATTGGTCTACATTATGTGAACTGAATTGTCCTTTAATATTTAATCATCACCCTTTTACCTTTAGCACGCATACGCAGGGAAGAGGTGGTCGTGTGAACGATAGTGTGAACAATGAATTGCCTGGTCGTTCCTTCTACTATGAATTGTACGTCATCAATTCCTATCACTAACGTTAAATATACAAACATACACGAGAGATAATACTTATTTTCCTCGGTTTATCTACTGCATGTATTATTACCTTTAACCCAAAGGAAAAAAACTAATGTCATAGAAATTGGTCTACATTATGTGAACTGAATTGTCCTTTAATATTTAATCATCACCCTTTTACCTGTAGCACGCATACGCAGGAACAAAGTGGCCGTGTGAACGATAGTGTGAACAATGAATCGCCTGGTCATTCCATCTACTATGAATTGTACGTCATCAATTCCTATCACTAAAGTCAAAAGACAAACATACACGAGAGATAATACTTCTTTTCTCTGTTTATCTACTGAATGTATTATTACCTTTAACTGAAAGGAAAAAAACTAATGTCCTTAATAATTGCTTTTTCTTGGAGAATGCGGGCATCGATCCCACTGCCTCTCACATGCAAAGCGAGCGCTCTACCATTTGAGCTAATTCCCCGTTTACAGTAGCAAATAAAGACCTGACACACTCCGTATATTGGATAGAAATTGGTCTACATTACGTGAACTGAATTATCCTTTAATATTTGATCATCACCATTTTACCTGTATGCAGGGACGAGGTGGTCGTGTGAACGATAGTGTGAATGATGTATCAACTGGTCGTTCCTTCTGCTATGAATTGTACAACAATGTTAGCAATTGGTATCATTGAAGTTACAAGATAAATCTACACAACAGACAATACTTGTTTTCCTCTTTTTATCTAGTGCATGTATTATTACCTTTAACCCAAAGGAAAAAAACCAATGTCATAGAAATTGGTCTACATTATGTGAACTGAATTGTCCTTTAATATTTAATCATCACCCTTTTACCTGTAGCACGCATTTGCAGGGACGATGTGGCCGTGTGAACGATAAATTGTCGGGACGTTCCTTCTGCTATGAATTGTACAACAATGTCAGCAATCACTTTTTAAAATACTTAACACTGGAGATTACAGCATGTATTACTACCTTTAACCCAAAGGAAAAAAACTAATGTCATAGAAATTGGTCTACATTATGTGAACTGAATTGTCCTTTAATATTTAATCATCACCCTTTTACCTGCAGCACGCATACGCAGGGACAAAGTGGCCGTGTGAACGATAGTGTGAACAATGAATCGCCTGGTCGTTCCTTCTACTATGAATTGTACAACGACACCAATTCGTATCACTAAAGATAAAAGAAAAACATATAAGACAGATAATACTTATTTTCCTCTGTTTATCTACTGCATGTATTATTACCTTTAACCCAAAGGAAAAAAACTAATGTCATTAATCCCTATTAAAAGCATTTTCCGTGGAGAATGCGGGTGTCGATCCCGCTGCCTCTCACATGCTAAGCGAGCACTCTACCATTTGAGCTAATTCCCCATTTACAGTGGCAAACAAAGACCTGACACACTCCGTATATTGGATAGAAATTGGTCTACATTACTTGAACTGAATTATCCTTTAATATTTGATCATCAACCTTTTACCTGTAGCACGCATATGGAGGGACGAGGTGGCCGTGTGAACAATAGTGTGAAGGATGAATCACCTGGTCGTTCCTTCTGCTATGAATTGTACAACAATGTCAGCAATTGGTATCATTGAAGTTACAAGATAAATCTACACAACAGACAATACTTGTTTTCCTCTGTTTATCTAGTGCATGTATTATTACCTTTAACCCAAAGGAAAAAAACTAATGTCATAGAAATTGGTCTATATTATGTGAACTGAATTGTCCTTTAATATTTAATCATCACCCTTTTACCTTTAGCACGCATACGCAGGGAAGAGGTGGTCGTGTGAACGATAGTGTGAACAATGAATCACCGGGTCGTTCCTTCTACTATGAAATGGACATCGTCATCAATTCCTATCACTAAAGTTAAAAGACAAACATACACGAGAGATAATACTTCTTTTCCTCTGTTTATCTACTGCATATATTATTACCTTTAACCCAAAGGAAAAAAGCTAAAGTCCTTAATCCATATTAATTGATTTTTCCGTGGAGAATGCGGGCGTCGATCCCACTGCCTCTCACATGCTAAGCGAGCACTCAACCATTTGAGCTAATTCCCCGTTTACAGTGGCAAACAAAGACCTGACACACTCCGTATATTGGATAGAAATTGGTCTACATTACTTGAACTGAATTATCCTTTAATATTTGATCATCAACCTTTTACCTGTAGCACGCATATGGAGGGACGAGGTGGCCGTGTGAATGATAGTGTGAACGATGAATCACCTGGTCGTTCCTTCTGCTATGAATTGTACAACAATGTCAGCAATTGGTATCATTGAAGTTACAAGATAAATCTATACAACAGGCAATACTTGTTTTCCTCTGTTTATCTAGTGCATGTATTATTACCTTTAACCCAATGGAAATAAACTAATGTCATAGAAATTGGTCTACATTATGTGAACTGAATTATCCTTTCATATTTAATCATCACCCTTTTACCTTTAGCATGCATACACAGGGAAGAGGTGGTCGTGTGAACGATAGTGTGAATAATGAATCGCCTGCTCGTTCCTTCTACTATGAATTGTAAAACGACACCAATTCTTATCACTAAAGATAAAAGACAAGCATATAAGACAGATAATACTTATTTTCCTCTGTTTATCTACTGCATGTATTATTACCTTTAACCCAAAGGAAAAAAACTAATGTCATAGAAATTGGTCTACATTATGTGAACTGAATTGTCCTTTAATATTTAATCATCACCCTTTTACCTGTAGCACGCATACGCAAGGAAGAGGTGGTCGTGTGAACAATAGTGTGAACAATAAATCCCCTGGACGTTCCTTCTACTATGAATTGTACAACGTCATCAATTCCTATCACTAAAGTCAAAAGACAAACATACACGAGAGATAATACTTATTTTCTCTGTTTATCTACTGCATGTATTATTACCTTTAACTGAAAGGAAAAAAACTAATGTCCTTAATAATTGCTTTTTCTTGGAGAATGCAGGCATCGATCCCACTGCCTCTCACATGCAAAGCGAGCGCTCTACCATTTGCGCTAATTCCCCGTTTACAGTAGCAAATAAAGACCTGACACACTCCGTATATTGGATAGAAATTGGTCTACATTACGTGAACTGAATTATCCTTTAATATTTGATCATCACCATTTTACCTGTATGCAGGGACGAGGTGGTCGTGTGAACGATAGTGTGAATGATGTATCAACTGGTCGTTCCTTGTACTATGAAATGTACAACAATGTCAGCAATGGGTATCATTGAAGTTAAAAGATAAATCTACACAACAGACAATACTTGTTTTCCTCTTTTTATCTAGTGCATACCCAAAGGAAAAAACCTAATGTCATAGAAATTGGTCTACATTATGTGAACTGAATTGTCCTTTAATATTTAATCATCACCCTTTACCTGTAGCACGCATATGGAGGGACGAGGTGGCCGTGTGAACGATAGTGTGAACGATGAATCACCTGGTCGTTCATTCTGCTATGAATTGTACAACAATGTCAGCAATTGGTATCATTGAAGTTACAAGATAAATCTACACAACAGACAATACTGGTTTTCCTCTGTTTATCTAGTGCATGTATTATTACCTTTAACCCAATGGAAAAAAACTAATGTCATAGAAATTGGTCTACATTATGTGAACTGAATTATCCTTTAATATTTAATCATCACTCTTTTAACTGTAGCACGCATAGGCAGGGTCGAGGTGGTTGTGTGAACGATAGTGTGAATAATGAATCGCCTGGTCGTTCCTTCTACTATGAATTGTACAACGACACCAATTCTTATCACTAAAGATAAAAGACAAACATATAAGACAGATAATACTTCTTTCCTCTGTTTATCTACTGAATGTATTATTACCTTTAACTCAAAGGAAAAAAACTAATGTCCTTACTCCATCTTAATTGATTTTTCCGTGGAGAATGCGGGCGTCAATCCCGCTGCCTCTCACATGCAAAGCAAGTGCTCTACCATTTGAGCTAATTCCCCGTTTACAGTAGCAAACAAAGACCTGACAAACTCCGTATATTGGATAGAAATTGGTCTACATTACGTGAACTGAATTATCCTTTAATATTTGATCATCACCCTTTTACCTGTATGGAGGGATGAGGTGGTCGTGTGAACGATAGTGTGAATGATGAATCAACTGGTCGTTCCTTGTACTATGAAATGTACAACAATGTCAGCAATTGGTATCATTGAAGTTACAAGATAAATCTACACAACAGACAATACTTGTTTTCCTCTGTTTATCTAGTGCATGTATTATTACCTTTAACCCAATGGAAAAAAACTAATGTCATAGAAATTGGTCTACATTATGTGAACTGAATTATCCTTTAATATTTAATCATCACCCTTTTACCTGTAGCACGCATACGCAGGGAAGAGGTGGTCGTGTGAACGATAGTGTGAACAATGAATCACCGGGTTGTTCCTTCTACTATGAAATGTACATCGTCATCAATTCCTATCACTAAAGTTAAAAGACAAACATACACGAGAGATAATACTTCTTTTCCTCTGTTTATCTACTGCATGTATTATTATATTTAACCCAAAGGAAAAAAACTAATGTCATAGAAATTGGTCTACATTATGTGAACTGAATTGTCCTTTAATATTCAATCATCACCCTTTTACCTGCAGCACGCATACGCAGGGACAAAGTGGCTGTGTGAACGATAGTGTGAACAATGAATCGCCTGGTCGTTCCTTCTACTATAAATTGTACGTCACCAATTCTTATCACTAAAGACAAAAGACAAACATATAAGACAGATAATACTTCTTTTCCTCTGTTTATCTACTGCATGTATTATTACCTTTAACCCAAAGGAAAAAAACTAATGTCATTAATCCCTAATAAATGCTCTTTCTGTGGAGAATGCGGGCGTCGATCCCGCTGCCTCTCACATGCTAAGCGAGCACTCTACCATTTGAGCTAATTCCCCGTTTACAGTGGCAAACAAAGACCTGACACACTCCGTATATTGGATAGAAATTGGTCTACATTACTTGAACTGAATTATCCTTTAATATTTGATCATCAACCTTTTACCTGTAGCACGCATATGGAGGGACGAGGTGGCCGTGTGAACGATAAATTGTCTGGTAGTTCCTTCTGCTATGAATTGTACAACAATGTCAGCAATGACTTTTTAAAATACTTAACACTGGAGATTACAGCATGTATTACTACCTTTAACCCAAAGGAAAAAAACTAATGTCATAGAAATTGGTCTACATTATGTGAACTGAATTATCCTTTAATATTTAATCATCACACTTTTACCTGTAGCACGCATACGCAGGGAAGAGGTGGTCGTGTGAACGATAGTGTGAACAATGAATCACCTGGGTCGTTCCTTCTACTATGAAATGTACATCGTCATCAATTCCTATCACTAACGTTAAATATACAAACATACACGAGAGATAATACTTATTTTCCTCGGTTTATCTACTGCATGTATTATTACCTTTAACCCAAAGGAAAAAAACTAATGTCCTTAATAATTGCTTTTTCTTGGAGAATGCGGGCATCGATCCCACTGCCTCTCACATGCAAAGCGAGCGCTCTACCATTTGAGCTAATTCCCCATTTACAGTAGCAAATAAAGACCTGACACACTCCGTATATTGGATAGAAATTGGTCTACATTACGTGAACTGAATTATCCTTTAATATTTGATCATCACCATTTTACCTGTATGCAGGGACGAGGTGGTCGTGTGAACGATAGTGTGAATGATGTATCAACTGGTCGTTCCTTGTACTATGAAATGTACAACAATGTCAGCAATGGGTATCATTGAAGTTAAAAGATAAATCTACACAACAGACAATACTTGTTTTCCTCTTTTTATCTAGTGCATACCCAAAGGAAAAAACCTAATGTCATAGAAATTGGTCTACATTATGTGAACTGAATTGTCCTTTAATATTTAATCATCACCCTTTTACCTGTAGCACGCATATGCAGGGATGAGGTGGCCGTGTGAACGATAATGTGAACGATGAATCACCTGGTCGTTCCTTCTGCTATGAATTGTACAACAATGTCAGCAATTGGTATCATTGAAGTTACAAGATAAATCTACACAACAGACAATACTGGTTTTCCTCTGTTTATCTAGTGCATGTATTATTACCTTTAACCCAATGGAAAAAAACTAATGTCATAGAAATTGGTCTACATTATGTGAACTGAATTATCCTTTAATATTTAATCATCACTCTTTTAACTGTAGCACGCATAGGCAGGGTCGAGGTGGTTGTGTGAACGATAGTGTGAATAATGAATCGCCTGGTCGTTCCTTCTACTATGAATTGTACAACGACACCAATTCTTATCACTAAAGATAAAAGACAAACACATAAGACAGATAATACTTCTTTCCTCTGTTTATCTACTGAATGTATTATTACCTTTAACTCAAAGGAAAAAAACTAATGTACTTACTCCATCTTAATTGATTTTTCCGTGGAGAATGTGGGCGTCAATCCCGCTGCCTCTCACATGCAAAGCGAGCGCTCTACCATTTGAGCTAATTCCCCATTTACAGTAGCAAACAAAGACCTGACAAACTCCGTATATTGGATAGAAATTGGTCTACATTACGTGAACTGAATTATCCTTTAATATTTGATCATCACCCTTTTACCTGTATGGAGGGACGAGGTGGTCGTGTGAACGGTAGTGTGAATGATGAATCAACTGGTCGTTCCTTGTACTATGAAATGTACAACAATGTCAGCAATTGGTATCATTGAAGTTACAAGATAAATCTACACAACAGACAATACTTGTTTTCCTCTGTTTATCTAGTGCATGTATTATTACCTTTAACCCAATGGAAAAAAACTAATGTCATAGAAATTGGTCTACATTATGTGAACTGAATTATCCTTTAATATTTAATCATCACCCTTTTACCTGTAGCACGCATACACAGGGAAGAGGTGGTCGTGTGAACGATAGTGTGAACAATGAATCACCGGGTCGTTCCTTCTACTATGAAATGTACATCGTCATCAATTCCTATCACTAAAGTTAAAAGACAAACATACACGAGAGATAATACTTCTTTTCCTCTGTTTATCTACTGCATGTATTATTACCTTTAACCCAAAGGAAAAAAACTAATGTCATAGAAATTGGTCTACATTATGTGAACTGAATTGTCCTTTAATATTCAATCATCACCCTTTTACCTGCAGCACGCATACGCAGGGACAAAGAGGCTGTGTGAACGATAGTGTGAACAATGAATCGCCTGGTCGTTCCTTCTACTATGAATTGTACGTCACCAATTCTTATCACTAAAGATAAAAGACAAACATATAAGACAGATAATACTTCTTTTCCTCTGTTTATCTACTGCATGTATTATTACCTTTAACCCAAAGGAAAAAAACTAATGTCATTAATCCCTATTAAATGCTTTTTCCGTGGAGAATGCGGGCGTCGATCCCGCTGCCTCTCACATGCTAAGCGAGCACTCTACCATTTGAGCTAATTCCCCATTTACAGTGGCAAACAAAGACCTGACACACTCCGTATATTGGATAGAAATTGGTCTACATTACTTGAACTGAATTATCCTTTAATATTTGATCATCAACCTTTTACCTGTAGCACGCATATGGAGGGACGAGGTGGCCGTGTGAACGATAAATTGTCTGGTAGTTCCTTCTGCTATGAATTGTACAACAATGTCAGCAATGACTTTTTAAAATACTTAACACTGGAGATTACAGCATGTATTACTACCTTTAACCCAAAGGAAAAAAACTAATGTCATAGAAATTGGTCTACATTATGTGAACTGAATTATCCTTTAATATTTAATCATCACCCTTTTACCTGTAGCACGCATACGCAGGGTCGAGGTGGTTGTGTGAACAATAGTGTGAATGATGAATCAACTGGTCGTTCCTTGTACAATGAAATGTACAACAATGTCAGCAATTGGTATCATTGAAGTTACAAGATAAATCTACACAACAGACAATACTTGTTTTCCTCTTTTTATCTAGTGCATGTATTTATTACCTTTAACCCAAAGGAAAAAAAACCAATGTCATAGAAATTGGTCTACATTATGTGAACTGAATTGTCCTTTAATATTTAATCATCACCCTTTTACCTGTAGCACGCATTTGCAGGGACGATGTGGCCGTGTGAACGATAAATTGTCGGGTCGTTCCTTCTGCTATGAATTGTACAACAATGTCAGCAATCACTTTTTAAAATACTTAACACTGGAGATTACAGCATGTATTACTACCTTTAACCCAAAGGAAAAAAACTAATGTCATAGAAATTGGTCTACATTATGTGAACTGAATTGTCCTTTAATATTTAATCATCACCCTTTTACCTGCAGCACGCATATGCAGGGACAAAGTGGCCGTGTGAACGATAGTGTGAACAATGAATCGCCTGGTCGTTCCTTCTACTATGAATTGTACAACGACACCAATTCGTATCACTAAAGATAGAAGAAAAACATATAAGACAGATAATACTTATTTTCCTCTGTTTATCTACTGCATGTATTATTACCTTTAACCCAAAGGAAAAAAACTAATGTCATTAATCCCTATTAAAAGCTTTTTCCGTGGAGAATGAGGGTGTCGATCCCGCTGCCACTCACATGCTAAGCGAGCACTCTACCATTTGAGCTAATTCCCCGTTTACAGTGGCAAACAAAGACCTGACACACTCCGTATATTGGATAGAAATTGGTCTACATTACTTGAACTGAATTATCCTTTAATATTTGATCATCAACCTTTTACCTGTAGCACGCATATGGAGGGACGAGGTGGCCGTGTGAACAATAGTGTGAAGGATGAATCACCTGGTCGTTCCTTCTGCTATGAATTGTACAACAATGTTAGCAATTGGTATCATTGAAGTTACAAGATAAATCTACACAACAGACAATACTTGTTTTCCTCTGTTTATCTAGTGCATGTATTATTACCTTTAACCCAAAGGAAAAAAACTAATGTCATAGAAATTGGTCTACATTACTTGAACTGAATTGTCCTTTAATATTTGATCATCACCCTTTTACCTGTACGGAGGGACGAGGTGGTCGTGTGAACGATAGTGTGAACAATCAATTGCCTGGTCGTTCCTTCTACTATGAATTGTACGTCATCAATTCCTATCACTAAAGTCAAAAGACAAACATACACGAGAGATAATACTTCTTTTCTCTGTTTATCTACTGAATGTATTATTACCTTTAACTGAAAGGAAAAAACTAATGTCCTTAATAATTGCTTTTTCTTGGAGAATGCGGGCATCGATCCCACTGCCTCTCACATGCAAAGCGAGCGCTCTACCATTTGAGCTAATTCCCCATTTACAGTAGCAAATAAAGACCTGACACACTCCGTATATTGGATAGAAATTGGTCTACATTACGTGAACTGAATTATCCTTTAATATTTGATCATCACCATTTTACCTGTATGCAGGGACGAGGTGGTCGTGTGAACGATAGTGTGAATGATGTATCAACTGGTCGTTCCTTGTACTATGAAATGTACAACAATGTCAGCAATGGGTATCATTGAAGTTAAAAGATAAATCTACACAACAGACAATACTTGTTTTCCTCTTTTTATCTAGTGCATACCCAAAGGAAAAAACCTAATGTCATAGAAATTGGTCTACATTATGTGAACTGAATTGTCCTTTAATATTTAATCATCACCCTTTTACCTGTAGCACGCATATGCAGGGATGAGGTGGCCGTGTGAACGATAATGTGAACGATGAATCACCTGGTCGTTCCTTCTGCTATGAATTGTACAACAATGTCAGCAATTGGTATCATTGAAGTTACAAGATAAATCTACACAACAGACAATACTGGTTTTCCTCTGTTTATCTAGTGCATGTATTATTACCTTTAACCCAATGGAAAAAAACTAATGTCATAGAAATTGGTCTACATTATGTGAACTGAATTATCCTTTAATATTTAATCATCGCTCTTTTAACTGTAGCACGCATACTTAGGGACGAGGTGGTTGTGTGAACGATAGTGTGAATAATGAATCGCCTGGTCGTTCCTTCTACTATGAATTGTACAACGACACCAATTCTTATCACTAAAGATAAAAGACAAACACATAAGACAGATAATACTTCTTTCCTCTGTTTATCTACTGAATGTATTATTACCTTTAACTCAAAGGAAAAAAACTAATGTCCTTACTCCATCTTAATTGATTTTTCCGTGGAGAATGCGGGCGTCAATCCCGCCACCTCTCACATGCAAAGCAAGCGCTCTACCATTTGAGCTAATTCCCCATTTACAGTAGCAAACAAAGACCTGACAAACTCCGTATATTGGATAGAAATTGGTCTACATTACGTGAACTGAATTATCCTTTAATATTTGATCATCACCCTTTTACCTGTATGGAGGGATGAGGTGGTCGTGTGAACGATAGTGTGAATGATGAATCAACTGGTCGTTCCTTGTACTATGAAATGTACAACAATGTCAGCAATTGGTATCATTGAAGTTACAAGATAAATCTACACAACAGACAATACTTGTTTTCCTCTGTTTATCTAGTGCATGTATTATTACCTTTAACCCAATGGAAAAAAACTAATGTCATAGAAATTGGTCTACATTATGTGAACTGAATTATCCTTTAATATTTAATCATCACCCTTTTACCTGTAGCACGCATACACAGGGAAGAGGTGGTCGTGTGAACGATAGTGTGAACAATGAATCACCGGGTTGTTCCTTCTACTATGAAATGTACATCGTCATCAATTCCTATCACTAAAGTTAAAAGACAAACATACACGAGAGATAATACTTCTTTTCCTCTGTTTATCTACTGCATGTATTATTACCTTTAACCCAAAGGAAAAAAACTAATGTCATAGAAATTGGTCTACATTATGTGAACTGAATTGTCCTTTAATATTCAATCATCACCCTTTTACCTGCAGCACGCATACGCAGGGACAAAGAGGCTGTGTGAACGATAGTGTGAACAATGAATCGCCTGGTCGTTCCTTCTACTATGAATTGTACGTCACCAATTCTTATCACTAAAGATAAAAGACAAACATATAAGACAGATAATACTTCTTTTCCTCTGTTTATCTACTGCATGTATTATTACCTTTAACCCAAAGGAAAAAAACTAATGTCATTAATCCCTATTAAATGCTTTTTCCGTGGAGAATGCGGGCGTCGATCCCGCTGCCTCTCACATGCTAAGCGAGCACTCTACCATTTGAGCTAATTCCCCATTTACAGTGGCAAACAAAGACCTGACACACTCCGTATATTGGATAGAAATTGGTCTACATTACTTGAACTGAATTATCCTTTAATATTTGATCATCAACCCTTTACCTGTAGCACGCATATGGAGGGACGAGGTGGCCGTGTGAACAATAGTGTGAAGGATGAATCACCTGGTCGTTCCTTCTGCTATGAATTGTACAACAATGTTAGCAATTGGTATCATTGAAGTTACAAGATAAATCTACACAACAGACAATACTTGTTTTCCTCTGTTTATCTAGTGCATGTATTATTACCTTTAACCCAAAGGAAAAAAACTAATGTCATAGAAATTGGTCTACATTATGTGAACTGAATTGTCCTTTAATATTTAATCATCACCCTTTTACCTTTAGCACGCATACGCAGGGAAGAGGTGGTCGTGTGAACGATAGTGTGAACAATGAATCACCGGGTCGTTCCTTCTACTATGAAATGGACATCGTCATCAATTCCTATCACTAAAGTTAAAAGACAAACATACACGAGAGATAATACTTCTTTTCCTCTGTTTATCTACTGCATATATTATTACCTTTAACCCAAAGGAAAAAAGCTAAAGTCCTTAATCCATATTAATTGATTTTTCCATGGAGAATGCGGGCGTCGATCCCACTGCCTCTCACATGCTAAGCGAGCACTCGACCATTTGAGCTAATTCCCCGTTTACAGTGGCAAACAAAGACCTGACACACTCCGTATATTGGATAGAAATTGGTCTACATTACGTGAACTGAATTATCCTTTAATATTTGATCATCAACCTTTTACCTGTAGCACGCATATGGAGGGACGAGGTGGCCGTGTGAACGATAAATTGTCTGGTAGTTCCTTCTGCTATGAATTGTACAACAATGTCAGCAATTGGTATCATTGAAGTTACAAGATAAATCTATACAACAGGCAATACTTGTTTTCCTCTGTTTATCTAGTGCATGTATTATTACCTTTAACCCAATGGAAATAAACTAATGTCATAGAAATTGGTCTACATTACTTGAACTGAATTATCCTTTAATATTTGATCATCAACCTTTTACCTGTAGCACGCATATACAGGGATGAGGTGGCCGTGCGAACGATAGTGTGAATGATGAATCACCTGGTCGTTCCTTCTACTATGAATTGTAAAACAATGTCAGCAATTGGTATCATTGAAGGTAGAAGATAAATACACAACAGACAATACTTGTTTTCCTCTGTTTATCTAGTGCATGTATTATTACCTTTAACCCAAAGGAAAAACACTAATGTCATAGAAATTGGTCTACATTTTGTGAACTGAATTATCTTTTAATATTTAATCATCACCCTTTTACCTGCAGAACGCATACTTAGGGACGAGGTGGCTATGTGAACGATAGTGTGAACCATGAATCACCTGGTTGTTCCTTCTACTAAGAATTGTACAACAATGTCAGCAATTACTTTTTAAAATACATAACACTGGAGATTATGGGCGTCGCTACCGCTGTCTCTGGCATGCTAATCGAGCACTCTACCATTTTAGGTAATTCAGCATTTGCATTGGCAAACAAAGACCTGACACACTACGTATGTTGGATAGAAATTGGTCTACATTACGTGAACTGAATTGTCCTTTAATATTTTATCATCACCATTTTACCTGTAGCACGCATATTTAGGGACGAGGTGGCTATGTGAACGATGGTGTGAACGATGAATCACCTGGTCGTTCCTTCTGTTTATCTGGTGCATGTGTTAAACCTATTCGTCCTCGTACGGGATACTCTGCTAGTTTACTGTATATTTAATTTGCATTGGTCAGAAGGTTATATGATGCCTATCTCTCCACCCCCAAAAATCCACTGAACAATGATGGAAATTTCGAGAAATCTGACAAATCGCACAAGTTTATGTGTTTAATATCTTTTTGTTTTTGGATATTACGATAGCCATAGTGCTAAACCCAAAAGAAAAAAAGTTATGTCATTCATTCATTTTAGAAGATTCATCAATGGACAATGCAGGCGTCGCTCCCGCTGTCTCTCACATGATAAGCGAGCGCTCTACCATTTGAGGTAATTCCCCGTTTACCTTGGGAAAACACGACCTGACACACTCCGTATGTCAGATAGAAATTTGTCTCCTTTACCTGAATAGAATCATCGTTTAATATTTGATTGTCACTCATTTACCTATAGCATACATGCACACAGATGAGGTGACCGAGTGGTTAAGGTGATGGACTGCTAATCCATTGTGCTCTGCACGCATGGGTTCGAATCCCATCCTCATCGTTTACTTGTTGCCTTAATTATTGAGAGCCACAGAATTAAAGGAAGGCTCTCTTTGTGGTCTCAATTGAATGAAAGCACAATCTTCCAGCTTTGTACTGCATGAAAATTGCTAATCTAGAAGTATATTCTATCTCAACAGGCAACATGCCATCTGTCAGTGTGAATGATGAATCCCCTGGTCGTTCCTTCTGCTATGAATTGTACAACGTCATCATTTCCCATTACTAAAGTTAAAAGACAAACATACAAGAGAGATAATACTTCGTTTCCTCTGTTTATCTACTGCATGTATTATTACCTTTAACTCAAAGGAAAAAAAACTAATGTCATTAATCCGTATTAAATGATTGTTCCAAGGAGAATGCGGGTGTTGATCCCGCTGCCTCTCACATGCTAAGCGAGAACTCTACAATTTGAGCTAATTCCCCATTTGCAATGGCAAACAAAGACCTGACACACTCAGTATGTTGGATAGAAATTGGTCCACATTACGTGAATTAAATTATTGTTTAATATTTGATCATCACCCTTTTACCTGTAGCACGCATACGCAGGGACGAGGTGACATGTGAACGATAGTGTGAACGATGAATCACCTGGTCGTTCCTTCTGCTATGAATTGTAAAACAATGTCAGCAATTGGTATCATTGAAGGAAGAAGATAAATACACAAGAGACAATACTTGTTTTCCTCTGTTTATCTAGTGCATGTATTATTACCTTTAACCCAAAGGAAAAACACTAATGTCATTAATCCGTATTAAATGATTGTTCCAAGGAGAATGCGGGTGTTGATCCCGCTGCCTCTCACATGCTAAGAGAGAACTCTACAATTTGAGCTAATTCCCCATTTGCAATGGCAAACAAAGACCTGACATACTCAGTATGTTGGATAGAAATTGGTCCACATTACGTGAATTAAATTATTGTTTAATATTTGATCATCACCCTTTTACCTGTAGCACGCATACGCAGGGACGAGGTGGCATGTGAACGATAGTGTGAATGATGAATCCCCTGGTCGTTCCTTCTGCTATGAATTGTACAACGTCATCATTTCCCATTACTAAAGTTAAAAGACAAACATACAAGAGAGATAATACTTCGTTTCCTCTGTTTATCTACTGCATGTATTATTACCTTTAACTCAAAGGAAAAAAAAACTAATGTCATTAATCCGTATTAAATGATTGTTCCAAGGAGAATGCGGGTGTTGATCCCGCTGCCTCTCACATGCTAAGCGAGAACTCTACAATTTGAGCTAATTCCCCATTTGCAATGGCAAACAAAGACCTGACACATAGGTATGTTGGATAGAAATTGGTCTACATTACGTGAATTAAATTATTGTTTAATATTTGATCATCACCCTTTTACCTGTAGCACGCATACGCAGGGACGAGGTGGCATGTGAACGATAGTGTGAACGATGAATCACCTGGTCGTTCCTTCTGCTATGAATTGTACAATGATGTCAGCAATTACTTTTCAAAATACATAACACTGGAGATTATGGGCGTCGCTACCGCTGTCTCTGGCATGCTAAGCGAGCACTCTACCATTTGAGGTAATTCAGCATTTGCATTGGCAAACAAAGACCTGACACACTACGTATGTTGGATAGAAATTTGTCTACATCATGTGAACTGATTTATCCTTTAATATTTGATCATCACCATTTTACCTGTAGCACGCATATGGAGGGACGAGGTGGCCGTGTGAACGATAGTGTGAATGATGAATCACCTGGTCGTTCCTTCTACTATGAATTGTACAACAATGTCAGCAATTGGTATCATTGAAGGTAGAAGATAAATACACAACAGACAATACTTGTTTTCCTCTGTTTATCTAGTGCATGTATTATTACCTTTAACCCAAAGGAAACAAACTAATGTCATAGAAATTGGTCTACATTTTGTGAACTGAATTATCTTTTAATATTTAATCATCACCCTTTTACCTGCAGAACGCATACTTAGGGACGAGGTGGCTATGTGAACGATAGTGTGAACCATGAATCACCTGGTTGTTCCTTCTACTAAGAATTGTACAACAATGTCAGCAATTACTTTTTAAAATACATAACACTGGAGATTATGGGCGTCGCTACCGCTGTCTCTGGCATGCTAATCGAGCACTCTACCATTTTAGGTAATTCAGCATTTGCATTGGCAAACAAAGACCTGACACACTACGTATGTTGGATAGAAATTGGTCTACATTACGTGAACTGAATTGTCCTTTAATATTTTATCATCACCATTTTACCTGTAGCACGCATATTTAGGGACGAGGTGGCTATGTGAACGATGGTGTGAACGATGAATCACCTGGTCGTTCCTTCTGTTTATCTGGTGCATGTGTTAAACCTATTCGTCCTCGTACGGGATACTCTGCTAGTTTACTGTATATTTAATTTGCATTGGTCAGAAGGTTATATGATGCCTATCTCTCCACCCCCAAAAATCCACTGAACAATGATGGAAATTTCGAGAAATCTGACAAATCGCACAAGTTTATGTGTTTAATATCTTTTTGTTTTTGGATATTACGATAGCCATAGTGCTAAACCCAAAAGAAAAAAAGTAATGTCATTCATTCATTTTAGAAGATTCATCAATGGACAATGCAGGCGTCGCTCCCGCTGTCTCTCACATGATAAGCGAGCGCTCTACCATTTGAGGTAATTCCCCGTTTACCTTGGGAAAACACGACCTGACACACTCCGTATGTCAGATAGAAATTTGTCTCCTTTACCTGAATAGAATCATCGTTTAATATTTGATTGTCACTCATTTACCTATAGCATACATGCACACAGATGAGGTGACCGAGTGGTTAAGGTGATGGACTGCTAATCCATTGTGCTCTGCACGCATGGGTTCGAATCCCATCCTCATCGTTTACTTGTTGCCTTAATTATTGAGAGCCACAGAATTAAAGGAAGGCTCTCTTTGTGGTCTCAATTGAATGAAAGCACAATCTTCCAGCTTTGTACTGCATGAAAATTGCTAATCTAGAAGTATACAGGTCCTTCTCAAAATATTAGCATATTGTGATAAAGTTCATTATTTTCCATAATGTAATGATGAAAATGTAACATTCATATATTTTAGATTCATTGCACACTAACTGAAATATTTCAGGTCTTTTATTGTCTTAATACGGATGATTGTGGCATACAGCTCATGAAAACCCAAAATTCCTATCTCACAAAATTAGCATATTTCATCCGACCAATAAAAGAAAAGTGTTTTTAATACAAAAAACGTCAACCTTCAAATAATCATGTACAGTTATGCACTCAATACTTGGTCGGGAATCCTTTGGCAGAAATAACTGCTTCAATGCGGCGTGGCATGGAGGCAATTAGCCTGTGGCACTGCTGAGGTCTTATGGAGGCCCAGGATGCTTCGATAGCGGCCTTTAGCTCATCCAGAGTGTTGGGTCTTGAGTCTCTCAACGTTCTCTTCACAATATCCCACAGATTCTCTATGGGGTTCAGGTCAGGAGAGTTGGCAGGCCAATTGAGCACAGTGATACCATGGTCAGTAAACCATTTACCAGTGGTTTTGGCACTGTGAGCAGGTGCCAGGTCGTGCTGAAAAATGAAATCTTCATCTCCATAAAGCTTTTCAGCAGATGGAAGCATGAAGTGCTCCAAAATCTCCTGATAGCTAGCTGCATTGACCCTGTCCTTGATAAAACACAGTGGACCAACACCAGCAGCTGACACGGCACCCCAGACCATCACTGACTCTGGGTACTTGACACTGGACTTCTGGCATTTTGGCATTTCCTTCTCCCCAGTCTTCCTCCAGACTCTGGCACCTTGATTTCTGAATGACATGCAGAATCTGATTTCATCCGAAAAAAGTACGTTGGACCACTGAGCAACAGTCCAGTGCTGCTTCTCTGTAGTCCAGGTCAGGCACTTCTGCCACTGTTTCTGGTTCAAAAGTGGCTTGACCTGGGGAATGTGGCACCTGTAGCCCATTTCCTGCACACGCCTGTGCACAGGGGCTCTGGATGTTTCTACTCCAGACTCAGTCCACTGCTTCCGCAGGTCCCCCAAGGTCTGGAATCGGCCCTTCTCCACAATCTTCCTCAGGGTCCGGTCACCTCTTCTCGTTGTGCAGCGTTTTCTGCCACACTTTTTCCTTCCCACAGACTTCCCACTGAGGTGCCTTGATACAGCACTCTGGGAACAGCCTATTCGTTCAGAAATTTCTTTCTGTGTCTTACCCTCTTGCTTGAGGGTGTCAATAGTGGCCTTCTGGACAGCAGTCAGGTCGGCAGTCTTACCCATGATTGGGGTTTTGAGTGATGAACCAGGCTGGGAGTTTTAAAGGCCTCAGGAATCTTTTGCAGGTGTTTAGAGTTAACTCGTTGATTCAGATGATTAGGTTCATAGCTCGTTTAGAGACCCTTTTAATGATATGCTAATTTTGTGAGATAGGAATTTTGGGTTTTCATGAGCTGTATGCCAAAATCATCCGTATTAAGACAATAAAAGACCTGAAATATTTCAGTTAGTGTGCAATGAATCTAAAATATATGAATGTTAAATTTTCATCATGACATTATGGAAAATAATTAACTTTATCACAACATGCTAATATTTTGAGAAGGACCTGTATTCTATCTCAACAGGCAACATGCCATCTGTCAGTGTGAATGATGAATCCCCTGGTCGTTCCTTCTGCTATGAATTGTACAACGTCATCATTTCCCATTACTAAAGTTAAAAGACAAACATACAAGAGAGATAATACTTCGTTTCCTCTGTTTATCTACTGCATGTATTATTACCTTTAACTCAAAGGAAAAAAAACTAATGTTATTAATCCATATTAAATGATTGTTCCAAGGAGAATGCGGGTGTTGATCCCGCTGCCTCTCACATGCTAAGCGAGAACTCTACAATTTGAGCTAATTCCCCATTTGCAATGGCAAACAAAGACCTGACACACTCAGTATGTTGGATAGAAATTGGTCCACATTACGTGAATTAAATTATTGTTTAATATTTGATCATCACCCTTTTACCTGTAGCACGCATACGCAGGGACGAGGTGGCATGTGAACGATAGTGTGAACGATGAATCACCTGGTCGTTCCTTCTGCTATGAATTGTAAAACAATGTCAGCAATTGGTATCATTGAAGGAAGAAGATAAATACACAAGAGACAATACTTGTTTTCCTCTGTTTATCTAGTGCATGTATTATTACCTTTAACCCAAAGGAAAAACACTAATGTCATTAATCCGTATTAAATGATTGTTCCAAGGAGAATGCGGGTGTTGATCCCGCTGCCTCTCACATGCTAAGAGAGAACTCTACAATTTGAGCTAATTCCCCATTTGCAATGGCAAACAAAGACCTGACATACTCAGTATGTTGGATAGAAATTGGTCCACATTACGTGAATTAAATTATTGTTTAATATTTGATCATCACCCTTTTACCTGTAGCACGCATACGCAGGGACGAGGTGGCATGTGAACGATAGTGTGAACGATGAATCACCTGGTCGTTCCTTCTGCTATGAATTGTACAATGATGTCAGCAATTACTTTTCAAAATACATAACACTGGAGATTATGGGCGTCGCTACCGCTGTCTCTGGCATGCTAATCGAGCACTCTACCATTTGAGGTAATTCAGCATTTGCATTGGGAAACAAAGACCTGACACACTACGTATGTTGGATAGAAATTGGTCTACATCATGTGAACTGATTTATCCTTTAATATTTGATCATCACCATTTTACCTGTAGCACGCATATGGAGGGACGAGGTGGCCGTGTGAACGACAGTGTGAATGATGAATCACCTGGTCGTTCCTTCTACTATGAATTGTACAACAATGTCAGCAATTGGTATCATTGAAGGTAGAAGATAAATACACAACAGACAATACTTGTTTTCCTCTGTTTATCTAGTGCATGTATTATTACCTTTAACCCAAAGGAAACACACTAATGTCATAGAAATTGGTCTACATTTTGTGAACTGAATTATCTTTTAATATTTAATCATCACCCTTTTACCTGCAGAACGCATACTTAGGGACGAGGTGGCTATGTGAACGATAGTGTGAACCATGAATCACCTGGTTGTTCCTTCTACTAAGAATTGTACAACAATGTCAGCAATTACTTTTTAAAATACATAACACTGGAGATTATGGGCGTCGCTACCGCTGTCTCTGGCATGCTAATCGAGCACTCTACCATTTTAGGTAATTCAGCATTTGCATTGGCAAACAAAGACCTGACACACTACGTATGTTGGATAGAAATTGGTCTACATTACGTGAACTGAATTGTCCTTTAATATTTTATCATCACCATTTTACCTGTAGCACGCATATTTAGGGACGAGGTGGCTATTTAAACGATGGTGTGAACGATGAATCACCTGGTCGTTCCTTCTGTTTATCTGGTGCATGTGTTAAACCTATTCGTCCTCGTACGGGATACTCTGCTAGTTTACTGTATATTTAATTTGCATTGGTCAGAAGGTTATATGATGCCTATCTCTCCACCCCCAAAAATCCACTGAACAATGATGGAAATTTCGAGAAATCTGACAAATCGCACAAGTTTATGTGTTTAATATCTTTTTGTTTTTGGATATTACGATAGCCATAGTGCTAAACCCAAAAGAAAAAAAGTAATGTCATTCATTAATTTTAGAAGATTTATCAATGGACAATGCAGGCATCGCTCCCGCTGTCTCTCACGTGATAAGCGAGCGCTCTACCATTTGAGGTAATTCCCCGTTTACCTTGGGAAAACACGACCTGACACACTCCGTATGTCAGATAGAAATTTGTCTCCTTTACCTGAATAAAATCATCGTTTAATATTTGATTGTCACTCATTTACCTATAACATGCATGCACACAGATGAGGTGACCGAGTGGTTAAGGTGATGGACTGCTAATCCATTGTGCTCTGCACGCATGGGTTCGAATCCCATCCTCATCGTTTACTTGTTGCCTTAATTATTGAGAGCCACAGAATTAAAGGAAGGCTCTCTTTGTGGTCTCAATTGAATGAAAGCACAATCTTCCAGCTTTGTACTGCATGAAAATTGCTAATCTAGAAGTATATTCTATCTCAACAGGCAACATGCCATCTGTCAGTGTGAATGATGAATCCCCTGGTCGTTCCTTCTGCTATGAATTGTACAACGTCATCATTTCCCATTACTAAAGTTAAAAGACAAACATACAAGAGAGATAATACTTCGTTTCCTCTGTTTATCTACTGCATGTATTATTAACTTTAACTCAAAGGAAAAAAAAACTAATGTCATTAATCCGTATTAAATGATTGTTCCAAGGAGAATGCGGGTGTTGATCCCGCTGCCTCTCACATGCTAAGCGAGAACTCTACAATTTGAGCTAATTCCCCATTTGCAATGGCAAACAAAGACCTGACACACTCAGTATGTTGGATAGAAATTGGTCTACATTACGTGAATTAAATTATTGTTTAATATTTGATCATCACCCTTTTACCTGTAGCACGCATACGCAGGGACGAGGTGGCATGTGAACGATAGTGTGAACGATGAATCACCTGGTCGTTCCTTCTGCTATGAATTGTACAATGATGTCAGCAATTACTTTTCAAAATACATAACACTGGAGATTATGGGCGTCGCTACCGCTGTCTCTGGCATGCTAATCGAGCACTCTACCATTTGAGGTAATTCAGCATTTGCATTGGCAAACAAAGACCTGACACACTACGTATGTTGGATAGAAATTGGTCTACATCATGTGAACTGATTTATCCTTTAATATTTGATCATCACCATTTTACCTGTAGCACGCATATGGAGGGACGAGGTGGCCGTGTGAACAATAGTGTGAACCATGAATCACCTGGTTGTTCCTTCTACTAAGAATTGTACAACAATGTCAGCAATTGGTATCATTGAAGGTAGAAGATAAATACACAACAGACAATACTTGTTTTCCTCTGTTTATCTAGTGCATGTATTATTACCTTTAACCCAAAGGAAACAAACTAATGTCATAGAAATTGGTCTACATTTTGTGAACTGAATTATCTTTAATATTTAATCATCACCCTTTTACCTGCAGAACGCATACGTAGGGACGAGGTGGCTATGTGAACGATAGTGTGAACCATGAATCACCTGGTTGTTCCTTCTACTAAGAATTGTACAACAATGTCAGCAATTACTTTTTAAAATACATAACACTGGAGATTATGGGTGTCGCTACCGCTGTCTCTGGCATGCTAATCGAGCACTCTACCATTTTAGGTAATTCAGCATTTGCATTGGCAAACAAAGACCTGACACACTACGTATGTTGGATAGAAATTGGTCTACATTACGTGAACTGAATTGTCCTTTAATATTTTATCATCACCATTTTACCTGTAGCACGCATATTTAGGGACGAGGTGGCTATGTGAACGATGGTGTGAACGATGAATCACCTGGTCGTTCCTTCTGTTTATCTGGTGCATGTGTTAAACCTATTCGTCCTCGTACGGGATACTCTGCTAGTTTACTGTATATTTAATTTGCATTGGTCAGAAGGTTATATGATGCCTATCTCTCCACCCCCAAAAATCCACTGAACAATGATGGAAATTTCGAGAAATCTGACAAATCGCACAAGTTTATGTGTTTAATATCTTTTTGTTTTTGGATATTACGATAGCCATAGTGCTAAACCCAAAAGAAAAAAAGTAATGTCATTCATTCATTTTAGAAGATTCATCAATGGACAATGCAGGCGTCGCTCCCGCTGTCTCTCACATGATAAGCGAGCGCTCTACCATTTGAGGTAATTCCCCGTTTACCTTGGGAAAACACGACCTGACACACTCCGTATGTCAGATAGAAATTTGTCTCCTTTACCTGAATAGAATCATCGTTTAATATTTGATTGTCACTCATTTACCTATAGCATACATGCACACAGATGAGGTGACCGAGTGGTTAAGGTGATGGACTGCTAATCCATTGTGCTCTGCACGCATGGGTTCGAATCCCATCCTCATCGTTTACTTGTTGCCTTAATTATTGAGAGCCACAGAATTAAAGGAAGGCTCTCTTTGTGGTCTCAATTGAATGAAAGCACAATCTTCCAGCTTTGTACTCCATGAAAATTGCTAATCTAGAAGTATACAGGTCCTTCTCAAAATATTAGCATATTTTGATAAAGTTCATTATTTTCCATAATGTAATGATGAAAATGTAACATTCATATATTTTAGATTCATTGCACACTAACTGAAATATTTCAGGTCTTTTATTGTCTTAATACGGATGATTGTGGCATACAGCTCATGAAAACCCAAAATTCCTATCTCACAAAATTAGCATATTTCATCCGACCAATAAAAGAAAAGTGTTTTTAATACAAAAAACGTCAACCTTCAAATAATCATGTACAGTTATGCACTCAATACTTGGTCGGGAATCCTTTGGCAGAAATAACTGCTTCAATGCGGCGTGGCATGGAGGCAATTAGCCTGTGGCACTGCTGAGGTCTTATGGAGGCCCAGGATGCTTCGATAGCGGCCTTTAGCTCATCCAGAGTGTTGGGTCTTGAGTCTCTCAACGTTCTCTTCACAATATCCCACAGATTCTCTATGGGGTTCAGGTCAGGAGAGTTGGCAGGCCAATTGAGCACAGTGATACCATGGTCAGTAAACCATTTACCAGTGGTTTTGGCACTGTGAGCAGGTGCCAGGTCGTGCTGAAAAATGAAATCTTCATCTCCATAAAGCTTTTCAGCAGATGGAAGCATGAAGTGCTCCAAAATCTCCTGATAGCTAGCTGCATTGACCCCTTCCTTGATAAAACACAGTGGACCAACACCAGCAGCTGACACGGCACCCCAGACCATCACTGACTCTGGGTACTTGACACTGGACTTCTGGCATTTTGGCATTTCCTTCTCCCCAGTCTTCCTCCAGACTCTGGCACCTTGATTTCTGAATGACATGCAGAATCTGATTTCATCCGAAAAAAGTACGTTGGACCACTGAGCAACAGTCCAGTGCTGCTTCTCTGTAGTCCAGGTCAGGCACTTCTGCCACTGTTTCTGGTTCAAAAGTGGCTTGACCTGGGGAATGTGGCACCTGTAGCCATTTCCTGCACACGCCTGTGCACAGGGGCTCTGGATGTTTCTACTCCAGACTCAGTCCACTGCTTCCGCAGGTCCCCCAAGGTCTGGAATCGGCCCTTCTCCACAATCTTCCTCAGGGTCCGGTCACCTCTTCTCGTTGTGCAGCGTTTTCTGCCACACTTTTTCCTTCCCACAGACTTCCCACTGAGGTGCCTTGATACAGCACTCTGGGAACAGCCTATTCGTTCAGAAATTTCTTTCTGTGTCTTACCCTCTTGCTTGAGGGTGTCAATAGTGGCCTTCTGGACAGCAGTCAGGTCGGCAGTCTTACCCATGATTGGGGTTTTGAGTGATGAACCAGGCTGGGAGTTTTAAAGGCCTCAGGAATCTTTTGCAGGTGTTTAGAGTTAACTCGTTGATTCAGATGATTAGGTTCATAGCTCGTTTAGAGACCCTTTTAATGATATGCTAATTTTGTGAGATAGGAATTTTGGGTTTTCATGAGCTGTATGCCAAAATCATCCGTATTAAGACAATAAAAGACCTGAAATATTTCAGTTAGTGTGCAATGAATCTAAAATATATGAATGTTAAATTTTCATCATGACATTATGGAAAATAATTAACTTTATCACAACATGCTAATATTTTGAGAAGGACCTGTATTCTATCTCAACAGGCAACATGCCATCTGTCAGTGTGAATGATGAATCCCCTGGTCGTTCCTTCTGCTATGAATTGTACAACGTCATCATTTCCCATTACTAAAGTTAAAAGACAAACATACAAGAGAGATAATACTTCGTTTCCTCTGTTTATCTACTGCATGTATTATTACCTTTAACTCAAAGGAAAAAAAACTAATGTCATTAATCCGTATTAAAGGATTGTTCCAAGGAGAATGCGGGTGTTGATCCCGCTGCCTCTCACATGCTAAGCGAGAACTCTACAATTTGAGCTAATTCCCCATTTGCAATGGCAAACAAAGACCTGACACACTCAGTATGTTGGATAGAAATTGGTCCACATTACGTGAATTAAATTATTGTTTAATATTTGATCATCACCCTTTTACCTGTAGCACGCATACGCAGGGACGAGGTGGCATGTGAACGATAGTGTGAACGATGAATCACCTGGTCGTTCCTTCTGCTATGAATTGTAAAACAATGTCAGCAATTGGTATCATTGAAGGAAGAAGATAAATACACAACAGACAATACTTGTTTTCCTCTGTTTATCTGGTGCATGTATTATTACCTTTAACCCAATGGAAAAACACTAATGTCATTAATCCGTATTAAATGATTGTTCCAAGGAGAATGCGGGTGTTGATCCCGCTGCCTCTCACATGCTAAGAGAGAACTCTACAATTTGAGCTAATTCCCCATTTGCAATGGCAAACAAAGACCTGACATACTCAGTATGTTGGATAGAAATTGGTCCACATTAGGTGAATTAAATTATTGTTTAATATTTGATCATCACCCTTTTACCTGTAGCACGCATACGCAGGGACGAGGTGGCATGTGAACGATAGTGTGAACGATGAATCACCTGGTCGTTCCTTCTGCTATGAATTGTACAATGATGTCAGCAATTACTTTTCAAAATACATAACACTGGAGATTATGGGCGTCGCTACCGCTGTCTCTGGCATGCTAAGCGAGCACTCTACCATTTGAGGTAATTCAGCATTTGCATTGGCAAACAAAGACCTGACACACTACGTATGTTGGATAGAAATTTGTCTACATCATGTGAACTGATTTATCCTTTAATATTTGATCATCACCATTTTACCTGTAGCACGCATATGGAGGGACGAGGTGGCCGTGTGAACGATAGTGTGAATGATGAATCACCTGGTCGTTCCTTCTACTATGAATTGTAAAACAATGTCAGCAATTGGTATCATTGAAGGTAGAAGATAAATACACAACAGACAATACTTGTTTTCCTCTGTTTATCTAGTGCATGTATTATTACTTTTAACCCAATGGAAATAAACTAATGTCATAGAAATTGGTCTACATTTTGTGAAATGAATTATTTTTTAATATTTAATCATCACCCTTTTACCTGCAGAACGCATACGTAGGGACGAGGTGGCTATGTGAACGATAGTGTGAACCATGAATCACCTGGTTGTTCCTTCTACTAAGAATTGTACAACAATGTCAGCAATTACTTTTTAAAATACATAACACTGGAGATTATGGGCGTCGCTACCGCTGTCTCTGGCATGCTAATCGAGCACTCTACCATTTTAGGTAATTCAGCATTTGCATTGGCAAACAAAGACCTGACACACTACGTATGTTGGATAGAAATTGGTCTACATTAAGTGAACTGAATTGTCCTTTAATATTTTATCATCACCATTTTACCTGTAGCACGCATATTTAGGGACGAGGTGGCTATGTGAACGATGGTGTGAACGATGAATCACCTGGTCGTTCCTTCTGTTTATCTGGTGCATGTGTTAAACCTATTCGTCCTCGTACGGGATACTCTGCTAGTTTACTGTATATTTAATTTGCATTGGTCAGAAGGTTATATGATGCCTATCTCTCCACCCCCAAAAATCCACTGAACAATGATGGAAATTTTGAGAAATCTGACAAATCGCACAAGTTTATGTGTTTAATATCTTTTTGTTTTTGGATATTACGATAGCCATAGTGCTAAACCCAAAAGAAAAAAAGTAATGTCATTCATTCATTTTAGAAGATTCATCAATGGACAATGCAGGCGTCGCTCCCGCTGTCTCTCACATGATAAGCGAGCGCTCTACCATTTGAGGTAATTCCCCGTTTACCTTGGGAAAACACGACCTGACACACTCCGTATGTCAGATAGAAATTTGTCTCCTTTACCTGAATAGAATCATCGTTTAATATTTGATTGTCACTCATTTACCTATAGCATACATGCACACAGATGAGGTGACCGAGTGGTTAAGGTGATGGACTGCTAATCCATTGTGCTCTGCACGCATGGGTTCGAATCCCATCCTCATCGTTTACTTGTTTCCTTAATTATTGAGAGCCACAGAATTAAAGGAAGGCTCTCTTTGTGGTCTCAATTGAATGAAAGCACAATCTTCCAGCTTTGTACTGCCTGAAAATTGCTAATCTAGAAGTATATTCTATCTCAACAGGCAACATGCCATCTGTCAGTGTGAATGATGAATCCCCTGGTCGTTCCTTCTGCTATGAATTGTACAACGTCATCATTTCCCATTACTAAAGTTAAAAGACAAACATACAAGAGAGATAATACTTCGTTTCCTCTGTTTATCTACTGCATGTATTATTACCTTTAACTCAAAGGAAAAAAAACTAATGTCATTAATCTGTATTAAATGATTGTTCCAAGGAGAATGCGGGTGTTGATCCCGCTGCCTCTCACATGCTAAGCGAGAACTCTACAATTTGCGCTAATTCCCCATTTGCAATGGCAAACAAAGACCTGACACACTCAGTATGTTGGATAGAAATTGGTCTACATTACGTGAATTAAATTATTGTTTAATATTTGATCATCACCCTTTTACCTGTAGCACGCATACGCAGGGACGAGGTGGCATATGAACGATAGTGTGAACGATGAATCACCTGGTCGTTCCTTCTGCTATGAATTGTACAATGATGTCAGCAATTACTTTTCAAAATACATAACACTGGAGATTATGGGCGTCGCTACCGCTGTCTCTGGCATGCTAAGCGAGCACTCTACCATTTGAGGTAATTCAGCATTTGCATTGGCAAACAAAGACCTGACACACTACGTATGTTGGATAGAAATTGGTCTACATCATGTGAACTGATTTATCCTTTAATATTTGATCATCACCATTTTACCTGTAGCACGCATATGGAGGGACGAGGTGGCCGTGTGAACGATAGTGTGAATGATGAATCACCTGGTCGTTCCTTCTACTATGAATTGTACAACAATGTCAGCAATTGGTATCATTGAAGGTAGAAGATAAATACACAACAGACAATACTTGTTTTCCTCTGTTTATCTAGTGCATGTATTATTACCTTTAACCCAAAGGAAAAACACTAATGTCATAGAAATTGGTCTACATTTTGTGAACTGAATTATCTTTTAATATTTAATCATCACCCTTTTACCTGCAGAACGCATACTTAGGGACGAGGTGGCTATGTGAACGATAGTGTGAACCATGAATCACCTGGTTGTTCCTTCTACTAAGAATTGTACAACAATGTCAGCAATTACTTTTTAAAATACATAACACTGGAGATTATGGGCGTCGCTACAGCTGTCTCTGGCATGCTAATCGAGCACTCTACCATTTTAGGTAATTCAGCATTTGCATTGGCAAACAAAGACCTGACACACTACGTATGTTGGATAGAAATTGGTCTACATTACGTGAACTGAATTGTCCTTTAATATTTTATCATCACCATTTTACCTGTAGCACGCATATTTAGGGACGAGGTGGCTATGTGAACGATGGTGTGAACGATGAATCACCTGGTCGTTCCTTCTGTTTATCTGGTGCATGTGTTAAACCTATTCGTCCTCGTACGGGATACTCTGCTAGTTTACTGTATATTTAATTTGCATTGGTCAGAAGGTTATATGATGCCTATCTCTCCACCCCCAAAAATCCACTGAACAATGATGGAAATTTCGAGAAATCTGACAAATCGCACAAGTTTATGTGTTTAATATCTTTTTGTTTTTGGATATTACGATAGCCATAGTGCTAAACCCAAAAGAAAAAAAGTAATGTCATTCATTCATTTTAGAAGATTCATCAATGGACAATGCAGGCGTCGCTCCCGCTGTCTCTCACATGATAAGCGAGCGCTCTACCATTTGAGGTAATTCCCCGTTTACCTTGGGAAAACACGACCTGACACACTCCGTATGTCAGATAGAAATTTGTCTCCTTTACCTGAACAGAATCATCGTTTAATATTTGATTGTCACTCATTTACCTATAGCATACATGCACACAGATGAGGTGACCGAGTGGTTAAGGTGATGGACTGCTAATCCATTGTGCTCTGCACGCATGGGTTCGAATCCCATCCTCATCGTTTACTTGTTGCCTTAATTATTGAGAGCCACAGAATTAAAGGAAGTTTCTCTTTGTGGTCTCAATTGAATGAAAGCACAATCTTCCAGCTTTGTACTGCATGAAAATTGCTAATCTAGAAGTATACAGGTCCTTCTCAAAATATTAGCATATTGTGATAAAGTTCATTATTTTCCATAATGTAATGATGAAAATGTAACATTCATATATTTTAGATTCATTGCACACTAACTGAAATATTTCAGGTCTTTTATTGTCTTAATACGGATGATTGTGGCATACAGCTCATGAAAACCCAAAATTCCTATCTCACAAAATTAGCATATTTCATCCGACCAATAAAAGAAAAGTGTTTTTAATACAAAAAACGTCAACCTTCAAATAATCATGTACAGTTATGCACTCAATACTTGGTCGGGAATCCTTTGGCAGAAATAACTGCTTCAATGCGGCGTGGCATGGAGGCAATTAGCCTGTGGCACTGCTGAGGTCTTATGGAGGCCCAGGATGCTTCGATAGCGGCCTTTAGCTCATCCAGAGTGTTGGGTCTTGAGTCTCTCAACGTTCTCTTCACAATATCCCACAGATTCTCTATGGGGTTCAGGTCAGGAGAGTTGGCAGGCCAATTGAGCACAGTGATACCATGGTCAGTAAACCATTTACCAGTGGTTTTGGCACTGTGAGCAGGTGCCAGGTCGTGCTGAAAAATGAAATCTTCATCTCCATAAAGCTTTTCAGCAGATGGAAGCATGAAGTGCTCCAAAATCTCCTGATAGCTAGCTGCATTGACCCTGTCCTTGATAAAACACAGTGGACCAACACCAGCAGCTGACACGGCACCCCAGACCATCACTGACTCTGGGTACTTGACACTGGACTTCTGGCATTTTGGCATTTCCTTCTCCCCAGTCTTCCTCCAGACTCTGGCACCTTGATTTCTGAATGACATGCAGAATCTGATTTCATCCGAAAAAAGTACGTTGGACCACTGAGCAACAGTCCAGTGCTGCTTCTCTGTAGTCCAGGTCAGGCACTTCTGCCACTGTTTCTGGTTCAAAAGTGGCTTGACCTGGGGAATGTGGCACCTGTAGCCCATTTCCTGCACACGCCTGTGCACAGGGGCTCTGGATGTTTCTACTCCAGACTCAGTCCACTGCTTCCGCAGGTCCCCCAAGGTCTGGAATCGGCCCTTCTCCACAATCTTCCTCAGGGTCCGGTCACCTCTTCTCGTTGTGCAGCGTTTTCTGCCACACTTTTTCCTTCCCACAGACTTCCCACTGAGGTGCCTTGATACAGCACTCTGGGAACAGCCTATTCGTTCAGAAATTTCTTTCTGTGTCTTACCCTCTTGCTTGAGGGTGTCAATAGTGGCCTTCTGGACAGCAGTCAGGTCGGCAGTCTTACCCATGATTGGGGTTTTGAGTGATGAACCAGGCTGGGAGTTTTAAAGGCCTCAGGAATCTTTTGCAGGTGTTTAGAGTTAACTCGTTGATTCAGATGATTAGGTTCATAGCTCGTTTAGAGACCCTTTTAATGATATGCTAATTTTGTGAGATAGGAATTTTGGGTTTTCATGAGCTGTATGCCAAAATCATCCGTATTAAGACAATAAAAGACCTGAAATATTTCAGTTAGTGTGCAATGAATCTAAAATATATGAATGTTAAATTTTCATCATGACATTATGGAAAATAATTAACTTTATCACAACATGCTAATATTTTGAGAAGGACCTGTATTCTATCTCAACAGGCAACATGCCATCTGTCAGTGTGAATGATGAATCCCCTGGTCGTTCCTTCTGCTATGAATTGTACAACGTCATCATTTCCCATTACTAAAGTTAAAAGACAAACATACAAGAGAGATAATACTTCGTTTCCTCTGTTTATCTACTGCATGTATTATTACCTTTAACTCAAAGGAAAAAAAACTAATGTCATTAATCCGTATTAAATGATTGTTCCAAGGAGAATGCGGGTGTTGATCCCGCTGCCTCTCACATGCTAAGCGAGAACTCTACAATTTGAGGTAATTCCCCATTTGCAATGGCAAACAAAGACCTGACACACTCAGTATGTTGGATAGAAATTGGTCCACATTACGTGAATTAAATTATTGTTTAATATTTGATCATCACCCTTTTACCTGTAGCACGCATACGCAGGGACGAGGTGGCATGTGAACGATAGTGTGAACGATGAATCACCTGGTCGTTCCTTCTGCTATGAATTGTAAAACAATGTCAGCAATTGGTATCACTGAAGGAAGAAGATAAATACACAACAGACAATACTTGTTTTCCTCTGTTTATCTAGTGCATGTATTATTACCTTTAACCCAAAGGAAAAACACTAATGTCATTAATCCGTATTAAATGATTGTTCCAAGGAGAATGCGGGTGTTGATCCCGCTGCCTCTCACATGCTAAGAGAGAACTCTACAATTTGAGCTAATTCCCCATTTGCAATGGCAAACAAAGACCTGACATACTCAGTATGTTGGATAGAAATTGGTCCACATTAGGTGAATTAAATTATTGTTTAATATTTGATCATCACCCTTTTACCTGTAGCACGCATACGCAGGGACGAGGTGGCATGTGAACGATAGTGTGAACGATGAATCACCTGGTCGTTCCTTCTGCTATGAATTGTACAATGATGTCAGCAATTACTTTTCAAAATACATAACACTGGAGATTATGGGCGTCGCTACCGCTGTCTCTGGCATGCTAAGCGAGCACTCTACCATTTGAGGTAATTCAGCATTTGCATTGGCAAACAAAGACCTGACACACTACGTATGTTGGATAGAAATTTGTCTACATCATGTGAACTGATTTATCCTTTAATATTTGATCATCACCATTTTACCTGTAGCACGCATATGGAGGGACGAGGTGGCCGTGTGAACGACAGTGTGAATGATGAATCACCTGGTCGTTCCTTCTGTACAATGATGTCAGCAATTACTTTTCAAAATACATAACACTGGAGATTATGGGCGTCGCTACCGCTGTCTCTGGCATGCTAAGCGAGCACTCTACCATTTGAGGTAATTCAGCATTTGCATTGGCAAACAAAGACCTGACACACTACGTATGTTGGATAGAAATTGGTCTACATCATGTGAACTGATTTATCCTTTAATATTTGATCATCACCATTTTACCTGTAGCACGCATATGGAGGGACGAGGTGGCCGTGTGAACGATAGTGTGAATGATGAATCACCTGGTCGTTCCTTCTACTATGAATTGTACAACAATGTCAGCAATTGGTATCATTGAAGGTAGAAGATAAATACACAACAGACAATACTTGTTTTCCTCTGTTTATCTAGTGCATGTATTATTACCTTTAACCCAAAGGAAAAACACTAATGTCATAGAAATTGGTCTACATTTTGTGAACTGAATTATCTTTTAATATTTAATCATCACCCTTTTACCTGCAGAACGCATACTTAGGGACGAGGTGGCTATGTGAACGATAGTGTGAACCATGAATCACCTGGTTGTTCCTTCTACTAAGAATTGTATAACAATGTCAGCAATTACTTTTTAAAATACATAACACTGGAGATTATGAGCATCGCTACTGCTGTCTCTGGCATGCTTATCGAGCACTCTACCATTTTAGGTAATTCAGCATTTGCATTGGCAAACAAAGACCTGACACACTACGTATGTTGGATAGAAATTGGTCTACATTACGTGAACTGAATTGTCCTTTAATATTTTATCATCACCATTTTACCTGTAGCACGCATATTTAGGGACAAGGTGGCTATGTGAACGATGGTGTGAACGATGAATCACCTGGTCGTTCCTTCTGTTTATCTGGTGCATGTGTTAAACCTATTCGTCCTCGTACGGGATACTCTGCTAGTTTACTGTATATTTAATTTGCATTGGTCAGAAGGTTATATGATGCCTATCTCTCCACCCCCAAAAATCCACTGAACAATGATGGAAATTTTGAGAAATCTGACAAATCGCACAAGTTTATGTGTTTAATATCTTTTTGTTTTTGGATATTACGATAGCCATAGTGCTAAACCCAAAAGAAAAAAAGTAATGTCATTCATTAATTTTAGAAGATTTATCAATGGACAATGCAGGCATCGCTCCCGCTGTCTCTCACATGATAAGCGAGCGCTCTACCATTTGAGGTAATTCCCCGTTTACCTTGGGAAAACACGACCTGACACACTCCGTATGTCAGATAGAAATTTGTCTCCTTTACCTGAATAGAATCATCGTTTAATATTTGATTGTCACTCATTTACCTATAGCATGCATGCACACAGATGAGGTGACCGAGTGGTTAAGGTGATGAACTGCTAATCCATTGTGCTCTGCACGCATGGGTTCGATTCCCATCCTCATCGTTTAATTGTTGCCTTAATTATTGAGAGCCACAGAATTAAAGGAAGGCTCTCTTTGTGGTCTCAATTGAATGAAAGCACAATCTTCCAGCTTTGTACTGCATGAAAATTGCTAATCTAGAAGTATATTCTATCTCAACAGGCAACATGCCATCTGTCAGTGTGAATGATGAATCCCCTGGTCGTTCCTTCTGCTATGAATTGTACAACGTCATCATTTCCCATTACTAAAGTTAAAAGACAAACATACAAGAGAGATAATACTTCGTTTCCTCTGTTTATCTACTGCATGTATTATTACCTTTAACTCAAAGGAAAAAAAACTAATGTCATTAATCCGTATTAAATGATTGTTCCAAGGAGAATGCGGGTGTTGATCCCGCTGCCTCTCACATGCTAAGCGAGAACTCTACAATTTGAGCTAATTCCCCATTTGCAATGGCAAACAAAGACCTGACACACTCAGTATGTTGGATAGAAATTGGTCTACATTACGAGAATTAAATTATTGTTTAATATTTGATCATCACCCTTTTACCTGTAGCACGCATACGCAGGGACGAGGTGGCATGTGAACGATAGTGTGAACGATGAATCACCTGGTCGTTCCTTCTGCTATGAATTGTACAATGATGTCAGCCATTACTTTTCAAAATACATAACACTGGAGATTATGGACGTCGCTACCGCTGTCTCTGGCATGCTAAGCGAGCACTCTACCATTTGAGGTAATTCAGCATTTGCATTGGCAAACAAAGACCTGACACACTACGTATGTTGGATAGAAATTGGTCTACATCATGTGAACTGATTTATCCTTTAATATTTGATCATCACCATTTTACCTGTAGCACGCATATGGAGGGACGAGGTGGCCGTGTGAACGATAGTGTGAATGATGAATCACCTGGTCGTTCCTTCTACTATGAATTGTACAACAATGTCAGCAATTGGTATCATTGAAGGTAGAAGATAAATACACAACAGACAATACTTGTTTTCCTCTGTTTATCTAGTGCATGTATTATTACCTTTAACCCAAAGGAACAAAACTAATGTCATAGAAATTGGTCTACATTTTGTGAACTGAATTATCTTTTAATATTTAATAATCACCCTTTTACCTGCAGAACGCATACTTAGGGACGAGGTGGCTATGTGAACGATAGTGTGAACCATGAATCACCTGGTTGTTCCTTCTACTAAGAATTGTACAACAATGTCAGCAATTACTTTTTAAAATACATAACACTGGAGATTATGGGCGTCGCTACCGCTGTCTCTGGCATGCTAATCGAGCACTCTACCATTTTAGGTAATTCAGCATTTGCATTGGCAAACAAAGACCTGACACACTACGTTAAAATACTTAACACTGGAGATTACAGCATGTATTATTACCTTTAACCCAAATGAAAAAACTAATGTCATAGAAATTGGTCTACATTTTGTGAACTGAATTATCCTTTAATATTTGATCATCACCCTTTTACCTGTAGTACGCATACGCAGAGACGAGGTGGAATGTGAACGATAAATCACCTGGTCGTTCATTCTACAATGAATTGTACATCATCAATTCCTATCACTAAAGTCAAAAGACAAACATACACGAGAGATAATACTTCTTTTCTCTGTTTATCTACTGAATGTATTATTACCTTTAACTCAAAGGAAAAAAACTAATGTCCTTAATCCATAATAATTGCTTTTTCGTGGAGAATGCGGGTGTCGATTCCGCTGCCTCTCACATGCAAAGCGAGCGCTCTACCATTTGAGCTAATTCCCCATTTACAGTAGCAAACAAAGACCTGACACACTCCGTATATTGGATAGAAATTGGTCTACATTACGTGAACTGAATTATCCTTTAATATTTGATCATCACCCTTTTACCTGTATGCAGGGACGAGGTGGTAGTGTGAACGATAGTGTGAATGATGTATCAACTGGTCGTTCCTTGTACTATGAAATGTACAACAATGTCAGCAATTGGTATCATTGAAGTTAAAAGATAAATCTACACAACAGACAATACTTGTTTTCCTCTTTTTATCTACTGCATGTATTACTACCTTTAACCCAAAGGAAAAAAACTAATGTCATAGAAATTGGTCTACATTATGTGAACTGAATTATCCTTTAATATTTGATCATCACCCTTTTACCTGTAGCACTCATTTGCAGGGACGATGTGGCCGTGTGAACGATAGTGTGAACGATAAATCGTCTGGTTGTTCCTTCTGCTATGAATTTTACAACAATGTCAGAAATTACTTTTTAAAATACTTAACACTGGAGATTACAGCATGTATTATTACCTTTAACCCAAAGGAAAAAAACTAATGTCATAGAAATTGGTCTACATTATGTGAACTGAATCATCCTTTAATATTTAATTATCACCCTTTTACCTGTAGCACGCATACGCAGGGTCGAGGTGTTTGTGTGAACGATAGTGTGAATAATGAATCGCCTGCTCGTTCCTTCTACTATGAATTGTACAACGACACCAATTCTTATCACTAAAGATAAAAGACAAACATATAAGACAGATAATACTTATTTTCCTCTGTTTATCTACTGCATGTATTATTACCTTTAACCCAAAGGAAAAAAACTAATGTCATTAATCCCTATTAAATGCTTTGTCCGTGGAGAATGCGTGCGTCGATCCCACTGCCTCTCACATGCTAAGCGAGCACTCGACCATTTGAGCTAATTCCCCGTTTACAGTGGCAAACAAAGACCTGACACACTCCGTATATTGGATAGAAATTGGTCTACATTACTTGAACTGAATTATCCTTTAATATTTGATCATCAACCTCTTACCTGTAGCACGCATATGGAGGGACGAGGTGGCCGTGTGAATGATAGTGTGAACGATGAATCACCTGGTCGTTCCTTCTGCTATGAATTGTACAACAATGTCAACAATTGGTATCATTGAAGTTAGAAGATAAATCTACACAACAGACAATACTTGTTTTCCTCTGTTTATCTAGTGCATGTATTATTACCTTTAACCCAATGGAAAAAAACTAATGTCATAGAAATTGGTGTACATTATTTGAACTGAATTATCCTTTAATACTTAATCCTCACCCTTTTACCTGTAGCACGCATACGCAAGGAAGAGGTGGTCGTGTGAACAATAGTGTGAACAATGAATCACCGGGACGTTCCTTCTACTATGAATTGTACATCGTCATCAATTCCTATCACTAAAGTTAAAAGACAAACATACACGAGAGATAATACTTCTTTTCCTCTGTTTATCTACTGCATGTATTATTACCTTTAACCCAAAGGAAAAAAACTAATGTCATAGAAATTGGTCTACATTATGTGAACTGAATTGTCCTTTAATATTCAATCATCAACCTTTTACCTGCAGCACGCATATGCAGGGACAAAGTGGCTGTGTGAACGATAGTGTGAATAATGAATCGCCTGGTCGTTCCATCTACTATGAATTGTACGTCATCAATTCCTATCACTAAAGTCAAAAGACAAACATACACGAGAGATAATACTTCTTTTCTCTGTTTATCTACTGCATGTATTATTACCTTTAACCCAAAGGAAACTAAACTAAAACTAATGTCATTAAACTAAAACTAATGTCATTAATCCCTATTAAATGCTTTTTCCATGGAGAATGCGGGCGTCGATCCCGCTGCCTCTCACATGCTAAGCGAGCACTCTACCATTTGAGCTAATTCCCCGTTTACATTGGGAAACAAAGACCTGACACACTCCGTATATTGGATAGAAATTGGTCTACATTACGTGAACTGAATTATCCTTTAATATTTGATCATCAACCTTTTACCTGTAGCACGCATATGGAGGGACGAGGTGGCCGTGTGAACGATAAATTGTCTGGTAGTTCCTTCTGCTATGAATTGTACAACAATGTCAGCAATGACTTTTTAAAATACTTAACACTGGAGATTACAGCATGTATTACTACCTTTAACCCAAAGGAAAAAAACTAATGTCATAGAAATTGGTCTACATTATGTGAACTGAATTGTCCTTTAATATTTAATCATCACCCTTTTACCTGCAGCACGCATACGCAGGGACAAAGTGGCCGTGTGAACGATAGTGTGAACAATGAATCGCCTGGTCGTTCCTTCTACTATGAATTGTACAACGACACCAATTCGTATCACTAAAGATAAAAGAAAAACATATAAGACAGATAATACTTATTTTCCTCTGTTTATCTACTGCATGTATTATTACCTTTAACCCAAAGGAAAAAAACTAATGTCATTAATCCCTATTAAATGCTTTGTCCGTGGAGAATGCGGGCGTCGATCCCGCTGCCTCTCACATGCAAAGCGAGCGCTCTACCATTTGAACTAATTCCCTGTTTACAGTAGCAAACAAAGACCTGACACACTCCGTATATTGGATAGAAATTGGTCTACATTACGTGAACTGAATTATCCTTTAATATTTGATCATCACCCTTTTACCTGTATGGAGGGACGAGGTGGTCGTGTGAACGATAGTGTGAATGATGAATCAACTGGTCGTTCCTTGTACTATAAAATGTACAACAATGTCAGCAATTGGTATCATTGAAGTTAGAAGATAAATCTACACAACAGACAACACTTGTTTTCCTCTTTTTATCTAGTGCATGTATTATTACCTTTAACCCAAAGGAAAAAAACTAATTTCATTAATCCCTATTAAAAGCTTTTTCCGTGGAGAATGCGGGTGTCGATCCCGCTGCCTCTCACATGCTAAGCGAGCACTCTACCATTTGAGCTAATTCCCCATTTACAGTGGCAAACAAAGACCTGACACACTCCGTATATTGGATAGAAATTGGTCTACATTACTTGAACTGAATTATCCTTTAATATTTGATCATCAACCTTTTACCTGTAGCACGCATATGGAGGGACGAGGTGGCCGTGTGAACGATAAATTGTCTGGTAGTTCCTTCTGCTATGAATTGTACAACAATGTCAGCAATGACTTTTTAAAATACTTAACACTGGAGATTACAGCATGTATTACTACCTTTAACCCAAAGGAAAAAAACTAATGTCATAGAAATTGGTCTACATTATGTGAACTGAATTGTCCTTTAATATTTAATCATCACCCTTTTACCTGCAGCACGCATACGCAGGGACAAAGTGGCCGTGTGAACGATAGTGTGAACAATGAATCGCCTGGTCGTTCCATCTACTATGAATTGTACGTCATCAATTCCTATCACTAAAGTCAAAAGACAAACATACACGAGAGATAATACTTCTTTTCTCTGTTTATCTACTGAATGTATTATTACCTTTAACTCAAAGGAAAAAAAATTAATGTCCTTAATCCATATTAATTGATTTTTCCGTGGAGAATGCGGGCGTCGATCCCGCTGCCTCTCACATGCAAAGCGAGCGCTCTACCATTTGAACTAATTCCCTGTTTACAGTAGCAAACAAAGACCTGACACACTCCGTATATTGGATAGAAATTGGTCTACATTACGTGAACTGAATTATCCTTTAATATTTGATCATCACCCTTTTACCTGTATGGAGGGACGAGGTGGTCGTGTGAACGATAGTGTGAATGATGAATCAACTGGTCGTTCCTTGTACTATAAAATGTACAACAATGTCAGCAATTGGTATCATTGAAGTTAGAAGATAAATCTACACAACAGACAACACTTGTTTTCCTCTTTTTATCTAGTGCATGTATTATTACCTTTAACCCAAAGGAAAAAAACTAATGTCATAGAAATTGGTCTACATTATGTGAACTGAATTATCCTTTCATATTTAATCATCACCCTTTTACCTGCAGCACGCATACGCAGGGTCGAGGTGGTTGTGTGAACGATAGTGTGAATAATGAATCGCCTGGTCGTTCCTTCTACTATGAATTGTACAACGACACCAATTCTTATCACTAAAGATAAAAGACAAACATATAAGACAGATAATACTTCTTTTCCTCTGTTTATCTACCGCATGTATTATTACCTTTAACCCAAAGGAAAAAAACTAATGTCATTAATCCCTATTAAATGCTTTTTCAGTGGAGAATGCGGGTGTCGATCCCGCTGCCTCTCACATGCTAAGCAAGCACTCTACCATTTGAGCTAATTCCCCGTTTACAGTGGAAAACAAAGACCTGACACACTCCGTATATTGGATAGAAATTGGTCTACATTACTTGAACTGAATTATCCTTTAATATTTGATCATCAACCTTTTACCTGTAGCACGCATATGGAGGGACGAGGTGGCCGTGTGAACAATAGTGTGAAGGATGAAACACCTTGTCGTTCCTTCTGCTATGAATTGTACAACAATGTCAGCAATTGGTATCATTGAAGTTACAAGATAAATCTACACAACAGACAATACTTGTTTTCCTCTGTTTATCTAGTGCATGTATTATTACCTTTAACCCAAAGGAAAAAAACTAATGTCATAGAAATTGGTCTACATTATGTGAACTGAATTGTCCTTTAATATTTAATCATCACCCTTTTACCTGCAGCACGCATACGCAGGGACAAAGTGGCCGTGTGAACGATAGTGTGAACAATGAATCGCCTGGTCGTTCCTTCTACTATGAATTGTACAACGACACCAATTCGTATCACTAAAGATAAAAGAAAAACATATAAGACAGATAATACTTATTTTCCTCTGTTTATCTACTGCATGTATTATTACCTTTAACCCAAAGGAAAAAAACTAATGTCATTAATCCCTATTAAAAGCATTTTCCGTGGAGAATGCGGGTGTCGATCCCGCTGCCTCTCACATGCTAAGCGAGCACTCTACCATTTGAGCTAATTCCCCGTTTACAGTGGCAAACAAAGACCTGACACACTCCGTATATTGGATAGAAATTGGTCTACATTTTGTGAACTGAATTATCCTTTAATATTTGATCATCAACCTTTTACCTGTAGCACGCATATGGAGGGACGAGGTGGCCGTGTGAACAATAGTGTGAACAATGAATCGCCTGGTCGTTCCTTCTACTATGAATTGTACAACGACACCAATTCGTATCACTAAAGATAAAAGAAAAACATATAAGACAGATAATACTTCTTTTCCTCTGTTTATCTACCGCATGTATTATTACCTTTAACCCAAAGGAAAAAAACTAATGTCATTAATCCCTATTAAATGCTTTTTCAGTGGAGAATGCGGGTGTCGATCCCGCTGCCTCTCACATGCTAAGCGAGCACTCTACCATTTGAGCTAATTCCCCGTTTACAGTGGCAAACAAAGACCTGACACACTCCGTATATTGGATAGAAATTGGTCTACATTACTTGAACTGAATTATCCTTTAATATTTGATCATCAACCTTTTACCTATAGCACGCATATGGAGGGACGAGGTGGCCGTGTGAACAATAGTGTGAAGGATGAATCACCTGGTCGTTCCTTCTGCTATGAATTGTAAAACAATGTCAGCAATTGGTATCATTGAAGTTACAAGATAAATCTACACAACAGACAATACTTGTTTTCCTCTTTTTATCTAGTGCATGTATTATTACCTTTAACCCAAAGGAAAAAAACTAATTTCATTAATCCCTATTAAAAGCTTTTTCCGTGGAGAATGCGGGTGTCGATCCCGCTGCCTCTCACATGCTAAGCGAGCACTCTACCATTTGAGCTAATTCCCCATTTACAGTGGCAAACAAAGACCTGACACACTCCGTATATTGGATAGAAATTGGTCTACATTACTTGAACTGAATTATCCTTTAATATTTGATCATCAACCTTTTACCTGTAGCACGCATATGCAGGGATGAGGTGGCCGTGTGAACGATAGTGTGAACGATGAATCACCTGGTCGTTCCTTCTGCTATGAATTGTACAACAATGTCAGCAATTGGTATCATTGAAGTTACAAGATAAATCTACACAACAGACAGTACTGGTTTTCCTCTGTTTATCTAGTGCATGTATGATTACCTTTAACCCAAAGGAAAAAAACTAATGTCATAGAAATTGGTCTACATTATGTGAACTGAATTGTCCTTTAATATTTAATCTTGCATACGCAAGGACAAAGTGGCCGTGTGAACGATAGTGTGAACAATGAATCGCCTGGTCGTTCCTTCTACTATGAATTGTACGTCATCAATTCCTATCACTAAAGTCAAAAGACAAACATACACGAGAGATAATACTTCTTTTCTCTGTTTATCTACTGAATGTATTATTACCTTTAACTCAAAGGAAAAAAAATTAATGTCCTTAATCCATATTAATTGATTTTTCCGTGGAGAATGCGGGCGTCGATCCCGCTGCCTCTCACATGCAAAGCGAGCGCTCTACCATTTGAACTAATTCCCTGTTTACAGTAGCAAACAAAGACCTGACACACTCCGTATATTGGATAGAAATTGGTCTACATTACGTGAACTGAATTATCCTTTAATATTTGATCATCACCCTTTTACCTGTATGGAGGGACGAGGTGGTCGTGTGAACGATAGTGTGAATGATGAATCAACTGGTCGTTCCTTGTACTATAAAATGTACAACAATGTCAGCAATTGGTATCATTGAAGTTAGAAGATAAATCTACACAACAGACAACACTTGTTTTCCTCTTTTTATCTAGTGCATGTATTATTACCTTTAACCCAAAGGAAAAAAACTAATGTCATAGAAATTGGTCTACATTATGTGAACTGAATTATCCTTTCATATTTAATCATCACCCTTTTACCTGCAGCACGCATACGCAGGGACAAAGTGGCCGTGTGAACGATAGTGTGAACAATGAATCGCCTGGTCTTTCCTTCTACTATGAATTGTACAACGACACCAATTCGTATCACTAAAGATAAAAGAAAAACATATAAGACAGATAATACTTATTTTCCTCTGTTTATCTACTGCATGTATTATTACCTTTAACCCAAAGGAAAAAAACTAATGTCATTAATCCCTATTAAAAGCTTTTTCCGTGGAGAATGCGGGTGTCGATCCCACTGCCTCTCACATGCTAAGCGAGCACTCTACCATTTGAGCTAATTCACCGTTTACAGTGGCAAACAAAGACCTGACACACTCCGTATATTGGATAGAAATTGGTCTACATTACTTGAACTGAATTATCCTTTAATATTTGATCATCAACCTTTTACCTATAGCACGCATATGGAGGGACGAGGTGGCCGTGTGAACAATAGTGTGAAGGATGAATCACCTGGTCGTTCCTTCTGCTATGAATTGTACAACAATGTCAGCAATTGGTATCATTGAAGTTACAAGATAAATCTACACAACAGACAATACTTGTTTTCCTCTTTTTATCTAGTGCATGTATTATTACCTTTAACCCAAAGGAAAAAAACTAATGTCATAGAAATTGGTCTACATTTTGTGAACTGAATTGTCCTTTAATATTCAATCATCACCCTTTTACCTGCAGCACGCATACGCAGGGACAAAGTGGCCGTGTGAACGATAGTGTGAACAATGAATCGCCTGGTCGTTCCTTCTACTATGAATTGTACAACGACACCAATTCGTATCACTAAAGATAAAAGAAAAACATATAAGACAGATAATACTTATTTTCCTCTGTTTATCTACTGCATGTATTATTACCTTTAACCCAAAGGAAAAAAACTAATGTCATTAATCCCTATTAAATGCTTTTTCAGTGGAGAATGCGAGTGTCGATCCCGCTGCCTCTCACATGCTAAGCGAGCACTCTACCATTTGAGCGAATTCCCCGTTTACAGTGGCAAACAAAGACCTGACACACTCCGTATATTGGATAGAAATTGGTCTACATTACTTGAACTGAATTATCCTTTAATATTTGATCATCAACCTTTTACCTGTAGCACGCATATGGAGGGACGAGGTGGCCGTGTGAACGATAGTGTGAACGATGAATCACCTGGTCGTTCCTTCTGCTATGAATTGTACAACAATGTCAGCAATTGGTATCATTGAAGTTACAAGATAAATCTACACAACAGACAATACTTGTTTTCCTCTGTTTATCTAGTGCATGTATTATTACCTTTAACCCAATGGAAAAAAACTAATGTCATAGAAATTGGTGTACATTATGTGAACTGAATTATCCTTTCATATTTAATCATCACCCTTTTACCTTTAGCATGCATACACAGGGAAGAGGTGGTCGTGTGAACGATAGTGTGAACAATGAATCACCGGGTCGTTCCTTCTACTATGAATTGTACAACGACACCAATTCGTATCACTAAAGATAAAAGAAAAACATATAAGACAGATAATACTTATTTTCCTCTGTTTATCTACTGCATGTATTATTACCTTTAACCCAAAGGAAAAAAACTAATGTCATTAATCCCTATTAAATGCTTTTTCAGTGGAGAATGCGGGTGTCGATCCCACTGCCTCTCACATGCTAAGCGAGCACTCTACCATTTGAGCTAATTCCCCGTTTACAGTGGCAAACAAAGACCTGACACACTCCGTATATTGGATAGAAATTGGTCTACATTACTTGAACTGAATTATCCTTTAATATTTGATCATCAACCTTTTACCTGTAGCACGCATATGGAGGGACGAGGTGGCCGTGTGAACAATAGTGTGAAGGATGAATCACCTGGTCGTTCCTTCTGCTATGAATTGTACAACAATGTCAGCAATTGGTATCATTGAAGTTACAAGATAAATCTACACAACAGACTATACTTGTTTTCCTCTGTTTATCTAGTGCATGTATTATTACCTTTAACCCAAAGGAAAAAAACTAATGTCATAGAAATTGGTCTACATTATGTGAACTGAATTATCCTTTAATATTTAATCATCACCCTTTTACCTGTAGCACGCATACGCAGGAACAAAGTGGCCGTGTGAACGATAGTGTGAACAATGAATCACCGGGTCGTTCCTTCTACTATGAAATGTACATCGTCATCAATTCCTATCACTAAAGTTAAAAGACAAACATACATGAGAGATAATACTTCTTTTCCTCTGTTTATCTACTGCATGTATTATTACCTTTAACCCAAAGGAAAAAAACTAATGTCATTAATCCCTATTAAATGCTTTTTCCGTGGAGAATGCTGGCGTCGATCCCGCTGCCTCTCACATGCTAAGAGAGCACTCTACCATTTGAGCTAATTCCCCATTTACAGTGGCAAACAAAGACCTGACACACTCCGTATATTGGATAGAAATTGGTCTACATTACTTGAATTGAATTATCCTTTAATATTTGATCATCAACCTTTTACCTGTAGCACGCATATGCAGGGATGAGGTGGTCGTGTGAACGATAGTGTGAACAATGAATCACCTGGTCGTTCCTTCTACTATTAAATGTACATCGTCATCAATTCCTATCACTAAAGTCAAAAGACAAACATACACGAGAGATAATACTTCTTTTCTCTGTTTATCTACTGAATGTATTATTACCTTTAACTCAAAGGAAAAAAACTAATGTCCTTAATCCATATTAATTGATTTTTCCGTGGAGAATGCGGGCGTTGATCCTGCTGCCTCTCACATGCAAAGCGAGCGCTCTACCATTTGAGCTAATTCCCCGTTTACAGTAGCAAATAGAGACCTGACACACTCCGTATATTGGATAGAAATTGGTCTACATTACGTGAACTGAATTATCCTTTAATATTTGATCATCACCCTTTTACCTGTATGGAGGGACGAGGTGGTCGTGTGAACGATAGTGTGAATGATGAATCAACTGGTCGTTCCTTGTACTATAAAATGTACAACAATGTCAGCAATTGGTATCATTGAAGTTAGAAGATAAATCTACACAACAGACAATACTTGTTTTCCTCTTTTTATCTAGTGCATGTATTATTACCTTTAACCCAAAGGAAAAAAACTAATGTCATAGAAATTGGTCTACATTATGTGAACTGAATTATCCTTTAATATTTAATCATCACCCTTTTACCTGCAGCACGCATACGCAGGGACAAAGTGGCCGTGTGAACGATAGTGTGAACAATGAATCGCCTGGTCTTTCCTTCTACTATGAATTGTACAACGACACCAATTCGTATCACTAAAGATAAAAGAAAAACATATAAGACAGATAATACTTATTTTCCTCTGTTTATCTACTGCATGTATTATTACCTTTAACCCAAAGGAAAAAAACTAATGTCATTAATCCCTATTAAAAGCTTTTTCCGTGGAGAATGCGGGTGTCGATCCCACTGCCTCTCACATGCTAAGCGAGCACTCTACCATTTGAGCTAATTCACCGTTTACAGTGGCAAACAAAGACCTGACACACTCCGTATATTGGATAGAAATTGGTCTACATTACTTGAACTGAATTATCCTTTAATATTTGATCATCAACCTTTTACCTATAGCACGCATATGGAGGGACGAGGTGGCCGTGTGAACAATAGTGTGAAGGATGAATCACCTGGTCGTTCCTTCTGCTATGAATTGTACAACAATGTCAGCAATTGGTATCATTGAAGTTACAAGATAAATCTACACAACAGACAATACTTGTTTTCCTCTTTTTATCTAGTGCATGTATTATTACCTTTAACCCAAAGGAAAAAAACTAATGTCATAGAAATTGGTCTACATTTTGTGAACTGAATTGTCCTTTAATATTCAATCATCACCCTTTTACCTGCAGCACGCATACGCAGGGACAAAGTGGCCGTGTGAACGATAGTGTGAACAATGAATCGCCTGGTCGTTCCTTCTACTATGAATTGTACAACGACACCAATTCGTATCACTAAAGATAAAAGAAAAACATATAAGACAGATAATACTTATTTTCCTCTGTTTATCTACTGCATGTATTATTACCTTTAACCCAAAGGAAAAAAACTAATGTCATTAATCCCTATTAAATGCTTTTTCAGTGGAGAATGCGAGTGTCGATCCCGCTGCCTCTCACATGCTAAGCGAGCACTCTACCATTTGAGCGAATTCCCCGTTTACAGTGGCAAACAAAGACCTGACACACTCCGTATATTGGATAGAAATTGGTCTACATTACTTGAACTGAATTATCCTTTAATATTTGATCATCAACCTTTTACCTGTAGCACGCAAATGGAGGGACGAGGTGGCCTTGTGAACGATAGTGTGAACGATGAATCACCTGGTCGTTCCTTCTGCTATGAATTGTACAACAATGTCAGCAATTGGTATCATTGAAGTTACAAGATAAATCTACACAACAGACAATACTTGTTTTCCTCTGTTTATCTAGTGCATGTATTATTACCTTTAACCCAATGGAAAAAAACTAATGTCATAGAAATTGGTCTACATTATGTGAACTGAATTATCCTTTCATATTTAATCATCACCCTTTTACCTTTAGCATGCATACACAGGGAAGAGGTGGTCGTGTGAACGATAGTGTGAACAATGAATCACCGGGTCGTTCCTTCTACTATGAATTGTACAACGACACCAATTCGTATCACTAAAGATAAAAGAAAAACATATAAGACAGATAATACTTATTTTCCTCTGTTTATCTACTGCATGTATTATTACCTTTAACCCAAAGGAAAAAAACTAATGTCATTAATCCCTATTAAATGCTTTTTCAGTGGAGAATGCGGGTGTCAATCCCGCTGCCTCTCACATGCTAAGCGAGCACTCTACCATTTGAGCTAATTCCCCGTTTACAGTGGCAAACAAAGATCTGACACACTCCGTATATTGGATAGAAATTGGTCTACATTACTTGAACTGAATTATCCTTTAATATTTGATCATCAACCTTTTACCTGTAGCACGCATATGGAGGGACGAGGTGGCCGTGTGAACAATAGTGTGAAGGATGAATCACCTGGTCGTTCCTTCTGCTATGAATTGTACAACAATGTCAGCAATTGGTATCATTGAAGTTACAAGATAAATCTACACAACAGACAATACTTGTTTTCCTCTGTTTATCTAGTGCATGTATTATTACCTTTAACCCAAAGGAAAAAAACTAATGTCATAGAAATTGGTCTACATTATGTGAACTGAATTGTCCTTTAATATTTAATCATCACCCTTTTACCTTTAGCACGCATACGCAGGGAAGAGGTGGTCGTGTGAACGATAGTGTGAACAATGAATCACCGGGTCGTTCCTTCTACTATGAAATGGACATCGTCATCAATTCCTATCACTAAAGTTAAAAGACAAACATACACGAGAGATAATACTTCTTTTCCTCTGTTTATCTACTGCATATATTATTACCTTTAACCCAAAGGAAAAAAACTAATGTCATTAATCCCTATTAAATGCTTTTTCCGTGGAGAATGCTGGCGTCGATCCCGCTGCCTCTCACATGCTAAGAGAGCACTCTACCATTTGAGCTAATTCCCCATTTACAGTGGCAAACAAAGACCTGACACACTCCGTATATTGGATAGAAATTGGTCTACATTACTTGAACTGAATTATCCTTTAATATTTGATCATCAACCTTTTACCTGTAGCACGCATATGCAGGGATGAGGTGGCCGTGTGAACGATAGTGTGAACGATGAATCACCTGGTCGTTCCTTCTGCTATGAATTGTACAACAATGTCAGCAATTGGTATCATTGAAGTTACAAGATAAATCTACACAACACACAGTACTGGTTTTCCTCTGTTTATCTAGTGCATGTATTATTACCTTTAACCCAATGGAAAAAAACTAATGTCATAGAAATTGGTCTACATTATGTGAACTGAATTATCCTTTCATATTTAATCATCACCCTTTTACCTGTAGCACGCATACGCAGGGTCGAGGTGGTTGTGTGAACGATAGTGTGAATAATGAATCGCCTGCTCGTTCCTTCTACTATGAATTGTAAAACGACACCAATTCTTATCACTAAAGATAAAAGACAAGCATATAAGACAGATAATACTTATTTTCCTCTGTTTATCTACTGCATGTATTATTACCTTTAACCCAAAGGAAAAAAACTAATGTCATTAATCCCTATTAAATGCTTTTTCCGTGGAGAATGCTGGCGTCGATCCCGCTGCCTCTCACATGCTAAGAAAGCACTCTACCATTTGAGCTAATTCCCCATTTACAGTGGCAAACAAAGACCTGACACACTCCGTATATTGGATAGAACTTGGTCTACATTACTTGAACTGAATTATCCTTTAATATTTGATCATCAACCTTTTACCTGTAGCACGTATATGCAGGGATGAGGTGGCCGTGTGAACGATAGTGTGAACGATGAATCACCTGGTCGTTCCTTCTGCTATGAATTGTACAACAATGTCAGCAATTGGTATCATTGAAGTTACAAGATAAATCTACACAACAGACAGTACTGGTTTTCCTCTGTTTATCTAGTGCATGTATTATTACCTTTAACCCAATGGAAAAAAACTAATGTCATAGAAATTGGTCTACATTATGTGAACTGAATTATCCTTTCATATTTAATCATCACCCTTTTACCTGCAGCACGCATACGCAGGGTCGAGGTGGTTGTGTGAACCATAGTGTGAATAATGAATCGCCTGGTCGTTCCTTCTACTATGAATTGTAAAACGACACCAATTCTTATCACTAAAGATAAAAGACAAACATATAAGACAGATAATACTTATTTTCCTCTGTTTATCTACTGCATGTATTATTACCTTTAACCCAAAGGAAAAAAACTAATGTCATAGAAATTGGTCTACGTTATGTGAACTGAATTGTCCTTTAATATTTAATCATCACCCTTTTACCTGCAGCACGCATACGCAGGGACAAAGTGGCCGTGTGAACGATAGTGTGAACAATGAATCGCCTGGTCGTTCCTTCTACTATGAATTGTACGTCATCAATTCCTATCACTAAAGTCAAAAGACAAACATACACGAGAGATAATACTTCTTTTCTCTGTTTATCTATTGAATGTATTATTACCTTTAACTCAAAGGAAAAAAAATTAATGTCCTTAATCCATATTAATTGATTTTTCCGTGGAGAATGCGGGCGTCGATCCCGCTGCCTCTCACATGCAAAGCGAGCGCTCTACCATTTGAACTAATTCCCTGTTTACAGTAGCAAACAAAGACCTGACACACTCCGTATATTGGATAGAAATTGGTCTACATTACGTGAACTGAATTATCCTTTAATATTTAATCATCACCCTTTTACCTGTATGGAGGGACGAGGTGGTCGTGTGAACGATAGTGTGAATGATGAATCAACTGGTCGTTCCTTGTACTATAAAATGTACAACAATGTCAGCAATTGGTATCATTGAAGTTAGAAGATAAATCTACACAACAGACAATACTTGTTTTCCTCTTTTTATCTAGTGCATGTATTATTACCTTTAACCCAAAGGAAAAAAACTAATGTCATAGAAATTGGTCTACATTATGTGAACTGAATTATCCTTTCATATTTAATCATCACCCTTTTACCTGCAGCACGCATACGCAGGGTCGAGGTGGTTGTGTGAACGATAGTGTGAATAATGAATCGCCTGGTCGTTCCTTCTACTATGAATTGTACAACGACACCAATTCTTATCACTAAAGATAAAAGACAAACATATAAGACAGATAATACTTCTTTTCCTCTGTTTATCTACTGCATGTATTATTACCTTTAACCCAAAGGAAAAAAACTAATGTCATAGAAATTGGTCTACATTATGTGAACTGAATTATCCTTTAATATTTAATCATCACCCTTTTACCTGTATGGAGGGACGAGGTGGTCGTGTGAACGATAGTGTGAATGATGAATCAACTGGTCGTTCCTTGTACTATAAAATGTACAACGTCAGCAATTGGTATAATTGAAGTTAGAAGATAAATCTACACAACAGACAATACTTGTTTTCCTCTTTTTATCTAGTGCATGTATTATTACCTTTAACCCAAAGGAAAAAAACTAATGTTATAGAAATTGGTCTACATTATGTGAACTGAATTATCCTTTAATATTTAATCATCACCCTTTTACCTTTAGCACGCATACGCAGGGACAAAGTGGCCGTGTGAACGATAGTGTGAATAATGAATCGCCTGGTCGTTCCTTCTACTATGAAATGTACGTCATCAATTCCTATCACTAAAGTCAAAAGACAAACATACACGAGAGATAATACTTCTTTCCTCTGTTTATCTACTGAATGTATTATTACCTTTAACTCAAAGGAAAAAAACTAATGTCCTTAATCCATATTAATCGATTTTTCCATGGAGAATGCGGGCGTCGATCCCACTGCCTCTCACATGCAATGCGAGCACTCTACCATTTGAGCTAATTCCCCGTTTACAGTGGCAAACAAAGATCTGACACACTCCGTATATTGGATAGAAATTGGTCTACATTACTTGAACTGAATTATCCTTTAATATTTGATCATCAACCTTTTACCTGTAGCACGCATATGGAGGGACGAGGTGGCCGTGTGAACAATAGTGTGAAGGATGAATCACCTGGTCGTTCCTTCTGCTATGAATTGTACAACAATGTCAGCAATTGGTATCATTGAAGTTACAAGATAAATCTACACAACAGACAATACTTGTTTTCCTCTGTTTATCTAGTGCATGTATTATTACCTTTAACCCAAAGGAAAAAAACTAATGTCATAGAAATTGGTCTACATTATGTGAACTGAATTGTCCTTTAATATTCAATCATCACCCTTTTACCTGCAGCACGCATACGCAGGGACAAAGTGGCTGTGTGAACGATAGTGTGAACAATGAATCGCCTGGTCGTTCCTTCTACTATGAATTGTACGTCACCAATTCTTATCACTAAAGATAAAAGACAAACATATAAGACAGATAATACTTCTTTTCCTCTGTTTATCTACTGCATGTATTATTACCTTTAACCCAAAGGAAAAAAACTAATGTCATTAATCCCTATTAAATGCTTTTTCAGTGGAGAATGCGGGTGTCAATCCCGCTGCCTCTCACATGCTAAGCGAGCACTCTACCATTTGAGCTAAATCCCCGTTTACAGTGGCAAACAAAGATCTGACACACTCCGTATATTGGATAGAAATTGGTCTACATTACTTGAACTGAATTATCCTTTAATATTTGATCATCAACCTTTTACCTGTAGCACGCATATGGAGGGACGAGGTGGCCGTGTGAACAATAGTGTGAAGGATGAATCACCTGGTCGTTCCTTCTGCTATGAATTGTACAACAATGTCAGCAATTGGTATAATTGAAGTTACAAGATAAATCTACACAACAGACAATACTTGTTTTCCTCTGTTTATCTAGTGCATGTATTATTACCTTTAACCCAAAGGAAAAAAACTAATGTCATAGAAATTGGTCTACATTATGTGAACTGAATTGTCCTTTAATATTTAATCATCACCCTTTTACCTTTAGCACGCATACGCAGGGAAGAGGTGGTCGTGTGAACGATAGTGTGAACAATGAATCACCGGGTCGTTCCTTCTACTATGAAATGGACATCGTCATCAATTCCTATCACTAAAGTTAAAAGACAAACATACACGAGAGATAATACTTCTTTTCTCTGTTTATCTACTGAATGTATTATTACCTTTAACTCAAAGGAAAAAAACTAATGTCATAGAAATTGGTCTACATTATGTGAACTGAATTATCCTTTAATATTTGATCATCAACCTTTTACCTGTAGCACGCATACGCAGGGTCGAGGTGGTTGTGTGAACGATAGTGTGAATAATGAATCGCCTGCTCGTTCCTTCTACTATGAATTGTAAAACGACACCAATTCTTATCACTAAAGATAAAAGACAAGCATATAAGACAGATAATACTTATTTTCCTCTGTTTATCTACTGCATGTATTATTACCTTTAACCCAAAGGAAAAAAAACTAATGTCATTAATCCCTATTAAATGCTTTTTCCGTGGAGAATGCTGGCGTCAATCCCGCTGCCTCTCACATGCTAAGAAAGCACTCTACCATTTGAGCTAATTCCCCATTTACAGTGGCAAACAAAGACCTGACACACTCCGTATATTGGATAGAACTTGGTCTACATTACTTGAACTGAATTATCCTTTAATATTTGATCATCAACCTTTTACCTGTAGCACGCATATGCAGGGATGAGGTGGCCGTGTGAACGATAGTGTGAACGATGAATCACCTGGTCGTTCCTTCTGCTATGAATTGTACAACAATGTCAGCAATTGGTATCATTGAAGTTACAAGATAAATCTACGCAACAGACAGTACTGGTTTTCCTCTGTTTATCTAGTGCATGTATTATTACCTTTAACCCAATGAAAAAAAACTAATGTCATAGAAATTGGTCTACATTATGTGAACTGAATTATCCTTTCATATTTAATCATCACCCTTTTACCTGTAGCACGCATACGCAGGGTCGAGGTGGTTGTGTGAACCATAGTGTGAATAATGAATCGCCTGGTCGTTCCTTCTACTATGAATTGTAAAACGACACCAATTCTTATCACTAAAGATAAAAGACAAACATATAAGACAGACAATACTTGTTTTCCTCTTTTTATCTAGTGCATGTATTATTACCTTTAACCCAAAGGAAAAAAACTAATGTTATAGAAATTGGTCTACATTATGTGAACTGAATTATCCTTTAATATTTAATCATCACCCTTTTACCTGTAGCACGCATACGCAGGGTCGAGGTGGTTGTGTGAACGATAGTGTGAATAATGAATCGCCTGGTCGTTCCTTCTACTATGAATTGTACAACGACACCAATTCTTATCACTAAAGATAAAAGACAAACATATAAGACAGATAATACTTATTTTCCTCTGTTTATCTACTGCATGTATTATTACCTTTAACCCAAAGGAAAAAAACTAATGTCATTAATCCCTATTAAATGCTTTTTCCGTGGAGAATGCTGGCGTCGATCCCGCTGCCTCTTACATGCTAAGAGAGCACTCTACCATTTGAGCTAATTCCCCATTTACAGTGGCAAACAAAGACCTGACACACTCCGTATATTGGATAGAAATTGGTCTACATTACTTGAATTGAATTATCCTTTAATATTTGATCATCAACCTTTTACCTGTAGCACGCATATGCAGGGACGAGGTGGCCGTGTGAACGATAGTGTGAACGATGAATCACCTGGTCGTTCCTTCTGCTATGAATTGTACAACAATGTCAGCAATTGGTATCATTGAAGTTACAAGATAAATCTACACAACAGACTATACTTGTTTTCCTCTGTTTATCTAGTGCATGTATTATTACCTTTAACCCAATGGAAAAAAACTAATGTCATAGAAATTGGTCTACATTATGTGAACTGAATTATCCTTTAATATTTAATCATCACCCTTTTACCTGCAGCACGCATACGCAGGGAAGAGGTGGTCGTGTGAACGATAGTGTGAACAATGAATCACCTGGTCGTTCCTTCTACTATGAAATGTACATCGTCATCAATTCCTATCACTAAAGTTAAAAGACAAACATACACGAGAGATAATACTTATTTTCCTCTGTTTATCTACTGCATGTATTATTACCTTTAACCCAAAGGAAAAAAACTAATGTCATAGAAATTGGTCTACATTATGTGAACTGAATTGTCCTTTAATATTTAATCATCACCCTTTTACCTGCAGCACGCATACGCAGGGAAGAGGTGGTCGTGTGAACGATAGTGTGAACAATGAATCACCTGGTCGTTCGTTCTACTATGAATTGTACGTCATCAATTCCTATCACTAAAGTCAAAAGACAAACATACACGAGAGATAATACTTCTTTCCTCTGTTTATCTACTGAATGTATTATTACCTTTAACTCAAAGGAAAAAAACTAATGTCCTTAATCCATATTAATTGATTTTTCTGTGGAGAATGCGGGCGTCGATCCCGCTGCCTCTCACATGCTAAGCGAGCACTCTACCATTTGAGCTAATTCCCCGTTTACATTGGGAAACAAAGACCTGACACACTCCGTATATTGGATAGAAATTGGTCAACATTACGTGAACTGAATTATCCTTTAATATTTGATCATCACCCTTTTACCTGTATGGAGGGACGAGGTGGTCGTGTGAACGATAGTGTGAATGAGGAATCAACTGGTCGTTCCTTGTACTTTGAAATGTACATCGTCATCAATTCCTATCACTAAAGTTAAAAGACAAACATACACGAGAGATAATACTTCTTTTCCTCTGTTTATCTACTGCATGTATTATTACCTTTAACCCAAAGGAAAAAAACTAATGTCATAGAAATTGGTCTACATTATGTGAACTGAATTGTCCTTTAATATTTAATCATCACCCTTTTACCTGCAGCACGCATACGCAGGGAAGAGGTGGTCGTGTGAATGATAGTGTGAACAATGAATCACCTGGTCGTTCATTCTACTATGAATTGTACGTCATCAATTCCTATCACTAAAGTCAAAAGACAAACATACACGAGAGATAATACTTCTTTCCTCTGTTTATCTACTGCATGTATTATTACCTTTAACCCAAAGGAAAAAAACTAATGTCCTTAATCCATATTAATTGATTTTTCTGTGGAGAATGCGGGCGTCGATCCCGCTGCCTCTCACATGCTAAGCGAGCACTCTACCATTTGAGCTAATTCCCCGTTTACTTTGGGAAACAAAGACCTGACACACTCCGTATATTGGATAGAAATTGGTCTACATTACGTGAACTGAATTATCCTTTAATATTTGATCATCACCCTTTTACCTGTAGCACGCATATGGAGGGACGAGGTGGTCGTGTGAACGATAGTGTGAATGATGAATCAACTGGTCGTTCCTTGTACTATAAAATGTACAACAATGTCAGCAATTGGTATCATTGAAGTTAGAAGATAAATCTACACAACAGACAATATTTGTTTTCCTCATTTTATCTAGTGCATGTATTATTACCTTTAACCCAAAGGAAAAAAACTAATGTCATAGAAATTGGTCTACATTATGTGAACTGAATTATCCTTTAATATTTAATCATCACCCTTTTACCTGTAGCACGCATACGCAGGGCGAGGTGGTTGTGTGAACGATAGTGTGAATAATGAATCGCCTGGTCGTTCCTTCTACTATGAATTGTACAACGACACCAATTCTTATCACTAAAGATAAAAGACAAACATATAAGACAGATAATACTTCTTTTCCTCTGTTTATCTACTGCATGTATTATTACCTTTAACCCAAAGGAAAAAACTAATGTTATTAATCCATATTAATTGATTTTTCCGTGGAGAATGCGGGCGTCGATCCCGCTGCCTCTCAAATGCTAAGCGAGCACTCTACCATTTGAGCTAATTCCCCATTTACAGTGGCAAACAAAGACTTGACACACTCCGTATATTGCATAGAAATTGGTCTACATTACTTGAACTGAATTATCCTTTAATATTTGATCATCACCCTTTTACCTGTACGGAGGGACGAGGTGGTCGTGTGAACGATAGTGTGAACAATGAATCGCCTGGTCGTTCCTTCTACTATGAATTGTACGTCATCAATTCCTATCACTAAAGTCAAAAGACAAACATACACGAGAGATAATACTTCTTTCCTCTGTTTATCTACTGAATGTCTTTAACTCAAAGGAAAAAAGCTAATGTCCTTAATCCATATTAATTGATTTTTCCGTGGAGAATGCGGGCGTCGATCCCGCTGCCTCTCACATGCAAAGCGAGCACTCTACCATTTGAGCTAATTCCCCATTTACAGTAGCAAACAAAGACCAGACACACTCCACTCCGTATATTGGATAGAAATTGGTCTACATTACTTGAACTGAATTATCCTTTAATATTTGATCATCAACCTTTTACCTGTAGCACGCATATGCAGGGACGAGGTGGCCGTGTGAACGATAGTGTGAACGATGAATCACCTGGTCGTTCCTTCTGCTATGAATTGTACAACAATGTCAGCAATTGGTATCATTGAAGTTACAAGATAAATCTACACAACAGACTATACTTGTTTTCCTCTGTTTATCTAGTGCATGTATTATTACCTTTAACCCAATGGAAAAAAACTAATGTCATAGAAATTGGTCTACATTATGTGAACTGAATTATCCTTTAATATTTGATCATCACCCTTTTACCTGTATGGAGGGACGAGGTGGTCGTGTGAACGATAGTGTGAATAATGAATCGCCTGGTCGTTCCTTCTACTATGAATTGTACAACGACACCAATTCTTATCACTAAAGATAAAAGACAAACATATAAGACAGATAATACTTATTTTCCTCTGTTTATCTACTGCATGTATTATTACCTTTAACCCAAAGGAAAAAACTAATGTTATTAATCCCTATTAAATGCTTTTTCCGTGGAGAATGCGGGCGTCGATCCCGCTGCCTCTCAAATGCTAAGCGAGCACTCTACCATTTGAGCTAATTCCCCATTTACAGTGGCAAACAAAGACTTGATACACTCCATATATTGGATAGAAATTGGTCTACATTACTTGAACTGAATTATCCTTTAATATTTGATCACCAACCTTTTACCTGTAGCACGCATATGGAGGGACGAGGTGGCCGTGTGAACAATAGTGTGAACAATGAATCGCCTGGTCGTTCCTTCTGCTATGAATTGTACAACAATGTCAGCAATTGGTATCATTGAAGTTACAAGATAAATCTACACAACAGACAGTACTGGTTTTCCTCTGTTTATCTAGTGCATGTATTATTACCTTTAACCCAATGGAAAAAAACTAATGTCATAGAAATTGGTCTACATTATGTGAACTGAATTATCCTTTCATATTTAATCATCACCCTTTTACCTGTAGCACGCATACGCAGGGTCGAGGTGGTTGTGTGAACGATAGTGTGAATAATGAATCGCCTGCTCATTCCTTCTTATTAGGTTTAAACCCCAACACTCATTACAACATCTGCACAAAGAAAGACACAGAGAAGTTAGTTTGTTTTAACTTGCAAGGAGAGTGTCCCGGAGACTGTCTCAGTTACAATCCTCCAAACACACTCTGAAAACAGTCTCCGCTCTTCATGCTTTTATTAGAAAAGGAACGCCCTAGTTACATGATATTTCAACTGCTGAGGGAGTTTATCTTTATGTGAAAACAGACTGTTCTCACATCCTGTGCTCATGTTGCAACATCATATTCCTCTATGCATATAAGGAGATAACAACCATTCTCAATCAGTAATATAAACAGCACATCTAGATAGTAAATAAGTAATGTAGAATGAAAACTGAGTAATGTATGTACATTTATCTAACATTTCCCTCCTGTTTATTCAGTTTAGCATTATATCAATTTTAAACATCATTCAGTGACTACTTCTTTTCAGATTTTCAGTCATGAAATCATTGCAATGCATAAAAAGTTACACTCAGAGGACCTCCCTAATAACCATCAGGGTCTGGATTCAAGTCTGGAAAATGCAGAGACGTCTCTTCGTTGCTTGTCTCATCAGGGTCTTCATCTGAGTCCTCGTCTGGTCTTATAAGGGCATACATCTCTAAGAGCTGTGTTTTAACTGGTTGTATAGCAGAGGTGATTATTCGAGAACACAAGGCTCTTATACAAGGAATACAACAACATCCACATAAGGTGAGAATAGCTGCAAACACAGCAATAGACGTTAATATAGAAAACACTAGTTGTTTATATTTTCCAAACATTTCCCCAAAACCATCCCACATTGAGGTGTCAACTCCAGAATGGTCTTTCATTTTGTCGTTGAGTGATCTAAGGTCTTCCAACGCTTTAGTCAGGCTTCCATCAGCTGCGGTGTTATTTGGTATAAAAGTGCAACACTGACCACCAAATATGGAACAAACACCTCCTTTCTCAGCTAAGAGCATGTCAATGGCAATTCTATTTTGGAAAGCCATAAGTGAGGTAGCTGACAGTTGTTCATGGATAGCGGAGAAACCTTCTTCAGTTTTGTTTCCTAATCTCTGCACATTATAATGGATGTAGTTGATTCTGTCTACATTTTTATTGATTGTACACCACCAACATATGGTGGATTCAAAGCCTGCTGCTACTTGATCTGCTAATTTATATTCATCAGGGACCCCTCTTGGTATTCCTATGCTGTCTATGTAGGTAGGGTCATCTTTACTCCATCCTGATCTTTTTGCTCTGTTTTTCCAGGTGTGTGGAAATATGCTGCTCACTGAAGCCAGTAAATCAGCTACTGAGAGTGGAATGACAGATACAGGAAAAATTAATGACACTGATGCACACAAACCAGTTGTGTTGTATGGCAACCTGTCATACAGTTTATCATCCCCACACCACCACCAGATGTCGCTGCGTGCCTTAGATTTAAAGCTTACGTCTACTGCTACGATAGATTGACATTGATCTTTATTGAGCCTGCTTATGTTTGATCCTACACCTGTTCGGTTTATACAGGAGAAGTTTCCTGGAGCAACCTTATTTGAAAACATTGGTTTTTGTTTCTCGGCAGTAGTCAGAGGATAAATCTCATCCCATATGGTGCAGTTTGTCGAAGGTCTTGTGCTGTTCATTACTTCTACTAGGCATTCTTTTGTTAATGCTGCTATCCCCATCTGTAGTTTTACAGGGGTTTTTTAATATTTCATGTTGGATTTTGGATCGATTAGGATTATAGTACCCTGCTCTTCTTTTTTGCATTTTGTGATTTCTTTCCCATATTAACAGGGCACTTACAACTATGATCAAGATGATGCTCCCTATTATCAATATCTTTTTGTGTGTAGGGGTGAACATCTTTCTGTAGATTGGAGCCCTTCCTAAAAACCTGTAGCAGAGCTGTGGACAATCTTCACCGGTTTGAGACAACTGCAAACTATAATTGCAGCCCCCTTTGTAGCCGGACTACCTCTGAAGGTCAGATGAAGAGCTACAATGCTACAACAGATACCACAATGCTATTACTACAACACAAACAATGATAGTTAGGGTAAACACTGCTATTGAGAAATTTATTTTAGTCATGTTCTATTATTCTTTTACAATGTGTTAGATGGATCCATGAGTTCCTTTCTGCAATCTTAATCGCAGTTCCAGTAATCAACAACACCTGATAGGGCCCTTCCCACTTAGGTGAATGCCAATACTTCTTCTTTATGCTTTTTATCAGGACCCAGTCACCTGGTTCAACTAACGGTATTCCCTGCGTAGACACAGAAGTTTCATCATCATTAGTTTTCTCATTGTTTTGCTGTCTTTGTTGTAACATCTTTCTCATATAATCTGCCAGTGTGCTTTCATCATCTGTTTCCCACATATTTTTAAAATATGGCAGACTGTAAGGTCTCCCAAACACAGTTTCATATGGTGTTAATCCATCTGAGCTAGTTATGTTGATATAGAGTTTTACTAAATTCATGCATTTAGTCCATGGTCTTCCAGTTTCTTCCATGCATTTTCTTAACCTGTTCTTTATAGTCCCATTCATTCTTTCTACTAGCCCAGCGCTTTGTGGATGATAAGCACAGTGGTGTTTTAGGTCTATGTGGAAGGCTTGTCCTATTTTGTTAATGATTTGATTAACAAAGTGTGAACTGTTGTCACTATAGATTTTCTCTGGAATACCATACCTTGGTATTATGTCTTTGCATAAGGCTTTTGCCACTGTTAATGCATCTGGTGTTTTTGTTGGAAATAGTTCTATCCATTTTGAGAATGGATCTATTATTACTAAACAATACTTTTTCCCTTCGCTGTTGTTTAGTTCTATGAAATCCATGTGGATATGTTGAAAAGGGTATTTGGCCTTGGGAAATTGTCCCCTTTTTGGCCTTAAGTTCCCTTGGGCATTGTGTTTTGCACATACTAAGCAGCTTCTACAAAGATTTTTTGAATAGGAGTTGAATCCATAGGTTGTGTATACTTGGTTTACCAATCCTGTCATCCCTCCTGTTGAGACATGTGACTTACCATGACTCAATATTGCTGCCCATTTGTATAGGTTTTTTGGTAGGATTGGTTTATTTTCTGGTCAGGTGAAAATACCATCTTTTAATTGTGCCCCTTTTCTTTGCCATTGTTGTTGTTCCTGCTTTGGTGATTGTTGTTTTTCTCTCTTCCATTATTGTTCTTCCTCCTGAACTTAATTGATGACCCAAATACTTTACTGTTTCTTTGCAAAATTGCAACTTGCTTTTGCTTACTTTATGGCCTTCTCCTGCTAGATGTGTTAGGAGAGCTAAAGTGTCCTGTTTACATGCTTCTTCTGTTTCTGATGCCACCAGTATGTCATCTACATATGTTAATAGTTGACTGTTTTGTGGAGGCTCGAAGGTGGACAGATTGGAGGTCAAAACTTGAGAGTAGATTGTTGGACTCTCACAATATCCCTGAGGTAACCTTGTGTAGGTGTACCTTTTTCCTTTAAATGTGAAAGCAAACCAGTACTGACTGTCTTTATGCAGTGGCACAGAGAAAAATGCATTGCTTATGTCCACTACAGTGAAAAACTTAGCTTTTGGGTTCAGAGAATTCAACAGTGTGTGTGGATCTGCTACACACGGCAATCTTTGAATGACTGCGTTATTAACTGCTTGTAAATCCTGAACCATCCTCCACCCTACAGATGGAGGTGCCTTTTTTACAGGGAATATAGGAGTGTTACAGGGTGACTCAGCACATTCAATCAACACTCCTGCCTTTTTCAAATCTGTAATAACTGGTTCAATTCCTATCATTGCATCAGGTTTTATCGGGTATTGTTTCACTCTAGGCCTGTATTCTGTTTTGGGTCTTATTACAACAGGAAGCGCTGTTTTGACTAGGCCAACATCTGTTGGCCCTTGAGACCATAGTTTTTCAGGAACCAGCTTCAACAGTTCCTCTTGTTCCTTAGTAAAGAAGATATGTCACTTTTCCTTTTTGTCTAGATGCACTCCGGATTGGACAGTCACTGTCCAAAACAATGCCTTTTTTGTCATCAGGGTTGATTGACTGTACCAGGTGTTTACACCTGTTGCAACCCAATCTCTTGCTCTTTCACCACTGTTTACTAATTGGCCCAAGTTTTTCCACTCTTCAGTTGTCTCTTTACACAGTGAGATATGAGGTTCTGAGTATTGTCTAAACAACCTTTTGACTGTATCTGGCAGTATTACTGCAGCTGCGGCATTTGCCGTCACGTCTGAGTACACATATGACACTGTTATTTTTACTGGAGTGATTTTGTCAAATTCGCTTTTGTATTTGGTGTCTGGTTTGTTTGTGTACCACATTGTAACATGTAGGTCATCAGGTGACATTACATCCTGAGGGTTTTGTATGGAATTGTTTCCTTCATCTTCGAGAAATGACCCCGTGGAAGTTGGTGCTTTATTTGGGATGTCCAATGTATAGTAATAGTTTGGGCTTCCCACTCCCTGCATTACATATACATTTTCAGGCCTTTCCCTAGCTATTTTTAATCCATCAGGAGTTGGCAATATGATTAGTTGTAAGGCGACCATTGCATCTCTACCTAATAGATTTACTGGACATTCTGGCAATATCAGTACCGAAAGTTGGCATGTTTTTCCTTCCAGGTCTCTGAGCCATATGGGTTCAGTCTCAGTAACCCTTTTTGTCACTCCTTGGGCTGCTCTGACCACAGCATAATTTCCACTAGGCTTTGCATGTGGTAGTGGTTCTCTGAGGGTGGTTCTACATGCTCCAGAATCACAAAGGAACGTGATAGGTGTGCCTTGTACTATCAATGTTATTTCTGGTCTAATTTTTTCTACATAGAACAGTTCTTCCAGATTTAATATATTTTCTCCCTCCTCAGTCAAACCCTTTCTGTCATTTCACCAAGGGGTTGTCTGCTCAGTTTCCCCTGCGGCTCTGGTGCTAGTCACGCACTATAGTTTTGTTGGGCAGAGCTACTTTGGCAGTCTCTAGCCATATGTCCCTTTTTTCCACAGGACCAGCATGCTCTTGGATTTTGTGCTCCAAAATGTCCTTTGCCTCTACCTCTTCCTCGACCTCTACCACGCCCCCTGCCTCGTGTTTGTTGATAATAAACTGCATTATCAAAACAGGCTGTCTCTTCCTCGTGGTAGAACACTGTGTCTTTTTGTTTGGTCTTTTTACTTTTTATAACTTTTTCTGCATGCAGGGCATGGTTGATGTAATCCTGTAATAAGCCTCCACTCATTCCTATGTAATGGCGGTTTACCCAGCCATGTATTTCAGGTGACGAACCTGAATGGAGTGCATTTTTTAATTGTTGTTGGAAGGCACTGTTTGCATCTTCACTTGGTTCTAGACCACTATGAACCTTGAACACCGTTCCCATTCTTGCTCTATATTCATCAAATGGTTCATCTGGTTTCTGTCGGCACCTTCCTATTTCAGTGTAATTTGCTCTCTTTTTATATTTAGCTTTAATTCTTTTCAATAGGGGGTTCACATGTTCTGTCAGATCATTACTGTCAGCAACTCGGTTGGTACCATCTGCTTGAGTAGGCGTATAAGTTCCTTTAACATGAAACCAGTCAGGGCCTAACTTGCACATCCACACCTGTTGTACTTCTGCTCCGTTCAGGTGATAAGAACGTCTAAGGTCTTCCATTTGTTTCAAACATTCCTCAACATCTTCTCTAGGGTGGGGAATGCCCTCTACTGCCTTTTTAATATCATCTTGTGTCCATGTTCGATATACCCTTATTACAGCCGGATCATCCTGTCCTGATCGTGGATTTGGAAGTTCTATCAGAGGGAAAGTCTGTACTTCAAGTCCCTCTTCCTCAAAACTTAGTAACTTTTGAGGTTCCCTGGGAGGGCTTAACACACTATTAAAGTCCCCAGATAGGGTTGTTGACCAGCTTCCTACTGCGCCGTGTTTCCGTAATTTATGCTTACTTCCTATATCTTTTGATGTATATTTAGGTGGTTTTTCGGGAAATGGGGCGGCAGGGGGAGCCGTAGGCTCAGTTATTTCATCTTCCCCAGCCGCCTCTTCATCTTGTTGGGCTAATTGTTGCTGTAAGGCTGCATAAGGACCTGAATATTCATCATCTTCCTTTCGGTGAAACATTATTTCTTTTTCTTTTTCTTTGCCTGCCTGTTCTCTTTCTTTTTCCTCTTTTTTGCTATTTTACACCATACCGTTGTCTGTGCATAACCTTCTCTTTTCATTTGTTTTTCATTTTGTTTACATTTGTTAGCTATTTTACCTTGTAAGTCTTTTAAGGCAGCCGTGGATAACTTTCCATTAAAGTTATAATGTTTTACCCAGTAACATAATGGTTCCACAGCTGTTGGTTCTTCCTTTTCTACTATTTTCCAATCTTTGCATGATAAATTATCAAGTAACTTTTGTTTTTCTTTACTTTGTCCCTTACCCATTTTTAGGCGACTTTTAGTTCCAGTATGGTTTTAACACCTGGTGTGTTCTAAATACTGGAAATACCTTTTAAACAAGATGGTGATCAACTAACCTGTTGCGGTAAAATTCACTTCAACCCGTTAAGGTGGAATTTTCTTGCCTACATGCATCCGCAACGGCTCACCATTTGTTCCTTGTTTAATTTATATGAAAAACAGTCACCTAGTGGTGGCTATTTTTCCACTCTCACACTCACTCGTTCCTTTTATTAGTTTCCTAACAGAGGACTCCGCCGTCCTTAATGTAGAATTTAATTAGTCTATTTCAACTAAGGGAGTCTACCCTCCTGCGGAATTTAACTGTATTCTTCTTAGTTTCCTAACAGAAGACTCCGCCGTCCTTAACGTAGAATTTAATTAGTCTATTTCAACTAAGGGAGTCTACCCTCCTGCGGAATTTAACTGTATTCTTCTCTTGTACCTGATAGTGTCTAGAATTGTCAGGGTTTTACTATTTTATTCTTTTGTCATTCATCCCTCTTTTTAATCATAAGATTTACTCACACTTCTCTGCGTCCTTGGAGTTCCGTCAACCCTTGGATCCCAGCTTGCCAGGGAGGACCAGTCCCGGAAAAGGTCTTTTTACCGTGGCCACGGAGTTTTACCTGGATCTCTCTCACCCGCTGGGATCGTCAGGTATCTTGGAATCCGGCTCGAAAGGACCATTTAAATGTTAGGTTTAAACCCCAACACTCATTACAACATCTGCACAAAGAAAGACACAGAGAAGTTAGTTTGTTTTAACTTGCAAGGAGAGTGTCCCGGAGACTGTCTCAGTTACAATCCTCCAAACACACTCTGAAGACAGTCTCCGCTCTTCATGCTTTTATTAGAAAAGGAACGCCCTAGTTACATGAGATTTCAACTGCTGAGGGAGTTTATCTTTATGTGAAAACAGACTGTTCTCACATCCTGTGCTCATGTTGCAACATCATATTCCTCTATGCATATAAGGAGATAACAACCATTCTCAATCAGTAATATAAACAGCACATCTAGATAGTAAATAAGTAATGTAGAATGAAAACTGAGTAATGTATGTACATTTATCTAACACTTCTACTATGAATTGTACAACGACACCAATTCTAATCACTAAAGATTAAAGATAAAAGACAAACATAAAAGACAGATAATACTTATTTTCCTCTGTTTATCTACTGCATGTATTATTACCTTTAACCCAAAGGAAAAAAACTAATGTCATTAATCCCTATTAAATGCTTTTTCCGTGGAGAATGCGGGCATTGATCCCGCTGCCTCTCACATGCAAAGCGAGTACTCTGCCATATGAGCTAATTCCCCATTTACAGTGGCAAACAAAGACCTGACACACTCCGTATATTGGATAGAAATTGGTCTACATTACGTGAACTGAATTATCCTTTAATATTTGATCATCACCCTTTTACCTGTATGGAGGGACGAGGTGGTCGTGTGAACGATAGTGTGAATGATGAATCAACTGGTCGTTCCTTGTACTATGAAATGTACAACAATATCAGCAATTGGTATCATTGAAGTTAGAAGATAAATCTACACAACAGACAATACTTGTTTTCCTCTTTTTATCTAGTGCATGTATTATTACCTTTAACCCAAAGGAAAAAAACTAATGTCATAGAAATTGGTCTACATTACGTGAACTGAATTATCCTTTAATATTTAATCATCACCCTTTTACCTTTAGCACGCATTTGCAGGGACGATGTGGCCGTGTGAACGATAAATTGTCTGGTCGTTCCTTCTGCTATGAATTGTACAACAATGTCAGCAATTACTTTTTAAAATACTTAACACTGGAGATTACAGCATGTATTACTACCTTTAACCCAAAGGAAAAAAACTAATGTCATAGAAATTGGTCTACATTATATGAACTGAATTATCCTTTAATATTTAATCATCACCCTTTTACCTGTAGCACGCATACGCAGGGTCGAGGTGGTTGTGTGAAAGATAGTGTGAATAATGAATCGCCTGGTCGTTCCTTCTACTATGAATTGTACAATGACACCAATTCTTATCACTAAAGATAAAAGACAAACATATACGACACATAATACTTCTTTTCCTCTGTTTATCTATTGCATGTATTATTACATTTAACCCAAAGGAAAAAAACTAATGTAATTAATCCCTATTAAATGCTTTTTCCATGGAGAATGCGGGCGTCGATCCCGCTGCCTCTCACATGCTAAGCGAGCACTCTACCATTTGAGCTAATTCCTCATTTACGGTGGCAAACAAAGACCTGACACACTCCGTATATTGGATAGAAATTGGTCTACATTACTTGAACTGAATTATCCTTTAATATTTGATCATCAACCTTTTACCTGTAGTACGCATATGGAGGGACGAGGTGGCCGTGTGAACGATAGTGTGAACGATGAATCACCTGGTCGTTCCTTCTGCTATGAATTGTACAACAATGTCAGCAATTGGTATCATTGAAGTTAGAAGATAAATCTACACAACAGACAATACTTGTTTTCCTCTGTTTATCTAGTGCATGTATTACCTTTAACCCAATGGAAAAAAACTAATGTCATAGAAATTGGTCTACATTATGTGAACTGAATTATCCTTTAATATTTGATCATCACCCTTTTACCTGTAGCACGCATATTGAGGGACGAGATGGTTGTGTGAACAATAGTGTGAAAGATGAATCACCTGGTCGTTCCTTCTGCTATGAATTGTACAACAATGTCAGCAATTAGTATCATTGAAGTTACAAGATAAATCTACACAACAGACTATACTTGTTTTCCTCTGTTTATCTAGTGCATGTATTATTACCTTTAACCCAAAGGAAAAAAAACTAATGTCATAGAAATTGGTCTACATTATGTGAACTGAATTATCCTTTAATATTTAATCATCACCCTTTTACCTGTAGCACGCATACGCAGGGTCGAGGTGGTTGTGTGAACCATAGTGTGAATAATGAATCACCTGGTCGTTCCTTCTACTATGAAATGTACATCGTCATCAATTCCTATCACTAAAGTCAAAAGACAAACATACACGAGAGATACTACTTCTTTTCTCTGTTTATCTACTGAATGTATTATTACCTTTAACTCAAAGGAAAAAAACTAATGTCCTTAATCAAACATTAATTGATTTTTCCGTGGAGAATGTGGGCGTCGATCCCGCTGCCTCTCACATGCAAAGTCAGCGCTCTACCATTTGAGCTAATTCCCCATTTACAGTAGCAAATAAAGACCTGACACACTCCGTATATTGGATAGAAATTGGTCTACATTACGTGAACTGAATTATCCTTTAATATTTGATCATCACCCTTTTACCTGTATGGAGGGACGAGGTGGTCGTGTGAACGATAGTGTGAATGATGAATCAACTGGTCGTTCCTTGTACTATGAAATGTACAACAATGTCAGCAATTGGTATCATTGAAGTTAGAAGATAAATCTACACAACAGACAATACTTGTTTTCCTCTGTTTATCTAGTGCATGTATTATTTCCTTTAACCCAATGGACAAAAACTAATGTCATAGAAATTGGTCAACATTATGTGAACTGAATTATCCTTTAATATTTGATCATCAACCTTTTACCTGTAGCACGCATATGGAGGGACGAGGTGGTCGTGTGAACGATAGTGTGAACAATGAATCACCTGGTCGTTCCTTCTACTATTAAATGTACATCGTCATCAATTCCTATCACTAAAGTCAAAAGACAAACATGCACGAGAGGTAATACTTCTTTTCTCTATTTATCTACTGCATGTATTATTACCTTTAACCCACAGGAAAAAAACAAAAGTCATTAATCAGTATTAAATGCTTGTTCCATGGAGAATGCGGGCTTCGGTCCTGCTGCCTCTCACATGTTAAGCGAGCACTCTACCATTTGAGCTAATTCCCCATTTGCAATGGCAAACACAGGCCTGACACACTAAGTATGTTGGAAAGAAATTGGTCTACATTACGTGAATTAAATTATTGTTTAATTCTTGATCATCACCCTTTTACCTGTAGCACGCATATGCAAGGACGAGGTGGCACGTGAACAATAGTGTGAACGATGAATAACCTGGTCGTTCCTTCTGCTATGAATTGTACAACGATGTCAGCAATTACTTTTTAAAATACATAACACTGGAGATTACGGGCGTCGTTACCGCTGTCTCTGGCATGCTAAGCGAGCACTCTACCATTTGAGGTAATTCAGCATTTGCATTGGCAAACAAAGACCTGACACACTCAGTATTTTATATAGAAATTAGTCTACATTACGTGAACTAAATTATTGTTTAATATTTGATCATCACCCTTTTACCTGTAGCACGCATGCACAGGGAAGAGGTGGCCGTGTGAACGATAGTGTGAACGATTAATCACCTGGTCGTTCCTTCTGCTATGAATTGTACAACGTCATCAATTCCTATCACTAAAGTCAAAAGACAAACATACACGAGAGATAATACTTATTTTCTCTGTTTATCTACTGCATGTATTATTACCTTTAACCCAAAGGAAAAAAACTAATGTCATTAATCCCAATAAATGCTCTTTCTGTGGAGAATGCGGGCGTCGATCCCGCTGCCTCTCACATGCTAAGCGAGCACTCTACCATTTGAGCTAATTCCCCGTTTACAGTGGCAAACAAAGACCTGACACACTCCGTATATTGGATAGAAATTGGTCTACATTACTTGAACTGAATTATCCTTTAATATTTAATCATCACCCTTTTACCTGTAGCACGCATACGCAGGGTCGAGGTGGTTGTGTGAACTATAGTGTGAATAATAAATCACCTGGTCGTTCCTTCTACTATGAATTGTACAACAATGTCAGCAACGACATCAATTCTTATCACTAAAGATAAAAGACAAACATATACTTCTTTTCCTCTGTTTATCTAGTGCATGTATTATTACCTTTAACCCAAAGGAAAAAAACTAATGTCATAGAAATTGGTCTACATTACGTGAACTGAATTATCCTTTAATATTTGATCATCACCCTTTTACCTCTAGCACGCATTTGCAGGGACGATGTTGCCGTGTGAACGATAAATTGTCTGGTCGTTCCTTCTGCTATGAATTGTACAACAATGTCAGCAATGACTTTTTAAAATACTTAACACTGGAGATTACAGCATGTATTACTACCTTTAACCCAAAGGAAAAAAACTAATGTCATAGAAATTGGTCTACATTATGTGAACTGAATTATCTTTTAATATTTGATCATTACCATTTTACCTGTAGCACGCGTACTCAAGGACGATAATGTGAAAAATGAATCGCCCTGTCGTTCCTTCTACTATGAATTGTACGTCATCAACTATCACTAAAGTTAAAAGACAAACATACACGAGAGATAATACTTATTTTCTCTGTTTATCTACTGAATGTATTATTACCTTTAACCCAAAGGAAAAAAAAATAATGTCATTAATCCGTATTAAATGATTTTTCCGTCGAGAATGCGGGTGTCGATCCCGCTGCCTCTCACTTGCACCATCAGCATTCCAATGTAAGAACAAAGTAAGCCCAACCAGCCAATCGTGAGCGTCTTACATTGCGGTGGGCCAATCACGTCCCGAGCTGGTGGCTTACTTTGGCTTACTTTTGACCAATTACGTTCCATCTTCTAAAAAACTTTATAAACTCTCGGAGCATCTTGGAGAGCTGTCTTTCATTGACATCCATCTGTACTACGTTTGCGAGCGGTAAGTTTAAACATTTTTCTTTTTTAACACCTAAACGTATGACAGATTCTAGGTTTATCCTGTTGTTTGCATAACTTTTTTATTAAAAGCAACATCACGTAGCGTCAAGTGCATATAAATCATTGGACTTGTTTATTAGAAATATTTAATACAAAGTTTTTCTGTAATGTACCCGTTTTATCTGTGATTTATGGAGGTTGTGCCACAGTATGTGTAAGTGCTATTTCGATCACGGTTATGATCATAATTCTATGAATCATCAAATATGCACGTCTAATATTTGATATTGTCAACCACCCCGCCAGAAATAAATAAATAAATACACAGAAATTACTCTTGATATTGTAACAATAAGAATATACCAACTAGTGCTATTTTTTGTTATTAATACATTTTTGGCATTTTTGTTAATATCCAAAATAATTCATAGGATTTATGTCTCGCCTAAAAACGCGGTTTTGTTTGGGTGCTTAATGCTGTGGGTACCTCAACAGAGCTAAAAAATAAGATGGTAGAATATCTGATAATGAATTCTACTGTTATTTAGTATTGCTTCAGAGCAGCAGTGAATGCATAGTCAATAAATGTTGCTCATTTGTAAGTTGTTTGAAGCTGATTTAAAATGACAGAGGTCCAGTGTAATAATTGTTTTATTATTTCAAACAATATTTATATAAATAACTTTGGGTTTATGTCTGTTTCCTTTCAGATTATGTATGCACACCCCTTGTTCCGTAAAACTCCTCAGGGTCGGCTCCTCATGGGGCCAACTGAGGAGGCAAATAGGAGTGAGATTGTGGTGCCAGGGAGGGCCCGGCGTAAGGAGGAGGTTCTGTCCGAGGTCACTGCCTTTGTGAGGCAGTCCACTGACGGCTGCCAGTGTGAAGGCCCTGTTGGCACGGGGAAAGCATTTGTCCCCTTCATAGCTGGCACAAAAAATAATGTCGCCAGCCAAACCCTGTCATCCCTCTCTGTCTGAGTCCGCTGCCCGGAGATAGCTCTTTACCTGTGGTGAGCTTCAGTTAATGCACACAGATGTGTCGATGATGTGTTGGTGACATGTGCTTAGTTCTGTATTATTTTACAGTCACTGCTGCTGGGGAATTCTTTGAGGAGGAAGATAATCAGGAGATGGTGACTGTGGCCTCGCAAGCTGAGGAACAACTTCCTCAAGGTATGTAAATACCAAACAATGTTTTACAAATAATTCTGTGATATAAAATTTTTAAATGACACAAAATGTTCTTTTATGTTATTGTACAGAGAATTGGCACTGATAGAGTGTCAGTCTACGTTTACTCTTCAAAGCAAAAAGGGAATTTGAAGGTGTATGTGAACTTTTTTTATTTCATTTTAATCCTAATCACTGACTAAAGCTCCTTCTTGTCATCTCACATGTCCCCCGCTCCCCCTGGAATAAGTGGCTGCAGAATGTTGTAGTCAGAGGTGCTCATAGTGTTTGCACTGCTTTGCTTCACACTTGGCTGATCCCATCTCACCTATCTTCTTGTATTTGACAAAACGGTGCTTGGATGAAAATCAGAATGATAATCACTGCTTCCTTCCATAACTTAACTGTCTCATCGTCATACTGCCTTTCTACTAAACATCATGCTTTGCACTAAATGTTGTAACCTTAGTAGCTGTCTAGCAGTGCTGAAAATGACATGTGGCTACAATCTTTCCTTAACAACAGACTAATTGTGCTTTTTTTCACTTCAGTCGCTGCTGCCTCAAGAGGCCCTGCTCCTGACCCCGTTCCTCCAGCACTGTGGACTCCTGGCCCCGTGTTCCAGCCACCTGCAGAGCTTCCTGCACACTGGAAGGAGCAACTCCCATCCTTCCAGCAGGACTGGATCAGGAAGAGTCTGTTCGGGGCTGACAAAAAAACTGGGAAGCCAGAACTTATGCCACATCCCAACTTCTGGTGGTACTCTCCCATTGTATTCCCATTCCCCGCCATTGGCATTCATATTTTTCTTGCTTTGTTAAAACCAAGCTTCAATTGAGTTTCTGTTTGAGATTTTATGTGGTGGAAAAACACAAAATAGGGCATAATTGTGAGGTGGAAGAACAAAGGTACATGGTTTTCAAATAGTTTTTTCACAAATAAATAGGTTACAAATGTGGCTTGAATGTATTTTTGTTTTTACTGTGATACCCCTAAAATATCCAGTGCAATCAACTGTCTTTATTGATCACCTAATTACTTAATTGAAGTACAGCATTTAAGGCATCATACAATAATTTAATCTGTTAACTGTTTTGTTGATAATATATAAATTGGGGCAAAAAAGTTTTAATTCAAAGTTTGCATACTCTAACAGAAACATTATTAGAAATAGCATACCCAAACTCAAAAAATGTGCAACTGAGAGGACATTTTTTTTTTTTTTTCTAGGTATTTATTCTAGGTGATCATTTAAAATGCATAAAATGTGCCAGAATATTGGGAAGTAGGACTTGTGATAACTCTTCTTTGTGCACCTAGGATGCAGCATTGTGTCACTCCAATTCTAGAACAGCTTCATGCATGGGGTAGGAGACATTGTCCGACAGTGATGTTAGTTTTGCTAGAGTTCTTCGTTCTCCCAGCACCTGCACTGGGTCGAAGAGGCATACTAGGACAGAGCTGGCATTCATGATGATCTTATCCAACTAGTTCCTCTCAGCTGTAGATAAGCTGGTGCTCCAACATACTACACTGTAAAACATGGTTGATGGCCACCACAGAGTCAATAAAGGTCTTCAAGAGCTCTCTCTGAAGAGTGTATGATTAGATTTTGCTTAATAACAATGCCTAGGATGCTGTTTCTACTAGTGGTGGAGCAATACAGACCTACATGCCTGCATCCTTTGCTGTTGCAGGCAGGGTTGTTGCTCTGAGAGGATATATTGAAACCGTGCAATGTTAATCAACTTAAAGCTGCAAAAACAAATGGGAATTTATTATTTTCTATAGTGTGTTTAAAAAAGAAAAATCTAAATTATGCTGCAGTTTATATATAGGCTACAGTACCTCGTCATATTTTTCATATTCTTAAAGTAAGCCTAAGAACTGGTCTAACCAGTAGAAATTAAAAGTACTCTGCATGCTTATGTCATCATGGAAGAACACAATGCACCGTGCCAGCATATATAGGAGTTGCTCAACATTTGAATACTGGAAATTGTACTCTAGAAAGTGGTGCACACTAGTCCCAGGATGATGGAGGAAAATTACCAGTACCTTGTTTTCTTTAAGAATAACTATGTTCTCTCAGATCAAAAAAAGAAGAAAATAGAAGTATATTTAAGTGTTCGGCGCAAATCAGGTGGAGGAGAATGCGGACCACTGACAACTGTGGGTGATAACATCTACTGTGTAGCTTTCAAAGATCAAAGAGGTACTGTAAAATACAATACATTATCAGTATCTGTTGTAACTTGCTCTTTTTCACTGTAAAATGGTTTCAATCTTATAAAATCTTTTAACAAATTCACAAAATCACACATATAAGAACTTATGAGCAGAGATAATATACAGATTTGTTATTCTATAAATTTTTCCTATCAGGAGTTTTGTTTTTTGCCAACCAATATGTTATGTTTTTACATTTCCTGATTGTTTTTCACCTGACCGTACAGCTGTGCACACACACTTTTCTCTTTTCCCAGGCAGTGCTTATAATTGCTCAAAGCAGGTCTTGTTTAACACTGTAAATATTTGTATTGTAGATCAACAAGAAGTCCTAAAAAAATACCAGCACACAGTAGAGCTGTCAGATGGTCCTCTACTGTTTCTTGTCACAGATGGCCCACCAACTTCCATCTCTCCTAACAACACTTTCTCTACAGATCCAGTAGAGGTTAGTGAAACTTCATATTTAACCTCTTTGCACTTGTTTTCTTTCTCTATTGTGGATGGTGAGGAAACAGTGTGACTGAACAGAATATATCTGTCTACAATTTCATGAGACTTTTGTTATATTTAGAGCTGGTTGGTTCAACTGGTCAATGTTCACGTTACCATCAGAGTGCTTTAGGCAGGAGGTTGCCTCCATCTAATCCTGAACGTGAACTTAGTAACTATATGGATGTAGGTAATGAAAAGTTACTTAATGGTCAAGCACAGCACACCAGAGATGAGGTCACAGTATGCAACACAGTAGGGAGTGGGTCTAGGGAGGTCAGGAGAGGCTGTTGTGTTTATGTTTTTCAACCAAAACGTTAAGTGGGCATCTTTGGATATATCTATTTTTCCAACAGTTGTATCTGATACCTTTTAAGAATAATTTATATAGTTGATATGTTTGATATAGTTGATATAAAATGTGACTTTTTTTACAGCAGAGTCCTATAACAAAATGCAGCAATTATGTCCAGCAGAATACCGACAGTACTGGATCTTGTTCCAATTCCCTCACTAATGGTATGTTAACTCTACTTGTTACTCCTTCCTGGTAGAGCATTGTTGGTCTCCAAAGTGTACATACAAAAAAGCCTGGCTGATATGACTTAAAAAAATGACAAAATTAAATAAATAAAAAACCAAAAGAAAGCCTTAAATTGGACGTAGACTGTTTGGAGGTTGACAGCATCTTGACGGACGGCAAAGAATTTACAATAAATTTGTGCTTGTTTCTCATTTCTGTAGGTCAACTTTTAACGCAGGCAAACATTTTTATTTAATGCAAAACGTTTAGTAACAATGGATATGGATATTGGATAATGGATATTACTCGCAATTCAAAGAGAACCGGGAACTGATTAAAAAAAAGAAAATCGGTATATAATCAAACAGATTTTGACATGCTTGATGTTGTCTTTCAGACTTCACCAGAAGAATTGTGGTCTTGGGAAAGACAGGAGCTGGGAAGAGCAGCCTTGCCAACACCTTACTTGGAGAGAAGGTGTGTGGAACAGACGATTCTCCAACATCTGGAACAAGAAAATGTCAAGCAGCATCAGGAACAGTCAATGGAAAAAGCATAAAACTCATTGACACTCCTGGATTTTTTGACACAGTGAGGTGTGAGACAGAGATGAAGAAGGAAATCATGAAGTGTATTATTGAGAGTGCTCCTGGTCCTCATGTTTTTATGATTGTACTTAGTGTAAGCAAATACACACTTCAGGAGAAGGAAATCATAAATAAGATGACTGAGTATTTCTCAGATGAAGCTCTGAAATTTGCCACAGTGCTTTTTACCCATGGTGACCAGCTGCCTAAAGAAACAACAATTGCGGAGTTTGTCCGTAAAAGTGAAGATTTAAATGAATTAATCGAGAAGTGTGGCAAACGCTGCAATGTTATTGATAATAAATACTGGAAGAATAACCAGGATGAATACCGGAGCAATGAGTTCCATGTAAAAGAGCTTCTCAAAACAATAGACAAGATTATAGAGGAGAATGGTGGTGATCACTATACCCACAAGGTGCTGGAGAAGGTGAACAAAGATTTAGAACAAGAGCAAGAGCGCTTAAAGCAAGAATCTCCAAATCTTTCACCGGATGAGATCAAAGAAAAGGCTAAAGCTGTGGTCCAAGAGAAGTGGTCACATTATATTTTGAGAGTCGGAACTGACGTGTTGTTAAAAACATTCCTAGGTGGGGGCATGATACTAATGAAAGAGGAACCAGTACTTGCACTTGGGTTAGGGTTAGCAAAGGCAATTATATCTGAAGTAGGAAGAGCTGGATCAGCAGAAGAAGTTGGGGCAGCTAAAGAAGAAGATAATACAACAGGAGGAACAGCTGCAGCGGAAGAAGATGTTGCTGAAGAAGCAGCATTTGCAGCAGGAGAAGGTGGAGCAGTAAAATAGAAACAGAAGCACCAACCCTCTCTGCTATAGTTGCATCTGTAGTAGATACAGCTCCGAATACTCATGTTCTCATAATTTGTTATTAAACTTGCATGTGGTCTAAAGGCAACTGGGTGCAAATAAAATCCTTTTTCTAAATTCCCATTTATAAGTTTCTTACAGTCTAGGGATTTCTGCTTTGCTTATTAGTTGTTAGCGATTGGGATACAAGTCAGATTATGACTATGTCACATGACAATGATAATCTTTTAAAAACATAAGAAACATTTTATTCTGTTTTAAATTGAATTTTATGCTTCAGTAATAAGTCTACATTCATAGCTGGATTTCCAATTTGTTTTTCTATTTTCAGTTTTAATTTGTAATAATTGTGTAAAATAAAATCTTTAAAATATACAAAACCTTATGTAGTTTTTTGATCATTTTACCTATTTGCCTAAGAGACATTCAGATCTAATAGCCTGGACAACCACACCAATTTGAGGATACCATTGTTTTTAATTTAATTCTTTGAGATTAGGAGGTGGGTCAAGATACATTTCATAGAAACTGTTTTTTAACTGAAAAAGAAAAACTGGTAGATTTGACTGAATGGAAACTTTAAACTAAAAAGCTCTTGGGTGTTGGTGTCACTGTGGTGGAAAGTTACTATTAAACACTTTCTAAGCAGCTTTGTTGAGGATTCAATTTACAAGAGGCTTGCACGTCTTGAAGGGACATTTAAAGGGCACCTTGTTCAACCTGTTTGTCATAACACCTGAATCCAGGTAACACATGTGAATATTGAGGCCTTCAATTGGTCTTCTAAAGTTTTTCATATTGTACATGAGGCCAAGAAGAGTAATAATGTAAAATGCTGTTGCATGCCACATTTAGGTTCTAAGTCTAGTCACATTTTGTGGCTACACTGATAAGGCCCTACGTTTTTTTGTTTTCTTTAGATGTTAAACAATGATTACATACCATCAGCAAAGGCTTCTCAAACCTCCTATTAGACAATCTGTTCCTTTTCGGGGAAAGCACCAATCTACCTAACTGGACAGCCGTTTCACTGGTGTACTGGATAAGGTTGGAGTGCTGTATTTCAAATAAATCTTTTTGAGGTTTGGGAACTGATTCTGAATCTCAAGCTTATATCCTGACCTTAAATTGTCAGTTTTTCTTTTTCTGCTCAAAAGCTTTCTTTTGGATGGTTCTGAACATGAAAAAGGTTCATTTCAGCTTGGAACACATTAGCAATGTCAGTTGCAGGAGCAACATTATGACACTGTAGTCAGAAGCTCCTTCACATCTTCTCACCTATTCTCATTTCTCAGCCATCGAAGGCTGAACCTGGGACAAGTGGCCCCTACAAGAAGTCCTTCTTGGCTATCCAGTACAGCATCAAAACGAGTCTTTATGGGCTGTAAAATACAATACAACTTAGAAAATATTTATCACATCATAAAATCTGCTATTTTAATGTTTTTGTGGACTTTACTGACCTAAACCATCTCATGTCCTATTAATACTGTATGAGATTTAATTTTGGCTGAGGTTATTTGACCTCTTTATTTTAATCTTCTGTTGATTAATAATGATCAACATCCCTGATATCAAACAGGGGATGAATAATTGATCTTTTATTATATTCTATTTTCTTTATTGTACACACTGCTTTAAACAGAGTGTAACACCTGCCCACCATGAATGGCATATTAATTTTAACCAATCAACCAGAATCAATTATCAAATAATAATCTTACCTTTACAATGACATCTGGAAGGCTGGCTGTCATTCTAGAGAGGTCATCTTTCAGGGCAAGTGTCTTTGACATCAGGCTAATGATTCTGGAAAAGGCCTCGAACAGTGTATTCCACCTGGTGGATGTGAGCACCTTTAGCTTCCTGCGACTGACCTTCTCTACCTGTTCAGATGTTTGTCAACATCACTGGTTGAAATCAGGTTGTGTGCGACGCACATCTCTAGTATGGAGGGAGGCTAAACTGTCCATTACCAGATGCGGTTGAAAAAGCTTCGATGACATCTGTAAATGTTAGTTCCTCATCATCACCATCTACATTTCAGATTCAGACTCCAAATGACAGGCCTGAGATGCTCTGAATGCTTTGGAAAAATTTGATGCATTATCCTTTACAGTGGCAGCAACGTTACCATGCAGTCTGTTGGGGATGTTTGATTCTGTGGCCTTTTGTAATCCTCTTTGCTGCCCTAACTGAATATATTTGCCCTAGTTGCTTATCTGCGCACTGCTCACTGCTACAGCTTACACAACATAACTGTTGATATCGCATAAGATGCAACACATAGCCAAGGATAAATTGATACAAGAGGATGACACCCTTTAGGAGGGTTAAGAACAGGCATGGATAAAAGCAGGACTCACACTCCATTCTTTGCTTCTCTTGGTTCATACCTTTTTTTTTTTCTTTTTTACTGTGTCCTGTCCAGCTGAGTAGCACTCAGAATTGTTGTCTGACTGCCAAGAAAAAGTCCAACAGATTTACTTTCACAAGTGGAGCATTACAGCTAACACTTTAAAGCTTTGACATTCATAAAAATAAACTTTTTCAGAAACTGCTTTGGGATTATTTCAATTGTTACGGACACAGAAACGGAAAGGAAAATAAAGAAGCACGAAAGAGAGAAAGGGGGTGCAAAAAGGAAAAGAGGAGAGAAGAATAGAATGGAGGAAGGAAAGAAAGATGAAGAGAATACAAGATAACAATTCAATTCAATTCAGTTTATTTATATAGCGCCAATTCACAACACATGTTGTATTTCTGCTTCTATATCTGCAGAAATGTTCGTATTACCAGGTTTTTTACAAAAAGGTGCAGAGTACTTATGAATGCAAGATTTATTTAGTGGTAAATGCAGTTCAATATAGAACATTTGTGTATCTGTTAACACCTGAATCTAAACACCTGTGGGTCTGATCGTGAGCGCGCATGTGCATACTAGGTTTCTTCATAAAAATATGCCATAGTGAGTGTGAGGAGCCACAGACCTGCCCCCCCTGGACCCGGGACAGATACAAAGGAGGTCCGAGCCACAGACATCCAAAGGCCCCCAGACCACAGGAACCCAAGGAGAACCACCGCCAGGACAGGAGCAGGGGAGAATCCCAGGGGAACCATCCAGAAGCCACAATGCAGAAGTCCCAGGGAGCAGCAGCGACGAGCCCACAGGCCCCGCCGGCAGATATCTACGCCCGAGCAGATCCAGCCATGGACCCAGAGACCCGAGACCCCGGGACATATCACTCCCCAAGCAGAGGCCAGACCGAGCCAGGGGCCAGGGGCAAGAGGCAAAGAAGGATGCATTGAAGGAAGGCCTCTCGGTTCATCCCTAAGATTGGTTGAGGGGAGCACGGTACCAAAGGTGAATGTCACTCTGTATCTGTTCAGTTGTACACTCTGTACACTGATCATTTTGGCATTAAATCTTGATTTTATACTTAACCATTTCTCATTATTTCACAAGGTAAATACTTTGCTGGTTTTACTGATTGGGTCTCGGAACTGGAGAGAAACGGACCCGGTCGTGCACAGGGAGGAAAGAGAGCAAAAACTCCCATTTTACAACAAGTCCAAATGATAAGCAGATGTTTTTAGGCTCTGCTCCAATTAATTTATAAGTGTGCCTGCCTCTAATTCTCTTACATGCTAGAGAAGCCTTGTTGCACAATAAGCTGGAATGAATCCAATGAACTGTTATACCCATTACATTTTGATTATTCACCTTGATGTCAGCAGTGGTGGAAACAAACTCTACCTCTTTGACCTTGTAACCTTCAAATTAGTGTCCATTATGTCATATTCTCTCTCAAGGTATCCTGGAAGTGACTTTCTCTGCGGCAGCTTGACACTGTTTTTGGTCAGTATTTTTTCTGCAATGCGTCTGAATTATTCAGAGTCTACAGTAGAAAAGGGCAACATGTTCTTGACAATATAGCCAGCCACGAGCTTCTTGAGTTTAGTCCAACACTAATTCCTGTCACACTTAAGTCTATTTCACCTGTTTAGCAGGAGAGGGGCATTCTGAGGTTTGCCCAGGGTAATTGGATGTGTTGTCCGCACTGGTGATGTCAGTGGGGGGGATCTTTCTTAATGAGTTTCGCATTCCTCTGCCAACTTCATAGGTGCTTTAGCAGATTTGAGGAAGAATTTTCTTCTGTAGATAAAAGTTATCTTCCCACACAAAGGGTACAATGGACACCAATGTTTTTGTCAGTTTTTACCAAGTCAAGCTCAAAGTAATGTTGGTACTTCCAAGCATTAAACGTAGTATGGTCCTGCTCTGTTGATGTCACTCACCTGTAAGTTGGTTTACTATTAAATCTTTCTCATCTAACAACTTAACAAGGAGGACATTACTCTGAAGGCAGGCAGAAGCTCATGACCAACTTCTGGAACATCTGATGGAGCTGACATCAGTGCAATGCTGTGACATGTCAAAGCCTTCATTGAACTAGGCAAATTGAAGAGATCATTCCTGGGTGGAGTGGTCTTGTCAGATCTGGTTTACTTCCCACTACCACATGGACGTTTTAAGGAAAATTGATTAATTTATTGTATATTTTAGATCTTTAGATGAAAAAGTAGTTCATCGAGAGAAAGGATGTTGCAACTACTGTATATTATAAAAATCAGTAGTTGAAGGTATATTTGCAAGTCATATAGTGCAAGCAACAGTATTAAGAGTATGTATTTATAGATTTTGTTTTTTCATGTGGACATATTTAAGTCACATTGTTACAGGAGGATTGCATTTTCCTTTACAGTAAAAACAAGAAAGAAGGAGCTATAGTTTTGCTAACGTCAGAGGGGGGAAAAATGCTCTGAAAGTCCTTTTTTGTATTGTTGCTTCATAATTTGAGTTGTGCACCGTTTGAGGTTTTTCTGGATTTGTTACATCACTGTACATACAACTGAAACTAGATTCTGATACAATGGCAAATTGAGCTTTGTGCTAACCCTGAAAATCCTGCTCATTCTGTCAGACTTGTTGCTTTTATGAACACGTTCCACACCCCTAACACAGCTTGGCAATTATTGCTTTAAACCTGTTTACCTGTTTTACTTGACCCTTCCGTGGTCCCGACTCAGAGCCTTAGAGACTCAGAGCGAGGCAGTTATCACGGAGGCGCGAGACAGATCCCCAAAAGCAAGACATAGAGACAAAATAAATAAATAAAACATAGGCGGGGTCCATTCGACCACCTTGGGACAGCGGGGAGGGTTGAGGAAAAAGAAATGCAATAAAAGCATAGCCAGGGTCTACCTCTGGGACAGCGGGGAGAACTATAAATATATAAGTAAATAAATATATAGTAAAATAATATAAATAAATATCTACACCACCTAAACTTCCAGGGTGTGATGGGTTGTAATACACCTTTTAATGGATCTGTTCTTTTCTCATCTCTTTCTCTTATGGACACTGCTTAAGTATTGACAAGAGCAACTCAGAGGATATAAATTTATTCACTCAATCACAAGATAGCATACATGAGAAGGTTCACTCACTTTAATAATAAGTCTCCAATAGAGTACAGTTCTCTTATTCAATAAACTTGCTGCATGAATTCTATATGAACATTCCAGTTCATACAAGACAGTCTCCAATACTGTTTTCACACTCTGATCCTCTGCTTTTATGCTTCGTGGTATCAGCAGATTCTGGATAGCGGGAATGAGCTGCGCAGTTCGGAGTCGATGCATGATGGGGCCATAGTGGAGATGATAATAATCCTCATCCACAGCATCCAGACATTAGTGTTGATTTTGGCTGAAGTGATATATTTCACAGCTGCAGCTTTCTCTGTGGAATTTCAGATAGGTAATGTTGAGCAGATGAAGTAACGCGGTTCTCACTGTGGAGACATCCATCCATCGACTTCATCCTGCTCCTGTGAAGCTTGTGGAAGTTACCAGTAGCTGGAGGCCTCAGTATCAACCTCGTCCACTGGTCCTGTATTGCTATCAACAACACTCTCCCCTTCCTCTTTGATATCTTCATGCAAGGTACTTAATTAAGAAACTTGCTCGGAGATGGTGCTCCGATGAAAAGGATAAGGAGGACGTAGAGTAGAAGATGGGGGATGGAGGGTGGTACGGACCCATATTAGAGCTTCCAGAGGAGTCAGGATAGAATACGGCCTCCCCATGGTCTCCTTGGTGTAAATAACAAACCTTGTAGTAATAACCTTGTGTGTGTGTGTGTGTGTGTGTGTTCCTGTCTTGGCATCACAGTGAGAACCAATTTCCTGATTTCACCATCAAATTGAGGACCATTTGTACCAAAGTGAGGACATTTTGCTGGTCCTCACGACCTATTTTGCTAACAGTTAGGTTTAGGACTAAGATGTGAATTGAGTTTAGGTTAAGGTTAGGATTAGGCATGCACTGGTAATAGTTAGGTTTAGGCTTATTGTCAGGGTTAGGGCATAGAAAAGGTTGAAAATGACTGAAAATCAATGGAAGTCAATGGGAGTCAACACATGGTCCTCACTACATATAGTAAAACAAGAGTGTGTGTGTGTGTGTGTGTGTGTGTGTGTGTGTGTGTGTGAGTGAAATGACACAATATGAAACCAGTATATGGGGTGTATGGGAATACATTTTTATTCTCGTTTCTTCGGAATACTCTTATGTGCAAGGTCACAAAGAAATACGCGGTACAAGGCAATGTCCTGACAGACCCTCAGAGCACCTCTCACTCTCCACTCGGAGGCTAATGATTAAAACATTAAAAAAGCGAACAAAAAAACCCCACAAAAAACTCATTATGTGAGCCATGGAGACACTCTGTTCCAAGGGACAGCCTCGGAACACTTTCCTGCAGCCACACAGTACAAGGAGCACTCAACGCGTTTATTTTCCAGGATTACTTTGCTCTGGTCATCCCATGATGTTAGATGAGACATGTTTAACCTTTTGCACTGCGTGCATCGTGAGGCCCGCAAGCACCTTCGACAGGACCTCTGGTGGACCTCCAGCTACAAATGAATCCATCCTTCCTGGATTGTGTAGACACAAGTGTCCGGGTTGTCGAAGTATACTCTACCATTATGTAAAGCTTGCGCATGTACATTACACATTATTCAATTCAATTCAATTCAAAGATACTTTATTGATCCCCGAGGGGAAATTAGAATTCCAGTACAACCCATCCAAACATACATCATGACACAAGACAAGGGAGACGGGTCACCGAGGCTTTGCTGCCCACTCACAGGCGCTGCCCTTGTTAGATGAGAAAAGAGGCCACATTAGGTAAGTAGAGGGAAAAACAAAATCATATTTCACACTTTATCCTTAGCAGGATACAGTTTGAGATTGCAAAAAACCTCAGCACAAAGAAGCAACAAGTTGACAAAACAACATCATGCTGGGAACGGTGAAGGTGGTGTGAGGGGGTGCATATGTTTATCTTGAGCATGTGTGTGTGCAAGTAAGTCCATGAAGCACTGTCACAGAGGCCATTGTCCTTGATGGTTCGTTGGAATGTTCATCAACCGGCCAAGTTCTGAGCAGGTCCACAGGTGTCCTCAGGGAAGGGAGGGGGGCAGAGGGAGCAGAGCGTCATGTTTACATAACTTCCAGGAGAAGTTGAAGATAGGCCGCGCAGGGGAGCCAGATTCAGAAAAACAATAATTTTTTTGGTTAGGCTGACTCTTCATTTTCCGTCAGCCTTGAGAGTCTCACTGGTGCTTCTCAAAGGCGAATCCAAACAGCCAAATTCCTGGTCTTTCTGCCAGATCCATGCGAACAACTTTCTCCAAGATTTATACCATTTCACCCCTGAGTCCAGGAACCGCAACCTGCCTGCGATCCTGTATAAGGATCACATCCAGTCTGAGATTCAGCTCACGTAACATCTCAGTCTGAGTGTTGATCGCTCTGAAGATCCCATCACACATGCCAGGCAGCCTTACAATGGCCAGAACAGCTGCTGACATTCTCCGAATTTCTCGATATGCCAGGTAACCGCTGACTCCAAAAAGCAGAAATCCTGATATCAAACATCCAATTATATACACATCTTCCACATCCTCGACTGACATTATCGACAAATACACAATCCTCCACTTCTGCCAGGAGTCCATCGTGTATCCGGAGAAAAATGTCCCGTCCGGGGAAGCGGGCTCTCCCGACCCCTGTCTTCTCGTCGAGCAAATTTGATCAATTGCATTGAGAGACCAGCTGACCAAATCCATATTTTGGAAGAATTTGGAAGATGTGCAAAAAGAGGCTCCAAAAAGACAAAACACAGAGCTGAAGCAGGGCAGATATGGGAGGGGTGCAGGAGACAGAGGAAAAGCGTCCACCTCCACCGAGAGCAGGAAAGTGTACATGGCTTCAATAAAAAGTCGTTTGAGACTTTTTTTACGATTCACTCTGGAGAGTCAGATCAGTTGTATCGGTTAGGGCTGACTCAGTCCTGTCCAGTTCCTGAGACCACGAAATAAAGAGAGAAAACTCCCAAATAATAAAAAGAAATGTATTAAATAATATTAAAAAAACAGACATGAAGTTCGAAAACATCTGCACACACGGCAGCACGGAGGCCCGCAGGATATGCATACGTATTTGCGATAGAGACAGCAGAGCGAGCTGGTCTTGCGGTGCTTGTTGCGGGGACACAAGCACCTCTTCCTATTTCTCTTTTTCTCGTCAGCAGCAGCATGTTTCTGCCCTTCTTGGGCACGTAGGAGACGAGAGGAGCGCAGGGCATAAAGAGCAGGTCATGGAGAGCGCAGCCCCGTCCCTGACAGAGAAGCGTGAGAGCTTTTATGCACGATGCCCACCAGGGTCAGGCTGCTGCTGCTGTTGTTCTTGTTGCTGTTGCTTCCTCCTCCTTCGGCAAGCAGATGGTCCATGAACCAATACGAGGTGAAAAACGTTGCACGTCATGTTGCGTGCCCCGAGTCAGGTCGAGCAGCGCGCACATCCCCCTAGGGGCCTCGGGCACCAAGCGGTTTCCCCATGTACACGCTTAACCTCCACGTGTAGCTGGACTTGGCATCGCAGGCAACCCACAGCTTGATACTGTACTTGCCCGGCTTGCTGGTTATGTACTGGTGGAAGGGGTATAGTCCTGGAAGAGGGCAGACATAGGGAGAGGAGAAGAGACAGGAGAGGAGAGGAGAGGAGACAAAAGAAAAAGTTACAATTGAAAATAAATAAAAATGAACCATATCTCACTCAAACACAAAATAAAATCGAAAAAGATGACCACCACAAACACACACACAAAACAAACCTCTGAAGGGCACCAGACATTCGTCCACGGTGACCTCCTGACCTGGCAAGTACATGGTAGATCACTCGTCCGCTCTTCGTGTCCCGCAGGCTTGCCGCAGACTCTCCTTGAGGACGAAACATGCCGGCCAGGAACAGTAGGCCCATGAAGGCGCGCAGCTCCACCTCGTCCGGGGCAACTACCGCTGTCTCCACATCTCCTGCCCAACCCCCTTCTCCATGGCCTCAAGCACCAGGCGCTCCACCTCGAGCAAGTAAAACACCCGGAAGGGAGAGAGCATGTCTCGGTCCGTCTCAAGGGCCAGCGTGTGCAGGTGTTGGTCCCCTCCGGTGCAGCCCGGCATGAGAAAATCGGGAGCCTGATCGAGTTGTGCTGCGACAGCGGAGCTTGCAAGACTCCGAGGAGTCAAGGTAGGAGTCAGCTGCTGCTGCCGCCCCTGCTGCTGCCCCTGTGTTATGGCTGGAGGCCGTATGTGTGTGTTGGTGTGTTTTGTTTTGTACCATCATCAACAGACTGGCCAGCCGATGTCGCTGTGGAGCGCCGTTTTCCTCCGTTTCTGATGGGATCGGATTTCTTCTGCCCTCCTACTGGACCTTCGCTGGTTGATCTCTTCTTCGCTGATTACTCTCTTCTTGCCTGGATACTCTCTTCTTCATTGTTCCTGATGGACTCGGATCTCCCGGGACGCTTTTCACTCCTCCTGCTGGACGTCTCCGGGAGTTCATGTTGGACTATTCATTTCCTGGTTCTTCCAAATTCGTCGCCAATCATTGAAGAGATCACTCTATATAAACTCTCTGCACCTGCCACTAAGGGCAGCTGTGATTTAGAGTGGACAGCTCGCCACCTCTGACCTGGGTGTCTTGAAACATTAGCTACTTGTTGATTAACTTGCTTGGTTTTTTTTTTTTTGTTTGTTTGTTTGCTTACCTGTTTGCTGGTCAGCTTGTTTGCTTTGTTGGGAATACTTTTCCCACTTGACTCTGAGGAGTTTGTTTAAAGCTTGTTAAGCTTTATCTTGAATTGATTGTTTGTTTTGTTGTTAGCTGGGACTCTTTGCTTTAAGTAACGGTTGAGTTTCCTTGTCCCTCATTTTAAGAGATTATTTTGTGTTAAACTACTGGTTGTTGGATATTTTGTTTAAATTTATGGTTATTGTGTATTTTGGGTTTTACCCCCTTTTATTTTCAAACGGTTTGTACTTTGTTAAGTACCCTCCTTTTGTTTGTATTTTGTTACAAATAACAGAAACTGAACTGAAAAGCAAAAAATTACTCTCATTCACAAAACACCTGGTTCAAATGTTTACTTCCCCCTACCCCTAGACCGAGTGGGGTCGTAACACCCTGCTTCTACTGCGAGCACAGGTGAGAATACCATTGTATTTTGCCATTTCTGGAAAGGAAACAGGGTGTAACAGTCTCCTCTGTATATTGGCTTTTGTCTTCTTTTTTTTTTTTTTCTTCTTCATCTTCTTCTTCTATGTCTTGTTCGTGTTCTTGTTCTCCTTCTTCTTCATCTTCTTCTACTTCATTGTCTTCTTCCTCTTTTGGTTGTTGTTCTTCTTTTTCCTCCTCCTCTTCTTCTTCGACTGATACATCGTCTGTTCCTTCCTCCTCCCCCTGCTCCTCTCCCTGTTCCTTGGCTAATCACGTTGAGTTGCTTTGTCGTTCTCATACGTCCTCGGTGTTGTGATCATTGTGGTCATAGTTGTCAACATCATCAACGCAGTCCCAACTGCCTCCGCCGGCGTAGTCTTCCATGTCGTTGTTGACCCCCTTCTCCTCTTCCTTGTCATCTTCGTGATCATAGCTGTTGACATTGCAGTCGCCACCACCACAACAGTCATCATGGTCGTCATCTCTATCACCGTCCTCGTCATCATCATCATCCTCCTTGTCCCCTTGCCTGTCCGCGTGTTCCCTTAATTATTCTCCTTGTACTCATAGCCTTTGTCATAGCCTTTGTCTCATAGTCCTTCGCCCTTTCGTTTCGTCCTTCTCCTCTGTTTTTGTCAAGCTTAATCGGTTTTTCCACCACGTTCGACTAAGATCGGGTGTTGCAGGAGGTGGATGGGGAAGGGGAATGGGAGGATACGGATAAACAAAACGAGGAGGAGGAAAAGAAGGAGAGGACAGAGGAGGAGGAGGAGAAAACAGAGGAGGAGGACGACAATAATCAGGACGAGGATGCCGAGGACAACTGGGATGACGAGGGTTACGAGGAGGTGTGGGTAAAAGAGAAGGTGAAAAAGAAGGAAAACAATGACTACGATGACCACAAGGACGGCGACCAGGATGGCGAAGTGTACAAGAAGGTGTAGAAGAAAGAGAAGGATGAGCACAAGCGCTGCGAGGACGGCCAGGGGGTACCAAGAGGAGGAGGAGGAGAGAGAGGTGGCGGAGAAGAAGATGGAGAAGAATTGCCCCTTTTCCACTGGCTTGATTTGGCCAGCTCAAAACAGCTCCACACGGCTCTGCATGTTGTGTGTTGCATTTCCATAGACCCGCTGAAGGGAACACCCCCTAGAGGCGCGGCTTTAAATTATTGTGTGTCGTGATGAATAACCGCGAATTAAGCACTGCCGCGATGTGTGGTGAAAACATTGGCCAGCCATTTGATCGGCTATATCAGCAAACACCTTTTAATTCCTTGTCGCCCCATCCAGCTGCCGCTGAATATTACAGTCTCGCCAAGAAAGGTTGCACCTCGTCGTTGCTCCAAGGGGTGACTTTTCCCGATAACTGTCCGGACTCCGTCATATGTTTGTCTCACTAGCTTGAATGCACGTTTGAAAATTGCGGTTGTTTTTTTATGCTGGGCGACTCTTACGGCTTATCCAAAACTCATTACTTATGGATAGAAATCAGAGCTGTTCTCTGGTGTTGTGATTATGGGCTAAAAGCCTTTCATAATTACAATTAGTAAACTACCATTAATAATTAATAATTATTAGCTTAAAACCATGCTAAATGTAAGTTTAATCAACCACTTCACCGAAGGTGGGGGAACTTTGCCCTTATTTTGACAAATCCATCACTCTTGCTCAAAATAAACACAAACACTTTCTCTTTATCTACGTGAACATTTATTAAATCAACAGCCCTGAAACACTTTGCTATTCTGATTCAATAATCTTCACCTAATCAAGCATGCAAAATTCTACACAAAAAGGGGTAAAATAAAGATTTGTTATGTGTCCGTAATGAACTCAAGGACGGCCTGCTTCTCCTCCTTTGTCAAAATGGGAAAAATATGAAGGACCGTCAGCAGTCGACTGGAGCAAAAAAAGAGGAAAATTTAATCTCCTTGGAAAACCTTTGTGGTTTTTTGTGTGTCAGGTCCACGCCTTCGATCGATAAGGTAAACTTAGTAGTCCTCCTATCCCAGTAAGCTTTTAGCTTGTTGAGCTTCTCATGAGTTTGGCCAGTGAGGAGTATGAATGAAACCCACATGTGAGTTTCTTCTCCAGAATGATACGTGGTTTCTAGTAGGAGTAAAATCAATGGTAGAGCATCTCCCGTGTTCTTATATAGTCCATTGTGACATAATAGCTGCGACGCCCCCTTCCTGTTAACTGCAATTCATGCTGGGAGGTGTGGTAGCACACGATACAGGGAGGTATAGTAGCAGACGATACTGGTAGGTTTAGTAACAGATGATACTGGGAGGTATAGTAGCAAACAAATGGTCCAACAAGGTAAAGGAGCAGGAATAGGATGACTACGAATAACCACAACAACTGGGACAGCGAGGTGTACAAGAAGGGGTAGAAGAAAGAGAAGGATGAGGATGAGCACAAGCACTGCGAGAAAGGCCGGGACAATTTTGAGGGGTAGAAGGAACGACGAAGAGAAGTACAAGGGGCTAAAGGAGAGGGAGAATAATAAGTGTGATGAAGGCAAACAGGAGTGCAAGGAGGAGTAGGAGAAGAATGGGGATATGGACAAGGAAAACCGTTACTTCGAGGTAGCAGCAGGAGGAGGAGAAGGAGGGGAAAGATGAGCAGGAGCATGACGAGGACGACCGGAATTACTCTTCTTCTCAAACACCCCCAAGGTGTAGGAGAAGGAGATGGAGGAGGATAAGGACGAGGACAACCAGGACACCGACGAGGAGTACCAGAAATAGGAGGAGGAAGAAGAGCGGCATAAGGATGAGGACTAAGACAACAAGGAAGACAAACACGACCAGGGCAACCGGGGGGATGCCAAGGAGTACCAAGAGGAAGAAGAGGAGACGACTGGAAGAAGAGACCTCAGCCTGTTCGCCACGCAAGACTTCATCTTGTGCTAGAATGGTCCTTGGTTCAGTTTTGCTCCTAAGTTCTCTTTTGCCTGCTTAGTTCTCTTTAACCCTTTAGATCTCTTTCGCCACATCCTCATCCTCTTTCACCGAAGGAGGTTGGGTTACGAGCATACCGGTTCCGAGAGGTTCGAGGCCTTACAGGGTGTAGGACGCACGCACGCAAGGTGGTGAGGGAATAAGGAAATTAAACATTAATAAGAAGGAATCGAGAAATACTAACCCTATCCGTCCGAATATATACAAGAAATAAACTTGTGGGGGGGTGGAAGTCTCTCCACTACCCCGTCTAACTCCGACAACCGATCCCTCCCTCCAACCCCAGTGGGGTCCACATGACCCCGGGTGTGACGGGGACACAAGAGGGGTTGTATGAGAACACAAAACACGCACAAACACCACTCCCACGGATGGCGCTGGGTGTGAGAAGAACATTCTAGCGGTCCTTGTCACGCGGGGGAAGACGCAGGCAAGTGAAACCGATGGACGTGGGGTCCTTGCGACCCCACCCTCCCGTGTGAGATAGATGCCCCAGGGGTTCCTGTGACCCCCCCTGCTCGCTGCAGCCTGACGTGTGGGAAGACCATGAAAGAGACAGGGGAAAACTCAAGCCAAGTCAAGTCAAGTTTATTTATATAGCGTTTTTCAGCAACAAGGCAATCAAAGAGCTATACATGAGGAAAAACATTACAATGATACAGAAAATCAAACACAGAAAAACAAATCAAATGACATTAATAATCCTTGGGAGTTTAATGGTAAGAGTTGGTTCTAATCCAATCTTTCTAATAGATGTAATTAGCTCATTAAGTCCTCTGTGGTAAATAATTCATCCTGTGCTAGAAGAAAAATTATAATATTAATCCTTGAGGTCGCTGGTATGAGGCAGTTGTGGTCTCATCATTCAAATCACTCACTGAAGTCTAAGTAGAGAAGCTGGGTCACTGGTATAAAACAGTTTTAGTCAAAACGTTTTAAATACTAATAATGTTTGGCTTTCACTGGTATGAAATAGTTGTAACACGATCCTTCTAATAAATCTAAAGATCTCTGGTCATTGATGTAAAAACAGCTTTAGCCCAAATTTTCAAATACTAATAATATTTGCCTTTTGCTGGTAATCCTTCTGAGAAATCTGAAACTCTATGAAAAGTAATGAAATCAGACATTTAGGTTTTAAGTAAGATAGGAGGAAAAAAAATCATATTTCTGACTATTCTTAGCAGAATACAGTCTAAAGTAGTACAAAAAACCTTAGCAGGGGTAAGCAACACACACATAAGTAAAGATTTAGCAAGGGTACAGTGGAATCTTGAGGGTGCGAATGTAAATCTGAGTGTGTTTGCAAGAATTAGACTGTCAACACTGATAGAAGTGCCATTGTCCTTGAGAAGAGAGGTGGAAATTATATCAATCGGCCACATAGTCCTATCAGCACACAGCTGGTAGGGGAGTGCTGGGGAAGAGCTTTGTGTTTATATAATATCCAGAAGATATTTTGTGGATAGCCAGTTAGCAGAAGTTGCCAAGACCACATTGGGGCTCCAGATTTAGAAAAACAATAAATGTTGTGGTTCAGGCAGTTGTGAATTTCCAACTACCTTAAGAGTTTTACTGGTATGTCTCAATTGCGAATCCAAAAAGCCAGGTTTCTGGTACTTTCCGCAGATCTGGAGAGTACAACGTCTCCAAGATTATATCCTTTAACCTCTGAGTCCAACCGTTGCCAGGCTGCGATTCGGTTCAAGAATCGTGTCCAGCTTGCGATTCTGCTCTCTTAACATTTCAGGCTGAATGTTGATTGCTCTACAGATTCTGTGGAAGCTTAAAGCTTTGTTTGATTAGACTAAAAAGTAAGTCATAATTGTTTTTACCATTATAAGATGAATTATGTGAAGAATTGTTCACTGAGTAAACATGCAAGCCTTCTGATAATAGATGACATTAGGGAAAAGTTCATGGCATGATAAATGATCAATGGGCTTGTTGCAGGAAATCTTGTGATATGCTGGCCCCTGCCAGGTCGATTTGACTTGAGAGTTTGCATCCAGATAAGTGATGAAATTGTTATTGTAAAACTGTCACGTATGCCAATTTGATGTTTTCCAGATGTTTGGCTAAATGTGTATTCCTGGAAAAAGTAGAGAAAACAATGTTGTGGATGCCAAGATGTATTATGTAAATGACCCCAATACACACCAATGCTTTGTATCAGTATAAAAACCGTTCCGTAAAGACTGAAGTAGGGAGACTTCTGGAATTTTTGATGAAGATGATTCTGTGCGCTTTTTGAAATATAAAAGTTCCCTCCTGTGAGGGCTGTTTTGAGAGAGAATTTCTCTGAGTTCTGTTTTGATTATTTTAGCTCAGTGATCAGACCGCCCGCTCCTAAAATTCCATCCAACATCGCAGGCAGCTTTGGAATGCTTTGAACAGCCGCCCACGTTTTGCGAATCACTCGATAAGCCTGGTAACCACCAACTCCAAAAAGCAGAAATCCTGTTATCAAAAGTCCGCGACCGAAATCGTAGTCAGGCACACAATATTCCACTGTTGCCAAAAATTCATTGTGTATCCAGAGAAGAACATCTGTCTGGACAAGAGGGTTCTCCTTTATCCTAAATAAATTTGATCAATTACATTGAGAGACCAGCTGACCAAATCCATAATTCACAAGTTTGGAGGATATGCAAAGCGAGGCTCTAAGAAAAATACAGACAAAAAGCAGAAGCAGGGATCAGCAGGGAGGGAGAGAAAGTGCGTGTCTTCCACCGAGAACAATTTAGAAGCTGTCGGTGGAGCTTCTAAATTGGTCCACCCAGGGTCCGTGCGACCACTCCAGGACTGCAGGAAGGTCAAACTTGACACCCATACATGGGCTTTTTTGCAGTTGGGGGAGTATATTAATTTTTGGATTGCATTCTGTATGCTACCTCATATCAGGGCAAACACAATAGCTATGCATAGACTTACTATAGTCAGAGTTTGTTCATTTTAGTGTGTAAAGTGTTAATAAGCCTTCGAGATCCCTTTATTGAGTAAAGGAAATATCATAGGATGGATTTATTACACACATCTTTTTGTTTGCCTATTCTTTCTTTATTGAAAAATCTTGTAAGCTGTGAAACAGTCCTGCAAATGATAAACTAATGTAAAGTGATCTATAATTGTCCACCCCACCACTGTCTATACTTGCATATCCTTAAAAGGTCAGAGGGACGCTGGACAAGTCGTCAGCCCATCACAAGGGCAACAAGTAGGCACACAGAAAAAAAACAATAAAACATACTCTTTCACACACACACAGACACAGATGCCTAGGTCATGTTTAGTTACTGGTGAAACTAAAGAAATGAAAGAATTGAAGACAAATGTAATTTTGTAATTTTTAAATGTAGTTTGGTAGTTTTGGTGGTCTGTGTGAGGAACCCATAGGGAGAACAGGCAAACAGCAATCAGGAAAGCCTAAATTGAACAAATTAAAGTAATAATAAAAAGTTGAGAGGAATACTATTTTTCTTTTAAAAACAATTTTAGGTTATAACAAAGTTGCTTACAAATTATTAGTACTGTTTCATCACAGCAGAAACCTGTTTAATCATTCCTTCTGTTCACCTTGAGGAAACACGTCAGACAGGTTGAATAACAACAAAGCAGCCAAGACAGGGCAGGTCAGAGCGAGAGACTAAGAGAAAAGACGAATGAAGGAGACATTTCGTATTTCTCTACCAATAACTTTGGGGGAAAATGGAAGGTAAGTTATGAATTTTCTTAATTAATAAATACCTGGGATTTACTTTTTACATGTAGTATAAAAAACCCAACTGCATAAAAATAGGTTTTAATGACAAGCTGTTTCTGCAGCCTGATCCTTTTGGATTATGATTAAGCAATACATTTTAGACATTTGAAACATTAAGATTTGTTTATCAAGTTTTTACCAATTCTTTTTACTACTATGCCTGTCTTAAACAATTTTGACCATGCCACACCTAACAATTTAGTAGAAAAATAATATGTTACTGATTTTAAATAAAACGTTTTAAGTTTAGTTATTATTGGTCACTTTTATTATTGTGGAAATTAAATACATCTTCAGAGTGGTAAATGGCTAAAATCACCACCTTCTGTTTTAGCTAACTTTAGCAAATTACTTACCAATATGAGTCAGTGGGGAGTTTCAGTGCAATGTAAGCAAATACTAACAGTCTACAATTTCACAAACGTTCTCTGTTTAGTTTGGTGATGTTTTGTACAAATGGGCAACATCCATGTTTTTGGAGTTACATTGGTCGGTCAGTCCACTCCAGCCATGAATTCAGTAAACCTGTAGTTAATGCATCAAACTCTTGGTTGTCAAATTGATATATGGAGTATGCCTGACTAGCTTCTCAGCTTCCACCACTTTTATGGATGCATTACTTTCCAACAAGCTCACAGTGAAATGGCAGTTTTCTGCTACAGGAAGATAACCTGTCACCAATAACAACCTCACAAATCCTCGCTTGAAAAAATTCAGACCCCTACTTATCCTTTATGTAAGCGTGTTTTTGTGCAAGCAGGGAGAAGCTAGAATTGTTTTAATGATTTATTGTCCTTTTTTTTTTTTTCTTTATTGCCAGCCACATTCAGGATTGTCCTGCTGGGGGAAAATGGAAATGGGAAGAGCAGTCTGGCTAACACAATTTTTGGAGAAACCATGTTCAAAGTCAAAACTTTTAATGACGTGAAGTCTTTTGCTACTGAAGCGAAAACCAAACTTGTCTATGGAAGAAACTTTACTTTGGTTGATACTCCTGGTTTGTTTGACTCAGGCAGGTCTCTGGGGGCTGTGAACCCTGAGTTACTAAGATGTATCATAGAATGCGCTCCTGGGCCTCACATTTTTTTGATTATTCTGAAAGTGGAGAAATACACCGAGCAGGAGGAAGATGTCATCACTAAAATACGTCAGTATTTCTCTGATGATGCCCTGAAGTACGCCGCAGTGGTCTTCACTCATGGTGACCAGCTCCCTGAAGGAATGAAAATAGAGCAGTATGCTGCTCAAAGTGAGAGCCTGTGGGAACTGGTACAGAAATGTGGAGGTCGCTGCCATGTTTTTGATAACAGATACTGGAAGAACAACAAGGAGGAGGAATACAGAAGCAACACGTTCCAGTTGGCAGAGCTGCTGAACACCATTGACAAGATAATAATGGCAAACAGAGGAGGACACTACAGTAATACAGTACTTAAAAACATAGAGAGAGAAATACAAGAGGAGGTAAAGCTTTTAAAACTGTCATCAGAAAACATGTCAGAGGATGAGATCAGGCAGCAGGTAAAACGTATCGTCCTACAAAAGCAGTCTCAGAACAATTTTCAGTTTTGGTCACAACGAATCGTTCGCTGCGTGCACCCCGTGGGTTTTGCACCTCCTTGGAAACCTTGGAAAAAGGTTTCAGTTGGTGTTGGATTACTTGCTGTGTTGATCTTCTTTAGATTATACTGGAAATCAAATGCAGTGCAAGTACCCCTTCATACCATTGAATCAGTTGGGGAAGCAGGTGAAAATGCTTTACAACAGGCAGCTGAGCATGCAATACCAAACACTTTTGAGGCCATTTGTAACCATCTTAATGCATTATTTGAAAAAATATACAATCCTTTCTCCCCATTTGAATAATCATCAAGTGTAGTCACACATTTGAGAATCTTTCGCTCATTTTCATGGACCTTAAAAAACAAGAAAAAGTTTAACTCATTTGCCAGTTGCCACCTGTGTAACATATTAAGTTTAAATTCCTATAGACAATATTATCAACCTATATAACCGAAATTTGAGGTACTTTCCTTTCTGTTTGGCACACACATGAACTAAATATGTACAGATTAAACGTCGGCGGGATTCCCTTTGATGAGTGGGTATATCACGACAGCTGAACCTTTAAGCTGCATTCAGGGACAATTCATATACTGGATTGTCTATATATTAAAATAGCTTAAAAGGGATATAAACATTTTATATTCACAAATATCAGGGCAGTCTTATTAAAAAAATCCTTAAATAACAAACTTGATCTTTTTCAGTTGGTTTTATTAATGTATCCTTTATCCAGACATTGGCTATACATGATCATCCATAATTAATTGAAAAATTAATCAAAACAAATCTCTTGTCAGTTCTTTACTAGCCACACTTTAAATGTATAAAAAGTATTGTACATAACGAACAATAAACAATTGAACAAAATAGAAAAATACTTGTTTCTCTTGGTCAAAGTGTACAGAATGTACCAATTAAAACTGAGTCACGTAGGGTACTCAACAGTGATTTTAGTCTAGTTTACACCCCTATCATTAGATATTTGAAATTAAATTAAAGACTAATAAGATAAACTATTAAAACTGGTGTTCACATACTTGTATATTTGTTTGTATGCATTTGTATCCCAAAATAAATTTAATTGATGCTTTTCTGTTTTCTGTTTATGCTTTTAAATCATCTCAGTTCTCTGAAATATTTTTTCAGTTTGATTCTACTCTGTCTTGATAAGCAAATAGCCTTCCGATGCACAGCTTCATTACTGCCAAAATCAATGTCAAAAAATGTCAGTATATACCTTTGTCATATGAAGCGTAACATTGCTAATTAATCTTAATGCTTTCAAACATTCATTTCTTGTTTGAAGAACCTCAATGAGAACAGTTGTTTGAAATGATACAACAGTTGACAGCATATTTTTCAGTTTAATTCCAGTTTACTTCATCAAAAGTCTAATATTCTCTGTGTGTAGTTAGAGCAGAAACTTGTGCCATCAGAAATTGAATTGTTCAGACTGAATCTGTATGTGTGTAATTTGAAATTAAATGCAGTGATTTGAAAATAAATTTCACTTAGGTGAGAAAAGATTTTAATAGTTTGAAATGAACTCATTGTTTTGAATAAATATTTCTTGTATTGAGAATTCAATTTAAATGTTTTCCCTTTCAGTTTGTTGGGAGTATGATTATTGATTGGATAATCTTGATCAATAATTATAATTACAAATCATAATCTGACAAAATCAATTTCTTAACCATAAATCCTCATTTACGAATCAAGACCAGAGAGGTTTCTGGTGTTGTAATTGTGGCTAGACGCCTCTGACAATTACAACCGTTAAATACTCCGTAATAGTTAATAACTATTGCCGGAGATGTCACTGTTTAATTGACCGTTTCTGCCGAAACGTGTGGAACTTGAACCTTATTTTGACTGACACATCACTTTTTGCACACAATGAAACACCAAACGCTCTCTCTTTATCTATGTGAATATTTATTAATTTTCACCTACTCAACATGCAAAATTCTACAAACACAGGGGTAAACAACATCTAAATAAGCAAAATCAACAAACGGTAGTGGGTATGTATCGAGTCAACCAGCAGTTTATGGCACAACAGATGAAGGGAGAGGATATGAAGAGGGGGGTGTGGTGATGACTGGTGGGGGTTTGGAGCGCAGCTTAGAGTGTCTTTTATGATCTTCTGATCATAAAACTTCCCCCCTTTACTCCTGAAACAAAGGATTGATAACTTTTGGCGGCAAGCTAGCACAGTGAGATTGAAGACAAAGGTAAAATGGAGAATTTTACCATGAGGTCGTTTTAACAGTCCAGTTTTGCAACGCACCTGCGTTCAGATAGTAAACACAGACAGCTCTGGGGAACACGGCGGATCCCGATATTACATAACACATCAAAGTTTCAACAAGCAAGGTTACATGCACATATTATTCAGAACACATGAGATCCTAACCAGCGATTCTGATCGCTTCTACAACCTCTGACCCTGCCCAGGCCTCGTAATAAAGAAATAAAAAAAAGAAATGGGTTTTACTTGTGTCGTCTTCTTCCTGAGCGAGGGAATTCGAGCGAGGAAACGTGGGGTTGAGTTAATTGTGCGTCCACAATTAACTTCAGGGGAACGGTCAGTCTTTGTCCTTCGGTCTTCTTGACAAAAAGGAAAAATATGATCTGACCATCAAAGTCGACTTGAAAATGAAACACGGTAGCGGTTCGTCTCTCCGAAACTCCGTGTCTCCAGTTACGTGTTAACTCACGTCTTCGATCGGCAAAAGTGAAATCTCTGGCCTTCTTAGTCCAAAAACTTCAGTTATGAATAGTTCGTTGTCCAACGAGAGAGAATGAATGAAACTCTTCACAGAATTCTTCTCTTAAAGTGACGCGCTTCGATCACCAGATCTGATTTCCAGCGGAAGGCAGTTTTTCAAACATGAGCGCCTCCTATATAGCATCCTGTGACGTCAGACTGGGGACGCCCAGTCATATCAGTCGCAATGCTTGATGGGATATGTAGGAGCGGGCTGTCCTGGGTACAAAATGGCCGATGCCATTGGAGGGGCACAGTGACGTCCAACAACGGGCAGATAATCCAATACTCAGCAAACAAGTGGTCCAACATTCCCCCATAGGTTCAAAGGGTGAGATGAATCGCAGTCTTTGAAGCTACTGGGACCATTCTGTCCTTTGCTGAGCAATCAGTGATCCGTGGCGAAGCAGAACAAAACAAAATTGTCTCTGTGTTACTCAAAACCTACGACTGGGCAGGATAGAGGTTAGCCTGGGCAGGACTAACTCTGACTAAACTCATCCCTTTCTACATTGTTCAATGAGACAAATACAGGACAATACATTCACCTCATCATTACATTCTTTGGTCATCAGCTTTGGTAATCCTGAGACAAAGTGAAACAATAACAGATATCGTACATATATATGTATATATAAGAATAAAAGGAACAAACAAAATCATGGTTCATAGCTTATTCATCCAACTTCTATTAGGCACTGGACCCTGGCTGTGTCGTTGGCAAAGGCGGTGCTATGAACCATGAGGGAATGAATGTGAGGGCATCAATCCTGACCTGTAAACGCTTAACCTGCTAGTATGCGGTGTGTAATCTAAAACGAATGGTTAAAACAGGTTTAGGCTTAAACCATTGGCTCTTCCGGATGATGATGGGTTTTAATAGGACTCCTGTCTCTAAACTATCTAGATGTGGAAAGAGGGAGAAAAGAATAAACGAATTGCAGTATTTAGGCTATAAGCCAGGTGTGTTTGTGGAGGTTGCAAGGTGTCTCCTGTGGTGGACTTAGGATTTCTCTACTAAGTTCAGCAGAACTAGGCCAATGTGTATCTGTGCCTCGGTGGGACTGTCTATAGATGAACCAACCTCCTTTACCACGATTTTGCATGAAATCTCGGGCAGCATGGGTGTGTCCATTACATCATTCTTAAACACTTTTGTGAGGTCTGCTGTGCATACAGTGTTATGGAAAATTATCGTGTCAACTTACAGTTTAAGACTGTGTCCTAGAAGGTAGTTATATGTTTAACTGTTTCTGTTGAAGAAAGTTGTTAGTGATTAGTGCATGTTAGTGTGAGTTAATGAAACATGCACCTATTTAACTAGTCCTACGCACTGGCCTCTCCTTTCCCGGACATTGAGACAAGCTCTGTTCTTGGGGAGGAGAGTTCGATGTAGGACTTCATCTGGTTCAGCTAAAGAGCAGCAGCTGGGATGAAGGTGTCAACCTTTTCTGACAAGCATCCAACCCACTTGATGAAGCTGCATGTCGCAGTTAGAAGGAATTTGTTACCTCCTGTTAATTTTGGAGCTGGTTCGACCCAGTTGGTCTGAAGGTGGAACCAAGGTAATGTAACCCCCCTTCGCTGAAGCGGAGGTTTACTGGTTGGCTGGGATGGCTGAAACTGGCGGCAGGTTAAACATCCTTTGATGTAGACCTGGGTGTCGTGAGACCTTGGAGGCCAGTGCGCCATCTGCTGGAGGGTGTGGAGTGTGGCTTTGTAGCTCCTATGGCACCTAACAGGAGAGTAATGGGCGTCGGATAACGTGACCCCCCTTTGGTCTGTTGGAACAATATCCACAGCATGGGAGAGCTGTTTGATGCCAATCTGCACACTGGCTGTCTTGAGGAGAGGGCGGAGCCCGTCTACTAAAAGGAGTGTGTGGCTGTGTTGTGCCTCAGTTACAAAGGGGTCTTTTTGGCACAAATGGTCATACAGCTCTCTAATGGTTGATGGATGTCCCAGCCAGAATGCTAGTAGCACTTCTGGTGTGAACCTGGTTTCCAGGTGTACATCTTCCACCCCTTTGGGGTTGTAAGTGTCCACACCTGGGTTCTTTAAAGAGCCAAGCAATGCATGACCGCCTCTGGCAGGAGTTTCCTGGATGGCTGGGTGCAGCTGTGTCTCGGAGGTGCACATGACCGGCTCTGATGAGGGCCTGAGAGGTCCTTCGGGCTCCTCTAAGCTGCTGACCTGATTGGTCACAACGAATCGTTCGCTGCGTGCACCCCGTGGGTTTTGCACCTCCGCCTGGACCCAGAGTTGGTCCTGGTGGCCGTCAATGAGTGGGGCAAGCCTGTCCAGCAGGTCCTGGCCACCAAGACAAAGGTCTTTGTTTAATGTGCACCTATAGATGGGGTGCACCAGAGCCGTGTCTTCGGGTGTAATGTCCAGCTCCACCCAATTAGTGATGCATGATCGGTTTTGGGTGCAGCTGGTGATACTTACATCACGAAATTCAGCCTGAAGTGGTTTACTGAGGGAGAGCATGGCTCTACTCGCCTCCTCAAACGAGACCGAGAACCACAGGCTGATCTCTGATCCTGTTTTAAAATGGAACCTCAGTTTGACCTGTCCTCCTATACTAGTGAGATAGTGTAGGTAACCTATATGTTCATTATGGTTCAGTTTGCCTAAGAACCTTGGAGCAATGATTTGTGGTGTTTCTCCTGGAGAAGTCCCAAGGGGTTCTTGGAGTTTCCCAGGTTTGTCTCCCCATCCGATCAGGTAGACTCTGATGGCTGTGGAGACTGGGTCCACGCCTAGTCATGCTGACGGAAAGTTTGGGTCTGGTTTAACTAGGTCCGCTTCCTGTTTCAAGGGTTGTGGGGGCATGGTGGCCTGACGCACCGCTTCCATCACCATCTTACGCAAGGCCTCCTCCATCTCTTTCCCCATAATCCCTTCTGCGTGTGGGTTCCACCCTCTTCCATCAGGTTTACCTTTAGGCTTCACGTGATGGTCAGGTCGTCTGTTCGACCGGAAGTGGTCCGGCAATTTGACTGTGGTTGGTATTCAGTACCACCCCCCCAGTCCAGCTGACCAAACCTATGTTGTTCCCTGAACCTGTTCTTCGCATAGGTTCTGGTTGAAGGCCTTTCCTGACCTTCTAATGCATGGCTGGTTCTTTCAGTCTGGACCTGTAAAACCCTAGCCTCGCTCTCCGATCCCTTGGTCGGGCGAGCACGTGTTTCCCACGCCATCTGAGCATATTTGCGGATCTCTTGCATGCTCATGGCCTTGGTCCTGCAATACATAGTAACTTCGTATCGCACACTTTCATGAAGGTTGTGGAGGAACAGGGATTTAAAAGCATGTTCCTCCTCAATGCCTGGCGCATTGCGTCCTTGGAAGTAAACGGCTCTCAAGCGCCGGTAATACTCCCTGGGTGCTTCGCTTTTCTTTTGCTGGATCGCGAAAGCACCAAGTGTGGCTGAGGCCCGGTCCGTGTACACAGAATATTCCTCCCTTAAAGCTTCGCAAAGGGTTGAATAACGGTCTCGGACTGCGGGTGTCAGGCTCTCCATGAAAACATGGACGCTCCTGGACGTTGTCTTCCAGATGAGCTTCAGTTTCTCCCGTGCTGATGGGCAGTACAAATCTAGAAGACAGCGTTCCACTTCCCTAAGGTAATCATCAATGTTTGATTCTGCCTTATTAGGGTCGAAACGCTCTATGTCTTTAGCAAGGGACTCAAGCTGGCTGGTGCGCAATCCACTTTCAGGGACTGGTCCTGGCCCATCTGAGTCATCATCGGAGAGTTCACTCCGGTTGCACTCAGAGGGTATTGGTGCATCACGCCTCATCCTCGGAGGAGGCAGTGGAGGCTGCTCCTGGTATAACTGTGGGCCCTGTGCTTCCCGGACTCGGGTCCTGGGCAGCGGTTGAGGGCGGTAGGAGCTACCTGAATCCCAGGGGCGGCACTCCTGTCGCCGTGGCGGAGGTGAGGGATCGTAGAGGACCGTACTGCGAGTCACGTTTGACGGCTGCTCGCATCTGAACCGTGAACTATTTACACCTGCTGGGTCCCCAGCTAGGTACCGTTCATGGCTGCTGATTGCAGTGGGGCGGGGCACCGCACTACTGAACCTATTCTGACTACTTATCCCCGTTCTTATCTCGGTGGATGTCTAGGGAACCCCATGAGCCTGGAAAGGTAATCTCTGGAGAGCAGCTTCTACATCCTCCAGATCTGACCTGCAGGTTCTCTCAGGGTTTCGCAGGTGTGGCTCACCTCCAAAAGTTTCAACCTGTGAGGTGGGTTTCGGTTCGTCCCCCCATTCTTCCAGGGGGGGCGGGGTGGCATGGCTACCCTCTATTGCTTCTAATCTATTTCCCACTTCTGTTATTTCCCCTCAAAGGACATCCACCGTCTGCAACGTATCATTCAGCTCGAACTGCAGTTTAACGCGCTGGTCAACTTCCAACATTAACCTTCGCTGATACAACAGAGTGAGCTGTCCTAACACATCTGAGACCCGTCTGTCCTTCGGTGGGTTTCTAATGACTTGGAGCAACTCCTGAATCCTGGCTTCACATTGCTCAATGCCATAATCATTGAGGCCTTTACGCTCCTCGGGGGACAGCAGAATCAATGACCCTATCACCTCTTGTGCCTGCATTCCTATGGGGTCCTCCACCATACACACATCTCCAGCTGCAGTCTGGGATGTTCCCTCCATCTTTGGCCCAAAATGCACAATGCAAACACACAAACTGTTTATTTGTGAACCACCACTAAAGAAATTAGCAGCAATTCAACAGGCTAAGCTATTCAGTGATTAAGGATTGCTAAACTTAATTAGCTGCACACAACAGGCTAAGCTGTTCAGTGATTAGGGATTGCTAAACTTAATTAGCTGCACACAACAGGCTAAGCTGTTCAGTGATTAGGGATTGCTAAACTTAATTAGCTGCACACAACAGGCTAAGCTGTTCAGTGATTAAGGATTGCTAAACTTAATTAGCTGCACACAACAGGCTAAGCTGTTCAGTGATTAAGGATTGCTAAACTTAATTAGCTGCACACAACAGGCTAAGCTGTTCAGTGATTAAGGATTGCTAAACTTAATTAGCTGCACACAACAGGCTAAGCTATTCAGCTAGCTGTCTGATTCATACCTGTCTCTTCCAGGTGTATGGGTTTGCTTAAAATGGGCACACAGGTTTGACCGTTCAAACTGTGGCTTACCCAAGTCTATGCTTTAATGGGGTTAATCAAGCAAACATGCAAAAAAAAAAAGGAAAAAGGGAAATAATTTTTTTGAAATAACCCAGAAACCAAGTTCAAAATAAAATTTTAAAAATGGGAAACGAAACTAAACATTCAATGCTGTTCTTAGCTTCAAATAAATGTTAGTGTTCTCTAATATGAATCACCTACCTTCCTGTTAAACAACTAAGTTAGTTTTATGAGTCAGGTCAAAACATGCTTCACACACTAAAAAAACCCAGCAAGAATGCTTAAAATTTTTCAAAAGTGGTAATGAATGATCTGTAACTTCAACTTTCAACTTTAAGTTATGCCCTTTTGATCATAGGTGATGGAATAATCTGCCTGTGTTAATGAATTGAGTGATAAAAAAAAATAAAAAATATCAACGTAGGAAATGCAATTCGCACTAGTGACCACCAGATGGTACTGAGTGCAGGTCTGCGGTTTGGGAAATCCAGCTGCAATCTGTAATCTATTAAATGGCCACCAGATGTAGGTGTTGTTCTCTAACTGACTGGGAGAATGTTGGTCACAACTGTAATTACGCTCAGTGGACACTGGGGCAGGTCTGCTGCTTATCAGCGCTGGTTTTTACAGCTGCAGCAGCAGTCTGGCGACTGGAAATTAACTTTAACATTTCCACAAGTTAAACCAACTTTCACCTTGCATCCACAACAAACACCTCTGAAAGCTAATGTTATCCTTTGCGGTAGAACTGAGCACAACCTAATCGAAATCCCCTAATTCACAAACGTTCTGTGCGAAACTCAAGTCTCCCAATTACGTCTAGTTAACGGGGATCACAACTGTTCATTCTGTGCAACAGTGATTTGATGTCTGTCTTTTTAAGGCCCGTCAAAGGGACGCCATATGTTGGGAGTATGATTATTGATTGAATAATCTTGATCAATAATTATAATTACATATCATAATCTGACAAAATCAATTTCTTAACCATAAATCCTCATTTACGAATCGAGACCAGAGAGGTTTCTGGTGGTGTAATTGTGGCTCAACGCCTCTGACAATTACAACCGTTAAATACTCCGTAATAGTTAATAACTATTGCCGGAGATGTCACTGTTTAATTGACCGTTTCTGCCGAAACGTGTGGAACTTGAACCTTATTTTGACTGACACATCACTTTTTGCACACAATGAAACACCAAACGCTCTCTCTTTATCTATGTGAATATTTATTAATTTTCACCTACTCAACATGCAAAATTCTACATACACAGGGGTAAACACATCTAAATAAGCAAAATCAACAAACGGTAGTGGGTATGTATGGAGTCAACCAGCAGTTTATGGCACAACAGAGGAAAGGAGAAGATATGAAAAGGGGGGTGTGGTGATGACTGGTGGGGGGTTGGAGCGCAGCTTAGAGTGTCTTTTATGATCTTCTGATCATAAAACTTCCCCCCTTTACTCCTGAAACAAAGGATTGATAACTTTTGGCGGCAAGCTAGCACAGTGAGATTGAAGACAAAGGTAAAATGGAGAATTTTACCATGAGGTCGTTTTAACAGTCCAGTCTTGCAACGCACCTGCGTTCAGATAGTAAACACAAACAGCTCTGGGGGACACGGCGGATCCCGATATCAACATAACACATCAAAGTTTCAAACAAGCAAGGTTACATGCACATATTATTCAGAACACATGAGATCCTAACCAGCGATTCTGATCGCTTCTACAACCTCTGACCCTGCCCAGGCCTCGTAATAAAGAAATAAAAAAAAGAAATGGGTTTTACTTGTGTCGTCTTCTTCCTGAGCGAGGGAATTCGAGCGAGGAAACGTGGGGTTGAGTTAATTGTGCGTCCACAATTAACTTCAGGGGAACGGTCAGTCTTTGTCCTTCGGTCTTCTTGACAAAAAGGAAAAATATGATCTGACCATCAAAGTCGACTTGAAAATGAAACACGGTAGCGGTTCGTCTCTCCGAAACTCCGTGTCTCCAGTTACGTGTTAACTCACGTCTTCGATCGGCAAAAGTGAAATCTCTGGCCTTCCTAGTCCAAAAACTTCAGTTATGAATAGTTCGTTGTCCAACGAGAGAGAATGAATGAAACTCTTCACAGAATTCTTCTCTTAAAGTGACGCGCTTCGATCCCTGGATGTGTTTCCAGCGGAAGGCAGTTTTTCAAACATGAGCGCCTCCTATATAGCATCCTGTGACGTCAGACTGGGGACGCCCAGTCATATCAGTCGCAATGCTTGATGGGATATGTAGGAGCGGGCTGTCCTGGGTACAAAATGGCCGATGCCATTGGAGGGGCACAGTGACGTCCAACAACGGGCAGATAATCCAATACTCAGCAAACAAGTGGTCCAACAAGTTCTATAATTCAATTTCAAAATTCAGTTTTTTTGTGTCTTACAAATGTAAACAAATGATGGTCTAACTGTAACAACTATGCTACCTGTAGCTGTTAGCTAAAGATGCCAAATTAGTACAAATTAGTATATTGTGCGGTCGGTCTGCATGTCCCCTTCGATATGTGTGAATGTATATTCCACTGCTCCAGGTCCAAATGCTGTAAAGAAAGTTTTAAGCTGATGTGAAACGTAAATCAGTGAATCGGTGTTCAATTATTCTGTTGCTTTCTCAAGGACCCAGATGTGTGTCACAAAAAATTAGAATTTTGAAACTGAATTATAGAACTGACAGTGAAAGTAGCCAAACTGAGTTTTCAGTACATTTAATACATTTTCAAAACAAATGACTTCAGTTTCATTTTAGTGAAATTCATTTTCAAACCAATGCATTTCATTTCAAATTATGCAAATACATATTTATTCTGCGCAACTCATATTCAGTTTCTGATGGCACAATTTCCTGCCATATGTGTGTGAATGTTTGAATGAATGGTCATAAAAGTTCTTTAAAAATCCAGTAGTTTTAACTCCAGTCTTTTTAAACATTACTTTTAACCATACTTTTTGGATTCAGTTTCTGCTGTCCACAAATCATCATCCAGTAGCAGCCTCTATTAAATGTAACATAAAAAATATTGAATCTATACATTTTTTTAATTTATTGTAATTCACATCGTATTTTTTTATTTAGAAAAGACAATATTTGACATCAATGTCTCTTATCTTGAATTTACAAGTTGCATTAAAAATCATATTGTTCCTCTACTGACTGGTCTTTAGCAACTAGTTAAAACAGATTAGAAAGTTCAAATAGCCAAAGCACAGATTGCAGACTGATTGCAGACAGATTGCATGGGATTTAGCTCCCCATTAGGCTGTTAGAACACATCAGACAACCAGTATGCTAAACTGGTAAAACTTGTAATTGATGTTTTTTTAATAGAAGTGATTAAAAAAAAAGCAAAAATCAGGAAAAGAAAGCAGGAATCAGAGCAGCGTTACTTATACAATTGTTTTTTATTTTTGTTTTACATTTTCCGCTGGTTAAAAGAGGCCCTGAATGTTTTATCTTCAATTCAGGGCCAAGACAAAGATACATGAGACAGCCACTCATGTATACTCACTTTATCCAGGAAAACATGGGCAAACAGTCTCTACAAGACGCAGCACCACTGGGCAGCCCAGGTCATGTTGAAACTACCTGGTCAGTCACTCTGCGTTCAGATCATTCTTTACTTTTGTTTTGGACAATATGGTGTTTTCCAGGTCAGGACATAGTAAGTACTTCAAAAATCGAATCAGACCATCCCAGAACGCACTCTTCATGATCAGCTTTAATATTTGTTTTTGTTTGTAGACAAAGACTCTGGAAACACTGGCCACGGTCCTCAAATATTGTTCAAGGTTTTTCTGCAGACATACAGAATACAAGCAAAGCCCACTGAAGAACAAATATGAATTAAAAAGTAACTTAGAAAACAAAATAGTTAAACTTTGAGCACATTAGTTCCACTTAAGTCTTATCTGAAGACAAACACCTACTATGATGTCTCTGCGTCAGGTACACAGAACCAATTAGTTTGTTGTAAGGGTAAATTCTATCCCGTTAAATCATGATTTAAAACAAATAGCAAAATGAAATTGAACAACTGTTTTATAGGGGGTTGCATAAGTGTGATCTATCTTGACCAAGAGGAAGATTTTGATGGTCATTTTCATGACTGCATGACAGATTCTCGACCTTTTAAAGGACCTCTCTGTTTTACAAAAGATCTGATAGCCTGCCACTTTGAAGGCCCGTCCACAATTTTGAAAATGAAACCAACATGAGCTATCTTTAACTTGGTATTTGTTCACACCAAAGGCGTGGACACAAAAGTCTGTTTCTTTGTATAATTGCTCATCTTATTATCCTTGTCATCAACATGCCACTCAGGTTAAACTTTTCTCCACCATTAAAAGATATGGCCTAATTTTCTCACGTCACATATTCCTTTGTTAATTTGTCATCCGTTTGAACAAGATCCTGGGTTTTATCCTGAACCTTCAAGTTGCAGATAGAAGTTATTTTCACTTCAAAATCTTGAATTTGAAGCATGTTCAGAACATGCATCATCCAACAGCCATTGTATTGCTTATAAGAAGTATATCATTTACTAACAAAGTTACAAAAACATATCCTAATTTGAATTTTAGATTCCTGCAGCTCGGTATTTGGACACACCTTAAACTAATCCAGTCTGTAGTTTTGAGAAAATTGCTTCCCTTACAAAAAGTAAACATGCTACCAACAAAACAAATACATCTTTTCTAAATGTCCAACCCATTTCAAGTTGTTCTACCTTACACAAAGAAAATGCTTGCCACCCTTAAACTGCCTGAATGGGTGGAACTCTTATTCCCATATAATATATTCTTTTATGAAAATAAACATACTTGTTGTGTTTCTTTTATCATGGTGCTATGTTACAAGCACAAACTTCAGCGTATTTTATCAGGACTGTTTGATAGAGTAACATAAAGTAGCATTTAATTGTGAAGTGGAAGGAAAATGAAAATATTTAAAAATGTTTCTTGCAAATACAAATCTGAAAGTAAAGGGGGATGAATTTTTGTATTCAGTCCCCTTTACTCCAAACTCCATGAATAAAACTTAGTGTGAACGACTGCTTTCTGAAGTCATCTAAATGATAATTAGTGGTGTTGCATATCTTCCTCTGAATATAAACACAGCTTTTCTATAAAGGCTCCCAAAATGTCTGCCTTGCTATACTTAATTTTGGTGTGACTTAGCAAGAATCCAAACCTAATTCTGAGAGAGAATCTAGATGGAGCTCAAAATTAGACTTAAACTGGAAGATCACCACCAAAGATAAATTGTCAAAATACCAGTGGAAACATGCAAAAAGCTGGTCAGTTATTATAAGAAGGGTTTGATTGCTGTAATGCTCATTAAGAACAATATTTGACTGTATTTGAATTAAAACTTTTTTAAAGCTAAATTTCCTAGCCTTTTGAATATATATATATATATATATATATATATATATATATATATATATATATATATATATTCAATATATATATATATATATATATATATATATATCTATATTCAATATATATATATATATATACATATATTGAATTATTGATTATTGCTACATAATTGCATACGTGTTCATTCACTGTTTTGATGCCGACATTGAGAATCTACATACAGTGTAAATAGTCATAAGCATAAAGAAAACTATTGATTGAGAAAGGCGTTCGAAAACGTTTGACCAGTAGTGTATATATGAATTTGGTTGTACGGATTTATACAACCCCAAATCCAATGAAGTTGGGACGTTGTGTAAAACGTTAATAAAATCAGAATGCAATTATTTGACAATCCTGTTCCATGTTCCAGAAAACCTAGGACAAGGGCATATTTACCACTTTGCATCTTTCCTTTTAACAACACTCAATAGGCGTTTTGGAACTGAGGACAAAATTGTTGAAGCTTTGTTGGTGGAATTATTTCCCATTCCCGCTTTTTGTTACGACTGCAAAGAATTTGAAAATTAATCACAATATTTCACCGTCAGATTTCTAAGAAGGCAAATGAATAATAAAAGAGATTTCTGGTATTAAACCGCTCTTTAGTCCGTCCATGCAAATATAACCACAAAAAAAAAGTGTGAAGGGGGCATCATCATGTACACATTATGCTCCGGTATGTTTATAGTTGTTCTTGATAAGTATTTTATTTATGGAATTGTGGTAAACTGTGTAGTGCTTTGCAATCTCCAAATGTTTCATTTTAATCATATCAATAGTTCATTTATTTTGAAAAAGAGAATCTGTCGAACTTGACAGCATCAATCAGAGATGGTCATTGTCAGCTGTCACTGTGAAGACGCGGTCATTGTGTGACTCTGCTTACGCGGTCGTAAAAATTGAGCTTTCCGCAGACATGTCCGGAGGACGTCTTGAGTCCGCAGAGACAAGTACGCGCCACTATGTTTTATGCGTAAAGCCGTGGCCTCGTGGCAATGACAACGGATAAGAAAAAATATCGGTGCTGCATATTTGCAAAATGAAGAGGTGGAAGAAAGGCGGAACGAAATTTGATGGCGGTCCATTCTGGTGATGAGACAAGTTGGGCGCTGGAGAGGATGAGTAACCTGACAAATTATTTAATTACCCCTAAGCGGTGCGCCACTGTGGTGATCCTCTTCACTTTGTAACAACTTGGAAACTACCGGCTCTTCGATAATCTCACAGTGAGTCTTCTAACAGCTTGTAAGTTACAGAAAATGTTTAATTTCAAGACAGTACAGCTTTATAGATACATAATTTCATGTAGCCTACACATAAGGTGATAGAAATTTATATCAAAAGGAAATAAGTTTCCGTTTTTTTGCAAATAAATGTGGCCATTGAGTGATTGAAATATTATTAATAATTCAGAAATTCCTTTTAAACTGTGGCAAATAAGTCCTCGTTTAAAAGATTTAATCTTTCTTAGATTTAACCAAATTGCGCATCGAGCGTCTTGGTGATATTGGGCTATACGAATAAAATTGAAGACAGATTTCAAGCCCTTGTATTTTAAAATAAAAGATGAAAAGCGAATTTGCACAAAGAGATGCACGGATGGTTAAGCCTGTATACAGTAGCCAATAGAGCTAAGACAGGCCAATACCTGCTGACGCCCAGACTAACCAGTAGTGGTCGGGAATCACGCATGCGCCTCGTTAATATGCAGCGGGAGTATTGATTGTTTTAATCTTCATGTTTAGTGAGGGTAAAGCCCTCAGATAAACACCTTTATATTAAAAATGGTGGAAATTCATGAACAATTAAAATATCCGTTTTTTCTTCTTAGTGACCAAATTTCTCCCGCCCTGACCAAGAAAAAACACTTCAGAAGCAATATTCAGAAAAAACATGGGATCATGCGAGTCAATAAGTGAATCTTCTTCCCAGTTCCTTTCAGATGGTAAGTTGCTTTCATTTCTTCTTTCATTTTTTTTTAGTACATGTACCAAAAACCTATAAGGACAATGGGTTGTTATTTTTGTGAAAATAATAAAATAGACTGGCAGTCGTTTTCTATTTTCTTATATTTAACAGAAAGTTGTTTTTTTTTATTTTATTTTTTTGTCTTGTGGAGTCTTATTACCTTTATGCAGAAGCCAATGACACTTACTTTTTCTAAAGACCGGTTTTGTGAATCTGATTAAAACGTTCTTTTCTACTGGTCAGGTAAGTTGCTGGCAGGAGAAAAAACATGGTCTTTTGGTGAATCACTAAAGTGCAATGAAGTGTAGATCAGGTTTCTAAAAGGTAAGTTTAAGAAAGTAAATAACAAAACATCTTGCTGAATCCAGTGGCAGTACATCAGAGCTAATAATAAGCAATAATTGTAACATGTTGCTAAAAGAAAATTGATAAAAATGTGATTAAAGTCTAGTTAATTGCAAATAATTTGTTCCAAAGTGTATACTTCATCAGATTACTGTACATTTCTTATATGTAGAGAAATTAGCAGCTTCTCTTTATTTATTCATTTACTTCCAAGGAACTTTACAGTATTTCTCAGTGCAATGGGTGTTCAAATAATCAATTGAACTTTGAGTCCCAAAACATCAAGCCAGCAAACAATTATTTCTTTGCTCAACAACTAGAAAACCCTTATCTCATTTTACATAACAAAAATAACCAAAAAACCCACCAGTCTCTGCTTTCCTGGCCGTCCTGTAGTACATATTTACAGGTCTGCAAGCACATGGGTTTTATTCCCATTATTGAGACTCATACATGTACAGCTGCACCCCTTCATGTGTCCTGACAACAGTTGTACCTTTCGCTTCATCGCTTCCTGTCTATCTCAGTATACACTTGGGATATTCTGAATTACTACGGCTGTAATTCTCATTGCTCTCCTGATCCACGGAAACCATTATGCTGGGATGCGGATGTTTGGGCTAGCGTTTCTCACACTATGCTGCTGAGGCTAGTGTTCAGCTTTTTCCATATCCATGTTGTATTTTTGTTGCTTTCTTTTCTAAAATCTGTGCACTCTGTTCAACAATTGTTAAAAGTATTCTACTTCCAACAGTACACAATACATTGAAAAGAGGTGCATAGTGGTCAACTAAGAACTTGAATGTCAAATGTTGAGCAGCAAGCTGTGCTCAAGTCCTTCCCACCTGGCCATCATTCTGAAGCACATATAATCTTTAGATGAGCAAGTCATATCACAAGGACAGACAGGACAGACAGAAAGCTACAGCGACCAATAGGGTCGGAGTTTCACGGTGAACCTTGATGGACAGGGTTGAAAAACTTAACGAGGACTCAGAAATGTTAAACAGGATCAACATTTTCTATAAGATTCAGTACTGTGCAATGGTTTCCATGTACTTTGAATTCTGTACGCATTTTCCACATTGATAAAATTATAGGCTTGTACATCATGCAATGATCACAGAACATTCATTAAGTGACGACAGTTGCTATGCATATAATGCTCACTAGGTACCCATCTGTCCTTGACATAAACTTTAATGTTTTTCTCTGCAATGGGCTCAGACATAGATGAGCTTCAAGCTGCAGTTTCCCCTTTGACAATTATAAACAAAGGGGTAAAATGACAAGAATGAACCAGATGCACTTCTTTGGCAGTGTGAATGCACCAATGATACGGAGAAACTTGAAGAAAAATCCATCTTTAGATTTGTCTAACACACAACATACATCTGTGTTTTACTGAATAACTTACAGAATTGTTTTTTTTTTTCTCATAGAGTTCACAAGAAGAATTGTCATCTTGGGAAAAACTGGAGCTGGGAAGAGCAGCCTTGCAAACACTTTATTTGGTCAAAAAATGTGTGAAACAAATAATTCTCCTACTTCTGGAACAAGTCAATGTCAAGCAGAGTCAGGCACTGTTAATGGGAAAAGTATAAAACTCGTTGACACTCCTGGATTTTTTGATACTGGGAGGGATGAGAAGGAAATAAGGGCTGAAATAGTGAGGTGTATTAATGAATGTCCTCCTGGTCCTCATGTTTTCCTCATTGTGCTTAAAGTGGAGAAATACACAGAGCAGGAGGAAGAGATAATAAAGAAGATCACTGAGTATTTCACAAAAGGAGCTCTGGAATTTGCAACAGTGCTCTTCACACATGGTGACCAGCTGCATGAAAGATCAACAATTAAGGATTTTGTCAGTAAAAATAACAATTTGAGTGTTCTGGTCAAGAAGTGTGGCAATCACTGCAACGTGATTGATAATAAATACTGGAAAAATGACTTGGATATATACAGGAGCAACAAGTATCAGGTAAAAAAGTTGCTTACCACAATAGACAAGATCATTGAGGTAAACAATGGAGGTTACTATACCCAAGAGATGCTACCAAAAGTAAACAGACAAACCGAACTAAACAGGGAGAAGTTGATTAATGAAGTTTCAGGAGTCAGTACACGAGCCCTGTTCAGAACGCCACTGATTGAAGAACCAATGTTAGTGCTCGTAATAGAATTAACAAGAGCTCTGGCAGCTTTAGCAGCTGGTAGAGCAGGTTCACATGGAATATAAGAGGTAAAATAATCAACTCTATTTGCAAAACAAACAGTAATTTCAAGAAAAAAAATAATAATTTGGGTTTAAGATGATCACACCTGTCTCATGTATTACTTTAAATTCAGCTGTCCAACATAAAAAATTATTGCATTTATAAAATTACTGCAGCAAATAGAGCACAGATTACTGACGGACAGTTTGTATTCAAATGTTTCTGACTTAGGATTTTCTTCTAAAAGCTTGCTATATATGTGTTCAGACAAATTTCTCAGCCAGATTTCCTTTTTACATTACAATCTAGTAGCTTCTAATGAAATAATCTCTTACTGAATTGTATACATACATATGTAAAGTTTCTTTAATGGTAATACCCATTACATCTGTGAAGGGAGCCAAAGATTAGGGTGATGGCAAGGAGGCCTTCCAAGCACAAAGGTCAACATTTATAAGAAATGTTTGATTGCCAGGATGCCAATAAATGCTTGTAAATGTTTCAATATCTTTAATGAGTGCATGTGTTTGTTGAGATGAACTGTGTGTATTGTATTTGTTACAGTGCTATAACTGATTGTGCATTTTGCTTTAGCTTTCAAGAGATTTACCTTGAAAAATAAAAATTCTGTTGTCATGTCCATAATGATTTCAACAACAAGCATCTGATATAAATTAGGGTAGGAGCTCTCTTGGGTAAACCTATTGTAGATGTCATGTTTCTCAGGAACATGTTCACCCAAGTTGACATGCAACTTTATTTCCTTAATGTATGTTCTTAACTAATATAAGACTATGTGAAAACCCAATTCACTTCTCCAGCTGAGTTATCAGAATGTCACAATTAATTGTATCAAATTGTGTCCAACAGAAATAAAATAGGTAGATGACACAGCATCTTCTATAGAGCTGGCAGCTGTAGGACATTTGGATCACTCTGGGTTTAGGTCATAATTAAGCAGCATAATGTGACTTTTGAGAAAACCACAAAAAGCTTTGAGTCAACAGTGGTTTTCAAGTGCAAAAGGAGCACCGATTGTACAGTGTTCAGAAACCTAAAATAAGGCAGGTATGCTCACCATTAAGCACAATCTCAGTTCAACGAGCCTTGCATTGAGTGATCACAGATACATTTTAATGGTGACCACAGTGTAATATAAAACTTATCAGCAGAAAGAAAAAAATGTCAAAAGTAGTCAAAGCATAAAGCATTAGCAAAGCTTGACAGCACTGTGGTCATATAATCTTGATTCTGAGCATCCCTCTTACTGTTAACCTGGCAGTCATTAAATGATGAGAATCTGCGAGCACCTGTGCCTCTAGGTCACCTCCGCCCCAAGGAGAAAACAACTCACCAGAATAAGGAAATGCAGACAAACACAAGCTCATCCACCCTAAGAATATGATAGTACTGCCCCATACCAGATGCAAACAGGAGGCCCAATGACCCTATTAAGACAGGACTGCTAAAAGTAAAGCAAATATTACCCAAAAATCCTTCAGACATCTGTTAGAATGCTTCAGATGAAGAAGGATTTTTCAACACCACTATAAGTGCAAAGAAACAGCTAAATCAACTAAAGAATAAGTTCGAGTTTTTGAATGTTCCAGTCTGACTTTGTAATAAAATTTGGAAGAGAATCTGTAGTCACCTGGAGAGGGCTGTGGATGAGAGATGTCCTCACAATCCTAGAGATTTGTGGAACCTTTGCAAAGCAGTTTGGACAAACGTTGCCAAGTCAAGTAGTGGGATGCTCACAGACCACTAAGAAAGACTGAATGCTGAAATAGAAACACAGGGTGGTTCAACAAAATGTAAGTTTATAGCTGTACACACTTATTAAACCTGGCATCCTAAAATTGGAGTGTAGAGTTTTTATATCCACTGTGCTTCACACAACTGCTCATTATGTCATGATGATTACTTGTAGTTTAGGTTTAGGCTAAATTTAGAGTTTTTTGAGTTTCTCATGTGGCGTTTCCTGTTTTATTCTGGTTAGTGAGGCCCTTTCTGTCATGTGTGCCCCTTACTTGTTTTCAGGTGAATTGAGTAATGTGGGAGTAAATTAGTCATACCAGTGTAAACTAATAATAATAATATTGAACCACAGACCTTTTAAGGAGGTTCAAAGGCTCAGTGAGTAGAGCAGCGCAGATTAATTAGATCAGCAACATTCACAAAGAAACTGTGTTGCTCTAGGTAAAAGGTAGGTATGATTTGTATTCCAGTTCTGCATCAAGCACCTCCTTCAATATTGAGGTGGCCTTGCAAAATTTTGCTGCTGATTAGGCAAACAGTTAAGCTCAAAATTATTCATATTCCTGGCAGATTTAAATTGGAAGCAATATTTCAAATTTACCTGCATGTTGCTTCTGCCTGGTAGCAATATTAACCTTTTGAAGTGGCCCAAATCCCAACTTAATTTTGAGGGAAAGGTGTGACTGTTTTCCCTGGTAGATTTACTTATGTTATAAAGTTTGTTGAAAATGTTTGCCTCCATTGTAGACAATACCTTTTTATCGTAGTTGCACACCCTGCCTTAATTATTTCATGCACTTGCTGCAGAGAAACAAGTCCGACAGGTGGAAAACAAAAGCAAAAGGTAAGACAGAGCAAGAGGACAGACTCGCAGGCGAGACGTCTTGACGTTTTCTTCACATAATTCCCTTTGCGACAACATGGAAGGTAAGTTATAACTATTTATGCTAGCTCAGGTAAGAAATTCTTGATCAAGTTAAAGGAATTTATAATTAAATATATATATAAATATATATATAATATACATATAAATATATATATAAATAAAAGTTTCTGAGTCCAACAGATATTGTTTAAAATGTCTTTGCATTTCAAAGAGATTTCGCTCAGCTTACTTACAGCTTACTTGAATGCATGTCCTCTTGTCTATCCCATCTAGATAAGAATCTAAAAGAAATATGCCCATATGTAGCATCATATTTATACCCTAGGGTAGCAGGGATTAGAAAATAACAGTTCTCACATAGATCACAAAAATGCTTCAGCTAAATTTATTTTATATAGATTGTTTGGGATGCCAATAAGTTTGAAACTGGTGCCTTTTTTGTTTTGTTTTTTGACACACTGTCTTTCTACCACTGAATTGATGTACTCAAAGATTGTATTCTTAAATTTCTTTTTTGTGTGTGTCATTATAATTAGGATGAATTTATTTCAAGAAATTTTCATCAATAAAAGTCATATTTATTACAGAATTTTGATGATTGGATTTTTCAGAGAACACCTTTTTCCAAAACGGGAACCTTTACAAGTGAGAAGCAGTCACGTTTGTATAGAAAACTAATTGGTATTGATTTAAAGTTCTCTGTTACATTTAGCCAGTTTTCCTAACTGCTTGAATACAAACCCAACAGTTGTTTTGCTGAGAATATAACTGAAAAAGACAAACATATCCATGGGACATGTATACCAAGGTGTTTGTAAATACACTTATTAACTGTTGTGCTCATCTAGGTCCAGCCACATTCAGGATTGTCTTGCTGGGGAAAAGTGGAAATGGGAAGAGCAGCCTGGCCAACACCATTTTTGGAGAAACCATGTTCAAACTTAAAAATGCTAAGTTTGTTTCCGAGGCAAAAACCAAGTGTGTCAATGGAAAGAATCTCACTTTGATTGATACTCCTGGTTTGTTTGACACAGAGAGGTCTCTGGACACCATAAAGCCAGGGTGGGAGAGATGCATCATAGAGTGCGCTCCTGGACCTCATGTCTTTCTGATTGTTCTGAAAGTGGAAAAATACACAGAGCAGGAGAAGACTGTTGTCACTAAAATATGTGACTATTTCTCAGATGATGCCCTGAAATACACAGCAGTGGTCTTCACTCATGGTGACCAGCTCCCTGAAGGGATGAAAATAGAAGAGTATGTTGGTCAAAGTGATGGTCTGAGAGAACTGGTGGAGAAGTGTGGAGGTCGCTGCCATGTTTTTGATAACAGATACTGGAAGAACATCCAGGAAGAGAATTACAGAAGCAACAAGTTCCAGTTGGCAGAGATGCTCAACAACATTGACAAGATAATAATGACAAACAGAGGAGGACACTACAGTAATACTGAACTTAATGAGGCGGAGAGAAAAATACAAGAAGGGGCACAGCTTATCAGAATGTCTTCAGAAAACATGTCAGATGATGAGATCCGACAGCAGGCAAAAAGAAAAATATTTAATAAGGAAATGATTGGTACTGCCCAGTTTTGGATAAAAGGTTTCCTTACTTTAGCCTTCCCAATATTAATTACAGTGCCGGTTTTCCGATTTGGTAAGACATTGACTGAAATACCTCTTTCCTGCCCTGGAATATTAAGTCCATCTCATGATCCTTCATGGGTAGTTGCACCAATACTGGAAGCAGTTAAAGATGTAACTGAGAGAGCTGTAAGCTTTCCTTTGCCAGTCAGTGACATAGTGCAGGTAGTTGAGGAGGGAGGACCAGTTGCATTTGAGGAAATCTTTAATCGATTTTGTGCTCCGTTTGAAAGACTATATAACCCTTTCAGTCCATTCGAATAAACCCTGTAGAAGAATCATTCCACTGCCCTTCATCGCTCTTGTCGTTCTGGCTCGAGGCAGTTGCACTGTGTGAAAATGTAATGTTGATTCCCTTTATATGTAAACCGAACAGCAGATTATTTTTATTGATATTGTTGGGGAAAGGGGATGAAAGGCTGGAATGTTTCCTTGCCATAAATTTTTCTTGTAGATTTTAAGGAATTCAAAGGTAAATCCTTGTACATATGAGTTTCAACATGTGGAGATAGATTTTTAACAGTTAGCTGTATAATGCCCTCTGTGTCTCTGTTTTGTATACATATATTGTTTTGTAAATGTTATAGCTGAATAAAACACAGTGTTGATCATGGATCCTTTTCATTTACACATTTGAATCACACTTTATCCTCAGAAATAAACTCACAAATTGTATTTGTTCTATTACCAAAAATACATTTGTGTCACAATGTGTGCTAAATACAGAGTTAAAAAAAAGTCTAGTTTATTTTCTTTAAATTCAGTTAACATGCCATAAAATGATAAAATCTGGTATCTTTTTTTTCATTATACATAGCTAAAATAGGCTTATACAATTCTACAAATGTTTTTGAAGAAATCAACTAAATTAAAAATAGAAACGAAAAACATCTAAAATAATCAATAACTTTAGATGGACAGATATTTTGTAAGGTTTTGTCACGGAGTGACATTTTTGGACTCTGTTTGTGGCTTTGTGTTTGTTTACCTTTTGCTTAGATTTTTCTATTTTGGTTTTTGTATCATGTTTTCTGTTCTCCCGCTTCCGCCTCCTAGTGTTTACTTCTTAAGTTCTTTTATGGTTGTTTTCTTATTACATTGTTTGGTTTATTATTATTATTGTAATTATTATAGTTCTTGATCTTCCCTGGATTCTCTAGTTTTATTTCTCTTTAGTATCTTTGTGGTTAATTGTGTTTTATTATTTGTTCCTTTGCACTCTTCTTGTTTACTAGTTTATTTTCTGTTTCCTTTCCAGTTAATTCAGTCAGTGTGGTTAGGTTTCTTTACTTTTGTATTCAGGTTTTCTTTATGGGTTCTTTGTTTGTTCTCAGGTTGTTATTATTGTTCCTATGTTCCCTCTAGTTTCTCTGTTTACTTTAGTCATGATTATTCTCGTTTTCTTATTCCCCATTTGATTATTTATCTTTGTCTATAGGTTTGCTTGGTCTGTGTTTCTGTTTATTGTTTATTAGTTACTTTGCCCATCCTCAGCCTTTGTATTTGTTTCACATGTTCCTTCTGCCTCCCTGCCTCCTTGTCACACCTGTCCCCTGTTTTCTCTGATTACCTACCCTTTGTTATCCCTCAGTATATTAGTTGGTTTTTTGTCAGTGTTTGTTGCTGGTTCCTTGTGTTTGTCATACCCTGTTCTCAACCCATGTATTTGTGCTGAGTTGTTCCATGTTCCTGCAGAACCTCTTGTAAGTTTTTTTGGATGTGGACGTTTGTTTGTATCTGCAGTGCCTTGTTTGGTTTCTTTGAAAACCTCTGGAAATAAAGCAGAAAACCTTTTACAACATGTTGCTGCCCAGCTCTTGTCTGCACTTTGGTCCGCCCTCAAACCACAATATGACAGGTTTTTGCAGTCAGGATCTTAAGCCTGACCTTTTAGGCACCCTGACAGACTACAAGAAGACAAGCTTTAAAATTGACTCGATGCAATCTGCTGGGTTTCCTTGAATAGAAAAGCTTTTAACCAATTTGAATAATAAACTGAATCCGACTGCACTGCTTGATATTTAGGATTTTTAGAATGTATGTACCCTACTTGAAATCTGTATGATTCGATTGAATTGACTTTGTGCAATGCCTTGGGACCACATGTGTTGTGAATTGGCGCTATATAAATAAACCTGAATTGAACTGAATTGTTGTTACTTTTAGTCACGTCTCTTCATAGGCTTTTTTAAGTTTTCTTTAGCCGACTAGCAATATTTATATTAACCGTCATGTTTCAGACAGACTTGTGCTTATTAATTTCAACACTCTGTCCTAAGAAATAAATAATTGCAACTGCAACTCTCACTCAAACATCACAGTAAATTGTTTTATATGTATAAATATGTAGCCTTGTTGATATCGGCGTTGAAACAACACTTGACAGAGAATGAATCTATGGTTTAAGATTAGAGTTGGTTGGATGGACCAGTTTGACAATAATCTTGTGAGCCTCATTACTAGCTATTAAAGGTTTAGTAATTAAACACCATCCGGATTATTTTTTTTAAATAAATTACATGACAACTTGCTTCTCTAAAAACAGTGGTCCAATGATAATCAAACCTTTTAAAACAAATTAGTATGACCTCAATACTAAGTATTCCAGTTACCACTATTTATTTCTATAAATACAACAGAACACTGACTTTTTCAGTTAGTTGTATTATATAAAATATCTTAAGAATAAAACATTCTTATCAACCGGTACTGCTTGCATGGTTGAGGCATGCAATACAGTGATAGATTTCATTTTTACTCAAAAGTAGAAATGATTCTAACACTGGGATCGGTGTTATTCCCAGATCAGAGTTCTGACAACAGAGCTCAATTAAATATTGTGTCCCCTTATTGGTTCGCTGTCATCATTCAGTTTATACTTAAGGGCTTTTCCATACAGCAATTAGTGGTTTGTGTTTGAAGTAAAGATCAATAGAATTGAACATCTTTTTTTTGACGGTTCAATCTCATTAGTTTCAAAACATAGTTCATTTGTCTGCATTCGCATTGCAAATTTATAACTAATATTTCCTCTGAGTACCTCTTAAGGCGGCCAAAGTACCATCAGTGCACCTGCACCATGGTTTGAGAAGCTGTGGTACATGAAATGAATTAACACAAAGATTTTTTCAGTGAGCCATGTTTTCTGCAAACTAACTCTAACTCTTAATAGAACGTTAGCAGTTAAATCGACATTTCTCGGACTAACTTTGAGTCATCTTTGCTCCTGATAACCGTCTAAACGTCTACCAGTCGGTTGATTACAGGAAATGTTTTTGAACATTTGGCACATGGTAACGCCTTAATCACAATTGTTTCATAGTTTTAGTGTTTAACTCAATATGTACGTATTTGAAGCTGGGCCTCTCTGTTGTCAACATGGGCATATTTTTTGTCACACAGAGAACAGATGCCACCCTATAACGCTATAAAGGTGTGTCACTTTTGTCCTGCCCTTCTTACGCAAGACAAGAACATTAAGTGTTTTGTATGCTTCATAGTTTTCAATTCAATTCAGTTTATTTTGAGGTTTAACTTGTATAATTGCTTTATTGAAAGGATTTAAATCTTTTCATTGTAAATGATCTTTTCTAAAATAAAGAAAACAAACACCACCCTTACAAGGTATGCAAAGGTGTGGCTGTTGTCCTCCCATTCCATTCCACAGCCATATTTTTGTTAAATGTTTTATTGAATGGCTAATGCTACAGAAGAAAAAAATTCTGAACATTAAAAAACTATTAGATTACATTTTAATGAGTACATAGATCAATTGCAATTGGAACTCTTGTATTTATTAAACATACTGTACATACTTTCCAATAAAATCAATTAAATTAACTTAAAATAGTTCTCCCAATAACAAAATGTCACTTTCAGTTATTCAATTTGCTTTATTAGTTGGTTGCAGATCATAATTTAATATTTTAATATTTACGATTACAGCAAATCAACTTCTCCAATCTGTGCGCAGAGATGTCAGTTTGAGATGGTGGCGGTCTACAAAATAAAGTATTTCTATGTATGGCCAATGCACTTATTTAGTGTTTTTTGAATTTTCATTTAGATTTGTTCTCTAGTGGCTTTAAACTGCTAAGACATGTATTGAGAACAGTGTATAGGTTTCCAGATAACTTGGGGAAAAAGTAAATTCTATTGAACAAATCTGTGAAGGTTAACAGGATGGACCGAAAATTTCAGGTTGGATTTTTCAACTACCAACTATATATCCTGACGTTACTTGCAAAACTGAAACATGTCTGCAACGTCAAAGAATGACTGTTGATAGGTCCAGTTGAACCAGTTAGCCCCCACCAGTACTGGACATGAAACCTGATCCAAGGTACTCCCTCTATTATACCATAAAAAGTGAGTTTTTTATTTATTTATTTATTTTTTTGGTAAAAGCAGCACCTATCATGGGTTGTTGATCATTACTGTCAAATACAGGTCCTTCTCAAAATATTAGCATATTGTGATAAAGTTAATTATTTTCCATAATGTCATGATGAAAATTTAACATTCATATATTTTAGATTCATTGCACACTGACTGAAATATTTCAGGTCTTTTATTGTCTTAATACGGATGATTTTGGCATACAGCTCATGAAAACCCAAAATTCCTATCTCACAAAATTAGCATATCATTAAAAGGGTCTCTAAACGAGCTATGAACCTAATCATCTAAATCAACGAGTTAACTCTAAACACCTGCAAAAGATTCCTGGGGCCTTTAAAACTCCCATCCTGGTTCATCACTCAAAACCCCAATCATGGGTAAGACTGCCGACCTGACTGCTGTCCAGAAGGCCACTACTGACACCCTCAAGCAAGAGGGTAAGATACAGAAAGAAATTTCTGTACAAATAGGCTGTTCCCAGAGTGCTGTATCAAGGCACCTCAGTGGGAAGTCTGTGGGAAGGAAAAAGTGTGGCAGAAAACGCTGCACAACGAGAAGAGGTGACCGGACCCTGAGGAAGATTGTGGAGAAGGGCCGATTCCAGACCTTGGGGGACCTGCAGAAGCAGTGGACTGAGTCTGGAGTAGAAACATCCAGAGCCACCGTGCACAGGTGTGAGCAGGAAATGGGCTACAGGTGCCGCATTCCCCAGACCTGGGCTACAGAGAAGCAGCACTGGACTGTTGCTCAGTGGTCCAAAGTACTTTTTTCAGATGAAAGCAAATTCTGCATGTCATTCGGAAATCAAGGTGCCAGAGTCTGGAGGAAGACTGGGAAGAAGGAAATGCCAAAATGCCAGAAGTCCAGTGTCAAGTACCCACAGTCAGTGATGGTCTGGGGTGCCGTGTCAGCTGCTGGTGTTGGTCCACTGTGTTTTATCAAGGGCAGGGTCAATGCAGCTAGCTATCAGGAGATTTTGGAGCACTTCATGCTTCCATCTGCTGAAAAGCTTTATGGAGATGAAGATTTCATTTTTCAACACGACCTGGCACCTGCTCACAGTGCTAAATCCACTGGTAAATGGTTTACTGACCATGGTATCACTGTGCTCAATTGGCCTGCCAACTCTCCTGACCTGAACCCCATAGAGAATCTGTGGGATATTGTGAAGAGAACGTTGAGAGACTCAAGACCCAACACTCTGGATGAGCTAAAGGCCGCTATCGAAGCATCCTGGGCCTCCATAAGACCTCAGCAGTGCCACAGGCTGATTGCCTCCATGCCACGCCGCATTGAAGCAGTAATTTCTGCCAAAGGATTCCCGACCAAGTATTGAGTGCATAACTGTACATGATTATTTGATGGTTGACGTTTTTTGTATTAAAAACACTTTTCTTTTATTGGTCGGATAAAATATGCTAATTTTGTGAGATAGGAATTTTGGGTTTTCATGAGCTGTATGCCAAAATCATCCGTATTAAGACAATAAAATACCTGAAATATTTCAGTTAGTGTGCAATGAATCTAAAATATATGAATGTTAAATTTTCATCATGACATTATGGAAAATAATTAACTTTATCACAATATGCTAATATTTTGAGAAGGACCTGTAAAAGCTTGAGCCTCTTGCAGTTGCAGCGCTCCTTTTGACCAAGTTGTTTTTCTCAAGGAAAAACTCCATCAGGGTATCGATATGACATTAATGATAAAGGTTATTTTAATACTACTCAGTCAATTTGGTCATAAAATTGACCCCTGTGTCATAAGGGGGGTTTCTTAGACTCTGTTATACACAACCACGAGGACAAAGACAGCGTTTTAACAGTTTATTTAGAAACACGGATAAAGGTCAGACTGGAACCAGGGCTGCAGCTGGTGGACAAATGTGGGGTCTCTCTGAAGGAGAAAGACAGAAGCTGGTAAACATTCTGGGTAAAAACGGAGACCAGAAAGGTTCCACAACTTCCTTCAGCGAAGGATGATCACGCCAAGTGAGAAAACGAGCTGACGCCTCCCTAGGGGTTTCCACTCCATAAGTAGCCCAGCTGATTGCTCTCAGATGAGCAACACCTCTGCAGCAGCACCTGCCAGTCACGCCCTGCACAGAGAGAACACAGCACACAAACACAGCCTGCATGCATGCAGCCTGTACAGAAACCAACGTGGATATGACACCCTGGCAATCATTTTATATAGTGATGTCAAAATGAGGCTTTTTGAAGCAAATAATCATTTTTAAACATTGTGTCATAAAGTGGTTCACTACCCGAAGGTTCATTCAATTCCCTTGGGTGACATCTACTGGCAGTAGTGATTGTTGCACCAAATGAAGCCCTGCGACTATGATGCACCTCTTGTGTAAATAATAGCACTTATGTACAGGTCCTTCTCAAAATATTAGCATATTGTGATAAAGTTCATTATTTTCCATAATGTCATGATGAAAATTTAACATTCATATATTTTAGATTTATTGCACACTAACTGAAATATTTCAGGTCTTTTATTGTCTTAATACTGATGATTTTGGCATACAGCTCATGAAAACCCAAAATTCCTATCTCACAAAATTAGCATATCATTAAAAGGGTCTCTAAACGAGCTATGAACCTAATCATCTGAATCAACGAGTTAACTCTAAACACCTGCAAAAGATTCCTGAGGCCTTTAAAACTCCCAGCCTGGTTCATCACTCAAAACCCCAATCATGGGTAAGACTGCCGACCTGACTGCTGCCCAGAAGGCCACTATTGACGCCCTCAAGCAAGAGGGTAAGACACAGAAAGAAATTTCTGAACAAATAGGCTGTTCCCAGAGTGCTGTATCAAGGCACCTCAGTGGGAAGTCTGTGGGAAGGAAAAAGTGTGGCAGAAAACGCTGCACAACGAGAAGAGGTGACCGGACCCTGAGGAAGATTGTGGAGAAGGGCCGATTCCAGACCTTGGGGGACCTGCGGAAGCAGTGGACTGAGTCTGGAGTAGAAACATCCAGAGCCACCGTGTACAGGCGTGTGCAGGAAATGAGCTACAGGTGCCGCATTCCCCAGGTCAAGCCACTTTTGAACCAGAAACAGCGGCAGAAGCGCCTGACCTGGGCTACAGAGAAGCAGCACTGGACTGTTGCTCAGTGGTCCAAAGTACTTTTTTCGGATGAAAGCAAATTCTGCATGTCATTTGGAAATCAAGGTGCCAGAGACTGGAGGAAGACTGGGGAGAAGGAAATGCCAAAATGCCAGAAGTCCAGTGTCAAGTACCCACAGTCAGTGATGGTCTGGGGTGCCGTGTCAGCTGCTGGTGTTGGTCCACTGTGTTTTATCAAGGGCAGGGTCTATGCAGCTAGCTATCAGGAGATTTTGGAGCACTTCATGCTTCCATCTGCTGAAAAGCTTTATGGAGATGAAGATTTCATTTTTCAGCACGACCTGGCACCTGCTCACAGTGCCAAAACCACTGGTAAATGGTTTACTGACCATGGTATCACTGTGCTCAATTGGCCTGCCAACTCTCCTGACCTGAACCCCATAGAGAATCTGTGGGATATTGTGAAGAGAACGTTGAGAGACTCAAGATCCAACACTCTGGATGAGCTAAAGGCCGCTATCGAAACATACTGGGCCTCCATAAGACCTCAGCAGTGCCACAGGCTGATTCCCTCCATGCTACGCCACATTGAAGCAGTCATTTCTGCCAAAGGATTCCCGACCAAGTATTGAGTGCATAACTGTACATGATTATTTGAAGGTTGACGTTTTTTGTATTAAAAACAATTTTCTTTTATTGGTCGGATGAAATATGCTAATTTTGTGAGATAGAAATTTCGGGTTTTCATGAGTTGTATGCCAAAATCATCCATATTAAGACAATAAAAGACCTGGAATATTTCAGTTAGTGTGCAATGAATCTAAAATATATGACTGTTAAATTTTCATCATGACATTATGGAAAATAATGAACTTTATCACAATATGCTAATATTTTGAGAAGGACCTGTATGTATGTATATATGCGTGTTGTACATATGTGTTTTTAGTAACTCATTAAAGATTCTGAGTAATAAACTCGTTAAAAAACAATGTTAACTGTAGGGGATTACAGATTAAAAATAGCCATTAGGATAATTCTGGCTTCTTAAACTTGAATTGTCATTTCATTGTCAGGAAAAGAGCTGCAAAAATCTCTGCAGACCCCACACACCCTGCACATAAACTGTTTGTATTCAAGAGTTTTACCTTCAGGCCACCGCTACAGAGCGATGTTTACTAAAACCAGTCGCCATAGAGACAGTTTCTTCCCCCAGGCTGTTTCTCTGATTAACTTTTAATAGAGTACCCAAGTCACAATTCCACCTTTTATATGTGTATATTGTATATATGTATTTAAGGACATAAAGATATATGCAGAATATATCTTATAACACAAAATCAAACAAAAAAAAAGAAACCCAGAGAGCAAAGTGTATCGGAGTCAAATTCCTTGTTTGTTGTATGTACGAACTTGGCAATAAAGCTGATTCTGATATTTTCTCTGGGAGTGTGCTTGGTGTACTGAGTGTTTTTGGACATTGTGCTTGGTGTAATAAAGAGGGTACTTGTGTTACTTCAGGTGTTTTTATTCAAGAAAAGTAATTTCTGCACAGTAGAAGACCTCAAACGGTTTCTTTTTTTGAGACAATTTCTCCAGCTTTGGAAAATACTCTTTCACAGCGAACAGAGGAGGCTGGTGTGACAAGGAACTGTTTGGCTGGGTGGTTTAGGTTTGGATAAAGAGAAAGGCTGGGAGTCCTTCACTATGAAGTCCACAAGAGCTTCATCAAGTTCTTGCTTCCTGGATCCTACAAAAAATAAAGAAGAAAATAATAAAGACAAGTAACTTCATTTTAACTTACAAATATTTAACTGTCATTCTTTCTAATTCTGCATGTATATCTATGTTATGATGACCTTGATTGGTGGCACGAGGCTGAGTGTTCTGGTGTTTGGCTCTATAATGCCTCAGCATTGATGACGTATTATTATTATCATTATTATTATATGTCAGCAGCTGCGGGCAAAGCAAACACTGCACCTGTAAAACCAAGATTACCACACCTCTTGCATAACATGATACCATGACTATAACACTACTGCATAGTATAGGCTATAGGCTTTCTAATAAACACTTTGAATGTACATTACCTTATTAGGTGGCACCAAATCGAAATATTCCCACACTTGGGAACAGTTCCTAGATGGTTGCTCCATGACAGAATAATCCACCAAAACTCAGAATATCCAAAAACGAGAGCCTGTTCGTAACGTATAATACGTATAGAACAGGGATGTGAACCGGGGATTGAGCCATCTTAAATACACTGAATCGCGGCAAATGTTTCAATGTCTCAACCAGTCAACTCAAAGCAGTCAGCTGACTCGGTCTGAATGAAGCAGTGAAGTGGTTCACATGTGATCGGGGACGTCACATGAAGGAAGCTCCAGCTCACTGCTTCACCATAGCTACCCTGTCGAGTTTGAAGCCTCGGTGTTAGAGGTAACATCACTAATTTTATATGATTTGTTATTTTGTTTCTCAATACTTAACTAAAGTACTTAGCTAAAAATACTTAACTAAAAATATAACTAAAGTTATATTTTTGTTATATTTTTAGTGACCAATTTGGTCACATGCTGTGTGTCATAGACTTGTTGTAAAAAGGCCAACCAACCAGCCAAACCAGAAAAAAAGGCAGTCAATTAAGAGTATAATAGAACATCTACCAGCGAGGACAAGGCACAGTCGAGAATGAGAACAGCTAAGAACTCTTCAGTTGGCTTTTTCTGACATCTTTTTCTAACATGGACGGTCAGTTGAGCTTATTGTACTTCTCTAACAGCTCTGGACATCATAATTTACTTTTGTTTTATAAAGCATGTATCTGTTTGTTGGTTATGGGTCAACTTTCTTGGTCCTGTTCAATGATATTTGTCAGCATTTCTTATGATAATGTGCTAAACTTTAACATCTTGGTCTTTAAGGGTTTCATTAGGTCATTGTTTTCAAGCAAAAAAAAAACTTTACAGGCAATTATGTTTTAACTAACTCAATAATCAATTGGTTCACAAGTAAATATTGTAAACAGTAAATCAGTCCTTTTTGCAAATTAACATACGTGGGTACAAAAATGGGCAAAATTGGTCTTTTTTGGGATTTTGATTTTTTTACTTTTTTTTTAAAAAGGTTGTGGCATTTAAGGGGTTCAGAATATTGATGAATATTTTTAATGCATACTGAATCATGGACTGAAGTTGTCAATGCCATTTATGAAAAAAAAAAATGCTACACGGCAATCTTCAGGGGAGCATTACTTGAGGCCTAGAGGCCCGCATAGACCAATTTATTTATATGTGACTTTGCATAGAAAAAATTTTTTATCAGAATCAGTGTTGCTTCTAATTTTTGGCATTCGTATTTAACAAGTTTAAAAATAGTTAATAAATTCATAAATAATTTCTATGTTTGGTGGGTACATAAAATTGTACTAAGTAGTGACTTTTACCTTATACAACACCAAAATAAAATAATATTGATGCTAAATATTTCTACGGCATTCTTAAAATAACAATTTTCTTTGTACTGAAGGGACACAGGTGGAACACAATAAGAAGTTGCCCCCAACAGTTTTAGCATATTTTCTCCAGGATTGTTAGAAGAGAAATAACATTAACATTTGATGAAATAATATAAAAAGTGTGATAGGTATGTTGTTTTTGTTGTCATTACGTTCTTGTTCAATCAACTCACAGGATCACAAGTTTCTGCGTCTGAAACTGAGAGGTTTGCTGAGCAGTGAGTTAAAACAATTTAAATGTACTTCACTTGTACTAATCTTGTCTTCTAGAGCCTGACTCAAAGAGGATTGTCCTACTGGGGAAAACTGGATGTGGGAAAAGCAGCTTGGCTAATACCATATTTGGCGAGGAAGTCTTCAAGATAAGCCATTCACCTGTTTCTGAAACAAGTCTATCTCGGGGAGAAACCAGGCCTGTTGATGGCAGAAACCTCACTCTGATTGACAGCCACAGTGTTTTTGATACATGTGGCTCTGAAGTCATGCTTAAGAAAGAGGTAGTGAGATGCATCACAGAGTGCGCTCCTGGACCTCATGGGTTTCTTATTGTTCTTCAAGTTGAGAAATTCACAGAGCACGAAAAAGACATAATCAAACAAATATGTCAATGCTTCTCTGAAGATGCTCTGAAATTTGCTGCAATTATCTTCACCCATGGAGACCAGCTCCCAGATGGAAAGAGAATAGAGGACTTTGTTCTTCACAATGAAGAACTAAGCAACCTGGTGAAAAAGTGCGGAGGCAGGTGCCATGTTGTTGACAATAAATACTGGAACCGTAATGCAGAAGACCCTTACAGAAACAACCAGTTCCACGTGGGAGAGATACTGAGGACAATTGATATGATAGGTGAAGCAAATGATGGAATGTATTACACCAACGAGATGCTACAAGCAGTAAAAAACCACATACAGATAGAGGAGGAAAATATTAGGCAGTCAACTGATCAATCACCAGATGAAACCAGAGGCAGAGCTAAAAGTAATGTACTTAATAAGTTAATGTTGCTGGTAGTGGCGGCTGCAACGGGTGCCGTGTTAGGGGCCTTCCTTGGTGTGGCAGAACATGTTGAATCCATTGCTAGTAGTTTTGGGGTTCCACCACAACGTTCAGCAGACCAAAGCACGCCATCAGTTTCTACAGCCGCTCTAAGTGGGGGTCTGAAGGGAGGTTTGATGGGATACCGTGCTGCTGCAGGATCAAGAACTGTAGGGGATGCATTTCAGGAAGCCAAGAAAGCTGTTTGGGATAAGTTAACCATTTTGGGCTCAAGTATGAAGAGTGATAAAGAGAAGAAAGAGTCAAAGTAAAGGAAAACCAGGAACAAAGTGATTTTTGTCTGAACATTGACAGCACTGTTAATTACGCATGTTTACTATATTACTAAAAACAACAGGAATGTCTGGATTACGATGATATTTGCTTCTTGACAGCTTCTGTTTATCCACTATGAGGTCCACATTGGCAAACTGTTGTAACACAAAACTAGAATGCCTCTAGGGGGAGCTAACGCTTATCTTCGGTTAGTAATGAATAGCCTGGGTGTACAGAGAACTATCGAAGCTGTTGCGTTGTATTGTTTTTAAGTGTTTATGTGTTGCAGAAATAAAGCCACACTAAAGAAAATAATCTGTTTTGTATAAACATAAAAAAGCCAAACCTCTGAATATGATACTAAACTGGTATATTACTAGATATCTAAACAAAATCGTTTTTAAATAAAACTGGGTATATTGTGAGTTTTGGTGAATAATAGAAACAAATATTAAATGTTTACAGCTGCCCTTGGATATTTTTATTGAATTGTGTTGATACTGTAATTTCTCATGCAGAATTTCTATAATTTACTGTGATTTGCTTAAGATCTTACATTGATTTGACAAAAAGTATAGAATGTGTTTAGACAGTTATACTAAATTATTTTCCATAATATCTGAAATTGTTTTTCAAGGACTTTGAATGTTTTGTTTGAATTGTTGTTTTTTTGTGTGTTGTTTTGCTCAATAATAAAATATACACCTTAAACTCACAGTTTGTATCTTAAATTTTTGGCCTGCCAAAGAAAGTTCTCGAACAAGATGGAGAAGGTAATGAGCAGCAGAGATCTCACGAGAGTTGTGCGTAAGTAATATGGTGGTATACTGGTAAACAAATATGACAAAACTCAGGTAAATAAGCCAATAAATTCAAGCCAAAAACAAAAAATAAAATACTAACCACTGTCTCATATATTTTCAATAAAACAAACTGGATGAGGAAACCTCAGCAGGGCTGCGCTGAATTCGTGGCAGTGGCAGGCAGAATTGGCAGCTCCGATTGCAGCTCTAGATGCCACCAGAACCGCCACAGTATGCCGGAGCTGCCACAGCATTTTTGGAGGGTGCCAGGGGATTCCACGTTTTTGTGGAAGCTAATGCTGATTAAATGGGTTGTCAATATAGCTACAATTGTCTGTGGAGCTCTCACAAGAAGTAATGCCAAGGTGGCTGGTTTTGTGTAAACCAATGCTGATTATCGGCAAATGGGATGTCATTATTGTTATAGCCTGTTACTTTTAAATGATGATGTCTTTATTGGTTTTTATTTAATAAACAGCGTCAGACCCATAACTTCAGGTGGCTGTATTTACTTGAATTGGAAAATAAATAGCACTATGTGTATGATTGATGTGCTGAAAGGATGACGAAGGCTTGTTGCACAAACAGTCTGTTTATTATAGAGCAAGAGCGGCTATTCTGAAATGTGACTCACAGACAATTAATAAATAAATGCTTAAAACACACTGCCACTCTGTGGAAGTCCCTGGCCAAAAGGGTGCCACGAGGGTGCCAGAGGATGCCACGGATTGCCACGAGGGTCAATGTTGTACAACAGTGGCGGATGCTGGTCTTTCAAGGAGGGAAAGCTCAATTTCAAGATCGCTGATTCGCTGATTTGCTCATTTCGCTGTCAATCAAAAAGGGATTCAGCCTCAGACAGATCATCCAATCATAATGCAGAAGCTGAGCGTCCAGGCCAGCCGAGGCCAGCCCACTGCCCCATAGACCCCCAGAGATGTTGAGCGTCCGATGGGCAGGACAAAGCCCAGAATTTATCCAATGACTCGCCTCGTTTCGCTGCAGCCAAGGCTGCCCCAAAGCCTCCCAGAGACACTGAACGTCCGATGGGCGGGACAAAGCCCAGCATTTTAGCTTTGCTATTGAACTCACTGTTTAAAGCACTGTGAAACTGCGGGAATGAGTGAGAGGAAAGCCGCGTCGTTACCAGTAATAAGAAGTTGATTCTGAACAAATGTTGAGCGCGTTGTAGCACATATTTAGTCAATGACATGTACACACTACAGTATATATTTGTTCACTTATTTTTTGAACTTTTAGGGGAAGCCAAGCTTCCCTTCCAGTCTTAGAGCAATCGCCACTGCTATAGATACAGGGGTTGGACAATGAAACTGAAACACCTGGTTTTAGACCACAATAATTTATTAGTATGGTGTAGGGCCTCCTTTTGCGGCCAATACAGCATCAATTCGTCTTGGGAATGACATATACAAGTCCTGCACAGTGGTCAGAGGGATTTTAAGCCATTCTTCTTGCAGGATAGTGGCCAGGTCACTACGTGATACTGGTGGAGGAAAACATTTCCTGACTCACTCCTCCAAAACACCCCAAAGTGGCTCAATAATATTTAGATCTAGTGACTGTCCAGGCCATGGGAGATGTTCAACTTCACTTTCATATTCATCAAACCAATCTTTCACCGGTCTTGCTGTGTGTATTGGTGCATTGTCATCCTGATACACGGCACCGCCTTCAGGATACAATGTTTGAACCATTGGATGCACATGGTCCTCAAGAATGGTTCGGTAGTCCTTGGCAGTTCATCACCAGGCAATCCGTCTGGCCCTTTTCTGGGCCTCACAGAGGAAACAAGTGAGACACCGCCTCAATGAAACTGTAATTTGCTCATTATGTGCAACAAAGACTATGTACGTCAGTTAGAATCGGCTCTAATCTAATGAAGCTCCTCACATCGTCTCACCGTCAGCCAGACTATCTGACAGCTTGCTGACTTTATCATCACATGGTGCTCTTTACTTTATCAGTGTTATACTGAATTCCTTTGCATAATTTAGTTTTTTTCCACATGGAAATACAGTGATTATACAGTCCTGGGTTTTTTTTCTGGAATAGTGTCACCCCTGTTTAATTCTATAACAAATTATATTTTATTTTTGTTAAAATATAAACAATTACTATATTTGCCCTTGTTGTTTCATAACTGACCCTAACCCTTCACTCTTTGTGTTCATAGAAGCCTGCAACAGATACTTCGACACCATCAAAGACATCTTAGTAGACGGAAGACACCATAATGATGAGGATCAGAGAACCCAAGGTCTCAACACTAAATGGGATAGGGTGAGATAACTAACTTCCGGATTATTGGCATTATTTTTTTTTTTAAGATTCTTAGAATGCCAAACAATCTTTGATTTCCTTCCGTGTCATGTTTTCTGTTTAGCTTTTAATTGCTCCATTTTGACTGATGTGGAGTAACGATACCTTCAACGGGTGCCTGCATGCCTGATGAGCAAGGAAGAGACCGACACTGAACGCAGGGAAACATGGAAAGTTTATCCACCTGAATGGAGGGCAACTAAACTTTGACAGTTTAGATAGGTGCTAGCACAAACTTGTGGGGCTACAAATCATCAAAAAATCTTGGTGTGTTTTTATGTTTAATATTTCATTCATATGTGCAGTAATGCAGATGCAATATATCTGATGTACAACAAAAGTTTATAAACTGTTCATTTCATAATACTGATATTTCAGAAATACCCATAGAAATGGTAATTTTGGTAATGTGTTCATTAGCCCAGCTAGTGAATTGTCCAACATGACAATGGTACAGAAAAGTGATGTAGAAAGCTGACTGGGTGATCTTGAAATGTCTGATAATGTAAGATCTTAAAGACACTTAAGATGGTTAATACTTTCACATGAGGATCTACCTGCCAACTTTGGTTAAATAAAAATAATTTTAATTTTAAAAATCCATAAATATCCGGCGGGCATCCATCATGTGAGGTCGTGAATCTGTGAACATAATACGCCAAAGATGCGGAGTTCTAAAGTTGAAACTGTCGCGGATCAAATGCACGTATTTTCTGTATACCTCTCAGATGGGTTTCCAGGTATGCAGATAGACAGCGGACATCTGTCACGTATGGTTAAGAATCCTTGAACATGATACGCCGAAGATGCAGAGATATCTAAAGTAGGAACTGTGGGGATACCAGTCAGATGGGTATCCGCAAGTTAGGATATTTTAGTGGTCCGTATCAAAGAGTATCCCAAAAACAGAATCCCTGACGTATGCATTTGGATCTTCCTGTATATTATCCGTATATATTCCATATACGGACATATCGCCAGCTCGGATAGTATCGTATCTTAATGCTTTTTGTGCAGTGTCATCCCTTTCAATTTTGTCCTAATACCACCGCCTTATTGGGCTGGTATTCACAGGACAGCCCTTAACAGACTGAAATATTATTTAATAAAATGTTAAAGTATTAATATTGAATATTAAATAATACATTCATATTAATAATTACAACACTGTTCCTGATACAGGTCCTGGTTCTGTCTGGGGAAGGGGGTCAGAGGGGTCTGCATGTTTTGGGCGGGCTGGCTGGCCGGGGTTGATCTTGGGATGGACTGGTCTGAGCTTCTGGGTGGGTTTTGGTTTTGGCTCTGTGGGCTCTCTACCTTTTGTGCGTGTTAGAGTTAGAAAGCTGATAAATACAGACAAGTGTAAAAATAAGACACAAGTGAACTAAGTAAGTTTGACTTGCAAGGGTGAGACTGTCCTCTGCCAAACAGCGACTTCCTTCTCACAAAGAGAAAATCCTTGCACCAGCCTTTTATTTACAACTCACATTCCAACAAGCAAAAAGCGGGAATTGGTTCAGCCAATTCTTACAGAGCTTTCAACATAAAAGTAGTCATTCCCATATATGGTATGAGCATGTCATGTCCAGAGAGTGATCCACTCCAGACCGCATTCCTTAACTTTCCACAAACCCTTTTACACAATAAAACCAACCACAGGAATCCTCTTAACTAGAGTAGAACCTCAAACACAAACATGGTTAAACTAAGCAATGATAACTTATATACATTTTTCTAACAATTCCCTCCTATTTATTATTGATTAGTTTAAGAACACATCCATGTATACACTTCCAAAAGGCTTTATGCATACACTTCATTAAACATTAAACTATTAAGTTTAGTGACTTCCCCTCCATAGCGTCATCAAAGTCCTGGTCCACGTCCAGTAGTTGGTAATCCTGGGACAACATTGTATCAACAATTCCTCCAACCATACTTAATATCATTGCTCTGATAAAGGGAACAACACAGAGTAAAAAGGCAAACAACAATAACACAGCGATGACAGGGGTCATGATTTTCAAAAACAATTGCCACCACGGTCCAGAAGTAAGCCACGAAGAAAGGCTTCCTCGGCTGGGATGAACATCCTGCTTCATACCCCTTTTAATTTCATTTAATTGGCGTATAGCATCGCTCACTCTATGTCCATCTCCCCCGTCGGTCTCATCAGAGATGTAGGTGCAGCAGGTCTTGTTCAGGAGAGCGCAAACTCCCCCAACTGAAGCCGTCAGCAGGTCCAACACCATCCTGTTCTGCAACACCACGGTTCGAAGAGCTGTGACTTCTGTGGAGTCTCAGTCGATAATCTATGGTTTCTAATCTTTTAACTTTGTTCTCTCTCTTTTCTCTTCCTATAAGCTACACCTGGCCTGGCACTGTGTCTACCTGTGACACCTTTCTGGAGAGGGGAATTGTCCGAGCTTCTGCTGGCAACAACTTAATGCTCAACCTCTACCGATGATCCACATGGCCCTGTCTTTCAGTGTTTAACCCTTTCTCTCTCCTAGACATCGCAATTGACTGAGCTTTTACTGTGACTAACTCTATGTGCTTTCTTTCAGACTCTAACCTTGAAAACTGGCTCAAAGTTTATCTGTTCTTTCTTTCTAGATGAAACAACTAAAGGAGCTACATCCATTAACATTTATTTTTCCTTCCCATAGAAAGGACTCCTGGATCAGTGCTTCTGTGTTCTTTGTGCATCTCTGCTCTGTTCTCTCAAACCCCCAGTCGGTCGTGCCAGATGGCCGCTCACACTGAGCCTGGTTCTGCTGGAGGTTTCTTCCTGTTAAAAGGGAGTTTTTCCTCTCCACTGTCGCTACATGCATGCTCAGTATGAGGGATTGCTGCAAAGTCAACACCAGTGACTGTCCACTGTCTCTACATGCTCATCCAGGAGGAAGGAATGATACAAGTCACTGACTGGATGCAATCTGCTGGGTTTCCTTAGACAGAAAAACATTTTATCCAATTTGAATAAATAACTGAATCTGACTGTACTGTTCAATGGTTAGGATTAATTGGAATGTATGTACCTGACTTTTGTGAAGTGCCTTGAGATGACATGTGTTGTGAATTTGCGCTATATAAATAAACTGAATTGAATTGAATTAATCTAAGCATGTTCTTTCCTACTCCCAACCATGGGAATAATCTTAGCAAAATCTTATTTCCTGTTGATCTATGCTTGAATTCCTCAGGAACATCTGATCCCCACACACTGTCATGTGGCTTCACACGGATGAGTTCCCTCTGTAGGAAAGGTTGAACTGAAATGACATAAGTGTGATCAGTGACATAAATAGGTGTATAAATACCACTCCAACTTGGAGGCAACTGCAAATAAATGGCAGTTCCACACATCCAGTGAAATCCATCTATTGCATAAGTGCCCTTTAGATTATGGACCTTTCCCTCTGGTCCAGCTTGTTGGGAAGGATAATAGTAAGTTGTATTACACATGCGCATTGGAATAGTCCCCACTGGGATGGAACCGGTGCCCACGATACAATGAGAAAATGGGAATCTACAAGTATCTCCACATAGTTGGACACAGGAGTTGTAACATTAAACTGTTTAAACTCTGTAACATCACAGTTGTAAAATGTTACATTACCCATTACCACGTGGAAACTGGTACTGACACCAGAAACACTATTTCTGATAAAACACTCATCTCTTGGCGCTGGTACTGGTCTTGCTGTCAACGTGAGCTGGCTGGAAGAGATAGGAAGGTCAGTGCCTACATAACAACCACAAATGTTTGTGAACTTGATTAAAATTTTTGTATATTGGTACCAGCTGTTTGTCTCAAACAAGTAATTTATATCTTGTAAAACATTCCATGGAAATCTTCATGTATCCACCTCTTTAATTCTGGAAATTATGAGATTGTGGAAATGTCTGGCATATTATTAACACAATCAGGACACACATGATAAATAAAACTAAATGTTTCAACAACATCTTTCCTTTAGATTTACCTGTCAGTCTCTCTCTCATCCCTAAAGGCTTAGGAAAGATCATTGGTTTCTTCACTGACATTGAGACGAAGTAGTCAGGTTTTATCCTTTCCTAGTCTGTGGATGGAATGACAAACAGGCTCACCTGTTTGCAGTGGGCTTTGTGTATGGTAGATAGGTCTCTCTTGAATTTTCACAGCAGTAGGAGTTGTCAATAACACTTGGAATGGATCCTCATCAATTTAGAAGGCTTAATAAAATTGATGAACACAAAAATGAAGAGCATGTTATGTCTTATAATCTTAGTTTGTCTTACCCAGTTTTATAAACCCACCTGTACAGTTTCATTCATCTCTTCCCTTTTTAATTACACTTTGTATTTATTTCAAGTAACTTATGTTTATTTCAATTAACTCAAGTTTTCTCCATTTCAGTCCAGTCCAGTAATTCTGTTAAGGTACCTTTCATCTTCTGTTAAATTTTAAATCTAATTTGATCATTCTAAACCTGACTGGAAAAAGTCCAAACATCTGTTAAAATCCTTTTGTTTCACCATAAAGAACCAGCCCAATATTATTACGACACTGTTGAGGACCAGACTTGCTCTTGTAGTCTTCAACCATTATCATGTACATATGCCCTCATTTTTACATAACATAAAAAAGACATTTCACATAAACAAACAGACAAAATGGACAGACATTAGCCACAAAAAATGTAATTACTCTGTTTGTAAAAGAATTCTGAAAAATTGACAGATCTATAGCTTTCTTATGTTTATCAGTATTTCAGAACAGGAAGAACCTTTGCTATCTTTATATGATTTTTTGGAAAAACTCTGGAAACCTTATAGAGGTAAAGGTTTGGCAATGATCATTAGAACATCAGACCTTTATTAGCGCTTTTAAAGTCCCTCAAAGACGCTCTTTAATTAAATCAATCATTCCCATTCACACACATGCACACACTGACAACTTTTCCCCCATGGCTGTCATGAATATCTGCTTAATGGTATTTTAGGATTATGTGTTTTTATAATGTAAAGCACTTTGAATTGCCCTGCCTGCAATGTGCTGTACAAATATACAAATACATTTTACTTAGTTATTTCTCTATCAGAGCAATTTCATTTACAAACATTCCAATATAACTTCCTTTTTATATTTTTAAAATGCACATTGTTTTCTCATAACTCCTTTTGTTTCCACTAGGTCTGTTTTGAATGCTTCAATTCTTTTTTATCCACCAAAGGATCAATAAGGTGGGGTTTGTGGGGTCCACCTTGAAGGTGTTGTCTGTTGGGTCCGTCCAGTCTGGAGAAGTGTCAGCTTATCATTGTCAGGTCAGCGAGGTTCATAAGTCAGTCAGTTGGTCTTGGGTCGTTTGGTCATTTGGTCTGTACACATAATGTCTCATGGATCCAACCAATGATTAGTCAACAAAACTTCCAAACATTGTGATGTTATTTCTCCAGCTTCCACCTATTGAAGAAAAATTTATTGTTAATAAATGGACTGCATTTCTCAGGAACACTGCATTCCTCCTGGATGAGCATCACCTGTTGAAAAACTTTATTATTGTGTTAGTCAGTTGTTTCACATATTCAATCAGATCATTAAACATTCCAGTAGGTGAAGTTATTAGTATCTCATGTAGACTGACATATACTGTTGCACTTGGAGAGGATCTCAGATTATCCATGTATGCTGCTGCAATGCCTATCATTTCTTCATCTCATCAACTTCCCACTTTTCCTTCTTTAACAACATTCTGTTCTCCCTCATCCAGTCATTGTTGATTGGGGTGCCCATTTGGACAGTTTCTAGCCCAATGACCATGTCGTCCACAAACCCAGCATACATAATCTCTTCTATCATCTCTCCCTCTTACTTGCCTCTGTAAATTCCTCTGATTCTACGCCTCCCCCTACTTACTGGTCCTGCATAAAATATTTCATCTTCTGCATAGAAGTTATCAGTAGGGGGTTGATTTTTCTTTCCACTGACCTGCCAACTGGTAACCGAGCAGGTGGGTAGATCAATATTATGTTTTGTGACCAAGTTACAAATCTCAGGTAAAGCATTTGCCTGGAGGGCATTTTTGAACTGCATTATCATTGAGGCCATCCAGTTTAATTGCCTGTTTTCTCCACCTAGTATTTCTGCTACTGGGTAGCTGGTTATTAAATTAGGGGATCTCTCTCTCATAGCTTGTGAACTCGAAAAAAACTGGTGTTGAATAGGGTGATGCCTCTTCAGTTATTTGTCCCACTGGCGCTGAGGGATCAGGACCTCTCACAGCTGCAGCAGCAGGCTGGGGCTGTGGCTGCCTGCCCTTCCCCCTTACTACACAAGTGTCATTATCTTCTTCTCTGGCAACTGCTATATAAACCTCCTTGCTCTTTTTATTGTTCCCTGCCTTTCTTTTATAAGCTTCAGCAAGCCAATTTTTTGCCCTTATTAATTCTTGGCAGGGTTTTTTCCTTTTTCTAAGTTTGTTTTTCTGTTGCAATCTCTGTACCAAATGGGTACACGCAGGAACTGAAAGATGTCCTTTAAATTATAATCTTTCTGCCATTTAGCGAAATTTTTTTACCGTATCTGAATCTTTTGAGTGCATAAACTTTACATCTCCTTCTAACGGAGGCTGCTTCCGGACGCAGTTCCCCATTTTAAGAGTTTTTTTTTAAAATCTATTAAAAACTATTGTTAAGAACTGAGTTCTACTTCTATTAATTTATATTAGCGCTATTTATTTGATTCTCTTTGCTTTATTATATATGTTTTTATCCTATTTACTCTAGTTTATTATTATTCAGACTCCACTCTTTTTTTTATATATATATATATAACAGAGGTGCATTTATTATACATATCTTGTACCATCAAATCAAACAGAATTCCTCAACTGGCCCCCAACATCTCCCGGAAAACAGGCTTCTAGATCAAACACTTAGTTTTGATCTGGTTTTCCGCTTTGAGTCCTACTCTCGGAGAGTGCAGGGGTTTTAGACTGAGATTTGATGGCACCTAATATCCAAATTAGAATTCCTTACAACACCTCTCAGCTGTCAACATCTTTATGTTAACACCAGCAAGGTTTCGGGTTGTCTCACTGAGAGTACCGTATGATTCTGCAGACACACACACACATGCACCAACACACAATCACTTATAGGCCTAAATCACCTAGACTAGGTTTTCCATTTTTTTATGCACTATTTCTTTTTAAACTCAGGATTTTTCCATGGAGTCGGTTGCTTTTGAATCTCCTTAGGGGAGGCGGCAGATTTCTAGCGATCGAGCTCGAAGGAACAGAAAATGTTAGTTAGAAAGCAAAGGGGTTGCTTGAAGCGGGGCTGTGTGTGGAGTGTTGCTGTGTGGGTGTGGCTTTGTCGGCTTTTGGGATGAAGCTCACCTGTGGGGGTGTGCCCCTGTGCTGTGGGGAGGGGATTCATGGTGTTGAGGTTCGGGGGCATGTGTTTGATATCTGTGTCCTGGTTGGGGGTTGCCCTGTGGGGAAATTTATGTTGGGGTTCATTGGTGGTGGGGGGCTCATGGGGTTGGGATCGGATTCATCAGGGGATTGAGACTGTTTAATCCTGCGGCGGCTCTGTTTGGCCGGGGCCAGGGTTGCTCGGGTTCAGGCACCAGCCCGGGTTCAGGTACTTTGGCGGTCTGCCTGTCTCCACCCCCGGAGGGAAGGGGACCACCTCCTGGTTCCGGGGGCTGGTTGCCCCATGGGGTATCGGCACCTGGACCTAGGAGCATAGACTATGTATGGGGAACGTGAATGAGTGTACTATTGTTGTTTGTCTTTATGTTGGGTGTGTGGGTGTAAGTGTTTTTATATGTACGCACGAGGGTGAGATTGTGACTGTGTGTGCCTTTTTTTGTGTCAGGTTGGGTTTTGGACTGCTCCCCTCCTGTATCAGTTCAGGCCCCCCATCATACGTAGTACTGGCGATGGTCCTCCTGGGGTTCCTGTGTTCTGGGGGGCCTTTGGATGTCAATGGCTCGGATCTCCTCCGTATCTGTTCAAGGTCCAGGGGGACAGGTCTGTGGCTCCTCACACTCGCAATTACATATTTTTAATGGAGAAACCTTGTATACACAAGCACGCTCACACTCAGACCCACAGGTGTTTAGATTCAGGTGTTAACAGATACACAAACAACAACTCTGAGCGCTACTCCGCCAGACAGAACACGGTAAAAAAAAAAAAAAAAAAGAATCTCTGGCTTATCTAATGTCCTACTTGTTTTACAGCCTTTTAATATCCAAGATCTAACATAATAATAATAATTCGGCTGGGAGTTTATTGCAACCTCTAGGAGCTGCCACCGAAAAGGCTCAGTCAGCCCAGTGCTTATATTAAGACCTGTGCTCTTCAAACAGGTGCTGATTTAAGGCCTTCAAGACTCGGTCATGCACACCAACAGTTAAAAGATCACACAAATACGATGGAGCTAAACTATTTAGAACTTTAAAAACAAGCATTCAAACTTTAAAATCAATCCTAAACCTAATGGGGAGCCAGTGAAGGGATTTAAGTATTGATGTGATGTGATCCTGTTTCCTAGTGCTTGTTGTAAGCTGGGCAGCAGCATTCTAGATGGTTTGGAGGGGACTCAATAAAAATGGATTTATGCCAAAATACAAGGAGCTACAGTAGCCCAGACGCGAAGATATAAAAGCGTGGACAACCTCTTCAATGATATTACAATTTAAAAACTCCTTGGCTTTGGCTAGGTGCCATAAGAAAAAAGTTTATCCTAACCACATTGTTTGTTTGTCGAGTTTGAAGTCGGTGTCAAAGACCACACCAAGATTTCTAACAGTAGGAGTGTAGCGGAGAGAAAAATCGAGGCCAGCTGCTGTTCTGTTTCCGAATACATTTGTTTTTTTCCTCATTTAAATGTAAAAAAAATTGAGCCAGCCACTGCTTAATATCTGACATACAGACAGACAGTGAAGTAGTTGCTTCATCTCTGTCAGAATGTACGGGCAGATATATTTGTATGTCATCAGCATAGCACTGAAAGGACAGGTTGCGTTTGGCAATTATTGATCCAAGTGGTAGCATGTAAAGAGAAAAAGACAATAGACCAAGGATGAATCAATGTGGGACACCACAAGAGGGGGAGTAGAAGACATGTCACCAATTATTACAGAGAAAGATCTCTGTTAACTATGAAGCAAACCATTTAAGTGCTGTACCTTGAATTCCAACATTTTGACTTAAACATGACAAAAGGACTGATTGATCCACTGTATCAAACGCTGTCGTGAGGTTAAGGAGCACAAAGATAGTTGGTCATCCCGCATCAACAGATTGTGCAAAATTGTTGTGGACTTCTAAGAGTACAGTTTCAGAGCTGTGATGGGATATAAAACCAGACTGAAACTTTTAAAAAATAAAATTTGTTTCTAAAAAGAGAAAGGGGAGGTGAGATACAGGTCTACAATTTGAGAGTGCAGAAGGGTCCAAACCCGGCTTTTTGAGTAGAGGTCTGACCACCGCATGTTTAAAAGCAGCAGGGACAGCTCCTAAAGAAAGACACCTATTAATAAAAAAGAGAAGAGTTGTCCCAACTGTGTTAAAAACAGATTTAAGCACTCTGGACAGTTGGTAGGTTTTAAAGATCCCACAATTTTGCACAAATCTGCTCATGACGGCAGTTTAAACTAATCGAACAGAACAAATGTAGCTGAGTTGATCATCCAGTCATTACCTCTAAACACATTCATTCTTTTGCTAGTGACTTGCCTTACAGCGAGCACTTCACCTACAAAACACTAAGAAAATGATCAGTCCTTGCTCAAGTGCATGGATTTAATGGAGGGGTAATTGTCTCGAATAAAACCCTGGGAGCAATAACAGTAGAGAGCTGCTCAGATTTTGCCTCTTCAACAGCTCTCTGATAATCCTTGCGGCAATTTCTCAACAATTCCAGTGACACGAGTAGTTTGTCCTTCTTCCATTTGAGTTCAGCTTGCCTGCAACTTTGCCTGTAGGTGCATGTGGTCACATTCACCCATGGCTCCAAGTTTGGAGGATTTCTACAACAAAGGGGCAATACTGTTCAGGATCCTAGAGCAGATTGAGTGGAAGGATGAAAGAATAAAATCAGGACATTGAGGAGAAACCAAGTCCTTTAACACATAAAATTCAGAGTTCCAAAAAGCAGCAGAAAATTTATAAGCAGTGGATGAAGTGATGATGCGAAGTTTGCAAGATTGAGCAAGAGTTTTTTCTGAGATATGGGGGGCTTGAAATTTAAAAATAACAGGGTGATGGTCTGAGATGGAAGTCTCCTTGACAAAGTCTTTCTACTTTAAAGGCAATGAATGACTGCACATAAACCTTTGGATTTCTGCCTTCCAGACAACAAGTTAGGGAGGCAGCAAAGAGGAACCATCTTATTTATTTTGTGTTTAAAAAATGTTTTAATGTTTTTCTTTCTATTCTTTGTGGACAAACATATAAATAATAAAAAAGGATGGCTTTTTCTGTTGACATTTTCTCAACAGAAACCGGAGATGAAAAACAATAAATAAGTTATTTGATTTATAATTTTCTTTTTTTTGTTTTTGGTTTACAAATACCGGATGAGGAAAATTTGACATTTGGGTTAATTTTTGTTTCACATTTAATAAAAAAATACATTATTTTCATATTTTAGACAGACTCCTATAGGTATAAGCATTATATATTCTGACTCTGCACACCTTGACCTCTCTCAAACAGGAAATGCCAGATGAATAGAGCCGGTTTGTTTAAATAGGTTAAATGCAGAGAAGCGTTTGTCAGTTCGCTTTTTCCAGAACACAAATCAGACAGGCAGCTACTACAGGCTGTAGAGAAAACAACTTTTGGAACATGTTTATCACTATTAGCACACACTCATTCACACCAAAATATATACATACAGGCTATATTAAACCTCAGTAATATTTTATTTGACCCTCTTGTGCCTCTGTAGTTTACAAAATCCTTCACTTTTGAGTTTGCTCATTTCTTTAGATAACAGCAGATAGAATAAATCAAAGGGGTTTATTTTTATTCCCTCTTGTTTCGTCAGTGCTGAATGTGTTAATGCAAATCATATGAAAACAGTTTGTTTTGAACATTACTTTTATTTTACTTTAGGTTACAGTCAAGTCCTAATTTACAGAATGAAAAAATGCAGTGATTTTGCATGGAAATGGTTTCAGTTTCAGAGGAAGGTTATAACTAAGATGACAGTTGAGAGTTAAAGTGAGATGTTTAATTAGATATTCAATATTCCTTTGGGATTAAAAAAGATTTAAAATGTTTGAATTTTTTTTCTATTTATTTATTTAATTTTCAATTTACTGTGTTAATATTGTTCAGGAAATTAACATAATGTGCACATAACTATTCTGTTCACACAGTGTTATATTCTGAAGGATCTGTATTTCTGGACATAATGCACTGATGTTCTGCGTCTTACATTTACCCTTTTAACACAAACTAAAGGTTTACACAATCTGTACATCCCTTTAAAAGGGGAAAGCCAAGATGTACGGATACACAGCGCCTCCTAGAGTCTCAATATATGATGGTCACAGAATTAGGGGCCTGCTTATAGATTGAAAAAGGTTCGAAAGAAACATAAATATCAAAATGAGAGATATTTCCTTTACACTGTTGCACAAAAATTATTCTACTAATCAATACATGATGAAATATATGAAAACAATAGACCCCGACTGTAAATTTTGCAAAGAGCATCCAAAAACAATCACTCATTAATTTTGGAATTGTCATATAACAAGGACATTGTGAAAGGAATGTTACAACTTTGTAATTTGTAATATTGATACTAAATTTTCACTAAGGTATGAGCATATTATTTTAGCTTTCATGGAAAGAATACAATTGTAAACAGAAGACTGACAATTAATCTAATTATAATATTTGACAAATTTCATATTCACAGATGTAAATTTTCATCATCTTGACATTTTTTTCCAGTTTTGGTTGAAGAAATCAAACGATATGTATCTACTATTTCTAATAGTACAAACAAAAAAAGCTGTAAATACAAATGAATGACATATGTCATTGAATATATCTATTTTATCATAATGTCCTTCATTGTTTTTTCTTTGTACTAAATGTATTTATTGTAGAAGCCTATCCCATGGCATACTTTGTAACACATTCTGTGTCCTGTTCTTTATATTTAACAAAATATTTTTCAATAAAAAAAAGATTGATAAAGCTATTTTCTTCAGCCAAAAATTGTTTATAAAAATTAAACCAAATGTTAAATTATCCTACTTCATTTTTCCCCAAAAAAAGAAATACGGGTTGTATTTGTAGTTTGCATTTTATATTTTAAAAAGATAAAATCAAATAACTACTTGTTTGTTTTTTAAGAGAAAAGTAAAATTACCATTTTTTTTCACATTCTTAGACAGACAACTAATTCCGTGACCGTCATACAGTATTATTGTGACGGTGAGCAGCAATGTTTCTTGTATACAATATTGTGTATTCAATATTTAATAAATTTCTTTAACTGTATTTACTGCTAATTCCCTGTGTTCTTCCAATTGTCTTTACCCATGACTCCATTTATGGATTAATTTGTTTTGATTTCTTTTTCTGTGTGAATTACTTTGGCTGTTACCAACATCTGATTTAGATTTCATGCCAATAGCCCGATCAGAAATTTTGAAACTGAGAAAAACATTGACCTGCACAATATATATTTTATCTGCTGTATAAAAATGCCTTGTTGGTGGCAGAGGAGAATGGGTGGACTGGTTTAAGATATAAGGAAGGCAACAATAGCTCAGATAACCATTTGTTACAGGCAAGGTATGCAGAATATCATGCAGAACGACTAAAGTAAAAGCAAATGGGTGACAGCGTTGGAAGACCACAACGCTGCTCAATACCGCTCAAAACCTACTTACACATTATGGGTTTCCAAAGTACATCAAATACACTAAATAGTGCAACTGTTCTTCTAAAAAGTATTCAATAATTGAGTTTAATAATAAATAAAAAATATGTTGACGAATTCCCTAGTGAAGCATCACCGACTTGGGATGTTTCAGAACACTTGGTACCAACTAAGCAAAAGTTAAATTATAATGTTGTTGAGGATGTCCATCACCTTAGGACTACAGTTCCATCTATGTTCTAATGGCTACCTCCAGCAGAATAAAGCAACATGTCACAAAGCATCAAATCATCTCAAACTGGTTTCTTCAACATGACAATGAGTTCCTCAGTTAACCCAAAAGAAAACTTGTGGGATGTGATGGAACAGGAGATTTGATTCATGGATGTGCAATAGACAAATCTGCTGCAACTGTATGATGCAGTCATTTTAATATGGACCAAAATAGTTTCTGATACCTTGTTGAATTTACGACACATAGAATAGAGGCCGTTGTAAAGACTTAAGGGGGTCTAACTTCGCGCTAGCAAGGTATACTTGATAAGGTGTTTCATGTATAAAGGAAATTTTATAAATCCCAGATACTAAAACTAAATAAACACTGTACTTCAAACAAAGAATATATGGTCAAACTGTAGAGTGAGATATTCTTATAGTTTTCTGTAAAGGCTTTGGATCACTATTTTTTGGTGCTGGTGATTATCTCCAGAGGCAGGGTACATGCTGGACAATTTGCCAGTATATCACAGCAACAGAGAGACACACAGGATGAATAGCAATGCACACACACACTCATACCTAAGTGCAATTTGAAGTAACTAGTTTGTCTAACAATCATGTCTTAGGACTGTAGTAGGAAGTCGGAGAACCCTGAGAGACCCCACAGATACACAGGGAGAACTTGCAGACTCCATGCAGAAAGACTCTAGGCCGGGATTGGAACCCAGGATCTTTTTAACTGCACAACAACATTGCTAGCAACTGCACAACTGTGCACCCCACAAAACAATTTAATGTTATAAATTACTTTTTGGGGAAAAAACAAATCATCAGGAGGCCAAAAGTCGGACTGAAAAAGCCAATCTTTTTTCTCACATATTTTTTTAGATTATTAAAATAAAGTAATAGTCTTTGGGGTACAACAGTAAGGTGCATTGTTATACACGTGGGTGCAATTCCCTGCCACACAGTTTCACTTCAAAGTTGATTTGCTTATTTGCTTTATCGACACTAGGGGGCACAACTTTGGAACTTAATAATTGAGAGTTTGCTGATACCCTTATATGGCTTGCAAATTGTTGAGAATAAATACTGGACCTCTAATGGGATAGAACACCACAGTAGCAATCAGCTCCAAATGGCAGAGCAACTGAAGATAGTTAATAAGTGAGGCCAGTAATGGAGGTGCAACGCCAATGCTACATTTTGTGAAACATGACATACAGATGGAGTAAAATGGAAGATCTTACCTAATATGCATACATTTATGGGTAAATCAACAGATGCATTGGTGGGAGCTTCTTCAATGTTGCAGGGCTTGTTAAATGACATATTACAGTATGTGCTGTCCTCACAACACGTGATTATGTGAAGCTAGACAGACAGCGAACAAACTGAAAGGTTTCTACACAAGGCTTGCTTTCCTTGATTTGACTGAAGATCCTTGAATGTTTTCCTTTTTTGTAACTGAAATATAGAGCATGAGAAACTAAATTACTGACTGATACCAATGCATTAATGACACTTAAACAAACCATATTTAAATGACTAGCATAGCTTAAACACGAGTACACCACATTAGCACCACATTTTCTCTTCTTCACTCAAAATTATTATAATTGATACTCAAGTGTTCTCTGAACAAAATAGTCACAAAGACGAATATTTCCCATGGCGGACGTGCGTAGGGCGTATTTAATTGCAACCAGAAATGCTATTCAATCAAACAAAAACAAATTTCAACCAACAAAAAGATTCTTCAATCAAAGAAAAAAATATTTCCACCCAAAAAATGCTATTCAATCAAACAAAAAATAATTTAAATAAAAAAAAATATGGGATCAAAACTTTTAAAAATGCAATGCAATTATTTATTTTTTTAAAGTTTTCTCTGCAAAATATGTCAGAAATCTTTGGTTAAAAGTCTTACATTTATGTTTTGGAAACTCCTTTTTTTTGGTTGAGGGTCCCATTTTTTGGTTGAACTCAACAAATTTTGAGTGCTGAGAACATGAGCATCTGGGACAGGGCCTAAAGAGGACAATGTAAGATGTCTCCCTATTGGTTGGTGCTGACTGAAGCAACAGCGTTTGATTGGACTGCAGGTCAAGGCTTCAGTGAGTATAGATACCAGAAAAGACCAGGCTATAAATACAGTGAGTGCTAAGTAATCTGTACAAAATCACAGTGTTCAACAGCTAAAGTGTCTTTCATTTTTTAAAGAAGAATATCCTTATACAACTCATGAGGACAGAGTTGTTATTTGCTTCTCTGAAGCTGTTAATATATGTTGTACACCACGGTCCTGCCGGTTAGCATAGCGTGCTGACTAAAGTTAGCATCAGGTAGAGTACATAAAGTAGACTTGTGTGTAATGTTTGTCTGACTTTATGTTTATTCTATTAATTAGCTGCAATGAGCATGTCAGAATGCTGAATTTAGCTGGAGGCAACATGTTATAAGTTCCGTGATGCATCCATGTCTGCTAACTAGCTAGCAGCGATGCTAAAGCTGGAAAACACTGCATTGCTGTGTGTCATTGGGACCACGTTAATAAAACCAAAAGTGGCAGATTACGGGCTGAGGTAGGATTTTGACACGATCATTGTTTATGTGTCTTGTATTTAGCTTTGTTATTTCAGTGCTTTTTGCTGTGTGATCATATAGCAATGGTGTATAACTAAACATACTGTGAACAAATCATTGTTTTGAATAAATTTCAATGATGTACTCATAAAGTATGCTTAGAATTATGTGTATTTGAAACTGCTATAACTTGACCTACTTTCATGTCAACACATTTTTTTATTGCAGGAATCCATGGGGCAACATGCCCTGGTTTGTTTTTGGCTGTTCTGTTTCCGGGGTTTGAAGAGAGGCCTTTTGCAGGTCCTGGTATCTGGCTTGATTGCTGCCTGCTTATTAAGAACTGCCAAACATGCATGTGTGGCAGTTCTTAATAAGCAGGCAGCTTATTAGGAACTGCCACAGCAGGCAATACGTTTTTGTTTGAACGAATATATTTTTGGTTGGAACTACTTCTTATTTGATTGAATAGCATTGTTTGATGGAATAATAAAAAGACAAATTTCCCTCCATACTCTTGTCCTCAGTCAGGGCTGGATTCAAATTGCAGAAGTCCCTTGGGACAGTGTTGAAAGAGATCCCCCCATCATCATAACTGGAACGACGTTGGAAATAGTGTCCACAATACCGAAATTAACCAATTTTATTGTAAAAACTGCATTTCTCATCCAGCAGAATATGTTTAGACACTAAACATTGTGGAGTACCTCACTGGCCTATGTAGGTAGATGGCAGCTTCACCTCACCTGCCTCAGAGCACATCTACAATTCAGATTCCTCCACAGATTGTTGAGATGTCAGAAGGTGGGGTAGAGGCGAGGCAAGTTACTATGGTTTATATAACTGCACCTTACCAATAATATAAACCTGTTAAGGTGGAAAAAAACGTAAATCATATCAGCTGGCGTCTTATTGGTTACCCCTGTCATAACCCTACATTTTAATTCCGAAGCTGCTCACAGATTATGCCCAGAATGCCTATTGGGACAGGATCAAATAATTTATCAATTTATTTTGGCTATACTGCCAGGAAGCACGAGAACCACTCTTGCGACTTCCCGTTTTTCTTTTTTTCTTTTTTTTTAAGAAAAACGAAACTTAATGTTCGCGCGCTTTTCTCTGTAACTCTGCGCAGGTGAAGTCCTTTCAACATGGCAGAGAAGCCGCCACTGCGTGCAGTGGACTTAGACCACAATCAGTTATGCTGTTCGGTGTGTTTGAGCCTATTCAGAGAGCCTGTCACCGTCCCTTGCGGACACAGCTACTGCAGGAGCTGCATTGAGGTCTGCTGGCAGCAGGAAGAGGCGGCGAAGGGTCGGTACAGCTGCCCGCAGTGCAGGGAGGTCTTCCAGTCTCGTCCTATTCTAGGGAAGAACAACATTCTGGCTGAGGTGATGCATTTACACTCATTACAGTTGTTATTTTATGTGACATAAAACAGTTAGTTGCTACGGTTTATTCAGAGCTCAGGTATGTAACGCTAGACCGTCACGTGGCTAAACAGCTGAAACGCGTTTTTACTTGACCATGCCGCCCTAATCAATACGGAGCCCGCGAGGGGACATGGGGGAATTGGTTTTCTTTTGCGTCCCCACGCAATATTTTTGCGTTTGCTCGCAAAAGTTAATTACCTTGAAAAAGCTGTGCATTTTGGAGCAGCAGCAGCACACATGACAAACTGCTCACAAAACAAACAGCACTGATATGGCACTGGTATGGTTTATTTGTCATATGCAGGTTAACATGCAGTCAACAATGCGATTAAATGCTTAGGATAAGAAGAACCGTTCAAATCACTATAAAAGCAAAAGCACGAATGGCGTGCAAAACAAAGTTCTAATTCAGCAGCAATAAGCAAATGAAGTGTCACAAATGTGGTTTAGTCCAGCATTATTGTCCAGAGTTCAGTAGTTTGACACCTTGTGAATAATAACTGTCTTTAAGTCTGATTGAAGATCATTTTATTTAATGCCTATTTCAAAATAAATCTCAAAAACGGGTGTAGTGCTTGTTCCAGTTTTTACAGTTATCTGGTTTGGAAACTATCCCACAAAGTATTGCGAGATAACGCAAAGACTCTTGCGTGAAAACGCATAAGTATTACGAGCGAACGCAAAAGTATTGCGTGGGGACGCAAAAGAAAAAAACAAAAACGTCCCCCATGTCTCTTCGCGGACTCCGTAGTAAATCAGGGCTTGCAGTGAGGAACTATTGTCCACTGCTGAGACCTCCTAAAAAGAAAAGAAAAGAAAAACATAATATTGATGGTAGGTTTATTTAACCTTACTGTAAACATCAATATAAAAAGAAAATAGTTCATTTAACATGTTTGTAATGTCCCCCTACATGTTTATATTAACATAGATTATGTTTGGGTAATTTTGATTCCAATCCAAAAAATTGGAGGTTAAAGTGATTAGATGTGTCAAATAATTGTTTCTTTGCAACTGAGAGAATGATTTGTGGATGAAGGAGCCCCAGAGAGGAGTCAGGGTATGAGAGTTGTCCTTTATATTTAATCAGAATATGAATAGGTACTAATTTTCCCCCTATGAAAAAAATAAATAAAATCCTTCTCATGTATTTTTCTTTATTTTGTTCGTTGGTTTTTTTCTAATGGGTATTCAAAGTTTACTTTAAAACATAATTTTGTTAAAATATAAGCAGTGCAATTTAATTGTTGCCATGATCTTTGTGAGAAAAAAAAACAACCCACAATTGGCTTTGTTTGGGTAATGCTTGTAGTGCACATAAACAAATTGATGTACGTTTCACAAACAACTGTCACTTCACTCAAAATCACAAAGAAACTGGTCATGTCTAAATAAAAAAAAACGTACATAAAAGCAAAACATTTGGTCTTGCTTTTTTCTGTATACTTTAAGAACCTACAATATTTTGTCTATCGATTGTATTTTCGGCGTTGTTACATGTCCTGTTTCTATAAAACCAAATTCAGTTTTGACTGAATGAGAAAACACATTAAAAACGTGAAGTAAGATGAATTCAATGTTGTATTAGTTTTGTTTGCTTTTGGATGAAACGGATACAGTTAAAACAGCTATTAGTAAAAAGTGAATTTTTGTTTTTAGTTTTGTGGGGTTTCTTTTTTTTTCTCCCAATATTGATATAGGTTGTGGAGAAGCTGAAGGGGACAAGCACCAAGCAGACCTCTCTCTCTGCTGGTCTAAACAGTGCTGGTCCAGAAGACGTTGCTTGTGATTTCTGCTGTGGGACTGAAAGAAACAAGGCCTCCATGTCATGTCTAACGTGCTTGGCATCATACTGCGATTCTCACCTGGTGCCTCATTATAGAGTTCCTGTGCTAAAGACGCACCAATTGGTCTCGGTCACAGTCTCACTGAAGACAAAAATGTGCAAGGCACACAACAAGCTGATGGAGGTCTACTGTCAGACTGACAAGAGCTGTATCTGCTATCTGTGCGGTATAGATGAACACCGGGGACACCATATTGTTTCAGCTATAGCAGAAAGAGCCACAGAGCAGGTAGGAACAGAAACACTGCAGTGTGCATGAAATATGAAGCTGTAAACTGTTTACAAAGGTACAAAGAAGCCTAAATCTTTACATAGGCCAATGTTGCTTAATTTTAAACTGAATTTTAACTTTCATTGTTTAGAAACAACTGATTGAGAATCAAACCATAAACCAGAAAAGACTCCATGATAGCGAACATGAGCTGAAGCAGTTGGGGAAAGCACTCAAGGATTTTAAGGTATGAAAATCAAGACAATTTGAACAATTAAGTGTTGTCAAATTTGTGTTATAGTTAATGCAGTAACCATATTGACCTGCAATAATCATTAAAACTTGCTTTTACCAGAAAATTGATAACAAATAGCAGCAAGGCCAAGATACTGAAATAATAAAAAAAATATACGGTGTATATATAAGCATGTCTATTTTTTTCTTTACATTTAATTTCTTAGGTTGTCATAGTGAACAATCTTTACAAAAAATGTATATAAAAAATCTTTTTACTCCCATCTCATTACCAGGAGTTGCAATCCCAGTATCAACGCACGTAAAACCACAATGTACGATACATGCTGTTTCTGGAAAATCTAACGTCCTTTAGACTGATCGGCCATTCACAATCTAAAAGTACAACCTTTTTGCCAATCGGTGAATTCATCATGCAGAAGTGCTAAGTAGTCGAGCTAACAACAACTCTCTTTTGAGTGACATTTGTTAACTAAGAAAGAAGAATCAAAATCATATATATTTAGTGTCATTGAGGTGTGTAAAAATGAAGCCAGAGGAAGCACTTTATCTGCAATAAGCTTCTATAAAGCAAACTCAATATTTTTGGAGATTTGTCAATCATTCATTCAGGTGGCCACTCTAACAGGGGTTTAGACTTCAGTAGCTAACAGGCTGAAACTCTTGCTGAAAGATTTCCCTGTTTTATCATTTTAGGATGCCAAATTACCAAATTCACCTGGGTAATTATTGCATGTTAATTTAGAAATAATAAAGAAATCATGTTTTAACTGCAGAACTGTATGACAGTCTCAAACATTGTGACTTTTCCTCTGTGTTCAAAACCTGGGAGACAACAGATACAGTACAGACCAAAAGTTTGGACACACCTTCTCATTCAAAGAGTTTTCTTTATTTTCATGACTATGAATATTGTAGCTTCACACTGAAGGCATCAAAACTATGAATTAAAACATGTGGAATTATATACTGAACAAAAAAATGTGAAACAACTGAAAATATGTCTTATATTCTAGGTTCTTCAAAGTAGCCACCTTTTGCTTTGATTCCTGCTCCGCACACTCTTGGTATTCTGTTGATGAGCTTCAAGAGGTCGTCACCTGAAATGGTTTTCCAACAGTTTTGAAGGAGTTCCCAGAGATGCTTAGCACTTGTTGGCCCTTTTGCCTTCACTCTGCGGTCCAGCTCACCCCAAACCATCTCGATTGAGTTCAGGTCCGGTGACTGTGGAGGCCAGGTCATCTGGCGCAGCACCCCATCACTCTCCTTCTTGGTCAAATAGCCCTTACACAGCCTGGAGGTGTGTTTGGGGTCATTGTCCTGTTGAAAAATAAATGATGGTCCAACTAAACGCAAACCGGATGGAAAAGCATGCCGCTGCAAGATGCTGTGGTAGCCATGCTGGTTCAGTATGCCTTCAATTTTGAATAAATCCCCAACAGTGTCACCAGCAAAGCACCCCCACACCATCACACCTCCTCCTCCATGCTTCACGGTGGGAACCAGGCATGTAGAGTCCATCTGTTCACCTCTTCTGCGCTGCACAAAGACACGGTGGTTGGAACCAAAGATCTCAAACTTGGACTCATCAGACCAAAGCACAGATTTCCACTGGTCTAATGTCCATTCCTTGTGTTCTTTAGCACAAACAAGTCTCTTCTGCTTGTTGCCTGTCCTCAGCAGTGGTTTCCTAGCAGCTATTTTACCATGAAGGCCTGATTCACACAGTTTCCTCTGAAAAGTTGTTCTAGAGATGTGTCTGCTGCTAGAACTCTGTGTAGCATTGACCTGTTCTCTAATATGAGCTGCTGTTAACCTGCGATTTCTGAGGCTGGTGACTCGGATGAACTTATCGTCCGCAGCAGAGGTGAGTCTTGGTCTTCCTTTCCTGGGGCAGTCCTCATGTGAGCCAGTTTCTTTGTAGCGCTTGATGGTTTTTGCGACTGCACTTGGGGACACTTTCAAAGTTTTCGGACTGACTGACCTTCATTTCTTAAAGTAATGATGGCCACTCATTTTTCTTTACTTAGATGCTTTCTTCTTGCCATAATACAAATTCTAACAGTCTATTCAGTAGGACTATCATCTGTGTACTGTATCCACCTCCTGCACAACACAACTGATGGTCCCAACCCCATTTATAAGGCTTGAAATCCCACTTATTAAACCTGACAGGGCACACCTGTGAAGTGAAAACCATTTCAGGTGACTACCTCTTGAAGCTCATCAACAGAATACCAAGAGTGTGCGGAGCAGTAATCAAAACAAAAGGTGGCTACTTTGAAGAACCTAGAATATAAGACATATTTTCAGTTGTTTCACACTTTTTTTGTTCAGTATATAATTCAACGTGTGTTAATTCATAGTTTTGATGCCTTCAGTGTGAAGCTACAATATATGGAAGCAAATCGTTACCATATTTCAAATGAAAAAGCATTTTCAGAAATGCTTTTTCATTTTAAGAATGTGGCTACATTGTTTGACTCATAAATGAAATTAGTTATCAATAATCCTATTTGCATTTGCATTTTCTTCTTCAAGACTGCTCATTCTTTCACTTAATTAAAATGAAAAAGAAAAAGACATTTGAGATTTATTTTTCAAAATGTACCCCAGCAAATAGATACCAAAATTCAATTTGAAATGTAAAATTTGAAAATGAAAAAGCATTTCCAGAAATGCTTTTTCCTTTTAAGAATGCGGCTGCGTTATTTGACCCATAAATAAAATTAGTAATCAATCATCCTATTTGCATTTGCATTTTCTTCTTCAAGACTGCACATTTTATGCCATAATCAAAAAGAAAACAAAGCAAACATTGCTTTTTCGTTTTCGTGGTCTGCCCGCAAAGTACTGCCCAGAACTCGAAAACGAAAAAGCGTTCCGAGTGGCGGGCGCAGCAGAGTGACGTCAGCAGCCGCTCTTCCTCAGCTCCCTGCTGACCGAGCTACCCATCTTGTTCGGTAGGGAGCGCTGTGCATGTCTGCAGTGCATTACATTGCAAACGTGCCGAGAAATTGATTGAATTGGAGCAGGACCGAGCTCAATTTGTGTGCCACCAGAACTACCACAGCCTGCCACCAGAACTGCCACAGCCTGCCGCAGGGTGGCACGGGATTCCACGAGGATGCCAGAAGGTGCCAGACCGGCCGTAAAAACTTGCCAATGCGGTTGCCGTTGTTTTTGTGGAAGCTGATGCTGATTATCGGCAAATGGGATGTCGTTGTTGTTATAGCCTGTTACCTTTTAAATAATGATTTCATTATTGATTATTATTTAATAAACAGCTTTAGACCCATAACATAAGGTGATTGTATTTACTTGACATGGAAAATAAATAGCACTATGTGTTTGTGTGACGTGTTGAAAGGATGACGAAGATTTATTGCACAAACAGCCGCTTTATTATAGAGCAAGAGCAGCTATTCTGAAATGTCACTCACAGAAAATTATAAATAAATGCTTAAAAACACGCTGGATGTCCCAGGCCATGAGGATGCCACAGTCTGCCACCGGAACTACCAGTTCTGCCTGCCACTGCCACAAATTGAGCTCGGCTCTGCTGCAATTCAATCAATTTCTCGGCACGTTTGCAATGTAATGCAATGCAGACGTGCACAGCGCCCCCTACCAAACAAGATGGGTAGCTCGGTCAGCAGGGAGTTGAGGAAGAGCGGCTGCTGACGTCACTCTTCTGCGCCCGCAGCTCGGAATGCTTTTTCGTTTTCGAGTTTTGGGCAGTACTTTGCGGGCAGACCACGAAAATTAAAAAGCAATGTCTGCTTTCTTTTCTTTTTGATTATGGCATAAAATGTGCAGTCATGAAGAAGAAAATGCAAATAGGATGATTGATTACTAATTTCATTTATGAGTCAAACAATGCAGCCACATTCTTAAAATGAAAAAGCATTTCTGAAAATGCTTTTTCATTTGAAATATGGTAACGATTTGCTTCCATAACAATATTCATAGTCATAAAAATAAAGAAAACTCTTTGAATGAGAAGGTGTGTCCAAACGTTTGGTCTGTACTGTATGATAATAAAAAATTGTACATATAACAAGTTTGGTCCTACTGTGTGTGGTGTACAGCGACACAGCAACACACCACACAAACAGATTTCACTCCCAAACATTCCCATGTCAGACGGAAAAAATCGTAAACCCTCTCTGGGTGAAACGTGAGTTCAGAGTAATTACCCTCTGTTTTTTGCCGCACCTCGCATTCTGATTGGCTACATTACATGTTCAAGAGACTGCATGCTCGTTTGTCTTTGGGGAACACCCCACACGGTAGGATATGGGGTCAAGACAATCCAACATGTTGTATATCCCTGATTTGAGGTCGGAGCGGTCCTGACATCCTTCAGGACAGCTAGATCACTCTTAAAACACCACTCATGGCAGGATTATCTGATAAGATTATCTTACGAGCCATCATGGTAATCGGGGCATGTCGTAAGAGGAAGATCAGGTCAAAAATCAGCATAAAAATCCTGTCGTATGAACCAGGCGTAATATAATACAGGGGAACCTCGAAATAAAAAAAACTTTGAATGATTCAACTGTACAAGACCATCCGAAACAGGCATTTTTTTTTTCTTCACACTAATGTGCTGGAGGGCTGTGTCTTATGTGTGATTTCTGCTGCACGGTTCTGGCAACCCTGGCATTGTTTTGCCAGTTGGCTGCAGGTGTTGCTGCTAAATGCAACCTGTATCTCTTCAGTTGTTTTTTTTAACCTCCCCAACAGATTCTGTCAGAATCAAATCGGGACTTTGACTGGGCCAGTTCAAAAGGTTAATATTAAATTTAGTCAAACTAATCATTTTAAAAGATTACTTTAACCGGGGTATGAATAATTTTGCACTTCAGTGCATGGATTTATTTTAGTTTTTTCTCATTTGTTCCGCGGAGGGAATAAATACATATGCAAACACTTTTAAGCTGTTCCTTCTTTGCTCATATCATGTTATTACCAATCTTAAAAATAAACTTCATGCTCACCTTTGTATAAACAGAGTTGTAGCCAGACTGCAGTGGAGGGCGTTGACAACATCGTCGATATGTTGATTTCCTCCATACAAAAAAAACACCATTTGGCAAAGCAGATGATCACCATGAGAGAGAAACAAGCCGTTGCTGAGGCTGAAGAGCTGCAGCTCCAGCTAAAGGAGGAGATCACCAAACTGAGGAAACGAAAGGATGACCTTCAGAAGCTTTCTCTTACCAGCGACCATGTTCATTTCATCCAGGTACCTTCATTTTTAATGTGCTGTACAGTGCCATGTTTAAGCATTGAAACCCATTGAATTTTTACACATCTTGTTAAATTAGAACCACGTTTTAATGGGACTTTCTATTACTGCCCAACAAAAAGTAGGATACATAGTTTCCAATGATATGCTTTCTCGTCCACTACAAACATTTTAAAAATAAAAGATCTGAAAGGAATGCGATGCATTTTAATCAATCTCCCTGAGTAAATAAAACCACCTGCACGTACAACTGCAAGTCTTGGAGCTGCAAGTCTGACTGGATGGATAGGATCAGGGATCTAAAGGAGTGTTGGTTACAACTTGCCGCTTTCAGTGTTGCTCTCTTTGTCTTGCTCCTTATGCAGGATGTTCAAATGCTTTTCTTGCTTTATATAGGCATATAACAATATGAACATTTTGTATCACAATATCTATCAATATTGTCACGGTTTTGTTAGACTGGATTAAATATTTGCAAAAAGTGTTTCCGTATTTGGGCAAATGAGTCGGCGTGTCTAAAATATCCATTAATGGACAGCTCGGAATTTCCTAATGTAGACAAAACGGAAGTCACTGTTTTTGGTTCCCAAAAGGCAAGGTTTTGTAAAGCTACTTTACGTTTGTCAGTGACTTTTATTCATTAACCGTTTTTTCATTTTAAGCTATTTATGTTTCATGTTCTTATATTCAAATGAGGGGGCGGAGTTTTATCCGTGCGGTGGCGCTGGGACAGCAGGGCCGAGCTCAATTTGTGGCTGAGGCAGGCAGATTTGGCTGGAGATGCCACCGGAACTGCCTCAGCATGCCTGAGGGAGCCAGGGGATTCGGCGAGGATGCCAGAAGGTGCCAGAGTGGCCGTAAAAGCCCGCCACGGCGGTTGCTGTTGTTTTTGTGGAAGCTCATGCTGATTATTGGCACATGGGTTGTCATTATAGTTACTAATCTAATCAGCATTGGCTTTCAAAAAACACATACTTGTATAGTATTTATCAATATTTTCATTATTATATTTATTATTATTATTAGCCAAGTAATGACATTGTCTTTAAATGCATCACATTAGGAAACAATGTGTGTACTGTTATACTCATAAATGAGTGAGATTCTAATCCCGCTTTCTTTTCTAATGTATGACACAAAATTAGAGCTACCCAAAGTACAACAAGCTTTTAATGTAAGAAAAGAACATGGCAGACATGTTAATATTGGTCATTGTGGGCTGAATGGGTGCCTCTGGATTGGGGGGATGGTTGGGACTTTCCTTGGTGTGCCTTGCTCTGGAGCCGACAGTTTCAAGTGGTTAAAAAGTAAATCATAATTTCATAAAATGGAGTTTTGACGAAAATTCAACTTGGAAGACTCGCCTCCACTTCCATCTCCGTCTAATTACTCCACCACATTCTCCGCTCCAACCAATGAGCTCCTGATCTACATTCCTCTTCAGCCAATCATCCCTCCAGGCTTTGCTTTAAAAGATCTTCTTACGCAGAATCTCCTGATCTTCAGCTGAGCTTCGACCCTCCTCTACTCCATCTCCACCATCAGGCTTCAAGCTCCTTCCGACTCCCTTATCTTCTCTGGCCTCCACTCCATCCCCGGGGGAAGACTTCTCTAATTCTAACCCTAAGATGTTTATTCTAGCTCATGTCATTATCAGCATCCATGTCTTCCACCGGGGTCCGAGCGCCAAAAGAAATCAAACATCAGCTAATAAATTCCTCTAATTGCCATCTCTGTGTTTCTCTCATTTGTGAGTCTTTCCAGGTTAAAATAGCCCTTCCCCATTTACTTATGTTTATTTACCATTTGATTGATTTACTTTCTCATTTCTTTTTGCCACTGCTTCCTTGTCATAACACAAATTGTTTTAATATATTCCTGCATTTGAGGATGCTTTCTGTATTTGTTATAATTTTTTTCTGGACAATCAGAATACTTTATTTACCATTTAAATAAACACACATTGCATTGTGCATAGATAATGGACTCTTTTTAATTTAATATTTCTGCACATTTTGGTTGCTTTTTTGTCTGTTTACCTATTTTTACCATCTTTGTTTGTCTAAAAATCTAATAATATGAAACTTCCCCAAACCTCTTGCAGAACAGCTTTATTTAGACTGAGGTTAAAGTACACACGCATTTCTGATTTCTGCTGACCAATATGCACAGTTCACAGACTTGTCTTTTTAAAAAAGAAATTAAAAATATGCCAAATTCTAGTTGACTATCTTTTCGTCTTTTATTAATGACCATGGGATTTCCTTCCTCCAGACTTTCCCAGCTCTTTCCACTTCATGCGAATCTCCAGACCTGCCACCAGGTGCTGTTGTTCGACCTCGTGAGTCAATGGAGACTGCCTCTCAGTTTATGGGTAAACTGAAAGATGACATAGAGCACCTCCTTGAGGACTTCTTGCCCAAATTTTCTGCCAAAGGTACATGAGATGTGCAAGATTCTTAATTTATGTAAAGATTGCTTCCTTAGGGGTGTGTGGGATTCAGGATTTCATTTTTGTTGTCAGTGTCTGCAGTAAATGTGCTGCTGCCACCTGTGCCAAAGTCCAGAGAACAATTTTTACTCTGTAAGTAAAGTATTTAACACTCTGCCTCCTAATAATGCATTAAATTATGAATTGAACACCTGGTTACTGATCACAATAGGAATCTAAATTCATGTTTGGTTTTTCCAGATAGCCGTATCCTAACACTCGATGTCAACACTGTCAACAGCTATTTGGCCATCTCTGAAGAGCAACGGCGGGTGACTTATCAAACCAACTGCGTGTACTATTCTAGTCACTCAGACAGGTTTGGGAGTATGCAGGTGTTGTGCAGAGAGGCTCTGTCAGAGCGATGCTACTGGGAGGTCCATTGGAAAGGTTCCTTTTGTGCAATAGCTGTGGCGTACAAAGACATCTGCAGATCATCGAATGGGTCAGAGTTTGGATTTAATGACAAATCATGGAGCTTGGAGTTCTCCAAAGATACCTATACTTTCCGACACCGTTATAAAACAAAAACGCTGTCAGGCCCTCTGTCTTCCTGCATCGGCGTGTACCTGGATTACAAGGCAGGCACTCTGGCTTTTTACAGCATCTCTGAAAAGATGACCCTGCTCCACAAAGAGCAGACCACGTTCTCTCAGCCCCTTTATCCTGGGTTCGGGTTAAAGTGCCCTGCTTATTACACACAAGGTTATGTAGAGCTGGTGAAGTTGTGGTGATGAAGCTGACGTGTAACTGAGCAGTTATTTACCAAGATGCAAAACAACTAAACTTGTTCAACTTTTTTGTAGAGTTCTGGTTATCAGCTTAAGTTTTCGATCTAGTATTTACACTTTTACTCAGGACACTGTCTGTTATATTGAGGCGAATGGCATAATTGTTCTTCTGATAAATGTTTTGTCTGCTGTATTTGGTAGTTTTATTTGTAATATGATTTTTCTAAATCATATTACTTGCCAAAGCCTAATATCCGTGTGTTTAGTCTTCTGTTACTTTCTCATTTTGAAGCTTCGTTTAAACAACTATTCCAAGTTTATTTATACTGTCAAATATGTTTGAATAAAGTGTCTAAGATATAATTAAAAACCAACCATAAGTCCTTTTTTTTTTCTTGACATTTGGCAAAACAATCTGAGGAATCGATCTTGAAGGGTTGTGACTGAAACTTGTCAGGACGGCTTCAGGTTGAACTTTGTTTCCAATATTTAATATACTTTATAAGGAAGCTTTCTTAATCCTACATAGTAAAATATGATCAGCATTTTGTATCGTATTGGAGCCACACATGTCGAACTAATGCCTCGAACTCGGTGTCACACCCTAATAAGCCTTTTAACTCAAAATGCCTGCAAAGGTTTCTAGAGCCTCTAAATGTTCTGTCACAATCATGTGGACAGTCATCGACACCCTCGCAAGGAGGGAAAGCCACAAAACGTCATTGCTAAAGAAGCTGGTTGTCCAGGGTGGTGTATCCAAGTGTATATTCGTAGAAATCTGTGCACCAGCAACAGGGATACCTTTGACCTCGAGGGGATTGTCAAGCAATATTCATTCAAGAATTTGGGGGAGCATCACAATGAATGGACTGAGGCTGGAGTCAGCACATCAAGAGCCACAACGCGCAGACAAATCCTCCATGTTGGCTGTAAGCATCTTACTTTGGCCAAGAAGAAAGGAACCAGTCTGTTGCTCAGTCGTCCAAAGACCTCATATGAAAGTAAAGTTTTTATTAGACTTTAGCTTAGATTCAGTGCTTTTACTGGACCATTTAGATCACAATCTCAGATATTATAAAAGTGCAATGATGGAAATTACCTAATATTTCTGAGTTGGTATCTTGGGAATTTGAAATCAAATTTTGACTTGAACTACACAACAGTGTAATGTATGGAATATATATATATATATATATATATATATATATATAGTTTGTATATATGTGTGTGTGTATATATATATATATATAAATATATATATATATTCCATACATTACACTGTTGTGTAGTTCAAGTCACTGTTGATTTCAAATTCCCAGGAGGATACCAACTCGGAAATATTAGGTAATTTATATATATATATATATATATAATATATGTGTGAATTGACGTGACAGCTTTGACTCCTCCCTGCCAAGAGTCACTTCAGTTGTTTTTCTTGTTGGCACTAGGGGGCGCAGCTCCCAGTATTAATACTCTGGACGTCCTGAAGTTTGGATTAGAAACGACAAGAATGGGGGAAAATTACCAGTACCCTATTTTCTTCGAGTGTAACAAGCTTCATGGGGAGCAGAAGAATAAATTACAGGCATATTTTCGTGTCCGCCGACGGTCCGGTGGAGGAGACTGCGGCCCATTGACAAGAGTGGCCCAGGACGTCTACAGGATAGCGTTCAAAAATCAGACGGGTACAGTAAAATACAGTCAATTATCTGGTATAGTTTTATTCTGCGGCTTCATGACATGGACACCTTGTTTAAAGGACGTAGGCGAACCTTTTTAAAATGTCCTTCAAAACATGAACGACTATAAAACAAGTATGCTAGTAATTATTATGACTTCTACTACTGTTATTACAGCCTGTATGTAATGGAATTGGACCAATGGGAACGGGAAGTTTCACGGGAAACAGAAACCTATTTCAAGCTACGTAACACCGTAAAGAGCAGCTGAAAAACGGACAGGGTGGGAAACAAAGACCAACTCACAGCAATCATTTATTAAACCGGCGCAGATATTAAAACATATTGACGGTCTGTGTCATATTAGTTCATCAGAATTACACCTTTGAAAATGTTTCGTCTACTTTAACGGAGGTTCTGTAAAACTAAAAGTTAGAAATTTAGCAAGTGTCAACATAGTTTGGTTTAAGTGCGTCACCACCACAGAGGTGGAACAACAGGGTCAGTTGTCCTGGGCCCGGGGGGACAGAGCTGGGCCCTCCAACCATTATGGTCAAGAATATTTCTTTTCAAATTAGTCTTGTTTGTAGATAAACCTAATATTTAAGTTACATAACACATTTTAAATCAATTCCTCCGTGCTACGTGTCCTTGTAGTTGTGGTCAAAAACCCTTCCCATCCATGACACAAAAATATTTTGGCCGCCAACAAAACTCCTGACTTCAGTTCATTAAGCCGCTTCAGCAAAATATAAAATGCTTGGTGTGTTTCAGGTAGGAAGGAAAAATACACAACTTCCCCATCACTGATTTAACCATGTTTGATTCACGTTTCCCCAATTCAATTATTTCATTTGGTAATAAATGAAGACCTGTGAAATGTATTAAAAAGAATATTTACATATTTATCATATATATATAATTCATGTCACATATAACAAGGTTTTTTAATAACTTTGTGTCACTGTTGGCTTTCTACGACAGTAATATTATTTAGAGCCTGTTCTAAAGAGGAATAGAATGGAGCAGATGGGAGAGGGGAGAAGAAGACAAATGGAGAAGATCAATCATGTCTTTAAATGGCAAATAATCATTAATTGTCAACTAGTTACAGAAGGACCCGGGTAGCGGGTAAGATTATCTTGACCCTGGTCAACACTAAACACAGCCAGTGGTTTGAAATGAAGGTACAATGCTTAGATTTTCACTGTACTATAAAATGCTTTGCAATTTAAAACATTGTGCAGCATTAGTTCAATATTTATTAAAATGATGCTGTCTAACTAAAAATAGACAAAGTAAAACCAAAAACTTTGTTGTCAAACTTGTTTACTGTAATGAAGCTGGGCAATCACTTAGCAATACTAACTCAAGCACAGAGGTAATCTTGGATTCACTTTCCACTCATTATCTTTAAAGGGACAGTCACAGTTTTTTTAGGTGGAGCTCAGGGGGAAGGTAAAAGCTCTTCTTTTTGCAGCCGCCACCATCTACTCTGCTCTAATGGTGCAAACAGGTTCACTGACTCACCAGTTTCTGTCAGAGACCTGCTGTGTATGTATAATAGTGGGAGTTATAATTAGAACAGGTCCCATAGGCTGGTAAATGTTTATAGCTGCGCTGCTTAGTAACCTGCTCTAGAATGACGTCACTACTAGGCGAGTCCTCACCGCTGCTCACAGGATCTAGGGTGGAGGTGAGCGGACGTGGATGGTGGTGATTTACTTCTGTAAAACTCTTCTATATAAAATCTGCCAAAGGAGGTTTAGGCCCATGGCATTTAGAGATCAGATGTAAGCATGTCACACAAGCGGAAGCTTAAAATATTAACGCATAGGACCGCAGCAGTATGGAAAGCCACAAGTGCCACAATTCAATGAATTAAAAAGTCCCATAAGTGATATTTATACATGAGAAATTATTTTTATGTAAAATTGTGGATGCAAGTGTCAGATAAGTTTAATCTATCTTTATCTCAAATAAATAAATATTAATATTTTTTTTATTTGAATCTCCAGTGATTGTTTCCTCCTGGTCATGTGCTGCAGAACATCAGTAATTTATTTTCTCTCTCCACTTTACAAATTAAAGTCACTCAGTGGGGTTAAAGCTACTATAAAATGTTTGGTCTGCAGTCGCTGTGCAGGTTAACCAATCAGCTGTTAGGGTTTTCCTTTACTGAGACATAGCAGCAGTTTAATGATGCAAAAAGTAATTTTTACACTATGTATGATTTTACCTTGTGTTTGAGTCACATTTTGATTAGCTTTCCCAATTAATTACAACAATATTGAATTATTTATCAGATATATTTCCAATGTTATATCTGTTAACAGCTCTTCTTTTTGCATAAATAAAGATTAGTTGTTCCAGGAGGCTGAGTCTAGTTAGAGCTGGTCCTAAACTTAATCAGATTTCATCCGTAAAACAACTCCAGTCTCATAGACAAACACCGCTGCCGTATTTGCATTGGATGGTTCTTTAGATAACATCTGAGGTTATTTAAACAGGAGTTTGAGCTAGTCCGTGGTCCACAATATTGGTCAGAAAGTCTTATATGCATAGTAAAATAATTTCTAATATTTCTTTAAAAAATCTGAAATGAAAAGAAAACAGGATAAAGCCTTATTGTGTTGCAACAATTATTTAGGTCATTGACTATTTGGTTTTTATTACTCATGTTTGTTGTTTTTTTAGGGTCACTTGACCAATTCATGCCCTCATCTCATATTCATTTTATATTTCATAGCTACATGTTGCCATTTCATCCCATCTGCTTCTATCCATCTGCTTAAACCAATGATTATCACTGTATTGTTTATTATATTTATGTATTCCTATAAATAATGGTCATAAAACCTTTTAAATTGTCACGTAAAAATGACATTTAATTGTATGTTTTCTGAAAACCTTATATAGTTGATGAGTAGAATAAATGAAAAAACTTTTAAATTGTTGGTTGTCAAAGCTGTTGGAACGTTCCCCCTGATGGATATAAATGAACATATAAGTTGGTTTAAAATATCCAGTGACAGGTGGCTTCATTTGGTGCCAGAACAAGTCGGGTATGAAACCCTCCTAAGTAAATATATTTCTAAAGGTGCAATTGATATGAAATACTCCTCAGATGTCGGTAACAACCCATCCAGTCCTCGCAATCAAAGATATCCATAGACGCTAAAGAATCTGAAGTCGTGTAAAATAAAATGGAATGACGCAGGAAAAAAGGGTTGAGCACGGAGGTGGGGAAAGCCTAGAAAAGTCATGACAGCAGTTGAACCCCTTTAGTAATTAGAAAATAATCCCGCCACTTGGTGCAAATTATCATCAGCTGGTTTAGTCCCAACAGATGGCCTCACTTTCAGTCACAAAAAATGCAAAATAATGTCCAGGGTGATGAACGGTTCTATGCAAAAGTATCCATTCACGTTTTCTTCCACATGTAATGACATTACAACTAGAACCTTCTGGTAGAAGTCATTCCTGCCCACATATGCTCCGCATCCAGTTTGACCGAGCACAAAAAAAAATCTCTTGCTGTGTAAAGCTGGTAGAGAGATACAGCAAAACACTCGTTGCTGCAAATGCAGTGAAAGCTGGTTCCACAATGCGTTGACATTGGGCCGGCAGAATACAAAAGCACAGCACGCTTTTCAGATTCTTCTTTGTAAAACTTTGTGGAAAAATGTGTATCATTTCCTTCCACTACTTTCTGACAATCCATCACATCATTTCAAATAAAATATTAACACTAACACAGCTCATGCTGTTGTGTTTCCCCCTGCACAGGGTTGGAAGTAAGCTGTGTATGTAAAGCTCTGAATAATCTATGTGATATATTCTGCTGTAGATCAACAGGAAGTACTGAGGAGATCCGAGCATGCAGTTAACTTCAGTGATGGTCGTCTGGTGTTCAGTGTCAGGGGCAGCCTGTCACCTCCGACCTCTCCTCAAGACACCACCCCTGCAGCGCCAGCAGAGGTCAGCACAACATTTCTTTTACTTGCTTTGTCAAGGTTTTCTAATTTGACAACACAAACGTGGATGTAAAATAATCTATGAAATTTACGAGCCACTGCTCAATTCCTTATATTCTGCTTCCAGGGGGTGTTGAAAGATGATCAGCTCAGTAATGTTAAAAGATACAGTTTCTTCACAATTAGATTGTTGGATATTTTTCATTTCCAAAGTGATACCCAAAAAGGAAATATAGTTTGAACTTTGAGCACAATAAATAGTTGAACTGAAGTCAAGGCAAGTTCATTTCTATTGCACTTTACAGAAAAAATTGAGGCGTTTAGAAAAAACAAATTGTATTAAATAACAAACATAATGGTGATTGTAAAATTGCATATCAAGGACGAAAGGGTGAAATGAAAACAAACACCTAACTAATACATGATGGAGATAACCTGATAAAGTTGACCAAAAAATGACCTTTCACATTTACAGTACAGCTGCAGTAAACTGTATTATTTACCAAACGATTAGAGGACGGTGTAAAAGCCTGGGTGGAGAACTCGGGGGTGTTCTGTTAGGGTTTTTCTGTATTTTTACCATCTGTGGCACTATGCCAATAGAAAAGTAAAGTGGAGTTAAAACTGACAAAGAAAGCAGTTAATGATCAAAGAAATGCAAAGACTAAAAATACCACAATAGCACTTTAAATATTACTAGAAAATCTGTTTCCCTGAAAGCAAAATCTGAAGCAATGAGGGAGCAGCTAAGATTTATACTCAGTGCACTGTATATGTTTACTTTGTAAAATGTGTTTATTGACGTCCTTTTAACAGACCCAACAGTCCATTCCTGACTCAACTGCCACACTGAGTGGTAAGGAAGTTGAAGAAAAACTAGAAGAACTGGAGCTTTCTACCCTGAAGGACTCTCCTGATTCAGAGGAACCGCTCAGCTCTGGTTATTACTCTGCAGAGCATTACCAAGTGAAGGAAGAGACCTTAGTGAGGAGATTATCTCAAACTGAACCTGTGGGTGGAGTCAGTGACCAGAGGGGAGAGAAGGGCCGACAGTCTGATGGTACTCTGAGCCAATATGGTAAAAATCTACATGAGGATGAAGCACCTACAGAAAACCTACAGTGTTTAGATGTAGAAGATGAGCCACATTTAAGTGAGCGTTTTGGAACTTTGAGTTTCTCTGAAACAACCACACCAGTAGCCACCTACACCCTTACTGATGGTATTCAGTTGGTGGTGTATCAGGGGGACATCACCACGTTTGAAGCTGACGCCCTGGTGAACTCTGCCAATGAGGATCTGAATCATTGCGAAGGCGTCGCTGCTGCCCTGAGTCAGGCTGGGGGTCCTGAAGTACAGAGTGAAAGCGATAATCTAAAGAAATATAAAGGAAAAATCCCTACAGGGGAAGTGGTAGTGACCAGTGGGGGTAAACTACGCTGCAAAAGACTGCTGCATGCTGTTGGTCCTGTGGGTGGGAAAGCAAATGGGAAGGAGAGGATGTTACTGGAAAGAACTGTTCGCCGTGCTCTGAGTTTAGCAGAAATGATTAAATTTAAATCCATCGCCATTCCCTGTATTGGCTCAGGAGTGTTTGGCGTTCCCATCATAGTTTGCTCCGAGGCCATTGTGTCTGCTATCAAGGAGTTCTGTAGTCAGGGTGAGCTAAGTCTTAAAACAATTGCACTGATAGATGACAGAGGGGAGGTGGTGAGGGCCATGCAGGAAGCATGTGACAGGCTTCTTCTGGGGCACCGGGCTGCATTCCCTACAGAAAGCGAAGGTCCGCTAGGAGTGGAAGTTCAGTTTGATTCTGCATGTCAAAGCGTAGCCAGAAGAGCCACTGCTGGTGCTCAGAAGGGCCTTGTCCATGTGGAGATTGTTCTGGGGACCATTGAGAGCCAGCAGGTGAGCATTTATTTCTCTAAAAAAGGTTGATTTACCAAACTGTAAAGTGGTTTGATCAATGCAGTGTGACAGCACTCAGCAAAGTCACTAGTTTGCACAGATAAGTTGGTAATCTGTGATTTTGAACTTATTTCAGACAGATGCAGTGGTATCTCCTATGGTCAACCACGATCCTCTGTCTACCCGAGTTGGAAATATTCTCAGCAAAAAAATTGGTCTTAAGCGAACTAAAAAGGTTGAACAGGAATCACGAGAGGAATCGATGCCTGGCGACATCATACTAGTGGAAGAATTGACTGGAGTTCCTTTTGGTGCCGTGTTTTTCCTCAGCCTTCTTCCATGGGATGAAGAAGACAATGGAATTGCCGTCGAGGTGAGATAATTAATCATTTTTACTACATTTAGACTGTCCGGATCAGTTTAAAATAATTTTTAGTTTTTTTCTGATACTGATTTGTTGAAGGTTCTCCGACTGGGCATCAACAAAATCCTGACTTCCTGTGAGAACAGAGGGTTTGGATCTGTGGCCCTACCTGCACTCGGGGCTGGCATTGCCCTTCGTTTTCCGGACGCTCTGATCGCCAAGGTTTTACAGGAGGAGATCTGTAAATTTGAACAGGAGAGAACCACCAGCACACCAGTCCGGGTCTGCATTGTTCTACAAGATGAAGAGGCTATTGAGGTAATGTGCACACACAGACTGCTTACAGATGAAACATTTTGTCTTTAGGGATCAGTTTACGACAGAAGGGTTTTTAACTAATCATAATGGAAGTGTTAAATTAAAGTGGAGGAGTTGTAATATTTTAGCTATGTTGAGCTTCTAGCCAGCAACTAATACCTAACTGTTAGTTAAAGTACACAATATCTAATAAGCACTAAGGTACCCATGACAAGACAAAATGCATACTTTGAAGCTGTATTGCTTGAGAGGACGTCTGCATGGGAAGTTTCATTGCATCTGTGTAGTCATCATCACCACAATTGATTTTTTTTAATAGCCATGATATACATGGGAAGCTGAAGACAGTAGTCATATGTGGCTCTAAAACATGCGTCCTGCGATTGAGCCAGTCCTGCATACGCAGATCCCAACTCCCTCGTTTACACGAGCAAAGTACAGCTTGGTAATAAATATAGTTTTAGTTACCGTATTTTCCCGACTGTAAGTCACACTTTTTTCCATAGTTTGGCTGGTCCTGCGACTTATAGTCAGAGAGGCTCGTCAACGGTGCAGTTTCATCTCCATGCCCTGGTAGTTGCCAAGGAGATGAATATAAATGACTTTGTAGACGAGCCTGTTGTTCTGTGTGCTTTTGTGTAGTTAAATAACTTGCCTTTTCAGATTAAATGTCTGTTCTTGGACTTGGATTTTGTGAAATACATTTCTAAATCAATGCACCTTATAGTCCAGTACGACTTATATATGTTTTTCTCCTCTTCATGATGCATTTTTTGACTGATGCATCTTAAACTCCAGAGCGACATAAAGTCCGGAAAATACAGTAGTTAATAAGTGCTATGCGTTCATGCTCTGTACTTCAGTAATATATTCTGTGAAGCTTTTTCTTTAGAGCTTCAGAAAGTATTTGTTGGGAGGATTCAGATATTTTGCAAAAGGTATTGAGAAACGGTATTACCATCTAAATAGGTTGTTTCATTTCCAAATTTAGAATAGAAATGATTAATATTTTTCAGTATTTGCTGTGACAAAAAACCAGTCTGGGGTCTATATTTGCAAATATAAGAAGCAGAAAGACAGTAACACTGTCCTGCTAAAGGTGACTTTGTGTTATGTTAAAGGAAACTTCCAGATTATTATGAATTCAATCAGATGTTGAAATATTCATGAGTTACACCCCAGTAAGAAATAAATGCCCCAATGTGGTGATTTAGTTATGTGCAACACAGGGTGTGGAAGCTGCAGTTTCCAGAGGACTTTACCCAGAGCTGTAGTTCAAGGCAATAAATCCCATCTGAGGTTGCACATTATTTTGAAGTTGGTTGGAGGAACTTATGAGAATACTATAGGAGTGGGATGAACAATAATAAAGAAAATAGGAATGACACTTTTACCTTTATTAAATGCATCAGTTACATTTATTTTGATTTCTATGGGGGACATTTTTGCTTACAACCTGTTGGGTCAACATGAAATCACCTTATTGTATGGCTTTCTTTTTTTTTAAATACAGCCACACATTCTAGATGGAAGCAAAACCCTTAGGATTATATAATATAATAAAGTCAAGTTTATTTATATAGCGCTTTTCAGCAACAAGGCACCCAAAGCGCTGTACATGAGGAAAAACATTACAATGATACAGAAAAACAAATCAAATGACACTAATAAATAATCCTTGGGAGTTTACTGGTAAGAGCTGGTTCTAATCCAGTCTTTCTAATAGAGGTAATTAGCTCATTAAGTCCTCTGTGGTAAAGAATTACCACAGAGTAAACATACACCACATTGCAAAAGTATTGGGACAAATCATTGAATTCAAATGTTCCAATCACTTCCATGACCACAGGTGTACAAAAATCCAGCACCTCAGCACGCGGACTGGTTCTGCAAACTTTTGTAAAAGAATGGTTCACTCTCAGGAGCTAAGTGAGATGACAGGAACAACAACTCAGCAATAAAGCAATGTATTAGGTTTCTAAAGAATCAAAAGCTTCGGACCTCAGAGCAGCTTTATCTTAAGCCTTAAGATAACAACTGGAATGCAAAACGTGTGTGTCTGTTTCTCTAGGCTGAGCCCCTTAGTTCGAGTGAATGGAGCTTTTAATGCTAAAGCATACACATAATATTAGATAATGTTATGCTCTTGACTCTGTAGGAACTTTTTAGGATAGGGCTCCTTTAGGATAAATTCAAGAATTTGGTGAGCCATGAATTCTCGTCCAAGATCGGTGTCTGATGTCACAAATGCTCTAATGTAAGAAAGGTCAAAAATCCCCATAACCACACCAATGCAGCCTTTGTAACACAAATGGGATGTCATCAGGTTTAGGTGTGTATAAATGCTAGTGACTCGATATGTTTGGCAATATGGTGTATTAAGTTGTATTAAACTCTTATATATTGAATATCTTGTCTCTACAGGCCTTCATGCATGTCCAAGAAGATATGAACTACAAAAGATTCACTGGAAATGATGTGGAGAGTGACCAAAATCTGGGTGGGTGTAGATAATATACGAACTCTAAGATTTAAGTTTAATTTTGTTTTCAGCCGGGGTTATTGTATTATTTTAATATTATATTCCACAGTGACTAATGGTGGATTTCCTTCAGCAAAAGTATGATAAAACAATTATTAGAGAGCAAGAGAAAAGTACTTAACAGCACTAAAATGTTCAAGATTGAACTGTATTTCATTTTCTCCAGAATCCAGTACAAAGAGGATTGTTCTGCTGGGGAAAACCGGATCTGGGAAAAGCCACCTAGGTAACACCATTCTGGGAGAGGACGTTTTTCCTTTATATCATTCTCCTAACTCAGGAACATATGCATGTCAGTCAGAGACAAGAACGGTCCGTGGGAGACGCCTTACTTTGATCGACACACCTGGTTTCTTCGACACTGCCAGGAGTGAAGAGGAGTTGATGCCTGAGATAATGGGTTGCCTCACTGAGTGTGCGCCTGGACCACACGTCTTTCTCATTGTGCTCAAAGTGGACAAATTCACAAAGCACGAGCAACAGCTTATCACCAAAATATGCAAGCATTTCTCAGAGGATGCTTTAAATTATGCTGTAATCGTGTTCACTCATGGTGGCCAGCTCCAAGAAAGGATGACAATCGAAGAGTTTGTCAGTCAGAATACGGATCTGAGTAATCTGGTGAGGAAGTGTGGAAGTCGGTGCCATGTCTTTGATAATAAACACTGGAACGGAGAAGACCAAGACGATTACAGGAGCAACCAGGTCCAGTTGGAGGCGTTCCTTCAAACACTAGACAAGATGATGGTGCAAACAAAGGGATCTTACTACACCAATGATGTTCTGCAGCACGTAGAAGAAAAGATCCAGAAGCAAGAAAAGCAGATTAGAGAGGTCTCAGTAGATTTACCCCCACAGGAGGTCAGAAAACAGGCTAAAGCCCTCGTGTCCAATGAATTTTTGACAAAGCTAGCAGGTACTGCCACCGGCGCTGTATTGGGGGCATTTTTTGGAGTGAGAGCTTTAATGGAAATAGTTCTGAAGCTTGTGAACAATCCAGCCCAACTGATGAATCACGTGAGAACCCTGAAGAAGATGGCACTACCTGCAGCGGGTGTAGCAGGAAGTGAGGTGGCCATTGCAGCCGTTGGAGTGGTCGCAGGTGTTACTGCAGTAACTGCGGCTGCTGCAGGAGGAATACGAGGTGGTGCCATTGGATATAAAGTATCTACGGAAGCAAAAACTCCAATAGAGGCCATAGAGAAGACTTATGAGGCTGTCATGGAGAACAGAAATGCGTTAAGGATGCTTCCACCAAATTAGTATTTGGCATTGGCAGTTGTAAAAACATGGAGTTTGATGAATATTCTTATTCTCTGCAAAGTTATCTTAAATGTATTTTTTTGTGCAATCACTCGCCCCATTGAGCAGAATCATTTCAGTGCCTTTAACCGTGGAAGTTTCAGCATCAACTAGTTAAACTAGTTTGCCTCTTTATTTGAAGGAATGTCTATGATTAAACTGCACCTGCAAGCTATAATCAGTAGGGGGAACCATTTATCTTTTTTTCTCTCTGTTTTTTACAGTTTTTATTCCTGCTTTTGTAAAGGTACTGAATGACATAATTGTCATACTGGGTCATTGTTCCACAAACATACACTGATAAGGCACAACATTATGACCAGCATGGGTATGACTGGTCTTCAGAGGGTTCAGCACTGTTTGTGATCAACAGAGAAACACTGTGGATTCTGATAGCTTTCCTTTTAGTGTGTTGAGACCAATCATACAGAATTACTTGTCTAAGATATTGATTTGTAGTTTTTGTCTATTTCTAAACAGTTTTTTGTGCTCATTTATGTACTTTCAGTGGTGTACTTGTGTTAACAGTTAAGTTTACAGATTTTTACATTTTTACCTTGTCTTAGGCGTATGGGTTTGTTATTTAACTCTCTAAACCTTTAAATTCTTCGTGTTCATTCTTTCACATAATTTATCAATGTGTGCTCCAAGCTTTTTTGTCTGTTTTCAAATCAGATTATGCCTTTGAAAATTAAACATTTTTGTTAGTCTAGGCAAAACTTTGTGTTATAACTTTATTTGAAAGATAATAAAAAGAAACACAGGCATAAACACTGAATTTCTGTCTTGAAGGGAGCCCCTATTAAATATGAGATCTTTTTTTTTTCTTTAACGTGTCCTGTATGGCTGAGTAGTACTCAGAATTGTGGTCTGATTGCCCAAAAGACACCAAACAGATCTACTTTCACACGGTTATTGCTATAATGCTGCGCTTTATATTAATAGAAAACCTTATTAGAAATTGGTTTGGGATTATTTCAATTGCAATAAACACAGAGATGGAAACTAATGGGACAGAAAGAAGGGGAGAGAGAGAGGTGGGGCAAAAAATTAAAAGGAGGTAAGAATAGAGGAGAGATAATATCCGACTACTTCTACACCTGCAGAGAGAAAATCCCTGGTGCAAACAACACATATATCACAACATTACTGACAAGTACACAGTACAAAATAATATAAGATGTATTATCTGTAAACACCTGTGGCTGTATGTGTGAGCGCGCTTGAGCCACAGACCCAACCAACAGGACCCAAGGAAGATATCCAATGACCCCCCAGAGCATGGGAGCCCGGGGAAGACCACAGCCGGGTCTACCGCTCACCCTAAACCCCCATAGAAGTGCAGAGCAGCCACAGTGAAGAAGCATCTGGCCTCGTCAACTGTGCCAGAGCAGATCCAGTCATTGACCCAGAGACCCAAGAGCGACCTCCCTGCCTTGGACACTGAGAACCACCAACACACTGGCGGGCAGAGACACCAGCCACCGACCTGGAGAGTGACGGCGTGGACATAGGCCCCCACATAGGGGCAATAAGATGGTCCAGGAAACGGGGCAGCCCAAGACCCAACCTGACAGAAAAATGTCTTGTTTTTATGTAAATTGTAATAAATGAACTGTAATAATAGGTGTTACTGAAAACCTCCTGGTATAAGAACATGTATGGTAATCATAGTCTATGTGCTGGAGATAATAATCAAAAAAGTATTTTTATTGAGTTTCAACTAAATTATTAATATAGTCTTAATTTTACATGATATAAATGGTCTTTTGCAAATTTATTCAACATTTGTTGACTGAACAAAATTACATTTGATAACAAAACGTTTAAAAGACTTTCATAATGTCCAGCGTTTAACATCTGATTTCTTACTTTTTTAATGAGAACAGATGTTTTGTTTGATCAAATTTGCCAATTTGAACAAGTTAAATTACCAAGTGTCCACCTTAAAATTATGGAAGCAAATGTGTCCCAATATTCAAATTAAAATGGAAAGTCAAATTGATTTATGGAGCACTTATGACAAAGCAAAGCATTTTCCTCTTAGTTTTCTCATTAGTTGTGTTACACAATGAAAAGCCTTGAAGAAGAAAATTAAAACGCAGTTCGAAAGATCTATTATCAATTTTATTTATGAGTCAAAAAATGCAGCTATGACGTTAACACATTTTAATTTTCAAATTTGTCATTTCAAAATGAATTTTGGTCACTTTTAGCTGGGACATGTTTTGAAAATAGAATGTTAAATGTTATTTTATTTATCATTTTAATTAATTAACAGAAGTAGCAGTCTTAAAGAAGAAAATGAAAGTGCAGTTTGGATGATCTATTAGTCATTTATTTATAAGTTAAAAAATGCAGCTTCATTTTGAACATGAAAAAGCATTTATTAATCCATTTTAATTTAAACATTGGGACACATTTGCTTCCATATAAATTGAGTTATTTCCTGAACACTTAATTTGATATTGTTATTTTGCAACCTTAATATACAGTTAAGCCCAAAATTATGCACATCCGTAAAATATATAAATTTGAAACCATTTTCATTCAAAAGCAATAAAAGATAATTAAACTGCAAAGAGAGTTTTCAGGTACACATTTTATTTTGCGATAAAAAGAAAAGAAAATCATGAATATTTGTTTCTTAATATGCATAACTAACCATGACAAAAACCTGACATCAAAAGTTTCCAAAAGGCTCAGGATCAATGAAATGTTGAAATCCCGGTTAACAATGGCTGTAAATTGTTAATGATACAAAATCTAGAAATTTTGTGCAAAGTCTGATTCTCTAAGTGTAACATATTAGCTGTATCCTTTGTTTTCCTTATTCAGTGCTGATATGAAATTTTCAGATGTGAAGTTCTTTGGCAAGTGAAATCAAAAGTAATTTAATGATCTTCAAAGCAGTGATCTAAACAGTTACCTGGAATTCCTCCAGGTAACTGTTTAGATCACTGCTCTAAGCAGTTGACAAGAGGAATATTTTATGGGGCTGTCAGAGCAGACGGAGGCAGGCCAGGTTAATGGGGACACTCCCATCCTCTGTTAATACGTGTTGCAGCTAGCAGGACAAACCTATGGCATGAGACAGAGAGAGAAAGGGACGGAGGATGTGGGTGGGGAAGAAGACGTGGACAAAAGCATAGTAAAAAAAGTAAAAAGAAGAGGAGGAAAATAAACCATCTGAAACGCTCTCAGTCGTCTTTTCCTTTACTCATGGATTCAACTTCCTTGGTGAGTCTCTTTTTCTAAGTCTTTATGGATCAACATGTGGTAGGAATCTAAGATATACTCAGACTTTTTTAGCTCACATTAACACTTTCTATATTTTTCTATGGATTGTAAATGTCTGTCTTTTGTCCTGCAACAGTTCTGTATCTGATACTTTTTTTAAAACAGATATAGATCCAAACAACCCCAGTCCAACTAAATCTGTGCACTTATGTCCACGTGTGGTGTAGTTTCTGTTAAGTGAGGTTTTCTTCATAGGTGCAGCAGGTGTAATTCTGAAGGCATGCTTTTGTGTCACAGTGTACTCAAAAACACACCTTCTGAGTCATTCAGATCAGTCTTTGGAGGGATTTGTTTGTACAAATGATACCAGGGAAACGATAAGCAGCAAGTGTGCTTAAGGTGACAGGAATAGAAGCATGATGGATACAATGATGACAGATCCAGAGCCCAGTTGGGTATAATTTCATCAACATGCTACGTGATAAATGTTGAAAGTGAAAAAATTGATCTCTGTCTGATGTGTTTACATCTCTGATCACATTTAACTTGCACTCGTCTATAATTAAAACCAATTACACAGGGATATACCCCCATAATGATGGATCAGCCGGAAAATCATATAAACTTTGTCAGAAGCCTACACGGAATTTTGGCACGTTCTGCCAGAAGCTGATGTTCTACATATAGCAACAATCTCAAGAATGGGGTTTGCAAGACAGAATAATTTGATCCCAAATAAAACATCCAGTCCTGGATAAAATCTCCCAAAGTTAAGTGAGAGATTGCATTGTGGTCAAATGACACCAAACTTAAACTTTTGGGATATAATTCCAGAAGAAATGTTCATCATGCTTGGAGTTACTTCTCTTCAGAGTGGGTGTGTGGGAGTGAGAGTTTGTCACCTGGAAATTTACATTTGTAAGTGTGGCAAGGATTGTAGAAGGCCTGAAATCCACAGCGGCTAAGAGCTGCAAAGGGCAGGTAGACCCATTTCTGGAAGGCCACAGAAGTCCCAGGCAGCCAGATATAGAGCATCACCCCAGGGAAGCCATATTCTCTGCTTAGAAATGGGTCGCCAGCAAGCCACAGGAGCAGCAGCTCCCAGGTCAAAGATGCACAGAATTAGATACAGGACACTGAGCTCCTTCCAACCCATCCACACCACAACTCCCAGCCATGCAGGCCAAGCCCAGGACCCAGTCCGCCAGAGGGACTGGTTACATCAAGTTAAAACTCAGCTACATTTTCTCTGCGCATGTATTTCTGCCTGTTATGGCTGTTTGGTTTTGCAAATCACTGTTTTGAGGATTTTTTTCTGAAAATTTACATTGAATCGCTGTTGGGTCAGTTCCTTCAGACTGACTTGACACAGTTAATGGGTTAAATAAACTGTAATAATAGGTGTTACTGAAAACCTCCTGGTATAAGAACATGTATGGTAATCATAGTCTATGTGCTGGAGATAATAATCAAAAAAGTATTTTTATTGAGTTTCAACTAAATTATTAATATAGTCTTAATTTTACATAATATAAATGGTATTTTGCAAATTTATTCAACATTTGTTGACTGTGAACAAAATTACATTTGATAACAAAACGTTTAAAAGACTTTCATAATGTCCAGCGTTTAACATCTGATTTCTTACTTTTTTAATGAGAACAGATGTTTTGTTTGATCAAATTTGCCAATTTGAACAAGTTAAATTACCAAGTGTCCACCTTAAAATTATGGAAGCAAATGTGTCCCAATATTCAAATTAAAATGGAAAGTCAAATTGATTTATGGAGCACTTATGACAAAGCAAAGCATTTTCCTCTTAGTTTTCTCATTAGTTGTGTTACACAATGAAAAGCCTTGAAGAAGAAAATTAAAACGCAGTTCGAAAGATCTATTATCAATTTTATTTATGAGTCAAAAAATGCAGCTATGACGTTAACACATTTTAATTTTCAAATTTGTCATTTCAAAATGAATTTTGGTCACTTTTAGCTGGGACATGTTTTGAAAATAGAATGTTAAATGTTATTTTATTTATCATTTTAATTAATTAACAGAAGTAGCAGTCTTAAAGAAGAAAATGAAAGTGCAGTTTGGATGATCTATTAGTCATTTATTTATAAGTTAAAAAATGCAGCTTCATTTTGAACATGAAAAAGCATTTATTAATCCATTTTAATTTAAACATTGGGACACATTTGCTTCCATATAAATTGAGTTATTTCCTGAACACTTAATTTGATATTGTTATTTTGCAACCTTAATATACAGTTACGCCCAAAATTATGCACATCCGTAAAATATATAAATTTGAAACCATTTTCATTCAAAAGCAATAAAAGATAATTAAACTGCAAAGAGAGTTTTCAGGTATATATATATATATATATATATATATATATATATAATTTATAGATATATATACAGGGGTTGGACAATGAAACTGAAACACCTGTCATTTTATTGTGGGAGGTTTCATGGCTAAATTGGACCAGCCTGGTAGCCAGTCTGCATTGATTGCACATTGCACCAGTAAGAGCAGAGTGTGAAGGTTCAATTAGCAGGGTAAGAGCACAGTTTTGCTCAAAATATTGAAATGCACACAACATGATGGGTGACATACCAGAGTTCAAAAGAGGACAGATTGTTGGTGCACGTCTTGCTGGCGCATCTGTGACCAAGACAGCAAGTCTTTGTGATGTATCAAGAGCCACGGTAACCAGGGTAATGTCAGTATACCACCAAGAAGGACGAACCACATCCAACAGGATTAACTGTGGATGCAAGAGGAAGCTGTCTGAAAGGGATGTTCGGGTGCTAACCCGGATTGTATCCAAAAAACATAAAACCACGGCTGCCCAAATCACGACAGAATTAAATGTGCACCTCAACTCTCCTGTTTCCACCAGAACTGTCCGTCGGGAGCTCCACAGGGTCAATATACACGGCCGGGCTGCTATAGCCAAACCTTTGGTCACTCATACCAATGCCAAACGTCGGTTTCAATGGTGCAAGGAGCGCAAATCTTGGGACGTGGACAATGTGAAACATATATTGTTCTCTGATGAGTCCACCTTTACTGTTTTCCAAACATCCAGGAGAGTTACGGTGTGGAGAAGCCCCAAAGAAGCGTAACCACCCAGACTGTTGCATGCCCAGAGTGAAGCATGGGGGTGGATCAGTGATGGTTTGGGCTGCCATAAGGCGGTGCTGTGTATCAGGATGACAATACACCAATACACACAGCAAGACAGGTGAAAGATTGGTTTGATGAACATGAAAGTGAAGTTGAACATCTCCCATGGCCTGCACAGTCACCAGATCTAAATATTATTGAACCACTTTGGGGTGTTTTGGAGGAGCGAGTCAGGAAACGTTTTCCTCCACCAGTATCACGTAGTGACCTGGTCACTATCCTGCAAGAAGAATGGCTCAAAATCCCTCTGACCACTGTGCAGGACTTGTATATGTCATTCCCAAGACGAATTGACGCTGTATTGGCCGCAAAAAGAGGCCCTACACCATACTAATAAATTATTGTGGTCTAAAACCAGGTGTTTCAGTTTCATTGTCCCACCCCTGTGTATATATATATATATATATATATATATATATATATACAGAGAGAGAGAGAGACATTTGTTTCAAATCCCCAATGTTTGAATAGGAATTTTATTCTATAACATTTACGGCTGTAAACCAAAGGTGACTCAAGTATGTCACCGTAAGTCACAATCCTTATAGTAAAGCATGGCAGTGGTAGCATCATGGTGTGGCTTTGTTGCAGGGAGGACTTGGATACTACTCATGGTATGATGAATCGGGCCAAAAACAGAAATGTTTTGAGAATTCAGACTGGGTCGGAGCTTCAGAATGGTCCTTAGAATCTCTTGGAATAAAGATAAACCCCAGCTCTCTTTCTGCGTGTATTCTTACAAAGTGTGTGAGAGATTAGCTTTACAGTAGCAGACCACATCCACAATAGTAGAGTTGCTTTGCTTTAATGAACCAAGCTTTGTAAGGTATACCCCAAAAGGGGCTCATCAACTCACGTCGAGTCCAACGTGACATGTAAAATCATTTATATCGGGTTGTTTTAATGCAAAACAACAGAGGAGTCATTCAGTAAATCTGCTTTTCCTTTACAACTGGACCAACTGAAACTAACCTGCAGGTTTTCGTCGGCTTCTGTTTTTCCTGTTGAAAATAGTATATATTGGGCCAAAACTAATTGCATCATAATCTTGGAATGCTGTCAAACAATCTGGCATGCACATTACAGAATTACAAATCAACTAGTTGCTCATAAAATGTTACAGAAATGCATTTTAGAATGTGTTTAGTCATGCAGGATCAGGAAATCACGAACAAATATGACAAGAGACCCTACTATGCTGTATTTGTCCCACTTTGAGATATCTCCCCAGAAGTCATTTACAATCAGCATCATATCAGATTGGTTAAGCAATCAATTGCAATGCCTCTGTCAGCTGAGCTCATTTTATCAGTGCATGCAATAACCATGTGATTATGGCAGAGGGTGGACATTGAAACTTCTCTGCTAGGGACAACGTGTTCATTTTATTTTCCCAGCAATTCGAAACGTAAAACTATTCCAGCATTCAGTTCTGTGTTGCCAGCTGTTACCTAAATGGCTGGTAAGGAGGAACAACTGCAGGAGAATCAATACGGAGTCAATCTAGACCGTGAGCAGTTCTGCTGCTCAGTTTGTCTGGATCTGCTGAAGGAGCCCGTCACCATCCACTGCGGACACAGTTACTGCAGAAGCTGCATCGAGAACTGCTGGGATGAGGAGGATGAGAAGGGGGAATACAGCTGCCCTCAGTGCAGGGAGACCTTCCATCTGAGGCCTGTTCTGAAGAGAAACAACATGCTGGCTGAGGTGAGGGGAGAGTTGGCATAAAAGCTGATCAGTTTAAACCGTTATGGACCTGCAAAGTCTAAAAGGGTCGTTCTGTCAGGAGCTGATGTTCTACACATTTTAGATGTTTCCCCAATTAAACCCAATTGATATAAACATTCTGACAGAACTTGCGGAGGTTTGCATTAGGCTTGCAAACACAAGCCTAATCCACAGGCCGTACCGTCTAAAGCAGGGGTGTCCAAAGTGTGGCCCGAGGGCCTTTTGCAGCCCCTGCAGTGGTTGTGTTCAAGCCCTGACTAAAATTCAGGGATGACAGAAATTTGGGCTGCCAGCACAGAGAAAAGATGCTGATAGAAACTTTTTAATTAGGGCAAAATTATAACAGAAAATTTTGAATTCTTCTTACAAGAGAAAACGTTAGATACAGCATAAAGTATTCATCTTTTAATAACCACACTTTTCCATTCTCTTTAATACTAAATAGGAACACATCTACTCAGTTACTTTTACTCTAAAGCAGACTTTAATGCAACCAAATCTGCTTTTAACCAATACTTAGGACATTCTTTTACTTTGTTTTAAGAGTCACCATCTGTCATTTGATACAGTTGAACTCCAGATTATTGATATCTCTGGCAGATTTAGGTTTAAAGTAACCTTTTAATTTGACCATCATGTATTTCTGACTGGATGCACTAGGATATTGGTATGGCCCAACCAGAGTCTCGACTTAAATCTGATAGAGAATCTGTGGAGGCTAAAGTTTAGGGTGATGTTGGAGGTCCTCTCCAAAGACAAATCCTCAAAATACCAGTGAAAAAATGCAAAAGGCTTGTCAGCAGATTTTCCATTGGTTGCTAGGAAGGAAGGAAATAATTTAGACATTTTATAAATTGTAGATTTCTTTTTTTTTTTACAAAAGTTATACTTCTTCTACACTGTATACATTTTAACACACCCGTGTCTCCACACCCATCAGAAACAATTTTTATAGTTTATAGTTTATGATTTTACATAAAAATTTCCCAGGGAAATAAATAGTATGCAACAGTAAAACCTGAAAAAATGCACTACTCTTAAATTACGTTTTTGGAGATTTCAAAATTTTTGAAAACAGACCTAAATAGTGTTTTCAAAGAAACAGTAACCCAAATTCTGTTCTTAATGCTGAGAACAGACCGGATGTTTTTCTATTATTTTTCAATTAAGCCCAAAAGAATTTGCAAGCTGGATGCCTCTCAATGCCTTTTCATAAGGAAAATGAGGAGAACCCTTTTTTCTAATTTTAATCTACAATTATTTACAGGATCCTTTTCAAATCTGTTTACCCTATTTGTTGAATTTAATTATTACATGCTTAGTTTATTGTTGTGCAGGAAAAAAATATATAATTTCTTTGTAACCTTAATTTACAAAAAACTATATTTCATTGGAATTTTGGGCACCGCTATTCTAAATTAATCTTACAACGTCTCTTAAGCATCAAATTTAATTACTGGCCTTAACTTCATTACCTTCCTTATTCTTTAGGTTGTAAAGAAGCTGAAGATGAGATATCCCCAACAACTACCTCCTCCACTGACCCCTGACGCCCCGCTAGACATTGCCTGTGACTTTTGCGGGCTCGGACAAAACAAAGCCATAAAGTCTTGCTTGACATGCTTGGCATCTTACTGCGACAAACACGTTGAGCCTCACTACACTATCCCCGTGTTGCAGAAGCATGAACTGATCTCAGCTACTATCCCAATAGGGAAAAAAGTGTGCGCCCTGCATAGAAAGTTGATGGATCTCTACTGTCAGACGGACGAGGAGCTCATCTGCACCGAGTGCACAGTCGACAAACATAAACATCACAAATTTGTGTCAATTTTGGAACTAGAGGAGACAACAAAGGTAAAAACAGATGGTGTGATTGAAGTACGTTTAATTAAAGTTATCCCAATTCAAAATTAATTCAACTTCATGGTTTCTTCCAGAAACGTCTGGAGACAGTTCGAAGGCAAGTGCAAAAGAAAGTGCAGCAAAGAGAAGAAGAGCTGGAGATGCTCATACAAGCTGAGAAGAATGTTAAGGTATGGGCAACAAAATGAAAAACAATACGTAAATTAGACTTTTAGTTTCAGCCTGTGTAAATGGTACAGCTGAAGGTGCTGTTAAAGAACTGTAACAACAAACAGAGGTCGGTTAGGAAATGTAAGCTTTGAAGATCTAAGCAGGAAGTACGGCTCTCCATAAGGAACAGCATGTTCAGGAATGATTCAGTGATTAATTGCTGTAAAATTTCAGCAGCTAGAACATAGTGTGGTATTGGGTGCGTTTAATATGATGCCAGAGCTTCATCTGGGTCTTACCATTAATAACTTCTCCCTTCAACCACTTCAACCAGCAGAGACAAATCACACATTAGAAAAGTCTTACACTTTGGAAGCGGAGCCTCTGGATATGTAACTTTGTAGCTTGTTAATGTGGTATGCACTAAGAGTTGATAAAACCTCTTGCTAATGTGAGTTTAGGAAATTGCAACATTATGCAAACTTAATATATATATCCGAGGCATGAAAAGGTCTGATAAAAGCTCAGAACTAAACAGAAGCGGCAATAGTATTTCCTGTAAAATGAAACCTAAGAAGCCCTTTTTTTAATCCTTATATTATTATATTTAAAAAATGTGTAAATTAAACTTAGGGAGGAATTCCTTATAAACAGCAATGCACTACGGTTCTGATTCTGTCTCTGAAGAGAATCCAGTTTTGCCTTTAAAAATTGGGGTAGATCTGCTCTGCACGGTGTAATCACATTTTACAATGAGCTGCCTTTGTTCCAACAGGGCGGTGCTCAGACTGCAAAGACTGACTGTGCCAAGATCTTCTCCGAGTTGATTTCCTCCATGCAGAACAGATGCGGTAAAGTGGAGCAGCTGATAGAAGCCCAGGAGAAAAGTGCCGTCGCTCAGGCCGGGGAGCTGAAGCAGCAGCTGGAGAAGGACCTCGCTGAGCTGAGGGGGAGGGACACCCAACTGTTGCAGCTTTCCTGTGCTGACGACATTGTTTACCTGATGCAGGTACAGACAATGTTCAGCCTTGTGAGCACTTGTTATTTTTTTCTTTATAACTTGCATAAAACAGGGTTACCAACACACTTACCACACACTGTGTTCAACTTGCTTTCTGTATACTCTATAGTTTATTGTGTTATTTTCTAATGCCATTTCAGAATTATTACCAATTTGTGCTAGTAAAAGGCATTCAGAGTTAAGTTATTTTCTACAACAATGGGACCTGAAACACAAACTGCCAGTTTGTAGAAATAGGTATTTTCTTAACTTTAGTAACATGATTATTCTGACTTGGAGTGATATTAATGTTTTGGATTTGCTAAACCAGAGTCCTGACTGAAATCTGGTAAAGAATCTATTGATGGAGCTAAAGATTAGGGTGTTGGCAAGGAGGCCTTCACACCTCAGTGACCCGGAGCTTATCACTGAAGATAAATCTAACTAAAGATTAACTAACGCCAATAAAGATTTTTTCATTAATTATTTAGAAGCGTGTATAGCATTTTTACATTCTATTTTTTAATTAAAATGTAAATACAAATGATACCTTTATGATGACACTCTCATTCACAATGAGTGTTCAATTCAATTCAGTTTTATTTGTAAAGCGCCAATTCACAGCACATGTTGTCTCAAGGCACTTCACAACAGTCAGGTACATACATTCCAATTAATCCTAACCATTGAACAGTGCAGTCAGATTCAGTTATTTATTCAAATTGGATAAAACGTTTTTCTATCTAAGGAAACCCAGCAGATTGCATCCAGTCAGTGACTTGCAGCATTCACTCCTCCTGGATGAGCATGTAGAGACAGTGGACAGTCACTGGCGTTGACTTTGCAGCAATCCCTCATACTGAGCATGCATGTAGCGACAGTGGAGAGGAAAAACTCCCTTTTAACAGGAAGAAACCTCCAGCAGAACCAGGCTCAGTGTGAGCGGCCATCTGCCACGACCGACTGGAGGTTTGAGAGAACAGAGCAGAGACACAAAGAGAACAAAGAAGCACTGATCCAGGAGTACTTTCTATGGGAAGGAAAAGTAAATGTTAATGGATGTAGCTCCTTTAGTCGTTTCACCTAGAAAGAAAGAACAGATAAACTGAGCCAGTTTTCAAGGTTAGAGTCTGAAAGAGAGCACATATAATTAGTTACAGTTAAGCTCAGTCAATCGCCATGTCTAGGAGAGAGAAAGGGTTAAACACTAAAAGACAGGGCCATGTGGATCATTGGTAGAGGGTGAGCATTAAGTTGTTGCCAGCAGAAGCTCGGACGATTCCCCTCTCCAGAAAGATGTCACAGGTAGACACAGAGCCAGGCCAGGTGTAGCTTCTAGGAAGAGAAAAGAGAGAACAAAGTTATAAACTGAAATAACAGCAAATAATGCAAGAGTGTTGAAAGAGTATATGAAAGAGTACCGGTATTAAGTAATGTCTCTTCATATTTTTCAGTTTCACTCCATTTCGGAAACGTTTCAAGACTTTGAACCGGGCGCTGGTCCTCCACGCTCATTCACAGATGTGACTGCCTGTGTGATTGAGCTAAAAGACAAAGCAGAAATTTTGCTGAAGGAGACATGGCCCAAGATCTCAACTACAGGTAATACATATTTGAGTAGGAGTCAAAAGATTTTATTTATTTCAGGGTTAAAAACCAGTGCTATCTCTTCTCACAGTCTCTTATGTGGATTTCTCCCTACCACCACCACCCAACAGCAGAGAGGAGTTTTTAAGTTGTAAGAAATCTATATAAATACATTTGTGTTTATTAGCAATAATTACTATCAGAAAGCAAGCTTGTGATGATGATATTTCTGTTTTGTTTGTAGATTGGCATCCCCTTAACCTTGATGACACATCAAATTACCCTAACCTGAACGTGATGGACAACAACCGTAAAATAAGGCCTTCACCTGTCCCATATTCTCCTCATCCAAACAGATTTATCAGGTTCCCACAAGTGCTTTGCAAAGAGGCTTTAACGGAACGATGTTACTGGGAGGTGGAGTGGCACGCTCGCACCCTGTCTGCGGCTGTAGTTTACAAAGACGCCGACCGAAAATCGGATGAGTCGGAGTTTGGGAAAAATGACAAGTCTTGGACTTTAGAGTGCTCAGAAAATACTCTGAAGTTTTGTCACAATAATGTTGAGATGAAATTACCTGGTTCTTGCTCCCAAAAGATTGGAGTGTTCTTGGATTACAAAGCAGGAATTTTGAGTTTCTATAAAGTCTCTGACCCAATGCTTCTAATCTTTGAAGTTCGGACCACATTCACTCAGCCTCTTCTTCCTGGTATTGGGCTGAACTATGAATGGTATGATACTGGAGTATTTGCACAGCTGGCTAAATTGAATTAGTAAAGGGGTAGCAGGTGGGTGTGGCAGAAATGATTCTTTGTAATGGAAATCCTGAATAATAACTAAGCTCTGTTCTGAATGATTCCACAGGGAGAATCCAAGGAAACATTCTTTCACTTGGTTTAATGTATTTTGAATCAACCAATATTCCCTCAAGATTTTCCCCTTAATTATTTAATTTTTTTCTTGCAAAATAAACCTTCAAAAACTTCTCAATGACTTTCTGACCAACTCACAAGAGATGAATCAGCCACTCTTCTGCATTTGAAGTCACTGAAAAATATTTGCTAAATCTCCCTTTTATTCTTTTATGTGGAAATGTCACTTGGTCTATGGTGCAATGAACACAATCACCATCAGAGAAATGTATCTCCCAGATGTTCTGGAAGTTGTTTTCTACTTTTATTGGTTTAAACTGAAATTGACAAGAAAAAGTCAAGTTTCTGAGCCTGTTCAACCAATTTGAAAATTATCACATAATCTTTAATGGTTTTTTGGTGAAACCTTTTTCGTTGAGATATACAGCTTTTTCTATTAATCCTACTGAACCTATGACACAATGGCATAATGACAGAAACCATTATTGACTGAAATATGCTGTTAAAAATTATTTTGGAGTTTAATGTATCTCAAGTTCCCACACTCGGTGTTTCATGAATCACAGTTGGGTTTTTCTTTTCTTTGGATGTCTGGGCTAAAGCACCCAAAGCAAAAACAATAAATTAAATTAAACCTTCTTGGCAAGAGTTTCTTTGTGTCCAGAATCTTTTTGTCTTTTGCTTATTGGATTTGGTTTCATGAGTTATCTTAACGTCTAACAGGATTTTGCTTTCCTAGTAAGATATTGCTACTGGCAGAGGCAAGAGATGGGGGGTCTATCTATCTATTTATTTATTTGCAACTAACCCATGTTAAATGTAGGCCAGTGGGAAAATAATACATTTGTGCTTGGAAATCTAAATTTCTCTACTCCAAGTCAGAAAAATAAAATATAGAAAGCCGAGTTAAAAAGTCACAATTCTGACTTAGAAAGTCAGAGGTCCCGGCCAATCCTAAGTTAAGATTCAAGATGCCTGTCGTAGTGAAAGTTAATGGATTATACCATCTATTTGTTCTTAACATTAATACAGTAGACTGCAGTCTGATTCTTTATAAAGTCATATCTGCCTGCATTATTAAATCAGCTTAAATCTAATCAGTTTTCTTGTAAGACTAAATAAACAAAGGTATTTAATGGAACTTGGTATCCAGGACAAATAGCTACTCAACCTGTATGACAAAACTTTCCCCTAACCTACAAATACAGGATTTGTGCACTAAAATAATAAAGCATTGCATAAGCTCCCCTTTTAGAATCCTGTGGTGTAACTTGAGAGTCAGTAGATGTAGTGTCTGCACCTTCTTTTAGCTGCAGCTACAGAAGAGGAATCTTAAGTCAGAACTCCTTGGTTTTAAAGTGTTCCCCCTTTTCCTCTCCTTAAAGATTTGAGCGAGGACTTTAGTTTTAGTCTAATTTATATGTTTGTGCTTCTAATGTTCTCCATACGTTCTGATTCAATCTAGTTTATATCTGAAAAACGTAGTTAATTAACGTTAAATGCATTGATTACACAAAGAAAAATCAAATAAACTAAAAAGACTAGAAATAAAATCTTGCACTTAGCCTTCTTTCATTGTTGGGGTAATCCTGTGCAGAAACACATTTTATTTTGCGATAAAAAGAAAAAACAATCATGAATATTTGTTTCTTAATATGCATAACTAACCATGACAAAAACCTGACATCAAAAGTTTCCAAAAGGCTCAGGATCAATGAAATGTTGAAATCCTGGTTAACAATGGCTGTAAATTGTTAATGATACAAAATCTAGAAATTTTGTGCAAAGTCTGATTCTCTAAGTGTAACATATTAGCTGTATCCTTTGTTTTCCATATATGTTAGTCCTTATTCAGTGCTGACATGAAATTTTCAGATGTGAAGTTCTTTGGCAAGTGAAATGCAGTCAGAGCAGACGGAGGCAGGCCAGGTTAATGGGGACACTCCCATCCTCTGTTAATACGTGTTGCAGCTAGCAGGACAAACCTATGGCATGAGACAGAGAGAGAAAGGGACGGAGGATGTGGGTGGGGAAGAAGACGTGGACAAAAGCATAGTAAAAAAAGTAAAAAGAAGAGGAGGAAAATAAACCATCTGAAACGCTCTCAGTCGTCTTTTCCTTTACTCATGGATTCAACTTCCTTGGTGAGTCTCTTTTTCTAAGTCTTTATGGATCAACATGTGGTAGGAATCTAAGATATACTCAGACTTTTTTAGCTCACATTAACACTTTCTATATTTTTCTATGGATTGTAAATGTCTGTCTTTTGTCCTGCAACAGTTCTGTATCTGATACTTTTTTTAAAACAGATATAGATCCAAACAACCCCAGTCCAACTAAATCTGTGCACTTATGTACTCCATGTGTGGTGTAGTTTCTGTTAAGTGAGATTTTCTTCATAGGTGCAGCAGGTGTAATTCTGAAGGCATGCTTTTGTGTCACAGTGTACTCAAAAACACACCTTCTGAGTCATTCAGATCAGTCTTTGGAGGGATTTGTTTGTACAAATGATACCAGGGAAACGATAAGCAGCAAGTGTGCTTAAGGTGACAGGAATAGAAGCATGATGGATTCAATGATGACAGATCCAGAGCCCAGTTGGGTATGATTTCATCAACATGCTACGTGATAAATGTTGAAAGTGAAAAAATTGATCTCTGTCTGATGTGTTTACATCTCTGATCACATTTAACTTGCACTCGTCTATAATTAAAACCAATTACACAGGGATATACCCCCATAATGATGGATCAGCCGGAAAATCATATAAACTTTGTCAGAAGCCTACACGGAATTTTGGCACATTCTGCCAGAAGCTGATGTTCTACATATAGCAACAATCTCAAGAATGGGGTTTGCAAGACAGAATAATTTGATCCCAAATAAAACATCCAGTCCTGGATAAAATCTCCCAAAGTTAAGTGAGAGATTGCATTGTGGTCAAATGACACCAAACTTAAACTTTTGGGATATAATTTCAGAAGAAATGTTCATCATGCTTGGAGTTACTTCTCTTCAGAGTGGGTGTGTGGGAGTGAGAGTTTGTCACCTGGAAATTTACATTTGTAAGTGTGGCAAGGATTGTAGAAGGCCTGAAATCCACAGCGGCTAAGAGCTGCAAAGGGCAGGTAGACCCATTTCTGGAAGGCCACAGAAGTCCCAGGCAGCCAGATATAGAGCATCACCCCAGGGAAGCCATATTCTCTGCTTAGAAATGGGTCGCCAGCAAGCCACAGGAGCAGCAGCTCCCAGGTCAAAGATGCACAGAGTTAGATACAGGACACTGAGCTCCTTCCGACCCATCCACACCACAACTCCCAGCCATGCAGGCCAAGCCCAGGACCCAGTCCGCCAGAGGGACTGGTTACATCAAGTTAAAACTCAGCTACATTTTCTCTGCGCATGTATTTCTGCCTGTTATGGCTGTTTGGTTTTGCAAATCTCTGTTTTGAGGATTTTTTTCTGAAAATTCACATTGAATCGCTGTTGGGTCAGTTCCTTCAGACTGACTTGACACAGTTAATGGGTTATTGTAACACTAACTAATATTTTGAATTTCAAATGCGGTTGATGTACGTGTAACCATTAAGTGCCTAGTGCTTAACAAATGCAGGTGTGTCTGATTAAGAAACTGTGGCTCCTGAGTCACTGAACAACAACAAAAGTGGAATACTTGTCACTTAACATGAAATCTAAAATCTGAATAGTAAAAGTTGAAATTAAAAGGGTGCAATTGGGTCTGGCTCCTTGAAAAGAAAAACTATGTTACTGATGGAACTGATTGTTTTGCAAAGAACCCCTTAGGTATCTGCAAGATATCTTTATTTTATAGGAAGCTGCGCTTAAATCGTAGATGGTAAATGCATGCTGTCTGCTCAAATCTTAACCCTAACTTACCTAATCTTTAAGATGTCTGACTGAATTACTGTTTATTTTCAAACCACAGGTTTTATCTGCTCAGATGACAGCTGTCACCACTCTGGGAGAGTTTTCTACTTGCTTTTGATGCTTGATTATCTGATTTCAATCACTTATGGGAAATTAATATTTGATGTACAAACTGATCCTCTTGTACAAAAAAAAAAAAAAAGATTATTTAGGGCTTTACAAAGTTGCAGTTGTTCAATAGTATTCATTTACCTATTTTGCATGTAGCTTTATATATCATGTTTTACATCTCAATCACATGAAAGGAGCAAAATCTGTTTGTCAAAAATGTAAAGATGTAAAAGTTCCACTGAACACATGGAAGTATATGTGCACAGGTTTCTGCTGAGGTGCAGTTTTCCCTTTTTGCAGGATGTTATGTTATCATTATCTGGAATCATGTTTATTTTTTATTTCATTTGTTAAATTGTTAAATGCAAGCATTGCTATGTTCTTATGTTGGTGCAGAAAGTTTTGCTCCATCAGGCATGTAAATAAGAAACTTGCTGTAAATCATTGCTCAGATCCTGTAAGCAGCTGTTATTGTTGCACTCTGCTCATGTCTGGTCTCGCTGTTCAGGAATTAAGAGTCCCAGTTTAAACCTGTTATACTTGTGCTGCTCTCTCACACGTTAATGCAAAAAAATTCCTACTTGTTGAACTCACACCCACACCAGGAAAAACATGGCATTGAGGTCCTTTCTCTCGACCATCTCTAAAGGTAGAATGCTGCTAAAGAAAAAAGAGCTTTTACTTTGTGGTTACAAATGTGTGGTCCTTTGATAAGGAAATCAATAAATTAAACCTTAAAACCTCTTAAGCCCCAAGGGATTTTTGTAAAGTTTGTGCTAGAAATAACACGCCCTAATCTATCTGAGTTTTTCTGAGAAATTACAAACTTTGTTTAAATAATCATTATTTTAATAATAATCTTAGGTAGATAGTGACAAAACATATATTTTTGGAGTTCATGGAAATAGTTTATTTACAAAGCTTATAGCCAAGATTCTAACATTTCAGTGCATGCCACACATGTCTATGTTTGACTAAGTGAACTTACAGAAATGAAAGTAGAAAGAAAAGTTGAATTCTTCATGCAGTACTAGGGGTTGAGGCTTAAGAGGTCAATGCAAACCATTCATCAATTCTTCCTCTTTGCCAGGTAACAAAGATGCCCCACAGTAACTGCTCCTCTACTAGCTTTAATGAGACTATTGTTAGTAGTCCAGCAGCCACCAGCTTGGGTGCCCTCATCCTCACTGTTGTGTTTCTGCTTGGATTCCCTGGAAATCTCTTCATCATCTGGAGCATCCTGGCACGGGCCCGAAAGCAGAATGTCACTACCCTCCTCATCCTCAACCTAGCTATCGCTGACGGCTCCCTGATGGCTCTTACCCCATTCTTCATTGCCTACCTGGTTATGATGGATTGGACAATGGGGAATGTGATGTGTAAGATCCTCTTCTATCTCTGTTTGGCCAACATGTATGCCTCCATTTACCTGATCATGCTGATGAGCATTTACAGACTGCTGTCGGTGGTGTGGCCAAACCGCATCAGCGTGATCACTGGCAAGAGGACTATCACGCGAGTGCTGGCAGTGGTGTGGCTGCTCGTTATGGTCGCCTCTATTCCTGCATTGATCTATCGAGAAGTAAAGTGTAAAGGGAATGCTCCAGGCTCAGTGTGTGATTCATTCCATGACAAGGACAGTGAAGTAAGTTTGGAAGATCATTCCTATCCCATTAACTCTATGAACGTACATGAACTAAGATAAAGTTTCTCTTGTTCATTCCTATTTTTACCCCCATCCCCCCTCATATACACGCTAACACACAGGTGGTTCTGCAGTACACACTGGAGCTCGTTTTGGGCTTTCTGATACCTTACACGATCATTTTAGTCAGCTACATTTGCATCTTAAGACAGATCCAGCAAACCAAATTCCGCCGTCGCATCCGCAGTGAAAAGCTCATTCTGGCCATCGTGCTGACCTTCTGCCTGTTTTGGTTGCCCTACCATGTTGTAAACATGGTGCAAGTATGTCACATTCTTCTAAGCATAATGTGTGTGATTGTATGGTGTTTATTCTCAAAAACATTCATATTAATGTTTGTAAATTGTTAAAAATCATATTTTTGCATTCCAACCAGGTTGCATGGGCTTTGTTTCCAGAAGGTTCAGAAAAACGAATATTGTAAGTGATTCCACCACAGCAAATGCATGCATCTTGTTTTTTTTAAAACTCAAACTGACAATGTGTTGTCATCCTTCAGGGTTAACTTTTAAAACAAAAGCTCCAGGTGCAAATGTTTTAGAACAAAACTGAACTGATTCGCTTTATGGGAATTTTACTTTGTTCACTACTTCTTGATAGCAATAAATGGACTAAAGGCAGATCCAGAAGCTGATTGGCTCAGCTGTTTCATGAACATAGTCAGTTCTCCAAATAACTGAACAAACCATTTTGCTCTACAAGTGACCAGCTAATTCTCACAGTAAGTTCGACACATTTAGGTTTGGTCCTCTAATGAGCTAGCCAGGCTAAAACTGAAAATCAATCAAACTAATTTAAAATAACAGTTCACCCTCTAAAAAATAATACGGTCCATACAGTTTATATGTTTATTATAATGTTAATTATAATTTAAGATTAAACCTTACTACTAACAAACATCTGCATTCAGAGCATGTGACTGACACATCATAGCAGGGTTGGTCTCCACTATATGCACCATTGCTAAGTATAGCTTATGTGCTAAAAATATAACTTTATGGGTTTTTATCAGTTTCTAATTTACATTTGTTCTTTAGAGAGGTTTCCTTGTATCTCAATGTCTGCAGAAAATAAAAAAACATGAACCATATGTTGAGAACCCTGCTAGGTTTCTGCATAATTTGGCCACAAAATCTAATTGAAGCAGATTAGAATGGACTAAAACAGACAGAATCTATTTTTCAGTACCATCTATTTAACTGTCTGAGACCTGCAAAACAGACGCATCATCAAACCACAACTGACAAGAATGACCGCAGACGGACTGTCAAAAGGTCCAGTGGAATCAATGAGCTTCAACATGACTCTATATGATTTAAGTTATGTTATAATTATGACTTCAAGAATAACGTGTGTTTTGGTGACTGAATGAACAGACAATTAAAATGCAGGACCTGATTCACTCATTAACAAGTCCTCCATTTTAGTTATGTACTTTGTAGAGTGTTTATTGTGTACAATGGTATTTCAGTATGTATGGCTGGTTTGCTGGCATGTCACACAATCAAAGCGACAACAGCAGAATAGCACAATTGCCAATCTTCGTACCAGTTTAGGTACTGAATACGGTCATCAGCTTTCTCCGTGCTTGCTTCTGCTTCATCATCCTCTCCAGCATCTGTCATGGATCATTAGCATCTTAGCTCAGCCATGTACAAACGACGTGCTTGTAGCTGGACATGACTGTATTCCTCAGGAAAACGTCTGTCAGACTGGATGAAAATGATTCAGATTTCCAAACAGAATCTGTTCAAAGTCACTCACCCAGCATAGTGTTTACTAAAGCCAACAATTCATCAAGGGCTGACACATCTTTGTGTTAATCCTCCTTGAGTACAAGTGTTCTTGCCATCTATGGTCAGCCCTCCTGTGACATTGGATGACCTGACTGTTCACTTTGCAGAAACACTTGATTTTTGAAGTGCGTGTTTTAACTTTGTTTATTAGTAACAATGTCAAAAAGGAATTTTTTTTTTTTTACAATTGAACAGTGGTTAAAATGGAAACGCTCCTCTTTTCATTCACTTTAAATGATTCGTTTAACTTTTTTGAAGAGAGGTTAATACTAATAATAGTTTTCAAACTAAATTACTAAGATCTCATCGTGAATTGGTTGGAAAATATAGTAAATACTCCAAAATGTTGGAAGGCTACTAGGCTAGTCAGATGTACCCTTAGGAATAATTGTACAGGTAATGTGGAGTCAATATCTTTCAGAAATTTTAAATTGGGCCCCACAAATGCTGCTTTATAAATCTGGTTTGCATTAAATGTATGCTGATGCAGAAGTCAAAGGCAATTTGAATGGAAGCCTGTATTTGTCCATGGACCATAAAAATGACATTTTTCTTAAGACAATATATTGCAAACATCTTAAACGTAATGCATAATAAAAAATTCTCTCCCTCTCTCTAAGTATATATATATATTATATGTATATGTATATGTATATGTATATATATATATATATATATATATATATATATATATATATATATACATATATATATATATATATATATATATATATACATATATATATATATATATATATATACATATACATATATACACTACTGGTCAAAGGTTTTAGATAAAGATCCTGACTAAATGGGTCTCTTTATTTTCGTGACTATTTACATTGTAGATTCTCACTGAAGGCAACACAGTTGGGAATGAACACACATGGAATTATATAGTAAACAAAAAGTGTGACATAACTCTAAACATATTTATATTTTAAATTCTTCCAAATAGCCACCCTTTGCTCTGATTACCTCTTTGCTCTCTTGAAAGAGTCTTGAAATAAATTCCCTGACGTTCATTGAGAGACGGCCAAAGGTTAACATTTCAGTCATCACAGCAAAGGATGGCTACTTTAAGGAATCTAAAATATAAAACATAAGTAACGTTCTTCTACCATTTTATGTTTGCTACATAATTCCATATGTGTTTTTCACAGTTTTGATGCTTTCAGCGAGAATCTACGTACAGTGTAAATTGTCATAAACATGAAGAAACCAGTAAAAAAATCTTTAAAAAGATGTTTTGAAACTTTTCACCAGTAGTATGTGTGTATATATATATATATATAAATATATATATATATATATATATATATGTGTGTGTGTGTGTGTGTGTGTGTGTATCAATCAAAAATAAAGAGTTTTTTATTTGTTTTGACATGTCAAATGCTTTTCTCAAATCTTCTCACTCCTCTATTTATGTTTTCTCTTACAAGGTTGGGTAAAATATGGAAAAGGAGTCGTGCTGTTACCTCCACCATTGCCTTTATCAGCAGCTGTGCCAACCCGGTGCTCTACTTCTTCGCAGGAAAGTCCTACATCAGACGAGAGGGGCTGGCATTCATGGCTCGCTTGTTCGAAGCCACAGGTTTGGACTCCGGCAGAAAGAGCCGGATGAACAGCCAGAACAGCCGAGACAAAGACAAAGAGGCAGAAGTTGTGCTGAAAGACAAAGATGCAGACACTTCCACGACGTAAAACTTTGATGTCAAATCAGCAAAAAATAGAAAAATAGAAGGGAGCACCCTCTGGTCTTTGTATCTTCCTTCCGTCCAGTCATAATTAAAACGTACCTTTACAAAGACATAATGCTCAACAACATTTACTGATGTTCAGCTGACTGCTGAAACACTCAAAAACACATCTACTTGATGGTCTTGGATACATTTCAAGATCCACACCTCAAACTTTGCCCATTCTTATTGATAATAATAATTATAATTATCAATAGTATAGAGAGAGAGAGAGAGCTACACTACTGTTTCCCATTAAATGAGAAAGTGTTTCTAAAACTTTTCACCAGCAGTGTATATATATATATATATGTACATATTTATATTATATATATATATATATATATATATATAAATATATATATATATATATATATATATATATATGTAAATGTATATATATGTATTTTTTTTTTTTTTCAGAAAAATACCTACTTTTGTCAAATATTGTCATGGAGATAAAGAGTTGAGCAGCTATGGATGTATGCATGCATGTTTTTGCATATAATACACACAATGAAATTTCTTGCTAACATTTATTCTCTGTGATTTACTTTTTGTCTGCTGTCCTTTTTGCACAATAGCATTTTTCATTGAAATAGCTGTGTCACAAATAGTCAGTCATTTTCTATATCGCTTCTTCCATAGTGGGTCGCGGGGAAGCTGGTGCCTATCTCCAGCAGTCTATGGGCAGGTGGCAGGGTACACCCTGGACAGGTCGCCAGTCTATCGAAACACACAAACAACCATGCACACACACTCATTCACACACCTAAGGGAAACTTAGAGAGACCAATTAACCTAACAGGTCATGTTTTTGGACTGTGGGAGGGAGCCGGAATACCAGGAGAGAACCCACGCATGCACAGGGAGAACATGCAAACTCCATGCAGAAAGACCCGGCTGTGAGTTGAAGCCAGGACCTTCTTGCTGCAAGGCAACAGTGCTACCAACTGCGCCACAATATTTTGAATTTTGTAATGTTTTTATTTGCATCAGTATCAAAATCTATACACCACAGACCAGACGCTGTATTAATTTCTGCCGTTGTGGTGGCCGTAGGGGTGTTCAGTTGCCTTTGACTTTAATTCAGGCACACTTACTCAATTTTGTCACAGGGTAATGTTGGTGCATACTTAATTGGCATTTTTAGAGTCTTGAAACAGTGATGGATTTACCGCTTGTAGACGTTGTAAGACTTTGCAGACATGGTTCTTGTGAGACTACAGATCCTTAGAGAATATTAGGATGTGGTCAAGGAAGACGAAGACAAACACATTAATGAAGTCCCTGAGGACGTCATAACGAGGGCCTAAAAAACTGCTGGAGCGTTGGTCAGGTCTAAAGGCATGACCAAATATTCAAAATGGCCCACCGGAGGTGGTCTTCCGCTCATCCCCTTCTCAAATGCGGACCAAGTGGTAGGCGTTAGGAAGGTCAAGCTTGGTGAATATGGTGGCTCCTCGGACAGTTTCAGAAGCGGAGTGTAGGAGAGGAAGTGGGTACTTATTTTAATAGTTATTTGGTTAATTCCTCCACAGTCGATGCAGGGCCTCAAGGTTTTATCTTTTTTTTCAACAAAAAAACCCAATCACTGACGGTAGAGGAGGATGGACGAATGATTCCTGATGTGATGGAATCATTGATGTATTGTTCCAGGGAGTCTTGTTCAGCATTGTGAAGGTTGAAATGGCGTCACGAAGGTAACGGGGTACCTGGAAGCAGATCAATGCTGCAGTTGTAAGGGCTGTGTAGCGGTAGGGACAAAGCCTGATCCTTGTTGAACACGTTCTCAAAGTCCCGGTGTTCAATGAGGACATGAGAAAGATCAGGTTCATCTTCGTTGTCGTCAGGAGGAGCGAAACGGGTAATCCAGGACAGGATCTCACTGACAGCAACCTTTGGAAAGGAAACGCAGCCAGAAAGGAATCAAACTATTTTGAGCAGAGGTAGACACAGCATTGTTTATCGACTGCTTACAACTCTAGGTGAGCAAACAATCTGAAGCCTCCACCAAGGTTCCAGCAACTTATGAAGCTTTCCCTGATTGCTCCTGATAAGGAACAGCTGTGCAGCAGCACAGTATGGCCTGACACAAGGGAAATATAAAACAATAAATATACATAATAAATGATACAGATGTAGTATAAATAAAGGGATAAGTAGGGATGAATAATGTGTACATTTGGGATGCATATTTAACACAGTTATTAACCGAGGAAAAAATTCAACATGGAAGACTCACCATCACCTCCAGCTTCGTCTAATTACTCCGCCATGCGACTCTGCTCCACCAATCAGCGTCAAGTCTGCATTTCTACCCGGCCAATCATCCTTCAAGGCTCCACTTTAAAAGATCTTCATCCATGGAACCTTCCGTTCTGCATCTAAACTTTGACCCTCCTCCACCCCATCTCCACCATTTGGCTTCCAAACTCTTTCAAAATATCCTCAGGCCTCCACTCCACCACCAGGATCGGATCCCAGGGGGAAGACATCTTTAAATCTAACCCTAAGATGTTCATTCAAGCTCATGTCATTCTCAGCCTTCACATCTTCCACTGGGGTCCGAGCGCCAAAGAAATAAACATTCACTAATAAACTTTTCTAACTGCATCCCTGTCTTCTCTTTGTGAGTCTTTCCACGTTGAAATTCCAAATAAACTGGTAAACTGCTATTTAGCCTTTGTAATTGTGTGTCCCCACTCAGAGTGGGTAAAAGCCAACATTATGACATAGTTTCTGTTTTTAAATAACCTGCTTACAGTGTTCTGTTCTGGCAAGCAGATACTTCTTCTTCTTCTTTGCTCAAAGTGTAGATTTCCTTTAACAGCCTACACATTTAGTTTGTTCCTGCTGACTCCTTTCCTGTAGGGGTTTTCCTTTTAATCAGCCAGGTGCAAAAAATCAAGGCCGGCAGAACTCTTTTGCAGTAAGTGTTGATTTTGCATGGTTCAGCAGGTATACTCTCAGAAATTGCAATAATATTTTATAGAGTGGCTTCATGTTTTTCCTAAGCTTTATTTACCTATTATGCTTAATTACCATATTGTTGAGACATATACATACAGAGGTTGGACAATGAAACTGAAACACCTGGTTTTAGACCACAGTAATTTATTAGTATGGTGTAGGGCCTCCTTTTGCGGCCAGTACAGCATCAATTCGTCTTGGGAATGAAATATACAAGTCCTGCACAGTGGTCAGAGGGATTTTAAGCCATTCTTGCAGGATAGTGGCCAGGTCACTACGTGATACTGGTGGAGGAAAATGTTTCCTGACTTGCCCAAGATTTGCGCTCCTTGCACCATTGAAACCGACATTTGGCATTGGCATGAGTGACCAAAGGATTGGCTATAGCAACCCGGCCGTGTATATTGACCCTGTGGAGCTCCCGACGGACAGTTCTGGTGGAAACAGGAGAGTTGAGGTGCACATTTAATTCTGCCGTGATTTGGGCAGCCGTGGTTTTATGTTTTTTGGATACTATCCGGGTTAGCACCCGACTATCCCTTTCAGACAGCTTCCTCTTGCGTCCACAGTTAATCCTGTTGGATGTGGTTAATCCTTCTTGGTGGTATGCTGACATTACCCTGGATACCGTGGCTCTTGATACATCACAAAGACTTGCTGTCTTGGTCACAGATGCGCCAGCAAGACGTGCACCAACAATTTGTTCTCTTTTGAACTCTGGTATGTCACCTATAATGTTGTGTGCATTTCAATATTTTGAGCAAAACTGTGCTCTTACCCTGCTAATTGAACCTTCACACTGCTCTTACTGGTGCAATGTGCAATCAATGAAGACTGGCTACCAGGCTGGTCCAATTTAGCCATGAAACCTCCCACACTAAAATGACAGGTGTTTCAGTTTCATTGTAGCATTGAGCAGAGTGTGAAGGTTCAATTAGCAGGGTAAGAGCACAGTTTTGCTCAAAATATTGAAATGCACACAACATTATGGGTGACATACCAGAGTTCAAAAGAGGACAAATTGTTGGTGCACGTCTTGCTGGCGCATCTGTGACCAAGACAGCAAGTCTTTGTGATGTATCAAGAGCCACGGTATCCAGGGTAATGTCAGCATACCACTAAGAAGGACAAACCACACCAACAGGATTAACTGTGGACGCAAGAGGAAGCTGTCTGAAAGGGATGTTCGGGTGCTAACCCGGATTGTATCCAAAAAACATAAAACCACGGCTGCCCAAATCACGGCAGAATTAAATGTGCACCTCAACTCTCCTGTTTCCACCAGAACTGTCCGTCGGGAGCTCCACAGGGTCAATATACACGGCCGGGTTGCTATAGCCAATCCTTTGGTCACTCATGCCAATGCCAAATGTCGGTTTCAATGGTGCAAGGAGCGCAAATCTTGGGCTGTGGACAATGCTAAACATGTATTGTTCTCTGATGAGTCCACCTTTACTGTTTTCCCCACATCCGGGAGAGTTACGGTGTGGAGAAGCCCCAAAGAAGCGTAGCACCCAGACTGTTGCATGCCCAGAGTGAAGCATGGGGGTGGATCAGTGATGGTTTGGGCTGCCATATCATGGCATTCCTTTGGCCCAATACTTGTGCTAGATGGGCACATCACTGCCAAGGACTACCGAACCATTTTTGAGGACCATGTGCATCCAATGGTTCAAACATTGTATCCTGAAGGCGGTGCCGTGTATCAGGATGACAATGCACCAATACACACAGCAAGACTGGTGAAAGATTGGTGTGATGAACATGAAAGTGAAGTTGAACATCTCCCATGGCCTGCACAGTCAACAGATCTAAATATTATTGAGCCACTTTGGGGTGTTTTGGAGGAGCGAGTCAGGAAATGTTTTCCTCCACCAGTATCACGTAGTGACCTGGCCACTATCCTGCAAGAAGAATGGCTTAAAATCCCTCTGACCACTGTGCAGGACTTGTATATGTGATTCCCAAGACGAATTGACGCTGTATTGGCCGCAAAAGGAGGCCCTACACCATACTAATAAATTATTGTGGTCTAAAACCAGGTGTTTCAGTTTCATTGTCCAACCCCTGTATAGTTCAAAGCCCTTTGAAGTGGCATTCTTAAGATGTTAGAAATTCTTATTTTACCAGCAGTGGATAACTAACTTATACCCATTTCACAATATTGTGTATCAGCCATTTGTGTCAATGGTCTTGGAATATGTAATGTCATTAGAAAATAATCGCTGCACTAACCCATTAACCAAGTCAATCTTGCCCTGAGCTGTGCAGATGCTTAATGCACTTAAGGATATGAAATGGTTGAAAGTGAGGAAAAACCTATGGTACTGGTTACCTAGTATTGTTGATTAATAATGATTACCTAAACACTTGTAAGGGGGGGGTGGAGGTACTCATTGAGTGCTGAAATGTCATTCCAGAGGGTTGGATGATTTAATATTAAGAAGAAATAAAATGAGACGGTAGGATGTATAAGTAAAATTCCAGGTCATGTAACAGAACTCTGTGAATTCAACATCACTGATCTGAGTATACACAAACTTTTCAGATCTGGAGCTCATTAAAAAATGTGGGAGCCAAGGTAAATAAGTTTATATATAGTGTTTATTTTGCTGTTAAACCTTATTTTGTCTAAATAGTAATTTAATAATAAATTTAGGGTTAAAATTTAAGCAGAATACCTTTATTACATTCATGTTTATATGTTGGGGTGTTGTTGTGAACAGGTTTGGAGAAAAGCCTGGTTTCAAGTTTTGAGCTTGAGACTTTGTGATTTTAGGGGTAGGAGGGGCGGTGCAAGGGAATTTAGATGGTATTGCAGAAGTAGGCGCTGCAGCTTGGTACAGAGCCACACGGCTTTTCTACCGTAGTTCGTTTATTCTGAAGGAAAATGGGGCCGGGATGCCTTTGTATACTCTTGTAAGAAGATGTTGTGAAACTGTGGAATAAACTGTTCTTTTATTTTCTTTTACATCGGAGTACTATGAAAGTTTTTTCCTCCTCGAACGAACGGACACAAGTGAATCTGGAGACAGTAACCTTGTGGCATTATAAAAAATGACACACATGCTTTAAAGACAGGACTTGATGTTTCCGAGAAACCCCTTCATTTGCATTTAGGCCATGTTTTTCAAAACCCCAACATACATTGTAAGATGGGAAACAGTGTGACAAATGCTTTATCATCTTTATGCTGATGAAACAGAAGCCAGTTTTATATCTAACAGATATTCAGAGCTGGGCCACGAAGTCAGTTTTCTACAATGTCAAGGCAACTGTATTGGTAAAAATCATTTGATTTTTGGGAAGTCTATGGTGGGTTGAATGACAAAAGTAATTTTGTTTTTATTATAGATATTTATTTTTTATAACAATGAACGAGTTACTGGCTTCAAATACTTAAACATTCTGTTTCACAGTATGTCTCTTTTCTTGAGTTTTGATTTAGGAGCAGTTGTGTTCTTTGGCCCAGTAACCTAGAAATAAATAAAGAGAGAAGGGGGAAGACATGCAGTAAATCATCTGGGGCAGGAAGTCAACTAGGTCAAGGACTGACAGCCTCTTTTTATGATGAGCCTGCACTACCTTATTTTTTTGTTTAAATAACCATTTTGGTAAATGGCATTTTAAAGCAACAGTGATGTCACTGTAGAGGATTGTGAAATCGGGCCTACATTTTTGGGCTACGGTTGTTACAACACAGCAGAAAACCCCTTTATTCTTGGGCCAACTTAGACAAGGCATTGGTTCTAAAATACAAGTGAAAATGTCAGTATATGTACCTACAACAAGGAAGATATTGACTCCCTATAATATTTAAAAAACAAAAACAGTACATAACACAAGATATTTTAGATTACATTTTTCTGTCAGAGGACATGTAAATGTTTTAGTCAGATTCTCAGGTGTGCAAATTTCAAGGACTAATGCCATTTAAGCTGCACTGAGATGATCTTTACTTAATTAAATATTAAAATTCTTACCAAAGTAGGAAAAATTATTTTGTATTGTTGTGATTATGAATATGAATATATTATTTAATATTTAATACTCATACTTCAATATATTATTAAATAATATTGTGGTCAGTTAGGGGTTGTCCTGTGAATTCCAGCCTAATAAGGCAGTGACATTAGGACAAAATTGAAAGGGATGAGCCAAGCTCTGACATTGCTGAACAGCAAAACTCTGCACAGATATGGAATGAATTCACACAATTTCTTAAAATACAAGAATTTATTAACAAAAATAAGTCAACTCAAAGTCAAACATATTTCAATCAACAAACTCTTTACTATGCTAAAACAATCCAACTAAACTACCAAGCAGAATAAAAGAATAAGGAACACTAATGGGCTATGTACAGTATAAACAAGTTGATCAAAGAAGGTTGAAAACCATGTCCGAAAGAGTGATGCAGCATTACCGTGCAATGTTATTTACGTTTGAGAACCAAGGATTATCTTGAAGAATCTGGAAGTGAAGTTAAGCTAGTTTTGGAACTAACTTAGGCAATAATTGGTATACCTTTAGACAACCATTCACAATGGAAGATCAGATAAAATTTTAAAGAATGATTTGCTGAATAAAACCAACCTTCTGGATGACCAATTCTGAACGGTGTTTAGTTAGCTGCCTTTATTTATTAAAATAATATTTAAAGAAATATAATTTTGAATAAGAACATAATCTTTGAGAAATGGGCTTCATTGTGTTACTTAGTTATCAGGTTTAGTAAAATAATATTTAGGGAAATATTATTTTACTAAATTGAAAACTAACAACCTTTTTTGGGTAAATGATCTTTAGCGGGCAAGCATGTGTTCTTAGCTGTTAGCGGTTAAAGCTAACAAAATAAGCTTATAGCTTATCATCAGAATCAAACACATACCTTTAAAATACCATTAATAAAAGGGTTCAAATGCATAAGCGTGGACGGTGCGTTTCGCCAATCTTCTGTGTTTAAAATCACCCTTTAAATAAAGTCTTTCTTAACTTAAAAAAAAAAACGAGCACACAGAATACACAAACTGAGCACATGTGCTGAACAGATAATCTGCTGGCTCTAAGATGGCTGAGTTTCAACACAAATAAAACAAAACGTCATAAAACAAACATTTTTTAGATAATTTCACTCTAAACTACTTCTCTGCCCAAAGCACAACCTCTTGCATGAACAGTGCTGAGGAAGAGTTGTCCAGGAAGACAAAGCTGAAGAAAGCATCTACAGTGAACAAAGGGTTAGATTGCAGCTAACCTCTGTAGCTGTACCCCCGTTCATGAATGAATACCAGATACACAAACAGCAATTCATTCCTACTTAACTTAGGGGATATGATCGCATGACACTCTTGGATCCAGTTTGAAGAGTTATGTCTGTTTTCCAGCAAAGAGACATTAGTGCGCTGTGTCCCTCCGTCCAGTTCCTCTGGGGACCTGCGTGGAAGAGGTCAGTTTGTTGCAAAAGCGAGGTTTTTATTCGGACAGTGATGTCACGGGAAGTCCGCTGTTACCCCCTTTCTGGCTGTGCTGGAAGTAGGTTAATGCGATATATTTTGAAAGTTCCAGAAAAGTTCTTATCATGTTGTACCCATGGCTGTGGTCCCAAAAGTAGGAAGGTAAGCTGAGTTATGCATTAACAGTGCATAAATCTTTAATCTGTTAAAATGCCTCTAAGTCTGGTTTTGAGAGCCGCAACTGAGAAGTTTCCAGTACAAAGTAGATCATGATGCAAACCATGACAACCTGACACATCTCCCTTGTTTATGAAACTTAATACATCCTGTCCATCTGCTTGACACAGATTTAGAAAGAACGTATTTTACTAGGCATGTTGCAACAGTAAAACAGTGTATGAGTTTGTGCTTTGAACTGAACTCATGTATGAACAAGATTCAGTCAGTTTACAGGAATATTCACTTCCTCCCTTATTTACCCTCATGATGAAATCTCAAGTTGTTCATTCTTGTTCTTCCATTGAAAAACAGCATTAGTTTTTAAACATGCTAAAACATTATTTTTTCTTCCACTGACTGAGGACATTTTTATTGAGCCTTCCGTGTCATAAACTTTCTTTGCGTCATATTGCGTTTTCTGGAAGATTGATGAGTAAACACTGCTACACAGAGACCAACAGTTTTTGAATGACAATTGTCTGCTGTACCTGTATATTAAATTAATGATTCTACAATATCAAAATACAACATCAAAAGAAATTAGTAGAAGGAACAAGGAATACCTTGCAATCCAGTTAGTTCATGCTGGCTTCCTGTGGTCAATGGTTTTCCTCCCCCATGACCGTTCTTACGCAATACACTTAGTTACTCATCACACAGTCTTCAGAGAAAGCAACAGAGTCAAGGAGGAGAGTAAAAGAACATTTTTAAGAATGGTTTAATGGTGGCAAATTAAATAAAAGAGATAATTTTAAGGTAAGTTTCTTACTTTTCATAATATCTAAATTTCACATTGAGATGAAGTTTTAAAGAAATTTAAGAAGTATAACCTTCTTTCCAAAATAACCTGTTTCACTCTGGAAGATATAAAAAAAAGATTAGAATTATTTGGCTATAAAACGTTGTTATTGTTATAGACATATTGGATTCATTTAACACATACATTACAGAGGTATTTACTGAGAGGCTCACAGTAGTTTTGCCAACCTGTGCTATTGTGGTGGTGAATTGGAATAATGTCATTGTTTATTTAATAAATTTACCAATTTTATTGCTCTAAAAAGTTAAATGATTTCTTCTGCTGTGACTAAAAAACACATTCCACAACTATTGCAGCATTTACTGGCATTCTTGCTTTAACAGTCTTAACACAACATATCATGTTTCCTCCCTTTCCTCCTATTCTATCAGGTTTGGCAGCTTCCTGGTTGTTGAAGCCAAACTTACATTCTTAGAAGGAATTTGTCTTTGGGATCCACTATGAACACCACCACCACTATCCTCTTCCAGCAGCCCTCCTCCCCTGGCTCCACATCCCTGCCTATAAGCATCTCAGCTCGCATTGGCATCGCCATCCTGACCCTGGCTTTTGTGCTGGGCTTCCCTGGGAACATATTTGTTATTTGGTCGGTGCTCTGCCGGGTGAAAAAGCGCTCAGTGACGTGTTTGTTGGTGCTGAATCTGGCTGCAGCTGATGCCTTCGTGCTGCTCAGTGCCCCTCTGTTCCTTCGGTACCTGGCAGGAGGACGGGGCTGGGAGTTTGGCTCGGCAGCGTGCAAACTGGTGCATTACCTGTCTAGTGTGAATATGTATGTGTCCATTTACCTCATCTGTCTGATGAGCATGGACCGCTGGTTGGCTGTCACAAGACCTTTTGTGTCTCAGAGAATGAGAACCAAGCGCTCCATGCTGTTTCTTCTGCTTGGTGTCTGGATGTTGGCTTTTATCCTGTCACTGCCAATGCCTTTCTACCGTAGGTAAGACTAACATGTATAAAGGTTTCAATAAAAACAAGGAATGTTTGATTATGCAACAATATAATTTACTGAAAGACAAGTCTATTGATCAATTTTTTATCATGCATGTTTGTTTGAGTGGATCTAAGAAAGTCTCTCTAGAAATATCTTCAGAGTTTAGGCCTTTTATCGACCTTCCTTGGGCAGCTAATGTTTACATGCTCCATCATATGACAAAGAAGAGACTTCTAGACACTACTAGAGTTATAAGCTAGAGTTATAAGCTTCGACAAGACAATACAATGCATAGTCACATACTTACGGTTTAATTTGACCTTTGTTTGATGTTTTGGAGTACTTCAATACAATTCAATAAGATTTGATGTACAGTTAAGCCTAAAATTATCATCCCTGGCAGATTTAGGATTAATGTTTTAATTTCACCAACATCCACCTCCTAACTGGAGGTAATATTAATCTTTTGGAGTCTTGACTTCAGACTGATAAAGAATCTATGGAGGGAGCTAAAGATGAGGGTAAAAGCAAATAGGCCAAATTCCAACCTCAAAGAGTTAACTGATCATCAAAGATAAACCATCATGTTTCATGTGGAAACATGATCAGCGATTAGAAGAAGGGTTTAATATCTGTAATGCTAATAACGATTTTTACACTGATCATTGACATAATTTTTGACATTCCATATATAAAAACAGTTTTTTTATTCAAAGGTTATCCTCCTTTTACATTGTTTTATTATCTACTGAGAGATTTCTGTCTCAATTTGCGATCAGAACCAAGGCTAGATCTAAATCTGCCAGGGTAATTTTGGGGTTAACTGTAGTTCACTTTTGTTAAATAAATAAATTGTTTTTTAATTGTGTAGAGCTACTTTGAAATTTTATATAGATTTACCAATTATATTAGGAAATAATTTTTTTACTTTGTAGAACAGAAAATACTTCTTTATGTTTATTTACAACAGTGACAATGGTTGGAGAAACATTAATTATTGGTTTCAACAGACTCAAAATTTTGCAATACACCAACTTCCCAAAACCAACATGCTCCCTATCTTCTACTACATTTGTCTTTGCTCAGTCCTGACAGATATTCAAATCCTGATAATTGATCTTTTTCTTTTGTGGAGTTAAGACCTTGTGTTCACCTTTAATAGGGTATTTCCCATTCAGTGAAAAAATACAAACTTTCATTTATATTTGTGAATGTTGACTAAAGTTCGTTTTTAGGAAAAACTGTAGATGTCATGATACTTCCACAAGCTTGGATGAGCTTCTTAAAATTAGCCAGGACAGTTTTTTTCTGGTTTTTAATGGTTTAGCTAGAGAGTACTTGTTTAGCTTGAGACATGTTTCCACTTAAGGAACCTTTACTAGGAAGCAGGGTAGTTCCATGGGGACTTTATTAACCCCTTACCATTCCCACTGCATCTACCAGTGTAAAAACAAATTACCTGGGTAAAACATTACCCCAAAAACTGGCTGTGGTAGAGAGTGAGCACGTTTGAGAACTTTCTGAAGGGAGGGTGCTATGCTTTTCTGATTGGTTGATTATTCCCACTCGTGTGTTCCAGCCGTCTGTCTTTAAACTAGCTTTTTATAGAGAAGGGAGGGAACAACATCATATTAATTAGAATATATGTTGTGATAAGGTTTGTTTGTCAGATTAAAAGTAGCGTTTGAAAATAACCTATAAGCAGGTGTAAAACATTATTCTCACTAAGCTCACCTTTCTGTATTAAAAATGTTTTTCTATTGGTCTGATGTAATGATCTAATCTTAAATGTCAGACTTTCATTACCTGTGACAGAAAAATCATTCTAAGCAGAAGAAAAGACTTGAAAACATCTGTGTGTCTGTAAATAATCTTTATATTTATGTTAGTTAATTAATTAAAATAATTTTACTTTTCAATAGTATTGTAATATGATGAATATGACTGTATATCCCCATTGTGTTTATATTTCGGGGCATTAGTAAAAGTAACCACAACCACCCATTAGCGTTCTTGATTAACAAATGTATCGATGGCTCATTTTTTGTGTGTTATTGTTTCTGCTGCCTCTCCAACAGTGATATAAAGATCATGAAAAACAACTTCAGTGTGCAGCTTTGCATGCCATACCACTGGGGGAGTGTAGGTCACCGAATCTTCCAGTACCTGTTTGAGACCACCATTGGCTGCTTGGTTCCCTTCTCACTCATCAGCACCTGTTACTCCTCCGTTATATGCAGACTGCAAAGTGCCAAGTTCCAGCGTAGAGGACAAAGCAGTCGTCTAATCCTGCTCATCATCGTTGCCTTTGCCATATTCTGGCTGCCCTATCACATTGTCAACATCATTGAGGTGATTGCGTAGACTTCCATGACACATAAACTTTTATTGATTGAACTAACTGTGCTTGTAGTCAGAAATGATGTAATGTGAAAATGTGCCTGTCATTAACCAAATATTAGGGGTATTTTTCCTAAGTTGAGTGGAGAGTTTATAAACAGAGAGTATATTACCTGGAGCAAATAACTGACCTTATTCAAATTGTATATTGGAAAAGAATACTTTGTTTAATTGTAGTGATGTGTCGTTCACGAAAGAAACGGGACTTAGAGATAGCTCTTGGGTGGGGATAGGCATGGTTTGGGTCTTGGCAACCCTGGTCCGGATTTTGTTTCCTTCCGATTCTGTCTGGAGGAGGGGTCGGAGGGCTCTGCGTGGTTTGAGTGGGCGGGTTTGACGCAGTTGTTGTCTGGGTGGAGTGGTCTTGGGTTCTCGGTGGGTTTTGGTTTTGGCTCCGTGGGCTCTTTGCCTTCTGTGAGCTACAGTATAGGTTTTCTCGCGTGGCTGCTTCTGGCTAGTGCATGGGTGTCACGCATGTGTTCTTGGGTTTAGATGTTGTGGGTCTTCTTTTCATGGTGGTGCACTTTCACGTGAGAGCTTTATTTTTACGTTGGGTTCTCTTTACTGCGTTTTGTCCTCCTCTATATGGTGTGTTGCGGTGGTGGGGTAGTGGTCCTGTGCAGTGCGGCTTTGGCCGCCATGTGTGGGTGCTGCGGGATGGGCATCACTGGGCTTAGTGGTTGCATTGGGCTTCTCGGCTTGGTACTGGGGTGGAGTTTGCTTGTCTGCTGGGTGGTTCCTGTTGGGTGGTGTGTACTTGGGGTTGGTGGTTTTCACCATGTCCCAATGGACATATGGAAGGATGTGTGGTGTCACTGTTGCTGTGGTGTTGGCTCTGGGGGAGCTACGGCTTGGCTCTATCGTTTTTGGTTGGCTAGCCTGGTTGTTGGTGATCCTGCCTCTCACGGGGGTGCATGTTAACTTTCCGTGTTGCCCTTTGGCTTGCTGGGCCTGCGTCTGTCCCTTGGGCATGGCGGTGGGTGGGGTGGTGTGTTGCGGGTTCTGCTTGGCTGCCTGGCTGGCAATTTCAGTTCATTTGTCTATGTGCCAAGCTGGCTTGGGGTTTGCATTTGGATGGCCCTGCTGTTTAGGTGTGGCCTATCGGCCCACTTGATATTGGTGTGGGGTGTGTTGTGTTGCTCCGCTGGCCTGGTTGTGGCTACGATCCGGTGCCGGGCTGGGGGGCATCTGGGACTGGGCGCTCTGTTGACTCTGCATTGTGGGCTCAGAGCTGGTTAGGCATGTTGGCCATGTGCCCTCCTTTGTTTGGCGTATTCTTGTTGCACTGGGCCGGCTGGTCTGCTCTTTTTTTTTGGAGTGGGGCCATGTTCTTGGTCGTTGCTGCGAGTTTCTGGCTGGATCCCCGGGAGAGCATTTTGCTCCCCAGTCCTCCCTAGTATTAGCCTCACCTCTAGTGCCTGCGCCCACCTCTAAGGGTTAAGTTACAGTGGGGGTGTGTGGCACACCCTCTCCCCCACCTGTTTTCCATTTTAAATGCACTCTACAACAACATGCATCAACACCACATTTGAGCTGGCAGATGTAGGTTTGGGGTCTTTCCACACCCCCGTTCGTTGTTTGCCATCTGGGTTGAAGGCTGGGAGAAGGAGCGGGCCTTCTGTTCGGGGTCTGGGCTGGGAGTCAGATCCTGTGGGTCGATTGGTCTTTCGGCTTTCTCAGGATTGTTTGAATTTTTTGGTGCCTACTCCATTGCTTGGGCTACCAGGTTCCGGCGGGGGGCTCTCGGCTGGTCAGTGTGCGGCAGTGATTGGGGTGTTGGGGCGCCTCCGTGGCTAGGGTGTGGGTTTGGTGGGATGCCCGGTCTTTGGTACGCTGTGGTGGCCTTCCTCTGATGCTTCCTCCTGAGGCTCTGGCCCTGGCCTGGCGCCGGGCTGCGGTCGTAGTGTGGTGGGTGGGCTGGTGGAGCGCGTCTTGAACCTGCACCCGGTGGCTGCTTGCCAGGGTCTGCGCCCCCTGGCTCTGTTGGATGTATGTGGCTCAGATCTCCTCCGTGTCTGTCTTGGGTCCACGGGGGCAGGTCTGTGAGTCCTCACCCTAGCTATTGCATAATTTCGTGGAGAAACCTTATATACACACGTGCGCTCACACTTACACACACAGGTGTCTGGATTTAGGTGTTAACAGACACAGATATTCTATACTTCTAATTACCACTAAATACATTAGTACTGTGTACTTTTTGGTAACACTGCTGTTGTTATACATGCAGGTGTAGAACCATTCTTCTAGGGTGTTTTCTTGTATTCTCTCATCCTTCTTTCTCTTCTCTCTTTTTTTGCCTATGTCTCCGTTTTTCCTTCATGGCCAACCTCTGTCTCTTTCTTTCCTTTTTATTTCCGTCTCCTTGTCCATTACAATTGAAATAATCCCAAAGCAGTTTCTAATAAAGTTTATTTTTATAAATATCAAGTGGAGCACTATAGCATCATCATGCTCCACTTGTGAAAATAAATCTATTGAGCTTCTTCCTGGCACTCAGACAACAATTCTGAATGCTACTCTGCCGGACAGGCCACGTAAAAAAAAAAAAAAAGACATCTCTAAGACCCTTTTTTCCCTAATTCTGGGCTGTTTAATTCCTGCTTTTCTTTCCCTCTCTTTTTTTGTCTCTTCAAACCGCATGTGTTTGGTTATTATGTGTGTCTTCTCTGTCTGCACTGGCAAGAGGTGGAAGGTCAGCAGTTATATACATTGGCAGACTATTTTGCAATGGGTGTCGCCAACTCTAAAACATCAAGAGTGAAGCTGCTGTTACAATTAATGGGATCTGCCAATGTTAATGTATATTTTAACTGATGGTTGCACTGTTAATAAATCAGTGGATTCATACTTAAAATGAAACTTTCTGTCTCCTAGGGTCTCCATCTTGCTGCATTTTAAATTAGTAATTCATTTTGCGAGTATTTTGATACTTTGTTATAGATTGTTACTGAGGGCAATAAATGAGTTCAAGGAACAAAACTCCGTTTGGAAGTCAAAAGAGCTGGCTCTTTTAAGTGAGCTAAGCCAAAATAACCAATTCTCTAAAAGGAGCTGTAGTTCCAACCACTAGCCAGTTGACTCCTACGAACTATGGCAGACTATGATTTCCAGTGTTGTGCACAAAGAACTTTGAACTAAACAATAATTTTAAGGTGTGGAACGTCAAGTGCACTATCTTGACGCCATTTAATTGCATTTTTTGGGGGGCCAACAAAATATTTGCAATGTGTTTTTATAGGCAATCTTTGTATAATACATGGAGAAAAAACCACTGCATTTTCCCTCAAAGTGCATGCTAAGGGCTCCCACAGAGTTAGGCATATACTGTGAATCACACATTCTGTGTGCACTGTCCGCGAATGTTTTAGGTTTCATAGTTGAGCATAACAATTTCCTGCATTTCTGGTGGCAAATTCCTAGATTTCCCACACTGCCATGGCATCATCGGACGCAAAAGAAGAGCTAATTTACTTTGTGCTAAACAAAAAGAAAAGAAGGTTGTATATAGGCCGTTCAACCAAACTAGAGAGAAAGAAGGGTAATACATCTGTCAGTGCGGTGCACTAAGTGACAGTGACGCTCGGTGTCCTCACGAGTGGTTGCTCAGAGCAGTAAGTCATATATAAAACAGTTTGAATTGTAGACTTTTCCCCGTCAAAGCAGTTTATTATGTGACATCACAGACTTAAAAATTAAGCTTTGCACTGATGTGGCCAACGGACGTCCGCTTTGAGTCAGCATTGAGTACGCACTGAACTCTGAGGAGTACGTTCGACTCTGCAGTTCAGCTTTGTGAGCTCCTACATAGGTAATTTAGAACTGTCTGTCTCCCTTTGCTCTAAATTTGACAATGGCACCTTTGCTCTCTACATAAGGATTTTAACTGAATGCTCAAGGTCCTACACTCAAACTTATTAGGTTACACTAAAGGATTTTTTGCTGCTGTATGTTTTTTTTAACTTTATTTCAGACAAATTATGATAAATGAACAAGAATTAGTTTAAATTGGAGCTATGAACGTAGAATATTTAGGTGGTTAACTTTGAATATGAATTAATTTATTTAAACCTGGCTGAACTGTTTTAAGAACTAGTTGTTAAGGTTGAACTAGCACAATTCTGAGGACTTCGAAAGAAAGCAAAATAACTTTAAGTGACATTTCTCTGGTAGATGTCAGAGCCTTATAATCATGTTTCCTCATGGCAGAGTATGAGTGAAATATGGAAACTTTCTTTAAATCAGTGATTTTCAAAGTGGGTAAAAAAAACTTCTCCAGGTGGTTATGAACTGATGGTTGGTATGAAACATTTTGTCATTAATAGGACTATTTCATACCTGGAAAAAGTCGAGTGTGAAATGACTAAAACAGGAATAATACAAAATGGCAATTGGGTGACTTGACTTTAAGGCCCTTTCCACATCATGCTATATGTTTGGTTAAAGCAGAGATTTTTTTGCTGCATTCACACCTTCAACCTAATTTAATTTAACAGAGTACTCCACACCTGAAAGAAAATTTCATTATAGTAGATTATTATCTGACAATGCTGTAACAACCTTTAAATAATCTGTTCCACTTTTAATGTCCTCATTATCACAGAAAAACACAGTGGAGGGCAATAATTTTGTTTCTTCCCTTCACAAATTGATTCTCTTGTTCATAGTGTTACTTCATTACTGTGCGGTGCATTTGACAATGCAGCCCCCTTGAAAAAGAAGGTAATTATTCATAGGAGACTGGCTCCCTGGTAAATAGTTGCTAATCAAATGTGTGAGCATTTACACAGCAATGACCTGTTTGAAGAGTTTCAGTAAGGCTTCAGAGCTCATCATAGCACGGAAACAGCTCTGCTGAAAGTCACTAATGATATTTTCCTATCCTCAGATAATGGACTTGTGTCTGTTCTGGTTCAGTTAGATCTCAGTGCTGCATTTGATACAGTCGATCACAATATTCTCTTAAAAAAGCTGGAATATGCTGTAGTGTTCAGGGGAACAGCACTAGGCTGGTTTAAATCTTATTTGTCTGACAGATTCCAGTTTGTTTATGTAAATGAATAATCATCTTTAAACTCCAGGATTAATTGTGGAGTACCACAGAGTATAGTACTTGGGCCAATTCTCTTCACTATATATATATATATATATATGCTTCCAATAGGTAAAATTATCAGGCAGCATAGGATAAATTTGCACTGTTACGCTGATGATACTCAGCTTTACGTATCCATAAATCCTGTTGAGCCCAACCAGTTAGATAGACTACAAGCATGTCTTGAAGACATTAAAAACTTGGATGACTTTAAATTTTCTGCTTCTAAATTCAGACAAGACAGAAGTTGTCGTCTTTGGACCGGAGTCTTTGAAAAAGAAACTGCTTAGTCAATCACTTAACCCGGATGGCATTAAATTGACCTCCGGCAATTAAGTATAAAACCTTGGTGTTATTTTTGACCAGGACATTTAATTTAAATCCCATATTAAACAAGTTTCTAGGATATCTTTCTTTCACCTCTGGAACATTGCCAAAATTAGAAATATCCTATCCAGGAGTGACGCTTAAAAACTAGTCCATGCATTTGTTTCTTCAAGGCTGGACTATTGTAATTCTTTACTATCAGGATGTCCACAAAATGCAGTTAAAAGCCTTCAGCTGATTCAAATTGCTGAAGCAAGAGTTCTGATGAAAATTAAAAAGAGAGATAATATTTCTCCTATTTTAGCTTCCCTTCACTGGCTCCCTGTTAGATCCAGAATAGAATTTAAAATTCACCTCCTCTCATATAAAGCCCTTAATGATCTAGCTCCATCATACATCAGAGATCTGATTGTTCCATATGTTCCTAACAGAGCACTTCGTTCTCAGACTGCAGATTTACTGGTGGTTCCTAGAGTCTCTAGAAGTACAATGGGAGGCAGATCCTTCAGTTATCAGGCTCCTCTCCTGTGGAACCAGCTCCCAGTTTTAGTCCGTGAGGCAGACACCCTGTCTACGTTTAAGGCTAGGCTTAAAACTTTCCTTTTTGATAAAGATTATAGTTAGAGTGGCTTAGGTTATCCTGAGCTATCTCTGTAGTGATGCTGCTATAGGCTTAGGCTGCTGCATGATATAATGACCACTTTCACTCTCTTCGCTACATTCTAACACTACTCTCCAATTTCGCATTATTTGCTGTTATTTCAGTTGTTAACTTTATGTTCTCTCTCTTTTCTCTTCCTAGAAGCTACACCTGGCCTGACTCTGTGTCTACCTGTGACACCGTCCTGGAGGGGGACAAGCTTCTTCTGGCAACAACTTAATGCTCACCCTCTACCAATGATCCACTTGCCCCTGTCTTTCAGTGTTTAACCCTGTCTCTCTTCTAGACATAGCTACTGACTGAGCTTTTACTGTAACTAACTATATGTGCTCTCTTTCAGACTCTAATCTTAAAAGCTGGAGTTTATCTGTTCTTTCTTCTAGATGAAACGACTAAAGGAGCTACATCCATTAAAATTTACTTTTCCTTCCCATAGAAAGCACTCCTCGATCAGTGCTTCTTTGTTCTTTTTGTGTCTCTGCTCTGCTCTCTCAAATCCCCAGTCGGTCGTGGCAGATGGCCGCTCACACTGAGCCTGGTTCTGCTGGAGGTTACTTCCTGTTAAAAGGGAGTTTTTCCTCTCCACTGTCGCTACATGCATGCTCAGAATGAGGGAATGCTGCAAAGTCAACGCCAGTGACTGTCCACTGTCGCTACATGCTCATCCAGGAGGAGTGACTGCTACAAGTCTGGGACTCGATGCAATCTGCTGGGTTTCCTTAGATAGAAAAACTTTTTATCCAATTTGAATAAATAACTGAATCTGACTGCACTGTTCAATGGTTAGGATTAACTGGAATGTATATACCTGACTTTGTGAAGTGCCTTGAGACGACATGTGTTGTGAATTGGCGCTATATAAATTGAAACTGAAAACTGAATTGAATTGAATTGGACCTGCACACAGGTTTTTGGTGAGAGAAACTCACCTAAAGATTTTTAAGAACAGTTTTCAAAGTGCATAATTTGAAAAACTCCACCACAACAGTGAAACACTATCCTGTCCTTATCCGTTTTAGTTTGTCTCTAGCCTAAGTTAGCCTAGCATCCCGTAGCCATGCTCAGGACCTTCTTCTTTGGAATTGTGATGGAGATAATGTTTACTTCAATGCCATCTGCTGGTGCGGTGTAGATACTACAGCGCCTTTGATTGAATTCCCAAATTAATACTGTATTTTCCCAAATATGGAAGAAAAACTATCCGAAGTACTGTAGCTGAGACTGAAGACACAATTTGCTCATACCTTGCTTACAGAACCCCCAAATAAAAACCATCCTGTTGCTATTAATTATTTGAAACATGACTCTCTTTTCATGTCTCTTCTCACTTCCTTAGGTGGCGTGTTTATTAAAGAACAGTGAGTCAGTAACCAACTGTGTTCCCAGAGCCCGCCCCAACGTTACAGCCTTTGCCTACTTTAGCAGTGCGGTCAATCCCCTCCTCTATGTGTTCGCTGGGAGCTCCCACATCCGCCAGGCTGGACTCAGCTTCATGGGCAGGTTATTCGAGGCCACCAACTCTGAGAGCAGGAGCTCCACCTTCACCCGCAGCGGCCGCAGCGGCTCTTCACCGGACGAGAGCTCTGTCCTGCACACGCTGTCAATTAAAATCGGAAGGCCTTTCAAAGGACAGGGCAAGGAAAGAAGCAGTAGTGTACCGGGCAAAGAAGCCAACGAGCCAGAGCTCAAAACACTTGCCACTGTTGAACAGTTAGAGTAGTATGCATTATGTATTTGTACGTATTATAAAGAGAAAAGTAGCTTTTTATTTAATTTAACATTTACTTCTACTGAGTCTCATTGTTTTAGGTTAAAATTGATCAATGTTGCATTATCCTGGCCTAAAACACCTTAAATTTTATCTGCATCTACTGAAATTCAATGAGAAATAGTAATACTGTAAAGGCCTTTTTTGTGCTTTAAAACGGGACCTTATGTGAAACTCAAACAGTGATAACAAAATATTGTAACTTTATATAGAATTGATTTCATTAGAATTGTGAACATAAAGGTAAAATTACTTGTATTATTTAAACCTGTTTTAATAGTAGCTATCATCCCAAACCTTTCATGTATTTATTGATAAATGTTCTCATTTGAAGTTTTTACATTTTCTTTTGCATATTCATCTTATATTTGAGTTGCTCTAATGTTGTTTATATAAACCTGGAAAAAGATGAAAAATCGCATGCATTATTGGTTTTTATCACATTTTAATAACAACAATAAACCTTTCTCAAGATCTTTGGGGATATGTTCTGGATTTTTTTAAATTTATTTTTGTATTTAAAGATTTAAGAGTCCTGTTCATTGATACGTACATGATGTTCTATTGTTAGTAACAAATTGTTCTCAGGCACTAACAGAACATTGCACATAAAACATTTCAACAAACGTCCTTCCTCTTACAGTTTCAGGCATTGCTCTTCCCTCCGTTTCTTAACACATCTCTGAAATGTTCATTTGCAGATACCCTGTGGTTAAATTCTCTTGAGGTTTAGAGCTACTGTCAAATTCTGCTAACTCGTTGATATAAACAGAAAAAAAGAGAGCATCATAACAGGAAACACAAGACACATTTATGAATCAGTGTAGGTAGTCACTTAGAAACACAACCGCCATTCAAAAGTGAAGGAAAAAATGGCTATCATAGCCCCTCATCAGTCATGCTTGTCGATGAGTAAGAAAGAGAGGTAAACTTTGCTTCTGGGTGGACCTGTTAAGACGTACGCCATACCAGCTGACAACTTAAAACTATTTCTAACAAAAGACTAGTTTATTACATATCTGTTGTTCTTAAAGGCCTTTTGTTGCTTTTTTATTTTGTTGCAAGCATTTGTTTCTTTTCCATATTTTTTATTGCCATGTTTTTTGATGAGGTCAGTTGTTTTCACAAATTGGCCACAAACCTTAAATGTACTGTATTTTTAGACGTGTGTGACAGACAAATGCAAATTATTGCATAAATGTAAAATTGAAGTAAAATAATGCATGTTTTTTTTTTAAACAAAAAATCTGAAAGGTGCAGTAGGCATTTGCATTTAGCCTAACTCATTACTTTGTAATTTTTCGCTGCTATTACTGTTGCATATCTGAGGTACAGGTGAATAGTCCAAGCTCAGTCAGATTGGATGGAGAGCATTTGAGGATTGATCATGTCATCTAATATATTCCATTGTTTCTATGGTCATACGTTAAGAGTTGTTGTCCTGCCGGAAAATGGAAATCTGTCCCAGTCTCAAGTCTTTTGTGGAATCTAACAGGTTTTCTTAAAGGACTGCACTGTATTAACCTCCCTCCATCTCCCCATCAGCTCTGACCAGCTATCCCAGTGAAGAAAACCCCAGTTTTACAGTTTGATCTATTTTTTGTTTTGCTCCATACATGACTATTATTATTCTTAAACCACATGCTTTTGTTGTCGTTGAAGGTACCTCTGTACTATAGATGGTTCACTATTTGGTTTATCTCCCAAAACGTGGGAATGCAAATCTAAAATTGTTACATAACTTGGATATGTCCACCAGGAGTGCCAACCCTTCTGAACAAAAGAGGTTCGAAGAGCATCACTTGGTCCTGCGCTTTTGGCTATAGATGGTGTGGGATATTTTTTATGGCCATCTTATGCGTCCAATGTGGGTTGCCCTTTAGACTCCAGCATTTCACTTATACTTGCATCAGCTGACTGGCCACAACATATGGTGACAAATGGTGTTGAGATAATGCTTATTAAAATTCCCGTTAGAGCCTGGCAGCTAAAATTGCACAAGTACATTTGTACATGAACATTCAGTCTTCTATAGCTAAATAAATCAAGTGCACCTAATTCCCAAAACTCCCTTAATTGGTAAATAGAGTTCACCTCTGTGATATTTTATCTCAGTATACAGATATATAGAGGTTAGGGATGCAATTGAGGAGAAGGTTATAATAAAACAATTCCCAAGCTTTGAATGTCTCACATAGAACCGGTCAAGACATTATCCAAAATTAGAAAGAGTATGGCACACCTGCAAACTAACCAAAACATCTACCCAACGCGCCACCCACCTAAGCTGACAAGAAGAGCATTAATCTGAGAAGCAGCCAACATGCCCATAGCAACCTTGGAGGAACTACAGAGATAGTTGTAGTATTGCCTCAGGGGTGCTGAATACAATTGTATGCCCTAATTTTCAGATTTATATTTGTAAACCATTTTGAAACACATGCATCACTTCTATGGAAGTAAAATAGTCTCATTAGAATCAGACATTTTTTAGACATTGAATTTATAACACTGAATTTTTATCCTGTGCAATAATATATGTGATTTTTTTTTGTACTTAAAATTTGACAGCAAAAATTCACCTGCAGAAATTCACCTGCAAGAACTTGCCTGAAAAAATTCACCTGCAGCTGATTTGTGACGTTTCAGAAGAAAAGAGAACATGGCTTGGAAAGGAGAAAACAGGTCATTGAGGCGAGCTATGGAAATTAAACATGGACCTTTACCTTTCATGTGTTTGAAGTAAAGTTTGAAATAGACTGGATAGAATTTGAAGTCTGAAAAGGCTGAATCTCTAGATGGCACGAATGAATTAGAAGGAGAAATAAATTCGCTTAGTCTAAGAAAGTCGAATAAGGCGAGGAGGAAGGCGCTGGAGAGAAGAGATTTGAAATAAGTTGAAAAAGAAGGGTCATATGGAGATCAGTGATGAGATTCAAATGGGTGTTAATTACCTGGCGTTTTGTAATAATATATTTTTGGCAGAAAAATCTCATCACTGATCTTCATTAAGCCACTATCCAGCAAACTGTTAAGAGACTCGCCTCTGCCCAAGGCAATGGTGTGTCACGAGATCAAATAAGCAGAATCTGATTGGCTAAAAGACGCTCGCCTCGATCGAATGCTGATTGCTTTGGTTTGAGTCACCAGAAGGTCAATAAATTTGCAGGCGAATTTTTGCAGGCGAATTTCTGCAGCTGAATTTTCGCAGGCAAATTTTAAGTAAAAAAAAAAATTCACATACATAATTGCACAGGATAAAAATTCAGTGTTATAAATTCAATGTCTAAAAAATATCTGATTCTAATGAGACTATTTTACTTCCATACACTTCCCTTACATTTCATAATCCATGAAGTTCATGAAAAGTAAGTCATTTGTCACAAACAGTTGCAAGACACTTTAGTTCCTTGTTCTCCTTTGTGGTGTTACCTAATGAAATAACTGAAATCACTTCAGTTCAATTCAGTTGTTATATGTACTGTAGGGTTCTTAATGCAACTTCCGTTGGTAAATTAAAAAAAAACCTTTTATATCACAATGTTATAGTTGTAAATACAGTCAAGGCATGAAAAAAAGAAAGTACACTCCTGTTAATGATTAGTCTTTACCTAACCCTAAAATATTTCACTTTAAGCTCATGTACAAAACCTCACACCACATATTCCACCATGTTGTAAGGCAAGACAAAATGCATGAAAATTGAGTACATCCACAAGACATTAAATACGTACAAAACATTTTCAACCCCTAAAATTTCATATTTCTGGTGGTTTAAAGAGAATTAGCAAACACAATTATTGAATGAGATACTTTCTTTTTTTTCCACATTTTACTAAGCAATTTTCCACAAATTTATAAGGTTTGTTAGGCCGGTGATGTGAGTTTAAAGGAATGAGACATCGTGCATTCTTCATCTGATCATTTGTACTCTGACAGTATACTCCCAGAAATAATGACATTAAGCCAATTAAAACTTGTATCGCAGTATTTAAAATACTTGATTTTCTTTAAACGAATGAGGAAATTACTTTTTGACCCAGAAATAAGAAACAAATCTGGCCCAAGTGCTGATCAGTTTCTGTTTGACATGTTTCGAAAAGAAAAGACAAAGACAAAAGATGAGCAGCAAGTGAGTTACCAGAAAATAAAACCAGAAAAAAATTTCAGTCAATCTAGCAAACATCCATCACTGTTTATGATTGTTCACAATAAATAGGCCAAAGCTCTTGTGCAATGCACATAAAAAGCAAACCAAAAAAGACGTTGTGGTTTGCTTGTTCTCATTTAGTATCATTCACAGGAAGTGGTTGACTGAACCTTTACAGAGAATAACAAAATAAAGTTATAATGCTCTTAGAATTTCCGTAAGTTTTTATACAAATGTATTTTATACTACACTGCTTGGCTCATGTTCCCATGATTGAACCTTTTAGATTTTAACTTTTGCACTAGGTGCCCCAGTCCGCTTTTGGCTAAAGCACGTAACTGTAGTGATGGCGAGATGACGCCTCTTGAAGCACTGAGGCTTTCCATCCAGTTGCTCGACTCATGAGCTGAGGCATCAACATGCTTCATTTGCTCCACTGCGCCATCAAGTGGACAATAAATGTAAAATAGGCAGAATGATTGTAACATCGTGAATTTCTTGAGAAAAGCTTTAAATTGACTAAATAAATGAATGGTGTTTGTGATGCCAATAAATTCTGAATATAGTGTCAATATGATCTTAATCTGTCTTTTTGATACAATGGCTGAATCATAAGCAAAAGTGGAAACAAATATGAGAGACAGTTGTGATGTGAATTTGCTTATGTTCCTTATACCTATAATGCTTATAATAACAGTCTTCATTTAACCAGGTGAATCCTCCTTGATTAAAATCTTTTTCCAAGATAGATTTGTAAAAATATGTTCTCTAACTGAGAATCAAGCCCAGATAACATAGGTGCAAGAGCCAACTCTTAACCACTAGACTACCAACGTGATCCTGATGAGCAATTTCACAAACCTCAATTTCAAGTTGTGATAAATATATTTTTATTTGTTCCAATATTCTGATCTTTCTCGCTGATTCCAAAGGACAAAAAGACACTGAAACAGATTGTTAATGCACACGCCATATGATCCCAAGACAACTAAATGTGACAAAGAATCTGCTGCGTTGTGCTGTCCCTTACACTTTGAATCATGCGTAAACTCCTGAATCAGTCACGTGGTCCGGCCGGCTCTCGAGGCCTCAGACGTTATCACATACATCATTGACACAAGCCTCGATATGCACTTCACAAAAAGTCTGCCTGGATTACTCGATACACGCTCCGAAGCATCGGCACACTGGACACATCACTAATGTGCTTTTCCCACTGAGAGCCTCCTCCAGCTTCCTGAAACCTGGCAACTCAAAGAAAGAACTCACCGCTTCTCCTGGCCTCCAGCCAGTCATAATACAGCCCAGATACCTTTCTGAAGGGATAGCACCAGCAGTGATTTTAGGGTATCTCACAAATTTGTGAGATAGCCATTGATTACCACCTTAGCCTTACCAAAATTGATTAAACCAATAAAATATAGTTCATTGTAGCATTCTCATCCTTTCTGATTTGTTGTCCGAAATCTACCCTGAATGCATAAAGGTTTGGTGCGAACAAACACACCATTTATTTGTTTTTTCTTTTGCAGCTATGCTATCTCTCTTGTGTGTCCCCATTGTAAGCAGTTCTCTGGGGTGAGAGTGGGTCTTTTCAGTTTTTCAATTCAATTCAGTTTTATTTATATAGAGCCAATTCACAGCACATGTTGTCTCAAGTCTCTTCACAAAAGTCAGGTACATACAATCCAATTAGTCCTAACCACTGAACAGTGCAGTCAGAGTCAGTTATTTATTCAAATTGGATAAAAAGTTTTTCTATCTAAGGAAACCCAGCAGATTGCATCCAGTCAGTGACTTGCAGCATTCCCTCCTCCTGGATGAGCATGTAGAGACAGTGGACAGTGACTGGCGTTGACTTTGCAGCAATCCCTCATACTGAGCATGCATGTAGCGACAGTGGAGAGGAAAAACTCCCTTTTAACAGGAAGAAACCTCCAGCAGAACCAGGCTCAGTGAGCGGCCATCTGCCACGACCGACTGGGGGTTTGAGAGAACAGAGCAGAGATACACAAAGAGAACACAGAAGCACTGATCCAGCAGTACTTTCTATGGGAAGGAAAAGTAAATGTTAATGGATGTAGCTGCTTTAGTCGTTTCACCTAGAAAGAAAGAACAGATAAACTCTGAGCCTTGGGACAATCAGATCTCTGATGTATGATGGAGCTAAATCATTAAGGGCTTTATATGTGAGGAGGAGAATTTTAAATTCTATTCTGGATTTAACAGGGAACCAATGAAGGGAAGATAAACTATGGGAAAAATTATCTCTCTTTTTTGCATCCCTTTAATGACATGCAGGTCCACAAAATGGATGGATTGTCACCAGATGTTGCTTTTGAAATATGCACCACCAGAGTCATCCTCACTAATATATTAAAGTGCTAATAAACACATCAGACATATCTATGAAGATTTTTGGGCACCTCCAGGTGTTCTCCTCTGGACTGTAATATTCCACATCATCCAGGTATTGGCTGTTGTCGTAGTTACCACCAAGAACGACAACCTTTGCATCCAGACACACAGCTGCAAAGTAGTCCTTTGGGCAGAGCATGTCAGGTAGTTGTTCCGATTTAATCTGTGTCAGGTCTAACCTGATTAAGCGAATGATATTCAATAGAAGACAGCGAGTATGATACACCATGACGGACTGTCACATTCAAAAAACCCAAAAATATTTTTAATACTGTTGGTTTTTTAACAAGTTTTAAAAATGCTAAAAATTCATACAACATATTAAGAACCCAAATCTCAATTTCTGTTTTTTTTTTATCAGCATTATTTGGAGGGTTCTTTGAAGGGTTTCTAATCTTCCCCTTGTCTTTGGGCTTCTGTAAAGTAACTTGCACCTCAGAGCTTCCTGGAGCAAAGAAGAAGTGAGGAGTGGGAGGCGAACATGGCATAACAGGCTGGACAGAAATGGGAGTCGTTCTTAAGGCTCTTCTCCCCGGTTCATCACTGCCCTGAACACCCCGATCTAACAAGATAAGACACAAAATGTTTTTAGACTTTAGAAGTCTTTTATGTTCTTATTACACTATGATGGCATAAAAAAAAAATAACTTGCCGTCAAGTACAACTCAATCTTCGCCCCTTAAATCTGATAAGTTACATTTTTTTTATTTTTTAAAACAAATTAGGTTTAGCATTTGAGGCCTGTTACATGTATTCAGGTATGTTTTGTCTCAGTTCGAATTTCACATGAACAAAAAAAGCCACACACAATCACATTGGATGAAGACTAAACAGTGAATGACTTGTCATAGAAAAAAAAAAAAAAGAGCTACCTCTGCCTACACACAATGAATCCTTGTCGAGCAGTCGGTGCAACAGAACAAATAAAACATCCTTGAACCTCTCCTCAGCAGAGATGTGCTGGAAGTGGGCAAGGACATACTCCTCTGCAGCCTGTCCCAGCCGGACAAGCCCATTATGTCTTAGACAGGTGCTTTCATCTATTCTGTCCTGCAGGAAGTCAGTGCAGAGGGGGATTGCCCCTTTCAGCTTGAACTTGTGCAGTGCATTTGTCAGCTCCCATATGTGAGCCCAACTCAGCCTGAGCTGACCTGTGTAGAAGAAACCAACCATGGCTTCATTACCCAGGAGACACCTTATTACAGACCTCATAAGCACACTGTATCCTTTCTGGACTCCCTTAGGCCTCCGTACAGCAGGCTCCAGACATAGTCTCCATCAGCTGCCAACACTAGATAGTGTGCTGAAAATAAAACACACACACAAAGAATAAGTGTTTTCCACTGTGGCTGAGGTTGGAAGAGAGTGGGGAACTGAGTGGTGAGATTCTTTAGTTCCTGCTGTGTGTTTCTTGGGTAGCACCGCTGTGTTCGGGTAGGCAGTGTTGGAGGGTGGTCAGGCAGGTGGGTGAGAGTCAGGTGTTCCCACGAGGAGGTTCTTGTGCAACTGGGCTGGACGTTGGAGTGGAATGGAGACTGTGGAGCTGGATTGATGGGGCTTGGATTCAGATGCTCATAGGAGCATGACACGAAGAAAACAGGAACTCAGGAATCCAAAACTGTCTCCACAGTAGTGAAGTTACCCCTAACACGAGGCTTCAAAGCACGCTTCAAACTCGACAGGGTAGCTATGGTGAAGCAGTGAGCTGGAGCTTCCTTCATGTGACGCCCCCGATGACTTGTGAACCACTTCACTGCTTCATTCAGACCGAGTCAGCTGACTGCTTTGAGTTGACTAATTGAGTTTCAAACATTTGCCGTGATTCAGTGTATTTAAGATGGCTCAAGCCCCGGTTCACATCCCCGTTCTACACGTATTATACGTTACGAACAGATCTCGTTTTTGGATATTCTGAGTTTTGGTGGATTATTCTGTCATGGAGCAACCATCTAGAAACTGTTCCCAAGTGTGGGAATATTTCGATTTGGTGCCACCTAATAAGGTAATGTACATTTAAAGTGTTTATTAGAAAGCCTATAGCCTATACTATGCAGTAGTGTTATAGTCATGGTATCACGTTATGCAAGAGGTGTGGTAATCTTGGTTTTACAGGTGCAGTGTTTGCTTTGCCCGCAGCTGCTGACATATAATAATAATGATAATAATAATACGTCATCAATGCTGAGGCATTATAGAGCCAAACACCAGAACACTCAGCCTCGTGCCACCAATCAAGGTCATCATAACATAGATATACATGCAGAATTAGAAAGAATGACAGTTAAATGTTTGTAAGTTAAAATGAAGTTACTTGTATTTATTATTTTCTTTCTTTCTTTTTTTTAGGATCCAGGAAGCAAGAGCTTGATGAAGCTCTTGTGGACTAGTGAAGGACTCCCAGCCTTTCACTGTGGTGGATGATCCTGGATTCAGGGCATTTGTGGCAAAACTAGATCCTACACACACCATTCCAAGTAGGAATACAGTTAAGGTCATGGTGGAGAAGAGGTATGTGGGGGAAAAGGAGAAGACAAAGGCTGAGTTGCTGACCACCGACAGCGTCAGCCTCACAGCAGATATGTGGACATCCATTAACATGGATGCATATCTGGCTGTTACCTTCCATTTTGTTGGTGCTGATGAGCAGTTAGCTACAACTTTGCTGGGAGTTCATCCTTTCCCCAGTAGCCACACAGCTGAAAATATTGCAGCTGTTGTGCAGGAGCTGATGGAGGAGTGGGGAATTGGTGGAAAGGTGAGATGCTTGGTGACAGATGCTGCCCAAAACATGAGAGCCACTTCCAGAATACTGAAAGTTAGGCATGATATCTGCATAGCCCATGCACTCAACCTGATAGTGAAAAATCCATTGATGCGACTCCTGGGCTCGATGACATCCACTCAAGAGTGCGGAAGATTATCGTGTATTTTAAAAGCAGCACCACAGCCAAGAAGCGCCTTCAGCAGGAGCAAGTGCAAATGGGCCGCCCTGTAATGAAATTGATGTAGGAAGTGGAAACTTGGTGGAATGGCACTTTTGAAATGCTACAGCGCATATATGATCAGAGAGAGGCAGTGGCAGCAGCTCTGGCTACTCTGGCTACAGATTTGACTCCTTTAACAGCCAATGAATATGAGGCAACGGCTCAGTGCATCACTAGGTTGTCACCATTTCAGGCAGCAACTGTGGAGCTCTCCTAAGAGTGAAAGTATCAGGCTCCAAAGTAGTTCCACTAATATGTATGTTGAAGCACACACTGGATCAATTGCTAAGTTGAGCTACAATTGATATGGCGAAACAACTGGGACAAAATTTTAAAAGAATAATGACTGAGAAGCTATCTGGTGTAGAGATGACAAGTCTCAACTCCATGGCATAGTCCCAACAACTGTGACACTGCGATGAAACGCCTAAAAGGGGAATGTGTGGCCTTGATGAAAGAAACAGCACCAGAACCATCTACATCAGCAGCACCACAGCCAGCACCTGCAAAAGCTTCCATAAGTAAGACACAATGTCATGCCACATTGATGTCATTGAAAATATAATATGTAATGTGCATTTTCCCTTCCCCCCACCCCAACGAGGTATTAACTTGTGGCAGCTTCTGGACAATGATGCAAGGAAATGGAAAAACACAACAGCAGATGCTATAGTGGAGGTGCAGCAATACTTACCTGCTCCTCCTCTGGACTGAGCACAGGATCCACTGAAATATTGGGCACAGCAAAAAACTCTGTATCCAAACCTATACCACCTAGCCAAACAGTTCCTTGTCACACCAGCCTCCTCTGTTCCCTATGGAAGAGTATTTTCCAAAGCTGGAGAAATTGTCTCTAAAAAAAGAAACCATTTGACCCCTTCTACTGTGCAAAAATTACTTTTCTTGAATAAAAAACACCTGAAGTAACACAAGCACCCTCTTTATTACACCAAGCAAAATGTCCAAAAACACACAGTACACTAAGCACACTCCCAAAGAAATCAATTCATTTATTTATTTTTTGTTATTTATTTAAAATGGGATGGTGGAATTTCATAAAACATATGACAATTCAAGTTAAATAAGCCAGAATTAGCCTAATGGCTATTTTTCATCTGTAATCCCCTACAGTTCACATTGTTTTTAAATTATTTTTTTCATGGGTTAATTACTCAGAATCTTTAATGAGTTACCAAAAACACATATGTACAACACGCATATATACATACATAAGTGCTATTATTTACACAAGAGGTGCATCACATTCGCAGGGCTTCATTTGGTGCAACAATCATTACTACCAGTAGATGTCACCCAAGGGAATTGAACGAAGCTTCAGGTAGTGAACCACTTTATGACACAATGGTTCAAAATTATTCTATACTTCAGAAAGCCTCATTTTTACATCACTACTCCACAGAATCAGATCTGCAAAGCAGGTGAAAAACAAGGCTATCAGAAAAGTTTCAGGAGAACTACAGAGTGGCAGATCAGGTCAGTTTCCCACGCTGGTTGAGACGACCAGCTGACACATCCTCCCAGGTTCCAGCTCCTTATGAAGCCCAGCTGATTACGTTCAGATGAGGAACACCTGTGCGGCAGTACCTGCCATCCACACCGTGAGCAGAGGGAAAAACACAGCACACACACAAAAACTGCACACAGCTACTATAGATCTTACAATAAAAAAATAAAATGAATGAATGAATGAATGAAATCATTAGGAACAACAAATCAGACATTTATGTACTTCATAAAATATTTCTTTTTTTAAACATGGTAGGTTTTTCACCACCATTTGAATCAGAACTCCATTAGCTAAAATAAAATGTTGCCTCTTGAAGTGCCTGCACAAAAAAACTGTACACTGACCACATTCTCCATTATAGGGAAACACTTTAAAACAAAATCCAACTTCACTCAGTTTCAGGAAATAAGACTGAAGACACCTCTTCTCATTCGTCCACAATATACTAAATCCACCAAACATTTATTTGATCAAATTTGTACTTTTCTGTTAATTGGAATTCCCAAATGTTATTTTAGACAATAACGGTTGTAAAGATCAATCAGCAATTTACACAAATCCCTTCTTATTCCCTGCCTTACTGATTTTTAACTTGTCTATATCAGTTAATTATGAGTCCCTTCTGTTAATCTAATACTTTATTAAGAAATCTAAGCCATTTGTAAAAGCATGTTTACCCTCTTTGTTGTTGCATAGAACCCATATGTTGCATTCCTAATTCATCTCTGGTGATGATTCCAATTAGGTTTAGATACTTTTTCTAACACAATTTTGTTTTCAAATCATGATAAAAATATTGATACAGGAATGGTTAAGTGTAATAACAGCACTCTCATTTTAGCTGATTCTGGAATACTGTAAGTTCTTATTTTACTTGATTTACAGATTAGTTACCATTGATAATAGCAAGCACAACCCTGAACTGGTTTGAAATATATATCTGTCTCCACGTGCAACTCATTCAAATCTGGTCATTCAAGGGTCAGCCATTTTCAGTTATTTCCAGTAACTGAAAGTGGCTTTATCCAAGGCTCAATCCTGGTGTCCTTCTTGTTTTTTTTGTTTTGTTTTTTTAATCAATTTATTGTAATGTAGATGACAGTTAAACTTTTCCACCAAACCACTTTCTCTACTTTGTCCACTCTTCCCCTTGTGATTGCAAATATGAAATAAAATGTGTTCCTCCAAGACTTTCTGATATCTTGAACACTGCTACACCCACTTTTACACTCTTTGGCTGTCATCCCTGATTCGTCTTCTTATTCCCCTTGGTCTGCTTGATCACCATGGTGGCCAGAGCTTTCAGCAACTCTTTCTTTACATCTGGAATTCTCCTTACCTGACATGAATAAAAAATTCTTAACTTTTTAAATGTTGTTTGAAAACCTGTTCTAACTGACTGATCCATCTGAAGAAGTCCTGTTTTGATTTTACATAGCAAAAATGTTTTAAGGTAGTTTGTGTTGACATATTATGCATGCCCTATTGCTGTTATAGTTTCATCCTATATTGATTTCAGTTCTGTGTTTAAGGTGACCTTGGGTGATTTAAAGATGGCTCTAAATGAACAATATTTTCTTGCTGTTCTTAACCCAGAAATTGATCTATAATTTACAAAACATGACTTAGAGCAAATGATGAATTTGCCTTGTCTCCAGTATGCCCTTTTATTGATTTCGCTCTTTGCCAAAAACGTACTTTCTCAAAGTATTTGTTGCCGAATTTACAAACTGGTTTCAAAGTTTAAACAGCTTATACATAAAATATTTTTACACCAATTTACAGAAAACTTTAGAAAGCTCAGAAAATGGTTGTACAAGAAAACCAAGAAAAACATAGTAATGTCAACTAATTATGGAACTTTGCAGGCTAAATTAAAATAGATGATAGGTGGCTAAACCGTCTTGCACAGTATTGTATACCCATACCCTCTTGCATGTGGATATATAAACATTTTCCCCTGTCCGGAAGCCTATTTTTAAAAAATTTTTTAAAGTACAGCAGATGATTCACCATCAATATTGTTGACATGCTATTAAGTAATGTTTTCACAGAACAGCACAGAGAAATGATGGTAGATAGGTTTCATCCAAAGGCACCACATTCCTGTATAACGAGTAAGTAAAACTGACACGTCATTTGTGGAAAATGGAAAATGCCAGAAATAACTTAGCTATGTGTTGATATCTGTGACACTACTTTCGTCTTCAACCAGCATGGAGTACAGCTGATGTCAACAAATGTACTAAGCATTCTGGGAAAGGGATACTGGGAAAAATCTCAGATGAAAGTACATAAAGTACAAGTGGTAGTTGTTGCATCTTACCTGAAAATCTCTCTCCAGTGTCTGCTTGTGTTATAATATCACAGACCATTCCTTTGTCCCACATGTCCTTGATCATTGCCAAGCTCTTGTCTCTCTCATTGGAAGCAAAGGTGGTAACGCTTTGTGTGAAGCTCATCCTCAGCCTCTCCCGCTCGAAAGCATTTACGACTTCCAGTGCTGCTCCTTCCCTGACATGATCCAAAGCCACGTATCCATAAAACTCCAGAACTGCCCCTAGCCTAAGTGGAGTCAAGTGGTGGGGAATTCCTTTTATTCCAAGTCCAGAGTTTGGTTTCAGATTAAAAAATAAATGTGGGCATTCACTGGCACCTGCAAGCACTAGCATGAGAACGAAAAGTGTTTCTTTGACTGCAAAAACTGAAGTTCAGAAGAAGCTATCCCTACCTAAGGGTTTGTAAGTACGTAAAGAGGATGTCAGAGTAAGATGGAAGGATGTAGAGGAAATCTAATTGTTTGGGTAGAGCTGAAGAATGATGGGGCAGAAGGTGATGGGCCATATAGTCTTGGGCATGCTTTGATTCTTCAACATGCCTTTTGTTTTGAGGAAAACGTTTGGGTACTCCTTTTCTTTGGACATCCCCCATTGCTCCTTCTCTTACCCCACTTCTTTGCATTAGCAGTTGCAGAGCCCACCATAGTCTGGGGCACCAACTTTTTACAATGAAGATGGACAGATGTTTAATGAGAAACTACACATAGAAATAAAAGGGAAAGTTGGAGAGTCATAATGAGAAGAGCATTCTTGGAAATGTCACATACACAGTCACCACACATATTTACTGTGACACCATACACGCATCAATTGGACTCGTGACCCCTGAGGTGTCTTTTACGCTTTGTAAATACAGACATAACTATAGAAAAAATGGTCAACAATGCCAAAAATGTTTCTCACGCTGAGGTTTACAAGAGTTCAAATGTAAATCTGATTCAGCAAAGTTTCCCATTGTATGTAGACACACATCAAACCCTTAAATCAGCTTTTGAACTGTGCCATCAATCTAGAAAGGGTTATAAATCCAATTCCAAAATACTTGAGCTCTTTTAAATGTTGTCCATTAGGAAGTCCATGTTGACATACCGATAACTTCACCCTAAGGTCAGACTGTGCAGTTCTTACAGAGATAGCAAAAAATTTAACAATTACATCTTAAACTTGACCGGCCTCAGCATATTAAATGTTAATGTTCATGAAAGTGCAGTTTGGAAAGGTTGCCAAGAGAAACCCTCTTCTGACTGAAAAGAAAACAGAAGTACTGCTAAAGTTTGTAAAAGGGCATTTTCCTCCAAACTGGTTCCAGTGCCTAAATGGTGCTAATGCTCACTAAGCACCAGAAAATACCCTGGCACTAGCACAGAAAACCGAAGCTATTTCAGCCACAGTTAGCTGCTGGGCCAGAAGACAGAACTGCTTTCCATAGGAGGTAGTGGTGGGCTCCTGGGGAACAGCAGCCAATCAAACTGTCAGGGTTGCAATGTTCAAAACTCCAGAGTTTATTTTTAGTTATTTTTAAATACATAAATTAAAATACTGCACTTCAAAGTGAATAAAATGTCAGATTAGACAATAAAATAAGCTGAATGTCTTTTATCTTCCTGCCATTTATTTTGAAATCACCCACCACATATTTAAGATAGATAAAATGCAGTGCTCTCGGCTGATAATTTTTCCCTGAATCAAGTAACGTTATTTCTGACCCAGTTCCATAACATTTTTGATCTTACAATCAGCGGTGTTTGTTAATGCTTCACAATCCTGATCCGCTGATCTCTCATCCACATCAGCAGTGCTGGAAAACAAGAGTTAAACACAGCTTTTGACCAAGATATATTTACACCATCTAGTAATATTAAAACAGGGTTAATAAATTAAAATAGCACCTATTTGCACCACAATCCTTCACAAAATCACAGAATAAAAAAGGGTGAAGGTCAAACAATAATAGAATGACATTTGTAATGCTGGACTGATGTGGCGCTAAACTGTCTTTCTGGTGGTGGAAAAAGGAACTGGTTATTTAATAGAACCCGTTTAGAACAAGCTGTAGCACCAGCCTCAGTTTAAGAACTGGAACATGTTTTTTGTAGAAACGTTTAGCTATATTGCACAGCATATAATCTTACCGCAAACACCTCATAGAAGCTGTCAAAGATGGACATTAGACATGATTAGGACTTGTTTTAGGACCTTGGCAACTTGCACCCTTTGAGTTGACCATGAATTCCCTCATATACCCAAATACTCTAGTCAAATGTTAGGCTGTCCAACCACTGAAGCCAAATTAGGTCATGCTGCAAGACAATAATTGGAAAACATAGTACAAAATTTGCAAAAGAATGGCTCAGACAAAGACCAAGTCAAAGTCAAGATCTAAAGCTACTTTAAAGGGTGAGTTCAGAAGGAGTACTGTGACGTTATTATTGTAAGAGTTCACTTGCCTATAGCAGAAAGATGCTATATCAACAAGTAATTATTGAATATTAAATTAATATTGGAGTGGTGGAAGGTTTAACAGGGTAATCAGATGTACACCATCAATTTGACCCAACTTTAGTTATTTAGAAGAATGCAAAATAAAACTTATAAACAGTGGGATATACCGCGATGTTAGCATATACAGGTCCTTCTCAAAATATTAGCATATTGTGATAAAGTTCATTATTTTTCATAATGTCATGATGAAAATTTAACATTCATATATTTTAGATTCATTGCACACTAACTGAAATATTTCAGGTCTTTTATTGTCTTAATACGGATGATTTTGGCATACAGCTCATGAAAACCCGAAATTCCTATCTCACAAAATTAGCATATCATTAAAAGGGTCTCTAAACGAGCTATGAACCTAATCATCTGAATCAACGAGTTAACTCTAAACACCTGTAAAAGATTCCTGAGGCCTTTAAAACTCCCAGCCAGGTTCATCACTCAAAACCCCAATCATGGGTAAGACTGCCGACCTGACTGCTGTCCAGAAGGCCACTATTGACACCCTCAAGCAAGAGGGTAAGACAGAGAAAGAAATTTCTGAACGAATAGGCTGTTCTCTGAGTGCTGTATCAAGGCACCTCAGTGGGAAGTCTGTGGGAAGGAAAAAGTGTGGCAGAAAATGCTGCACAACGAGAAGATGTGACCGGATCCTGAGGAAGATTGTGGAGAAGGGCCGATTCCAGACCTTGGGGGACCTGCGGAAGCAGTGGACTGAGTGTGGAGTAGAAACATCCAGAGCCACCGTGCACAGGCGTGTGCAGGAAATGGGTTACAGGTGCCGCATTCCCCAGGTCAAGCCACTTTTGAACCAGAAACAGCGGCAGAAGCGCCTGACCTGGGCTACAGAGAAGCAGCACTGGACTGTTGCTCAGTGGTCCAAAGTACTTTTTTCAGATGAAAGCAAATTCTGCATGTCATTCGGAAATCAAGGTGCCAGAGTCTGGAGGAAGACTGGGGAGAAGGAAATGCCAAAATGCCAGAAGTCCAGTGTCAAGTACCCACAGTCAGTGATGGTCTGGGGTGCTGTGTCAGCTGCTGGTGTTGGTCCACTGTGTTTTATCAAGGGCAGGGCCAATGCAGCTAGCTATCAGGAGATTTTGGAGCACTTCATGCTTCCATCTGCTGAAAAGCTTTATGGAGATGACGATTTCATTTTTCAGCACGATCTGGCACCTGCTCACAGTGCCAAAATCACTGGTAAATGGTTTACTGACCATGGTATCACTGTGCTCAATTGGCCTGCCAGCTCTCCTGACCTGAACCCCATAGAGAATCTGTGGGATATTGTGAAGAGAACGTTGAGAGACTCAAGACCCAACACTCTGGATGAGCTAAAGGCCGCTATCGGAGCATCCTGGGCCTCCATAAGACCTCAGCAGTGCCACGCCGCATTGAAGCAGTCATTTCTGCAAAAGGATTCCAGACCAAGTATTGAGTGCATAACTGTACATGATTATTTGAAGGTTGACGTTTTTTGTATTAAAAACACTTTTCTTTTATTGGTCGGATGAAATATGCTAATTTTGTGAGATAGGGATTTGGGGTTTTCATGAGCTGTATGCCAAAATCATCCGTATTAAGACAATAAAAGACCTGAAATATTTCAGTTAGTGTGCAATGAATCTAAAATATATGAATGTTAAATTTTCATCATGACATTATGGAAAATAATGAACTTTATCACAATATGCTAATATTTTGAGAAGGACCTGTACGACCCCAATTCTAATGAAGTTGGGATGCTGTGTATAATGTAAATAAAAACAATACAATGATTTGCAAATCCTGTTCAACCTATATGCAGTCAAATACACAACCAAGACAACATCCTTATTGTTCAAACTGAGAAACTTTTTGTTTAAACCAATTATTCACTCCTTTTAAATTTGATGCTTGCAACACGTTCTAAAAAAAGCTGGGACAGGGACATGTCACCTTTGTTTATAACAACTCTCAATAAGCGTTTGGGACCTTCATAATGCACCACACATTTTCAGTGGGAGACAGGTCTGGACTGCAGGTAGGCCAGTCTAGTTCCTGCACTCTACTATGAAACTGCGCTTATATAACACGGCCAAAATTTGACTTGGGCATTGTCTTGCTGAAATAAGCACGAATGTCCCTGAAAAAGACATTGCTTGGATGGCAGCATATGTTGCTCCAAAACCTGTATGTACCTTTCAGCATTAATGATGCCTTCACAGATGTGCAATGTAATACAAACCCATACCTTCACAGATGCTGGTTCTTTAACATTGTGCTGATAACAATCTGGATAGTCATTTTCCTCTTTGACACAGAGTACGCGATGTTCATGATTGCCAAAAATAATTTGAAATGTGGACAGCACATTTTTTCAGTTTGTGTCAGTCCATCTCAGATGAGCTCCAGCCCAGAGAAGCTGGCATTGTTTCTGGGTGTGGTTGATATATGGCTTTTGCCTTACATGGTAGAGTTTTAACTTGCACAAATAGATGTAGCGACGAAATGTGTTAATTATGGTAATACTGGTAATATCCAGTAGAGAATGATTTTGGCTTTTAATACAATGACTTCTGAGGCATCAAAGGTCATGGACATTCAGTGTTGTTTTTCCACCGTGCCGCTTATGTGCAGAGGTTTCTCCAGATTCTCTGAATCTTTTGATGATATTCTGAACTGTAGATGATGAAATCCCTGAATTCCTTGCAATGGTGCATTGAGAAACATTGTTTTTAAACTATCAGAGTATTTGCTCACACAGATGTTCACAAAGTGGTGAACCTCGCTCCATCCTTACTAGTGAACAACTGAGCCTTTCATCGATGCTCCTTTTATACCCAATCATAACACTCATCTATTTCCAATTAACTTGTTCACCTGTGGAATGTTCGAAATAGGTGTTTTGAGTGCCTTGTTGCTGAAAAGCACTATATAAATAAACTTGACTTTACTTGACTTGACTTGAGTTGAGTTGACTTGACTTTGTGAGCATTTCTTAGCTTTCCCAGTCTTTTGTTGTTCTTGTCCCAGTTTTTTCGAACATGTTGCAAGCATCAAATTCAAAATGAGTGAATGTTTGCCAAAGAGATTATCTGTTTGAGCATTAAATAGTGTATTCAACTGCATAAAGTATGACTTGCAAATCTTTGTATTCTGTTTTTATTTATGTTGGTTTTTTTTTAACTGTGTCCTGTCCGGCAGAGTAGCGCTCAGAATTGTTGTCCGAGTGCCAAGAAAAAGCCAAACAGATTTACTTTCACAAGTGGAGCATTACAGCTAATGCTTTAAAACTCTCTTGATATTTATGAAAGGAAACTTCATTAGAAACTGCTTTCGGATTATTTTAATTGTTACGGACACGGAGACAGAAATGAAAAGGGAAAAAAAAGAAGCACAAAAGAGAGAAACGTGGGGCAAAAAGTTAAAGGGGAGAGAAGAACAAAAGAATAGAGGAAAGAAAGAAGGATGAAGATAATACAAGATAACACCCTGCTTGCTTCAGCATCTGCAGAAATGTTCATATTACCAGCCTTTTTACCAAAAAGTGTACGGTACTTATGAATGCAAGATGTATTTAGTGGTAAATGTGGCTCAATATAGAATATTTGTGTATCTGTTAACACCTGAATCTAAACACTTGTGGGTCTAAGTATGAGCGCGCATGTGTATACAAGGTTTCTCCATAAAAATATGCACTACTGAGTGTGAGGAGTCACAGACTTGCCCCACTGGACCTGGGACAGATACGGAGGAGATCCGAGCCACAGACATTTAAAGGCCCCCCAGAGCACAGGAACCCCATGAGAACCATCGCCGGGACTACTTCAACCCCTCCAGAGAAGAGCAGGGGAGAGTCCCAGGGGAACCACCCAGCAGCCACTGTGCAGAAGCCCCAGGGAGCTATAGCGACTAGCCCAGAGGCCCTGCCGGCAGCCATCTACGCCCGAGCAGATCCAGCCATGGACCCAGAAACCCGCGACCCCGGGACATATCACTCCCCAAGCAGAGGCCCGAGAGAGCCCAGGGGTCCTGGCCCTGGCAAGCAGCCAACGGGAGTGAGCCAGCACACACCCAGCCCTGGATACCGAGAACCACAAGTACACCGGCGTGCAGAGACGCCGACCACCAGCAAGTAGTGTGGCGGGGAGGGAATAGGCCCCACATTTGACTGATCCAGGAGAGGGAGCAGCCCAATAACCAACATGACACAAAAAACAAGCACACACAGTCACAATCACACATTCCAACCCTCATGCGTACACATAAAAACACTCACACCCACGCACCCAACATAAAGGCAAACAACAATGGACGTCGTACACTCACTCACACTCTCTATACATACTCCATACTCCCATGTCCAGGTGCCAATACCCCATAGGGACAACCAGCCCCCGGACCCAGCAGGTGGTCCCCTTCCCTCCGGGGTTAAAGACAGGCAGACTGCCCCAGCACCTGAACCTGGTCCAGCCAGCCCGGACTCATGTCTGAACCTGAGTGACCCCTGCCCGGACCCTGACTCCCCCGCCCTGACCCCAGTCCCCAACGACCCCCAACCTCGTCTAGAGAGGGAACCATGTACAAAAGAGGGGTCAGAAACAGGGACCATGCCCCGAGAACCCCAAAAAAACACATCCCACAACAACACTGAGGCCACCAACAAAAAAACCCCGACCCAAAATGGCAGGCCCCCCCAAATGCAAGCTCCGGGCCAGCATAGGCACATGCATCCCCCATAGACAAACAAACCGAAACCCCCAAGGCCAGCCAGGCAGTCAAGCACACCCAGCGATGTACCATACCACCCACCACCGTGCCCAAGGAAAAGACGCCAGCCCAGCAAGCAGAAGGGTGACACAGAAAGTCAAGTCTAGTCAAGTTTATTTATATAGCGCTCCTCAGCAGCAAGGTACTCAACGCGCTATACATGAGGAAAGACATTACAACGATACAGAAAATCAAACACAGAAAAACAAATCAAATGTCCTTAATAATCCTTGGGAGTGTACTGGTAAGAGCTGGTTCTAATCCAATTTTTCTAACAGAGCTAATAAGATCATTAAGTCTTCTGTGGTAAGGAATTCATCCTGTGCTAGAAGAAAGGTCCAAACTTTCAAATACTACTAATGATTGGCTTTCACTGGTATGTAATAGTTGTAACACAATCCTTCTAAGAAATCAAAAAATCTATGGTTATTGGTGTAAAAACAGCTTTAGTCCGAATTTTGAAACACTAATAATATTTGGCTTTTGCTGGTTCCTTCTGAGAAATCTGAAAATCTATGAAAAGTAATGAAATCACACATTTAGGTAAAGTAAGATAGGAAGGAAAATAAAATCATATTTCAGACTATTGTGAGAACAATACAGTCTGAAGTAGCAAAAAAAAACCTCAGCAGGGGTAAGCAACACACACATAAGTAAAGCTTTAGCAAGTGTACGGTGGAATCTTGAGGGTGCGAATATATAAGTCTGAGTGTGTTTGCAAGAATTAGACTGTCAATGCTGATAGAAGCGCCATTGTCCTTGAGAAGAGAAATGGAAGTTTTATCAATCGGCCGCATAGTCCTATCAGTACATAGCTGGTAGGGGGGTGCTGGGGAAGAGCATAATGTTTGTATAACATCCAGGAGATATTTTGTCATTGGCCAGTTAGCAGAAGTTGCCAAGGCCACATTGGGGCGCCAAATTTAGAAAAACAATAAATGTTGTGGATCAGACAGTTGTGAATTTCCAGCTACCTTAAGAGTTTCACTGGTATGTCTCAATTGCGAATCCAAATAGCCAAATTTCTGGTACTTTCCACAGATCTCGAGTATACAACTTCTCCAAGATTATATCCTTTTGTCAGGATGTGTGCTTTGTGTGTCTGTTGTTGCTTTTATTGTGCTCAGTCCCTAGATGGCGTGGAATCTGGAGGAGAGGTGACAGGTGTTCGCTATTCCCCTGATTATTCTGCAGAGGACTATTTAAGGAGGAGGCTGCCAGCAACTCACTGCCAGAGTGTTGCCCTTAGTGGTACTACTCAGCCACGTTACCTTTGCATTTGACCTTGCCTTGTACACCAAGTAACTTTGTCTTTGTATCCTGCAGGTTTCCTGAACCTGATTTTGCCTTGCATTGAATCCTGCCTGGATAAACTGTCTTCTGGAAGGAAGCAATCCAGTTCCATGAACAAAGACTCAAGTCTCTCATGACTTTGTTGGATTACGCCGGCTGGCAGCCTCCTGATTCCTGCGTACCTTGGACCTACATCTGTGAACCCTGTCCACCCTCCTCCTTCCATCGCACCTCGTGGATTACAAACTCTCCTGGCTTACCATATCCACCAACTTCAGTCTCACCGGCAAACAACCACTTGGTTTCTCCACTCAACTTCTGGCGGATCCTCTACCATTCTTTGTAAGATAGATTTATTATTTTCATGAGTTCAGCCCCAGAGTTATCCCTGCTTACCTTCTAGTTTATTTCTACAGTTTGCATCCTGGTTCCAGTTTCCTGCATTATTCACCCAGCTGTAAATAAACACTTTCCCGAATAATACCATCTCCTGAATTGCTTTCTGCATGTGGGTCAACACCTTTAACCTCTTAGTCCAACCACTGCCAAGCTACGATTGTGTTCAAGAATCGTGTCCAGCTTGCGATTCTGTTCTTTTAACATTTCAGTCTAATTGTTGATCGCTCTACAGTCTCCATCCAACATCGCAGGCAGCTTTGGAATGCTGTGAACAGCCACCCACATTTTGTGAATCACTCGATAAGCCAGGTAACCACCAACTCCAAAAAGCAGAAATCCTGTTATCAAAAGTCCAAATATGTACATATCTTCCACGTCCTCGACATTGTAGTCAGGCACACAATCTTCCGCTGCTGCCAATAATCCATTGTGTTTCCAGAGAAGAACAACCGGTCTGGACAGGAGGTTTCTCCTTCACCCTGTCTTCCTGTTGAAAAAATTTTATCAATTAGGATGAGAGACCAGCTGACCAAATCCATAATTTACAAGTTTGGAGGATATGCAAAACACAGACAAAAAGCAGATCAGAGATCAGCAGGGAGGGAGGGAGAGAAAACGCGTGTGTCTTCCACCGAGAGCAAGAGAAAGGCCACAGCACGCACAGCAAAGAGGGTGCACTCCCCACTGAGACACAGAATCACCAACATCCATGCCAGCCAAGCAAAAAACGACAGAGCCGAGCCAAGCCAAGCCGTGGTTCCCCCCATGCCAATGCCACAGCAACACCACACATCCTTCCATACATTGGTAGGGGCACAGTGAAGACCACCAACCCAAAGCACACAACACCCGCCAGTAACCACCCAGCAGACAAGCAAACCCCATCTCAATATAAGGCCGAGAAACCCGATGCAACTGCCGAGCCCAGCTACGCCCGCCCTGCAGCACCCACACATGGAGGCCAGAGCCACCAGAGCACGCTATACAGCGGAGGACAGAATGCAACAATGAGTACCCAAAGCAAGAGCCGTGCACAAAGCCCACACCGTGCAAATACACCCCCACCAGCCCTCCAAAACCAAAGCCTGCGAAAGTGCCCCCTCTGTGAGAAGAAGACCCACAGCATCCAGGTCCAAGAATATTTTATTTATGTTATACACAACCTTCCAACTTTATTACAATTGGGGTTGTATTAACAGTGTGTCATTACACAAAAGACCGTTGTTATGCCAAACACTATCCATGTTCCAAAGTCAAGAATGGAGTAAACGTTTGGACTCAGTTGTGTAACAGCTTAGAAGATTGTATGTTCCTGGAATTTCCAGGTCTTGTGCTTGCTTGAGAATCATTATGGTGGACTCACAGTCAGCTGATTTGCTGAATCAGCCAATTAGATGGATTTATACAGCATATGTCTGCTTAACTTTTTTGCTTCTACCATTCCGAGTATAATAATGTATATTACTTTCACCACAGCAGTGGTTTATAAACTCTCTACAGAGTAAAAAAGAAGAAGGAAACCATGTTGTATCCATGTTGTCCCTGAGAGGTAAATTATCAACACTGCTGAAACAGAACATCTGTTTGTTTTTCTTTTCCCTCTCATGATCTGACTGTTGTGTTTTTTATGTTCTGTTTGGCACCACCCCCTGACTGATGTTATTATTCGTCCTGCCAGCTGTCACAGGCAAGGCAGACCTCTCCAAAAATCTGGGCTGCACAGCAATATCTGCAGAGATCCTTAGCAGACCCTATTGCACAGTTGAATGATTTCACACAGCCATTGCAGTCTAGCAAACACTAGAGCAGAATAGAATGTATGAAAAAACTTAACAAATCTGTGCAGAAACAAATGTCTGCAAAACTTAAATGAGGCAAAGAGGTAAAGCAGAGTGGGCCTCAATTCATTAACAAAGATGTAAGAGACTAATGAAGTCTAACAGAAAATTACATTCTCAAGATGATTCTATTGACATTTATGGAAACGTTCTTTTCCCAATGAAAGTATTCACATTTTTACAGCAGAACTTCACCTTTTAAAATACATGACAACAACATATTTTCTTTGGAATATAAAGGGTTTATATTTCATTTTGGATCAGCAAAGACGTACCTGATTTTATTCTTCCAGCAGCGTGGGTGCAATGAATGGCTTCAGCTAGAGCACAAACTCTTTGTGTAAGTAAGTTATTCGAGGCTTTAGAGCAGTTTTAATTATAGCAGGGCTATGGAGAACACACTGCAAAAAATCTCAGTGTTGAGTTATTGTATTGTTTTTATTTGTTTTAGCTAATTTGGCATTTTTAACAAAACTTCTTTGGTAGAGGACTTCTGCTGTGCCACAAATTTGAACATTGGCTGTAATATAAAGCTTAGCAACTGTAGCAGTATGATTTAGCTTCATTGTGTTTCCTGTAGCACCTGTTTGTGCAAATTGTTTAAATGTTAACAAACATTAGCTACTTTTGAATAGATGTCAATCAGTGCTGCTTGTCATCTTTGGAAAGGCACTTGAGTGAAGATTCTGAAGTAAATTCTTACTTGGACTACAATGGAATAGCTAAGAGTAGGGGCTATTTTTACTATGGTCAGTGACAAAGCAGAGGAGGATCTTCCTGTTTCTTATTGTTGTAGAAAACACTAGAATCCCATGTATTGTCAACATTTCTAAAACAAAGTTGAGTTACAGTTTCACTCTTTACATGTACTCCTTTATATGTTAGTTTCATAAAATCTGAATTTTCAAAAATAAAAGAAAAAAACAATATCTATTGGTGAAATAGGAAACAAAATCTAATTTCACTGTATAACTCTGTCCTTGCAGCATTTATAAGCTGTAATGCAGCTCACATTAATTAAAAATTTTAGATCACAACAAATTTGTGGAAAAACTATTAAGCATTCTATTGATTTCACAGTTCATATTAATATGAGCAAATCATATTAATCTTCCAAAACTGCCACGGCTACTCAATACCCGCGTATTGTTTTGTTTACTCCAGCAACTTTGCTGTTACCAAACCAGTGGCACATGCTTCCATTGTTGTGTGTCTAAGACTCACATTTCCAGACACCATCTTCCAGAAAATTAGAAAGCATTTGTATATATAGGCGTTATAGATTTGTGTCTGTGTGTCTGCGCACTTGTGTGCATGTGTGTGTGTGTTTTGGGGGGTTATAGAGATAGAATGTTAGTGTTTGCGTGTGTGTGTGTGTGTGTGTGCGTGTGTGCATGCATGCATGCATGCGTGTGTGTGTGTGTCTCTGAGGGCGAGGAAAGTACATGAAGTAAATGGGAGGGGATGTAACCTGCCTCACAGAAGGTATAAATTACAAGGGTTGTGCGTTGCATTAATAAAAGGCACATATTTCATCTCTGGACAGCACCACCTTCATCAGTTAAGAAAGCACTTGTGAGTATATTATTTATTTTTTCTTCCAACTTTATATTTTTTCTTAGACTGACTAAATGTTTTCCAAAGTCAACAGTGGGAACATAGATTCACACAATCTTTACTGCTCATTTGGGAGATATTTTAACTCACCGGTTACATATTATCTTTAACTCGTAGAAATGTGTCATGGACAATTGTATTTGCATGTAAGAATATATTATATTATGATTACCAGTTATAATGCAATACTGTTCAATAACGTCATGTTGTTAGACGGGTTCACATCAATAAAATATTTCATTAAGCACATAAAACCGGAATTTATTGTTTGCTGTTTATTTTGTTGGATTATAAAATGTTCATGGTTCAACATAATGAACAAAATTTACACTGTTCCTTTAAGGATAGTGTTAACAGTAGTACTAAATGATTGTGTCAACAGTAAATTGAGACTTTCACATTCATAAGATTTAATGTTTTTTCACTCTTATGTCATTCATCAATTATGGTTTTGGCCCTAAAGCATAACATGCAGGAAAAAAGTGCCTATATTAATTTAGTATATACTAGTGAAATAATTATTATTGTCTCTCTGTGTAACTCCACAGGACCCAAAGGGCGTCCTGATGGGACAGTTTGCATCTAAAAGTAATGCCCGAGGTGTGCACTTTTCCACCAATGAGGAGGGACCTCCCAGGTACTCTTCACATCATTTTCAAGGCAACACTGTACATCGAAGTAATGGCCTTCAAATTCCTCCAACCATCGTCGTCTCCGATGAGGAATCCAGGTTGGTACTTTCATTTAGATAAATGTTTCACCTTTCAAATAGACAATTTTTGGTGAAGTCACAGCAGCTATTGACAAGAAGTGCATGGAAAGGATGTTTAGTCAGCTTTCTCTCCGTGTTGTTGTGTTTGACTAAACATCTTTTCCTAATCCAATCCTAAACCAAAAGATCTTTTCCTAATCCAATCTTAAAGCAAAAGTACACCATGCACTTTTGCTTTAAGATTGGATTAGGAAAAAAGTTTAGTCAGCTTTCTCTCCGTGTTGTTGTGTTTGACTTCCAACAAACCTTTCAGGAATGAATAAACAATAAAACTCATTTTCACAGGTGCTTGTAGGCATATAAATCATGCCTCTGTCATTACGTTTAAATTAAGAAGGTCTACATCTAAATCTAACATGAGGCCAAAAACCTTTATTCTAACTTTAATACAACTTATTGCAGCTGCAAAGAAATATTGGGACACACTGTATAAAAATAAGTTATAATTTCAGATTGGACTTTTCCTGTTAAGGTCAGGTAGGATTACCAAAATTATTTGTTTTGGCTAAATGCCGTAGTAATGTGTGAGAGATTTTTTAGAGAGTGTTTTCATTACTTTGCTCAAAGTCAGAGGTTTATATTGCCTACCAATCCCACAGCAAAAACAAAAAGTCGTGAGAAAATGCTAGCAGAGGCTGGTAAGACATGAGTAACATGGGATGAAAGGCCACTAGAGAAACAATCCAGACTAGCCTGTTTGCAAATCCAATAAAGAATGGAGACAAATCTTATATTTAACTAAAACTGAAATGGCCAAAATTACCAGGTACATTTATATGACAGAGGAAGAAGCTTGCAAGTCTGAGATCACTACCCAAGCTGTGAAGTACTAGGGAGTCACCATTATGTGTGCGGGTGTTCTGGTACAGGAGGGACTTGTGCACTTCACAAAATAGAGAACATCATAAGGAAAATATATGAAATTAACAAGGAAGTTAAAACTTTGGCTCAAATGGGCCTTCCAAATGGACAGTGACTCATCCTGGCAAGTAAGTTACAGTGTGGTTTGGTGACAAAAAAGTCAGTGTTTTGGAATGCCTATCACAATGCCCCGATCTCAATCCAATAGAAAATTTGTGGGCAGAGCTTTGAAAGTGGTTTTAAGTAAGGTACCCTACAAAGCTGACCCAGTTATACCTGCTGTGTCAGGAGGAATGGACGAAAAGTCAATCAGAAGCCCTGGAAGGATACCCAAAATTTTTGACCAAATTATAGAGTTTAAAAGGCAAGCCTTTAAGGAAAAGCCATTTGAACTTTTACATTCTAAAGTCAAAGAAATGTAAATTTTTTTCTCATTATTTTGGCATTTAGCAAATAGAAAAGAAATGTTAACCCTAACTGATCCTTAACAGGAATTTAGTATGTAAAACTCAGGTTTCAAATGTACACTACAGGCAGGATGTTTCCTGTTGGAGACATCCTTTATTGAGTCTTATCTAAATCAAGATCCCATGCTTTCAGTGACAAAACACTAACCAGAAAACCAAGTACTCAGATAATCATTAATACTTATTGGCAATTTACATTTTCTAATTCACCTAGGTTGTTAAAGTGACAAAGTTGTGCAGTCTGTGCTATTTATAGTTCTTTACTTTTCCATCCAGTTTATTTTTTGATATGACATTGTTACATCATACTAATATTTTACAGTACATCAGAGCATCGTGGTTCGAGGGCAGAGCTGCGCCGGTCCTCCGTCTATAGCACCATGGACCAGATACCCCACCTGGAGCATTATGCCAATTCTTTGCCACGTCAGATAATGAAGACCAGGCCTTCTTTTGAAACCCTCCGCAAGACATTTGAGGCAAGTTTCTGTTCTTTTTTTATTTAATGTATTTTTCCACTAAACTGATTTAAATAAAAATGTGTTTATAAAATGAATGATTTTTTTCATAAAAATCAGATATGACTACAAACACTGTAGAAGCATGTTGTGGTCAACCGTATGTATGCTGATAGATGTTTGATAACTGATCATTTATTTTTCAGAATCAGGGTATAGTTTGAAAAAAAAAAAAAAGCTTTTCTAGGCACACTTTGCCACTATCTAGATTAGATTTATTAGATTATGGGTTGATGGTGGCTCAGGTGGTAGGGGTTCGTCTTGTAACGAGTGGCTTGCCGGTTCTGCCTGCTGATGGTGGTCAGAAGGCCCCGAGGCACAGATGTATGGCAGCCCCTCTACCCTCAGTCTGACCCAGAGCAGCCGTAGCTACAATGTAGCCTACCACTGTCACAGTGTGTGAATGTATGTATGAAATAAATGGTAATGGCCTGTAGTTGTATAGCACTGGATCAAGTCCCCAGAGACCCCAAAGCACTTCACACTACATTCAGTCATTCATCCATTCATACACATTTTCACACACTGACAGTGGTGAGCTACATTGTAGCCACAGCTGCCCTAGATGAATTAGATGACTGAATGCAGTGTAAAGTCGTCCTCAGGATTTATACTTATAAGCTATACAAGTGCAGGCCATTTTAACATTTACCAGATGTATTATTATTGTTACACTATCACTGTTCATCTGATACTGTATCATACACAATCAGGTCATTAGGTCAGGCAGGTTGGCACATATTTTTTGTCATGTCGAAGAAGTTCCGTTGTATTAGCATTCCAATGTAAAGATGCCGTGTCTCTATGAAACATGTACACCACTGCTGACATTAAGCTACCCACACATCACACCAAAAATCCACTCATTACGTTATCTCAATCTACACCATGCCTACACTCAGAGAGACATATTTTTAGCTAATAAACTTTAATTCAACTAAAAAACAATTTGATCACTTGGGACACTCTTAGCCTGTGAATAAATAGTAACATTTTCAGCCCAAATGATCGGTGAACATCGAGTATGGAAAACAGAGAAAAACAAGACAATAATATCACATCAAAAGTAGCTCCATCTCTCATGCTGCAATATCGGTGCTACTATGCTTTGTCCCAATACACACACACACTACATGTATGGAGTTGTGGGTGGGCTAGTAGGTGACATCATAAATGAGACATATTTCATATATGTGACAAACTTGATATTTCACCAAATGCACTTCATTCCCTTATGTGCAAAAGTTTTAGGCAGGTGTGAAAAAATGCTGTAAACAAAGAATGCTTTCAGAAATACAAATGATTGTTTATTTTTATCAGTTTACAAAATGCTAAGTGAGCGAACCCAAACATACAGCCAAAGTCATTAAGAACTACTGTATGTTTAGCATAAAGAAACACAAGACTTACTGGAAGTGATGGTATGGGCCCCACAGAGCCCTGATCTCAACATCATGGAGTGTGTCTGGGGTTACATGAAGAGACAGAAGGATGTGACAAAGCCTACATCCACAGAAGATCTGTGGTTAGTTCTCCAAGATGTTTGAAAAAACCTACCAGCCGAGTTCTTTCAAAAACTGTGTGCAAGTGTACCTAGAAGAATTGATGTTGTTTTGAAGGCAAAGGGTGGTCACCCAAATATTGATTTGATTTTGATTTATTTTTTGTTCATTCACTGCATTTTGTTGACTGATGAAAATAAATGATTAACCCTTCCATTCTTTGTTTACAGCAATTTATTTACACCTTCCAGAACTTAGTACTGTATGTGAAAAGATAAGAAACGGCGTGACATTTGTATTAGAACTCACATGAATATTATCTTTTTTCTTTGCCTCTTCTTAATGGTAAAATGCATCCATTGTGCTCAGTGATTGAAGAGGGCTACTGATGAAATCTAGCCTTTATAGATATGTTTATAATTATTAAATGTTTAGCAATCCACACTGTCCTATTTAAACAAATACATGGCATTTAAACATACTGTTCATTAAACAATATTTTGTTTCATCACTGAATTTCAACACTCTGAAGCTATCAAATGTTTTAATTTCACCGGTACCAACTGTTGCATTCAAGGTTGAGAAGAATGAAATGGATAGTGCATCCACCTCTGACTCAGGGAGCCTGCCAGCACCAGAAATGGGAAATGAAGAGTCTCAAGGTCTTCCGGAGAAACCTCCAGTTAGATTTGGCTGGATAATCGGGGTCATGGTAAGATTTTGTATCTTTACTGTATGTGGGTAAAAAATCAAACATCATGCAACAGTCATACAGATATAATTTAGTTGGTAACCAAATTAGAAGCACTCTCACCTTGTCAGTATCAAACATCACACAGCTGCTTCCATTGATCTTTGGTTTCAGGTTCGTTGCATGCTGAATATTTGGGGGGTCATCTTGTTCCTCCGTCTGTCATGGATCACCTCTCAGGCAGGCATTGGTGAGTCTGCCCTTTCTGCATTTTTTTAATACAGTCCGGTCCCTGGAGCTCAGTTTTCTTGACATTCTAGCACGTCCTGCACTGCATATCTTCCCTCTTATCTCAGGAATATGTTGATCTTAAATCTGGAAATCTTTATAAAATCATTAATTTTTCCATTTTAAAAGGGTGAGAACAAAATCCAGGACAGAAAGTCCCCTATACACCTTGATAAAATGGTAATGTGCACAAACGCATCTTTCAATTAAACAATTGTTAAATTTAACAAAATAAAAAAATGTTGAGTCAGGGCATTTTTGAAAACTGTGAAACAGTCCTTTATGGAATATTTTGGATAGCCGATTTGAAACTTGGAATGGAAAGGAAAACAAAGGATAAAAAAATAACAACAAAGCAATTATTGATTTGCTAAGCTAATATATTTTTTGACTTGTTCATGACTAATATCTTTATTTCTCTCATGAAAGTGTTGACTTGTATAATAATCATCATGTCTGTGTCGGTGACCACGGTGACTGCGCTGTCAATCTCTGCTATTGCCACCAATGGGAGGGTGGTCTCAGGTGAGTACATGTGTAAAGTCAGAAATGTAAATCTTAATTTGTACTATTGCAAATTAAACATGATGCCTGCTATGATAATTATGTAGCTCAGAGGGACATCAGTAAAAATGGGTACATCACCAGGGCATTAGAACATTTTAACAATTTTAACAATTTAAACATTGTCCTTACTTTAAGGGTGTCATGATGGCAGACAAAAAAGCTTGGGGATTGTCTTGGAATTATCCTTATTCAGGATTGGTATTTATTGTTAATTAGCCTGTTGGTGTTAAATCATGCAAAGTCATGACCTGCAATAAGTTGTTGAGATGTGATGAACTTGATATATAAAACCCTACAACACACATTTATTTCATCTCATAATTGTTTACCTTTTTGAAGATGACATGATAAATGGATAGGCATTCATGCTAAGAAGTGTTTGTGACAGGAAAGTATAGTTTGGGACTAAGAAATCAATTCTGCAAGAGTAGTTCCAGTCATCAAATCATAGGATGTATTGTCTCTATGGATTTCTGTGACTAAATATTTAACACCACACTAAACCCAGTCACAACTCCATCCACCTCGAAGTCACCACTTCGGTGGCATTTCTTAGGGTGCAATTGTTAGTGAAAGGAGTTAAAACATCTTCCCTTGCTTATTTCTTATTTGTAATAAATTTTCCATTGATGCACATAGTTCTTTTAACCTTTCCTACTCAGTCAAGTCCATTATTGTCTGTTGTTCACCTAAAACAAGTCAAGAAGAGGACTGTTTTCCACATTAGCATCAGTTAATCTGTGATCAACCTAATTGATTTATAATGAGAGCTATGGGCATGTTGTTAGCAGGATTACTTAAACTTGAGTTTACTTAGCTGCTCCTCTCTAACCTGATTTGACCTTCATGAAACCAGTTAAGCCCAGCTCTACTTTCGAGGCCTGGCCATGATCAGTGATAGGTATTATTTAATCAACTCAGAGGTAAGGAAAGACACAGAGTCGGTTTTACTTGCAAGGGTAGCTGTGCACTACAGACTACGAAGTATTAGCCCCCTCTCTCTTTATTTATACATGCTTGGTCACACACAGTTCAAACATCATTCAGAGTGGGGGTGTGTGTGTGTGTGGGGTCAGAAAGGTTAGGGTTCATGTGTCTTGATTTTAGAGAAAGGAGTGAGGATTGGTGCCAGTCCCTAGATGTTGCTGGTAATAGCATAACTCACCCTTCTCTCTTATCTCTTTGTCTATGACATGTGGGGGAAGAAAGCACTTAGAGCAGACACAAGTGATAAACAATATAAAAAGTCGTAAAACCCTAACAATCAGCCATCTGCATTTTATTCTGGATTGATCTGTTTTGCCTTAGTAAAATGATTCCTATGTAAATGTTTAAACCATATATTGTAAAACAGGTAAATATAAAGATCTTGGGATCCAGACAACAGCATTACAGAAAAGCAGAAATAGAGAGAGGATTAGAGCATCTCAGGTCTGTTTGTAATTCTCATTTGGATAAACTTGTGGACTGCTGGGTTTCAGCTCTGACACTAACCATCCTAGGATCACCTACCACCCTCCTTGAAAATAAAGTCCGCTTTTGGTCCAGACTAAAGGACTTTCCTGTTGTGAATACACGCTTAGAGGACACAGCAAACATCTGGAAGATTGAACTTTTTGGCTGTAAAAGGCTATGTCTGCAGACAAACACTGACTATCACCTTAAACACATCATCTCTACAGTGAAACCATGAGAATCCATGATGCTGTGGGGATTATTTTCTTTTGAAGAGACAGGGAAGCTGGTCAGAGTTAATGGGGAGATGGATAGAACTAATTACAGTCAATGCTGGAAAAGAGTCCTTGTTATGTTTAAAGAACCAAAGAATCAAACAAGCTGACTGAAAAACAGGTTAATTTGAGGGATTTTTGTTAATAAAATAACAGATGATTAGAAGAGGATGTTGGAGCGTGGATATACAGGGATGAAGATGGATGGATGACATGTGGAGATATCTAGCTGGTGTACCTTGTTCAGCTGAAAGTCAGTGAGTCTTTAAGCCAAAGAGGTATCTTCAGTCCCCTTTTCACAAGGGGCTTTTGCCTGTCAGAGTAACTGATCTGAACGAACCCCAGAATGCAGACTGACAGGCTGATTTACCATCAGTAAAATGGCTTTATTTTAAGTAAAACAAATATCCCTCACAGGGGAGGATGGAATTAACAAAAAGCAGGCGTAACTGGCACAGACAACAAAGAGAAGTGATATTTCTGCAATGTGTAAACAGAATTATGGTGTATATATGGAGCATGGAACAGGTGAAACAAAATAGACTGATTGCATAATGCAGGTGGACCGAATGAAGTTGATCGCTAAGTTGACAGATGCAGGGAGAACAAAACGTGACCAGGGAAAAACAGAAATCCAATGATACAAACTAATCGGGAGAAACATAACGTACAGAACATAAACTACAAAACAATAATAAGAAACTAAAGCACAACCAGGAAAATAATAAACAAAACCAGGATCCAAAACACAAACTGGAAATAAGAATAAAATGAAACCCAAACAAAAACCCCAAACATCCTCAAATCATGACATTTGCCATGGAAATACGAGTCCTTCTCAAAATATTAGCATATTGTGACAAAGTTAATTATAACATTTTCATAGTTTTGATCTAAATCTAAATTAGAATCTGTGGTGAGACTTGAAAAATACTGCCCATGGACCCTGGCCATTAGACTACTTATTTTACATTTCTCTGAAACACCTGCAGCTGTTATTGCAGCAAAACATTATTCTCAAGAGCTGCTAAATACAAATGCACACAAGACTTTTTAGATTTTATCATTAGAAAAAAAAATAATTTTCTATCCACTTCACAGTTTTGCACAACTGTGTTTTTCAATCACAGAAAATCCAAATGAAACACATTGAAGATTGTTGTAACTTGAAAAAATGGGAAAAAAGGGTTCACAGGGTATGAAGGATTTTATAAAGAACCACTTATCTTATATTCTAATCTGCACTTTATTATTTTGGTATTATTGTTTGCTATTCATGAAAAACAGCTTTGTTTCTGTGGAAAACCTTTTGCAGGAGGCGTATATTTCATGATCTCCCGTTCCTTGGGTCCTGAAATTGGAGGACCAATTGGGATGGTTTTCTCCTTTGCAAATGCTCTGGCCTGTGCACTCAACACTGTCGGTTTCGCAGAGGTGGTCCGTGATATGATGCATGTATGTACATCTATTTTAACTTGTCTCAGTTTTTGAATTTTATGGAAAAAAAAAAACATATTTATAAGATTAGCAACTGGTGGGTATGTTTTAAGTTCAAGCAAATGAAGCAATTAATATAAATAACTCTTATTTAGATTATTTAGAGACCTTACTCATAGAGCCTCAAGCAATTTGTTATATTTCAATAAAGATTTCTAGGCATACATATTACACATCTTTAGACTGTCTTACTAAGTGGGAAACTGACATAAAAGATAAAAAAAAACTGCACACATAAACCCGTAAATACCATAAAAGTTTACATACTGGCATTTGGGAAGATGAATTGAACACATATACAGGTTAAATCTTTGAATAGGCCAGGTATTTTAGGTATTTCTATAAATGTTTCTATCTTATTACCCACCTTAAATAAAAACACGAGTCGCATGTATTTTGAGAATTGTGTCACCTTATTCAGGAACTGGGTACCGTTATAGTGGATAAAGTCAATGATGTTCGTATTGTGGGTGCGGTCACAGTCACAATTCTTCTCTTTATTACACTGGCTGGAATGGCGTGGGAGTCCAAGGTGAGAATATCCACTGGAAATTTTGTGCCATATTACAAGAACAGAAAATAGCAGTATAATGTTTAATTCATATAATGTTTAATTATTTAATCCTTTTTCTTACCTATTGATTTGTGTTGGTTTCAGGCTCAGATTTTGTTCTTCGTGGTTCTTATGATAGCCTTTGCAAACTACTTTGTGGGCACAGTAATCCCTCCAGGCATTGATAAACAGGCTATTGGCTTCTTTGGATACCGAGGTAAAGTAGGTCTTTTCCATGAAACGTTGCAATTGAATTATTTACAAATTGAATAGAAAATCTGAATGCTCTACAGTGTACACTTCATTTCAAATGAGACAATGTGCAAATAATCTTTATACACTTTAAGAAAATGATATAATAAATCTCTAATATGCTACCATATGCAGAAGAGTTGGAGATATACAGGTCCTTCTCAAAATATTAGCATATTGTGATAAAGTTCATTATTTTCCATAATGTCATGATGAAAATTTAACATTCATATATTTTAGATTCATTGCACACTAACTGAAATATTTCAGGTCTTTTATTGTCTTAATACGGATGATTTTGGCATACAGCTCATGAAAACCCCAAATTCCTATCTCACAAAATTAGCATATTTCATCCGACCAATAAAAGAAAAGTGTTTTTAATACAAACAACGTCAACCTTCAAATAATCATGTACAGTTATGCACTCAATACTTGGTCGGGAATCCTTTTGCAGAAATGACTGCTTCAATGCGGCGTGGCATGGAGGCAATCAGCCTGTGGCACTGCTGAGGTCTTATGGAGGCCCAGGATGCTTCGATAGCGGCCTTTAGCTCATCCAGAGTGTTGGGTCTTGAGTCTCTCAACGTTCTCTTCACAATATCCCACAGATTCTCTATGGGGTTCAGGTCAGGAGAGTTGGCAGGCCAATTGAGCACAGTGATACCATGGTCAGTAAACCATTTACCAGTGGTTTTGGCACTGTGAGCAGGTGCCAGGTGGTGCTGAAAAATGAAATCTTCATCTCCATAAAGCTTTTTAGCAGATGGAAGCATGAAGTGCTCCAAAATCTCCTGATAGCTAGCTGCATTGACCCTGCCCTTGATAAAACACAGTGGACCAACACCAGCAGCTGACACGGCACCCCAGACCATCACTGACTGTGGGTACTTGACACTGGACTTCTGGCATTTTGGCATTTCCTTCTCCCCAGTCTTCCTCCAGACTCTGGCACCTTGATTTCCGAATGACATGCAGATTTTGCTTTCATCCGAAAAACGTACTTTGGACCACTGAGCAACAGTCCAGTGCTGCTTCTCTGTAGCCCAGGTCAGGCGCTTCTGCCGCTGTTTCTGGTTCAAAAGTGGCTTGACCTGGGGAATGCGGCACCTGTAGCCCATTTCCTGCACACGCCTGTGCACGGTGGCTCTGGATGTTTCTACTCCAGACTCAGTCCACTGCTTCCGCAGGTCCACCAAGGTCTGGAATCGGCCCTTCTCCACAATCTTCCTCAGGGTCCGGTCACCTCTTCTCGTTGTGCAGCGTTTTCTGCCACACTTTTTCCTTCCCACAGACTTCCCACTGAGGTGCCTTGATACAGCACTCTGGGAACAGCCTATTTGTTCAGAAATGTCTTTCTGTGTCTTACCCTCTTGCTTGAGGGTGTCAATAGTGGCCTGCTGGACAGCAGTCAGGTCGGCAGTCTTACCCATGATTGGGGTTTTGAGTGATGAACCAGGCTGGGAGTTTTAAAGGCCTCAGGAATCTTTTGCAGGTGTTTAGAGTTAACTCGTTGATTCAGATGATTAGGTTCATAGCTCATTTAGAGACCCTTTTAATGATATGCTAATTTTGTGAGATATGAATTTTGGGTTTTCATGAGCTGTATGCCAAAATCATCCGTATTAAGACAATAAAAGACCTGAAATATTTCAGTTAGTGTGCAATGAATCTAAAATATATGAATGTTAAATTTTCATCATGACATTATGGAAAATAATTAACTTTATCACAATATGCTAATATTTTGAGAAGGACCTGTATTCTCAGTAAGATATTCTCACCAGTGTGAGAGCAGCTTTTAAATTAGGAAAACTTTGGTGGATGATTAAACATGATTTATAACAATTCCGCTTTGAAATGAGGACACAAAATCTCTTGAAATTGAGAGACGGATTTGATGCATTTTCCAGTGTACTTCAGATTTAGAACAATATACACAACTGAGTGCTTAACAAACCCATTGCATCAGTCCTTCATGATACATGATCTCCATTTTAACCCTCCCAGGCGATATTTTTGTTGAAAACCTCACACCAAGCTTCCGAGGTCCTCAAGGCAGTTTTTTCCAGATATTTGCCATTTTCTTTCCTGCTGCCACTGGAATTATGTCTGGAGCCAACATCTCTGGAGATCTAAAGGTGTGGTACTTAACGAGAAAGACAGAAAGAAAAACCAAAGTGAATAGGGGCAAGGTGAGAACTGAGTTTTCTTTTTACAGGACCCTGCAACAGCTATCCCAAAGGGTACCCTGTTGGCAATTTTCTGGACAACACTCAGTTACCTGGCGATAGCAGTAACTATTGGTAGGTTACTTTTATTACATATCTACCTTTGTCTTATCTAAGCATTAATTTGGCGTGTTAAATATTTGAGCTAATCAGCATTAATAGTTGCCAGTGGTAGCTGTCAGTCATGAATAAAGTGAGATAAATTATTTAAGAAGATAAATATGCAACACATAATATGGGATTTACTTGCCATTGATGGTATGTAGTAGGTAAGCTGTAAATATCAATCTTTAGAAAATTGCAAGAAGAAATAAAAGAAGGCCAAACCTAGAAATTTAAATTTTCTCCAGGTGGATGTGCAGTGAGGGATGCCTCTGGGAATCAAAGTCACCTCATGACCGGAAACAGCACGGATGGCTGTGTGGGACTGGCGTGTAATATGGGTTGGAACTTCACAGACTGTATCCAGTCCCAGTCCTGTCAATTTGGGATCGCCAACAGTGTAAAGGTATTGGTCAAACTTCTATTATCTATTATCTGTGTAGGATAATATGGACAGTTTGACTTAAATGTAATTGAAAGTCTTTAATCATAACTGCTCAAATTTATCACCTGTTTATTTGTCTCGAATGTTACAAACATTCCAACCAGATACTTGGGCAAGTCTCCGGTTTCTACTACTTCATGATTGCTGGTGTTTTCGCAGCCACTTTGTCTTCTGCCCTGGGTTTTCTTGTCTCTGCACCAAAAATCTTTCAGGTGAGACAACATCATACTAAAGATATTCAGTTTTTTAACACTATTTTGCCAAAAGAAATATTTTCGATGCAAAACTTTATCAAAACAGTTGCAATTTCTTAGTTATACATGGGTAATTATCTGAAAAAAGTTTTCTTTCTTGTTTCAGCGTCTGTGCAAGGACAAAATATACCCGTACATCGAATTCTTTGAGAAAGGTTATGGGAAAAACAATGAGCCACTTCGGGCTTATTTACTCTGCTACATTATTGCAATGGCCTTCATTCTTATTGGTGTGTGTGTGACACTGTATCTTTGCAAATTATTATTCATATTGCTGTTAGTTTACTGCACTTTCATACAGGTTAACAATACAAGTTGACTCTTACTTTCTGTCTTTTCATCTCCTATGTACCACTACAGCTGAGCTGAATACCATTGCAGGTCTCATCTCCAATTTCTTCCTATGTTCCTATTGCCTTATAAACCTCAGTTGTTTTCATGCAACCATCACCAATTCCCCTGGTGAGTTATTTACCATTGTTATCTTTCTTACAATGGGTATAGTTTTTTACTTTTAATTAATCTGTTGACATATAAAAATATAAACTCATATTTGTTTATTAAATAATTGTAATCATTATTGCTGTTAACAGTATTTGAAATTAGCCCTACCATGTCATAATTTGAACAATGAATACCCCAAATTATATTTAAGGAGCTTTTTTAGGGAAAATAAATTGCTACAGTGATATTAAGAAAATGTTTTCAGTTGTCATTTTGAAGCTAATGAAAAATGACTCATATCAACAAGACTGTACAGGTACATTAAAAAAAATTGTATATTGCGTAAACGTTCAATATGCTTTGCCAGTCATTTCAGAAAGTGATACTCATATTATATAGAATCATTACACCTAGAGTAAAATATTTCAAGCTTTTATTCCTTGTTATAATGATGATTATGGCTTACAGGTAATGAAACACAAGACAAAGACAAATTGCTTTACAAAAAACAGAAAGTAAATTGTCGTGCCATGATAAAGGAAAGTAAAAAAAAGGAAAGAACAGGAAAGTTGGACTACAGACAAAAGTTAATGAATGCACTCGAAGCTTTTAGGCCCATATTTTCTTAAAAGATTCTAACGTTTCTCCCTGGGGAGGAGGAAACTCCTTCAAAAGCTTATTTAAACAAATGGGTTTTTAACCTTGATTTAAAAGAACCAAGGGTTTCAGAATTATTGCACTTTTCTGGAAGTTTGTTTCAGGTCAGAGGAACATAATAACTGTATGCTGCTTCTCTATGTTTGGTTCTGGTTCTGGGTATGCAGAGTAGACTTGAACCCGAAGACCTGAGTGGTCTGGTAGGTTGATACAATGACAACAAATCTTTTATATATTTTGGTGCTAAGCCATTCAGTGACTTATAAACAGCAGAAGTATTATACAATTTATTCTCGGAGACACGGGGAGCCAGTGTAAGGACTGGGGTGATGTGCTCTACTTTCTTTGTTTTAGTGAGATCACTAAAACGAAGGCGTTCTGGATCAACTGCAGCTGTCTGATTGACTTTGTAGGCAGACCTGTGAAGACACTGTTGCAGTAATTAATTCGAATAAAGATACACACATGGATCAGTTTTTCGAGATTCTTCTGGGACATTATTCCTTTAATCCTGGAAATGTTCTTCAGGTAATAGAAGGCCGACTTATTGGTTGTCTTTATGTACCTCTGGAGATTCAGGTCTCAGTCCATCACTACACCCAGATTTCGGGCCTGATCGGTGGTTTCTTGCTGTAGTAACTGAAACTGTGTGCTGACTCTTGATCAGAATCAGAATCAGAATCAGAATCAGAATCAGAATCAGAAAAGCTTTATTGCCAAGTACGTTTTTGGACATACAAGGAATTTGTTTTGGCGTAGTCAGTGCAATACAATACAAATTAAACAGTATAAACATATCTACAATATCTACAATCTACAAATCTACAATCACTCCTCCTTTGTTCCAAAAATAATTAATTTAACTTTGGTTTTATTCAACTGAAGAAGATTATGGCACTTTCACACAATAATCTGTTCTATGCATTTAACTAATGCTTGGGCAGGTTAATAGTTTCCTGGTGACATTGTAATGTAGAGCTGTGTATCATCTGCCTAGTATCTCAGCAGACTGCAGTTGTCCTTCTATCAGTTGTTTCGTACTCTCTTGTCTCCAGTTTGTGGCCGAGGCAGCTGGTGTCTGATTCACAGATTAGTAAATGTTGGAAGTGAAGAGTTGTACTCCAGATTTATTAAAACAAAATCTTTCTTGAAAAGATGCCTTCTTTCTGTGACAATATTGACATTGTCGATAAAGTTCACAGATTTTGCAGCACATGCTTTCTTGAGCCATTTGTTGAGTATCAGCATTCTACTGAATTCCTCATCTTCACCTAAAACTGTCGAGGTCCACTGAAACACCTTGATATTGAGGACATGAACTTTGTTCAGCAACTGAATAAAATCCTCTTTTAAGATTTTTGCACCACAACATCAAGTTCTCCTGTAGGTATGCTGACATTTTTCACTGTTGGATGGGTTTCACGGGGGCCTATGGATTTGTTCTACTACAGCTAACTGAAGTGAGCGCATTATATTTATAGACAGTAAATTACAATGCCCAAGAGTTGGAAACCAACAACACAAAATCTGAAACACCTTTACAAACCTTGAGACATTTCAGAAAAAAGATTAACAACATGCAAAACACTTTTACAAATTACAAAATCAACGGGAACGTACCAACTCTGAGGCTGACAGGTAAGTGATAACAGGAGAGTTAATGGTGACCCAAGATGGATGAATTTCATAATTAAAGCCTGTCAATGTTAGATTCGAGGTGGTTGATGTCAATATCTCATGAACTACTTGGCAGACATTTGTGGAACTCTCTTAAAGTAACCACTAGTCGTATATAAACATGTCACAAACTTCTGTATTCACCACAATTAGGATGGGCATCAGAGTTAACTGACCATAAAATCGAAACTACCCCTTCAGAATTTCAGATACTGGACTGCAATAGGTATGGCAGTTGCAGATAGTCATGCTTAAAACATATTTAAAGTGCTAAGAGATCACAAATGATCACACATGATATAAGCAAATTCGTAAAAGATATATGGAAAATATATAGCTCTGGCAGGCATCCTCATGTCACCCTCATGGCACCGTCATGTCACCCTCTGGTACCCTGTGGCATCCTCTGTAATTCATTAAAAGTTATTCATTTTTTATTTTCTGGGAGTAACAATTAACCATTCATGAGCTATACTAAACCGACTGTGGCATGGTTCCTCATCATCCTTCTAGCACGTTATACATACACATAATGCTATTTAGGACAGTTTCCACCTCAGGTAAACAGTCACCATATATTATGGGTCTAACAGTGATTTTTTTTTTTTTTTCAGCACTAGTAGCCTTTGTTTTTATTTTTTTCTACAGTAGGCAGACAGGACAGAGGGGTAGAGAGAGGGGGAGACATTTGGCAAATGTTGCTGGGTCCAGGATTCGAACCCGGGATGGCTGCTTTGAGGACTGTAACCTTTGTACATGGTTGCACGCTTAACCCCTACACCATCAGCGCCACGCACCTAACAGTGTTTTTTATTAATAACCAATAATGACATCATCATTTGAAAGTAATTATTGAAAGTAATTATTAACCGCATTAATCTACTAATATGTGTGCCACAAAACAGGCAAAAAGTCACTCGACTGCTGTGTATCTTGGGTCACAATGAGCACTGCCGTTATCACCAGTGTTGCCAGATCTTTCAACAGAAACAAGTAACCAGCTCTATGAAAACAAGCCCAAAAAAAAGTGCAATGGGCAACACACCAAACTGTGTAAAACAGAGGTCACTTGTAAACAGTATAAATGTATATATTTATTATGGCATCATACATAAGCATCAACAAAATTATCTAAACACTTTTACCATAGAAATGTGGAATTACTTTGAATAACTTACTTTACATATAAAATCTGATCAAAAGATAAGGGCATTCTGCATACGTAATTGCAAAATGACAAAAAACTTTCTTTAAACTCTGTTTAAAAGAAAAGGCATGGTGAGCATGTCTCTCATGCTTGCAAATTTGGAAGGGAGATGTCTCCTATCTGAAGTCGGATCCAGTCTTTCAGTGTACTCGCTTTCTCCCACTCTTTATCATACTTTTTCCTATATTTTCCCCACTTACTATATCTCATTCTCACGCTGTCTCGTCACTAGTTTCCATGTCACTCTGGGCTCTGGTGCGAGTGTGTTTGGGGTGTGCCGAGTCAACTTGGGCGGGCGTGATAACCAGGATATGGGGGCGTGGAAAGGACAAACAGTCTACCACTCGTGTTTTGCTTTATTGTGGGGAGGTGGGAGATAATCAAGAGGAAAGAAAGTCAAGCCCAAATAAGCAACTTCAGGTTCCATAACAAGCCCAAAAAACCACAAACCGTGACTCACGAGATATGCAAGCGACTTAAAGAAAAACAAGCCCAGAGTCCCTTATGGCACTTTGGCAACACTGGTTATCTTAACTTTCGATTCAGCCTTGGAGTTGGTAAATTCCGTTTCTGGTTGATTTCGTCATTTGTAAATGTGTTTTCTCAAATGTAAATTTGTCTCAAGTTTTGTAAAAGTGCAAAAACAAAAACAAAAATCACACATTTAAGACATGTTTAGGCATACAAAATATAAATATAAACCAAGCTGTGAGTTTATTAGCTATTTAATGTGACTCTTGGTACCTAGGGATTTGCCTACCTTTGCCTAATCATACAATTTGCTTCTTGTCATGGTTTTTGTCTAACAACAAAATGTAAGTTTGGGTTTTAATTTGGGACTTTTGGGACATAAAATTCTGACACATTATGATCTCTGTGATTTATGCTCTGTCAGCTGGTTTAATGTAGATACAGTATCTCAGTCCACTTAAGCAAGAGGCCTCTTGTGGGAGAGATTTGAGAGAGCCCCTCCGGTAATTTTAGACAGGCCTTAAGCACATAAGGATTGATAATATCTGAAAATAAACATACCTTTAATTTGTTGATTCTTTTAGGCTGGAGGCCATCATTTAAGTACTACAACAAATGGACCGCTCTGTTTGGAACTGTAATGTCAATAGCTCTGATGTTTCTAATGACCTGGTGGGCTGCACTTGTGACCTTCTGCATCATCATCTTCCTTTTTGGATATGTCAGCTACAAGAAACCGAGTGAGTGTATAAACTCAGTCCAATTCAATTGAATGAAGTTGCTTCAAATCGTGACAAATGAAACAGGTAAGAAATATTTGTTGCATTTGTTCCTTCTAAACAATGCTTCCCTTCCACAGAGATAAACTGGGGTTCATCAGTCCAGGCAAGCACGTACAACATGGCCTTGTCATACTCTGTCTCTCTGACTGGTGTGGAGGATCATGTGAAGAATTTCAGGTGAGTCATCCTAAAGAATCTTAAATGGCTGCAGGGAAAGAATATACAGGTCCTTCTCAAAATATTAGCATATTGTGATAAAGTTCATTATTTTCCATAATATCATGATGAAAATTTAACATTCATATATTTTAGATTCATTGCACACTAACTGAAATATTTCAGGTATTTTATTGTCTTAATACGGATGATTTTGGCAAACAGCTCATGAAAACCCAAAATTCCTATCTCACAAAATTAGCATATCATTAAAAGGGTCTCTAAACGAGCTATGAACCTAATCATCTGAATCAACGAGTTAACTCTAAACACCTGCAAAAGATTCCTGAGGCCTTTAAAACTCCCAGCCTGGTTCATCACTCAAAACCCCAATCATGGGTAAGACTGCCGACCTGACTGCTGTCCAGAAGGCCACTATTGACACCCTCAAGCAAGAGGGTAAGACACAGAAAGAAATTTCTGAACGAATAGGTTGTTCCCAGAGTGCTGTATCAAGGCACCTCAGTGGGAAGTCTGTGGGAAGAAAAAAGTGTGGCAGAAAACGCTGCACAACGAGAAGAGGTGACCGGACCATGAGGAAGATTGTGGAGAAGGGCCGATTCCAGACCTTGGGGGACCTGCGGAAGCAGTGGACTGAGTCTGGAGTAGAAACATCCAGAGCCACCGTGCACAGGCGTGTGCAGGAAATGGGCTACAGGTGCCGCATTCCCCAGGTCAAGTCACTTTTGAACCAGAAACAGCGGCAGAAGCGCCTGACCTGGGCTGTTGCTCAGTGGTCCAAAGTACTTTTTTCGGATGAAAGCAAATTCTGCATGTCATTCGGAAATCAAGGTGTCAGAGTCTGGAGGAAGACTGGGGAGAAGGAAATGCCAAAATGCCAGAAGTCCAGTGTCAAGTACCCACAGTCAGTGATGGTCTCGGGTGCCGTGTCAGCTGCTGGTGTTGGTCCACTGTGTTTTATCAAGGGCAGGGTCAATGCAGCTAGCTATCAGGAGATTTTGGAGCACTTCATGCTTCCATCTGCTGAAAAGCTTTATGGAGATGAAGATTTCATTTTTCAGCACGACCTGGCACCTGCTCACAGTGCCAAAACCACTGGTAAATGGTTTACTGACCATGGTATCACTGTGCTCAATTGGCCTGCCAGCTCTCCTGACCTGAACCCCATAGAGAATCTGTGGGATATTGTGAAGAGAACGTTGAGAGACTCAAGACCCAACACTCTGGATGAGCTAAAGGCCGCTATCGAAGCATCCTGGGCCTCCATAAGACCTCAGCAGTGCCACAGGCTGATTGCCTCAATGCCACGCCGCATTGAAGCAGTCATTTCTGCAAAAGGATTCCCGACCAAGTATTGAGTGCGTAACTGTACATGATTATTTGAAGGTTGACGATTTTTGTATTAAAAACACTTTTCTTTTATTTGTCGGATGAAATATGCTAATTTTGTGAGATAGGAATTTTGGGTTTTCATGAGCTGTATGCTAAAATCATCCGTATTAAGACAATAAAAGACCTGAAATATTTCAGTTAGTGTGCAATGAATCTAAAATATATGAATGTTAAATTTTCATCATGACATTATGGAAAATAATGAACTTTATCACAATATGCTAATATTTTGAGAAGGACCTGTATATTTTCATTAATCAATGATAGTGATGTTACTGTGACTCTGCAATCCTTTGTTTGTTTATACATTAATTTTAACTAATATTTTTTGAAGGTTTTATAAGGCATTTTATAGTTTCTAATTTTCATATTTATCCAGTACCTGGTTTATTAGCACTGAACCAATTTTAAAAATGGATCTGTTTTACATTACGTGGCAATTTCTTCTTAAAAGTTATCATAAGGTCAAATGCTCTAAAGGGTGGAGCATTTTATTTTCTGAACACACATTGCAAAACATACTGTCCAGGTAAGATGGCAAAATTGGGCTCACAATAAGTCAAAAAGCTGGCTCCAGAAACCCTGGAGATCAATAAATCAAGACCCCTTTATAACAATCAGATTTTCTAGCTCTGTGGTGTTCTAACTTTTCTCACAATGGCCCAGGTGGTCAAGTTATCAGTACTTGTTGGCCACAATGCCATTTATATATACAATTTGAAATAAAGGATAAAAAATGCAAAACAAATTTTATTGGCATTTTGTCATGTCTAAATACTAGCTAAACACGCATTGTGTTAATGAAGCAAAGTATTCTGATTTTTACAGAAAAGGGTTTCAAACATTTGTCCATTAAAAGGAATTCATACATTTAATATTTCAGGTTGTGTTGTATTTTTTTGATGCAAAAAAAAAAAGTGTTTTATCCTATTGTCAGTGACAAGACTGAGATATGGGTCATTTTTTTCTTGGGAAAATCTCGATGTTTAGAGTTTGAGGAATGGGTGCAACACGTTTGCTTTTCAATTGAAGCACCTGAATGTTTCTGGTCCAATGTTTCTATTTAATATGATATTAAAATGAAAACTAAAAGTGTACTTATAAAAAATACAAAATGATCTGCTTCAATCACGTGCTGGCAGTATAAATTTGTATCCTTCTTGATCTGTGGATGGGAACTCTGAAACTAAAACTTTCACACTCCTTAGATTTATAATGTAAAGAAACTGGGTTGATTTAAAATGTTTGCTCAGTATTCTGTACAGAGCAATTACTGATTCCAATTTTTTGCTTTCCCCCTTCTCCTTCTAGACCACAGTGCCTAGTGCTGACAGGGCCCCCGAACCAACGACCTGCACTGGTGGACTTTGTTGGCTCCTTCACTAAGCGAATAAGCCTTATGATCTGTGGAGATATTATACTGGTAGGAGGAGCTTTGGTCATAAGTTATATACAAAGAATAGCAAAACCTATATAAAATATTTATCAACACTGTGGCACATTTACTTTGCTTGTGGTTAGTGTTCAATTTCATTGTCCGTCACTGAATCTTCCTATCTCTGATAAATGTTGAGTTTCTGTCTTTTCTGGGAGCAGGACGGGAAGGCACAGCCTCAGGAGACTACAGACAGTTTGGATGAATGGCTGAACAAGAGGAAGGTGCGGTCATTCTACGCTGCTCTCTCTGCTGACAACTTCAGGACTGGAGCTAAACAGCTGCTACAGGTACGAAACTGCTTTATTTCATTAATTTCCAAAGATGTTTGCTGTTGTTTTCCTATTGCTTCCCAGTCTTTGGATTGAGCAAAGCAGTGTTCTAGAAATAGGTTCTTTGCATAGGCCAAATAAAATACTGTAAGAAAGGTTCCTGCAACAGAACCTCCATGACAAAGTCCTTTAACGCTACCTAATTACAATTTTGTCAAATAACTTGTTTTGAAAATTGCAATACTGTATATCCATCCATCCATTGTCTTCGGGGGCAGCAGCCTAAGCAGAGAGACCCAAACTTCCCTCTCCCCAACCACTTGGGCCAGCTCGTCCGGGGGAATCCCAAGGCGTTCCCAGGCCAGGCAAGAAACATAGTCCCCCCAGCATGTCCTGGGTTTTCCTCTGGGCCTCCTCCCGGTGGGACGTGCCCGGAACACCTCACCAGGGTGACGTCCAGGAGGCATCCTAACCAGATGCCTGAGCCACCCCAACTGGCTCCTCTCGACAAGGAGAAGCAGCAGCCTACTCTGAGTCCCTCCCGGATGACTGAGCTTCTCACCCTATCTCTAAGGGAGAGCCCAGACACCCTGCGGAGGAAACTAATTTCAGCCGCTTGTATCCTTGATCTCATTCTTTCGCTCATGACCCAAAGCTCATGACCATGGATGAGGGTAGGAACATAGATCGACCGGTAAATCGAGAGCTCCGCTTTTTGACTCAGCTCTCTTTTTACCACGACAGACCAGTACAGCGCCTGCATCACTGCTGACGCAGCACCAATCCATCTATCGATCTCCTGCTCCATTTTTCCCTCATTCGTGAACAAGACCTCAAGATACTTGAACTCCTCCACTTGAGGCAGGACCTCCCCCCTGACGTGGAGAAGGCACTCTACCCTTTTCCGGCTCAAGACCATGGCCTCGGACTTGGAGGCATGCTTCACACTCGGCTACAAACTGCTCCAGTGAGAGCTGTAGATCATGAGGTGATGAAGCCAATAGGACCACATCATCCGCAAAAAGCAGAGACGCAATCCTACGGCCACCAAAACGGATCCCCTCAACACCTTGGCTGTGCCTAGAAATCCATAAAACCTATGAATAGAATCGCTGACAAAGGGGAACCTTGGCGGAGTTCAATCCGCACGGAAAACAAGTCCGGCTTGGTGCCGACAATGCGGACCAAGCTCTGACACCGGTCATACAAGGACTCCCGGAGTACCCCACACAGGATTCCCAGAGGGACACAGTCGAAGACCTTTTCCAAGTACACAAAGCACATGTAGACTAGTTGGGCAAACTCCCATGCACCCTCCAGGACCCTGCTGAGGGTGTAGAGCTGGTCCAGTGTTTTTCGGCCAGGACGAAAACCACACTGCTTTTCCTGAATCTTACCTTACCAGGGAGGCTTAAGAGTGTGACTCCCCTATAGTTGGAACACACTTTCCGGTCCCCCTTTTTGAATAGGGGGACCACCACCCCTGTCTGCCAATCCAGTGGAACTGGAATTTTTGAAGCCATTAATTAGTTTGATTTTTGCTCTTCTAATTTCCCCTCATCATTTACAGGCATCTGGTCTCGGTAAACTGAAACCCAATACTCTGGTCCTGGGCTTCAAGACAAAGTGGAGGGACAGTGCTCCTGAAAGCATTGAAGACTATATCAGCACCATTTAGTAAGCTTTGCTTAATTTGTCATTTTTCACTGGTTTAAAAACTTATATAATGCAATAGCAGCTGTTATAGGACAGGAAAAGTATGTTGCAGGACTTGATTTAAAAGGGAATTTATGTCTCGAAAATTATTATCACTTTTATATCCCTTCTGAACTGCTGTCCCTTTCTTCTTTGTTTTTGTTGTTTCAGTGACACATTTGACTATAACTACTGTTTGTGCATCTTGAGGATGATGGATGGACTGGATATCTCTGATGATTTAGAATTTGAAGGTTTTTACTCAATAATGTTTTCTCTATTAGACTTTGCATCTACATAATTACAATGCAGTATTACTATAAAACAGACCTGAATCAGACAATGTAATTTTAACCCCACAGTCAACCAGGGCTTTGAGCCAGATGAAGACGTGGAAAATCAGGACCACCAAACCAATGAGGAGGATACAGGTGATGTGATACATTATCAAGATATAAAATTCTGCTAACTTTCATGGTGAAATTAATGTGGGAAAAAATGAAGTGAATTCTAAATAAAGCAGACATAACTGCTGATATCCTGAGATCTAGACAGCATGCCATATGATTACAGTCATCCAGTAGATTGTTTTAGTGGAACGTTTTCTACCTGGGATGTGTTTACTGTAAAGTTATCATGGCTGTTGCTCCTAGATCCATGGCATGTTTCCATATTGTGGGTGCATTTAAACTTATATTTACTCTACTTGTAAATTACTGGCCGATGCAGCAACAAAAACTATTTAGGCATCCTTTGTAAAATCACATACTAAAGCTGAGCACCATAAATGTTGACCGTTGAGTGCCATACACTGTGTCCATTTAAATGTTTCTTTTGTGTTTTCATGTAAACAGTTTGAACTCATCTCTTCATGATCCTTAACTTCTCAACACAAAGTTGCAACTCACACTAAAAATTAGGTTCATTGGCAAAATTCAAGTGTTTCAAGTTTTTCAGGTGTTTGCAATAAACAAATTACACAAGAACTGATTATTCAGTTAAATTCTCCTAGTTTATAAATAAATGTTAACCAGTGGGTATTCCATCGAACAGCAAAACCAGGCCATCCCACCCATGAGTATAAATCACTATGATATGTTGACATTTTGCAGTTTTTAATGAACCTCAGAGAAGAGTGATAAACAGAGTCAAGCATTTTAAGACATTGTGAAGAAGCAAGCATATATAAAAGATCTCCATAGTCCAACACAGGCATATGGTTGTACCGACAAGCCACATTCTAGCAGTATATGAAAAAAAACCTTGTTTCGAAAATAAAAACCCAGCTTTAATTTGAACCTTTTTACAAGATTTTCCACATGGGGTCTAAATGTGAAGGAGTTATCAATACAAATGCCCAGGTATTTATATGCATGAACCAGCCCTATTTAATTTCCTTCTGAAGAGAACACAGAGGGGATCTTAAGAGGTGCCCTGGGTCTGGAAAAATACAGGTCCTTCTCAAAAAATTAGCATATTGTGATAAAGTTCATTATTTTCCATAATGTAATGATGAAAATTTAACATTCATATATTTTAGATTCATTGCACACTAACTGAAATATTTCAGGTCTTTTATTGTCTTATAACCGATGATTTTGGCATACAGCTCATGAAAACCCAAAATTCCTATCTCACAAAATTAGCATATTGCATCCGACCAATAAAAGAAAAGTGTTTTTAATACAAAAAACGTCAACCTTCAAATAATCATGTACAGTTATGCACTCAATACTTGGTCGGAAATCCTTTTGCAGAAATGACTGCTTCAATGTGGCGTGGCATGGAGGCAATCAGCCTGTGGCACTGCTGAGGTCTTATGGAGGCCCAGGATGCTTCGATAGTGGCCTTTAGCTCATCCAGAGTGTTGGGTCTTGAGTCTCTCAATGTTCTGTTCACAATATCCCGCAGATTCTCAATGGGGTTCAGGTCAGGAGAGTTGGCAGGCCAATTGAGCACAGTGATACCATGGTCAGTAAACCATTTACCAGTGGTTTTGGCACTGTGAGCAGGTGCCAGGTCGTGCTGAAAAATGAAATCTTCATCTCCATAAAGCTTTTCAGCAGATGGAAGCATGAAGTGCTCCAAAATCTCCTGATAGCTAGCTGCATTGACCCTGCCCTTGATAAAACACAGTGGACCAACACCAGTAGCTGACACGGCACCCCAGACCATCACTGACTGTGGGTACTTGACACTGGACTTCTGGCATTTTGGCATTTCCTTCTCCCCTGTCTTCCTCCAGACTCTGGCACCTTGATTTCTGAATGACATGCAGAATTTGCTTTCATCCGAAAAAAGTACTTTGGACCACTGAGCAACAGTCCAGTGCTGCTTCTCTGTAGCCCAGGTCTGGGGAATGCGGCACCTGTAGCCCATTTCCTGAACACGCCTGTGCACGGTGGCTCTGGATGTTTCTACTCCAGACTCAGTCCACTGCTTCCGCAGGTCCCCCAAGGTCTGGAATCGGCCCTTCTCCACAATCTTCCTCAGGGTCCTGTCACCTCTTCTCGTTGTGCAGCGTTTTCTGCCACACTTTTTCCTTCCCACAGACTTCCCACTGAGGTGCCTTGATACAGCACTCTAGGAACAGCCTATTCGTTCAGAAATTTATTTCTGTGTCTTACCCTCTTGCTTGAGGGTGTCAATAGTGGCCTTCTGGACAGCAGTCAGGTCGGCAGTCTTACCCATGATTGGGGTTTTGAGTGATGAACCAGGCTGGGAGTTTTAAAGGCCTCAGGAATCTTTTGCAGGTGTTTAGAGTTAACTCGTTGATTCAGATGATTAGGTTCATAGCTCGTTTAGAGACCCTTTTAATGATATGCTAATTTTGTGAGATAGGAATTTTGGGTTTTCATGAGCTGTATGCCAAAATCATCCATATTAAGACAATAAAAGACCTGAAATATTTCAGTTAGTGTGCAATGAATCTAAAATATATGAATGTTAAATTTTCATCATGACATTATGGAAAATAATGAACTTTATCACAATATGCTAATTTTTTGAGAAGGACCTGTACATCAAATTGGTTTTATCAGTATTAAGAACAAGTTTCAAATTTAATAAAGAACACTAGATTGCAACAAAGGCTTTTTGCAACAGTCCAATCGCCTCAGTAGAAGTTACTCCTGTGCAATAAATAACTGTGTCATCTGCATAAAAATGCAAGTTTGCAGACATCAGACATGTTCTTTCCCAATTCATTTATATAAATTATGAATAGATAAGGACCTAATATTGATCCCTGTGGCCCTCCCCTCTGGACAGCTACAGCTTCAGAACAAATACAAAATATTTAATACATTTGTCCAATTTTTGATATAACTTTTAAACCAACCAACAGCTTGCTCCGAAAAACCGGAGTCTCAAAGTCTGACAATCAATGTTTCATGATCCACAGTGTCAAATGCTTTTAACAAATCTATGAAAAGAGCCGTTAACCACCTTAATTGCAGCTGTTATGGTACTATGCCTCTTTCTTCAACCTGATTTGAAAGATGAGATGATATACTCGCAAAATATAAATGGCTTTACTTGATCACTCACAAGAGATTCTAACATTTGTCAGCACCGATAGATTGGATATTGGCTACAAATTCAGCAGCCGTCTTTATAAATAAAGGTCTATTAGATCAGGCCCCTGAGATTCTCTATGGTCTAAAGCTTTGTGAGCTTTATATACATCTGCGACTGAGAAAGGCACAAAACTAAACTGTTCACCAGAGAACACAGGCTGATTTACACAAGGTGCATCAGAATCAGTTTCCTTGGATTCAAATAAAAAAGCCATATGATATAAAATGCTTATTAACGCAACTTAAAACCTTCATTCTGTCATAAACAAGAACAAAGTCTTTTAAAACATAGGTTGGTAGAGCCTCAGAGCTTTTATTGATGGTCAGGCTTTTAATTGTTTTCTAGAATTTCTGAGGGTTATTAAGATTCTTTGTTATCACAGACAAATAGTAATCAGATTTAGCTTTCTTAATAGCAGAGGAGAATGTATTTCTTAATTGTCTAAATATAGCCCATTCAATTGTAATGCTTGATTTCCTTGCCTTGGCCCAAGCCAGAATTCACTCACAAATTAGATCTGCTAACTCTGGGGAGAATAAGGGATTGTCTCTCCATTTCACTTGTATTTTTTAAGGGGGCATGTTTATTCAGAACTTCTATAAAACAATCTCTGAAAAAAGACCAAGCTATCTTTATATCAAGGATCAATCCAATTTTCTTCCAAACAATAGCTGACAAGTCATGACAAAAGGCTTGTTCACCAAAGTGTTTAAGATTTCTCTTTATTACAATGCGAGGTTTACATTTCGGTATCTTTTTGGTATGTTTCTAATGGCAGCAACAACACAATGATCACTTACATCATTACCAAAGACTTCCAAAGCAGACACCATCTGAGGAGCATTTGTCAGTATCCAATCAATCAAAGTGGACTTCTCAGGACTTTTAAGATTTTTTTTGGTTGGTGAGTGGTGAGTGGACCACCTGGGTTGGATTGACTGAATCACAATAGGTTTTATATCCTTCATAAACTCCATTGAGCTAATTCCCAATTCTAATCCCCAACTAGAACTAATCCAGTGAAATTAATTCTGGACATAAGTTGTTTTAACAAAGGTAATGTCTCTTTAGAAGCAGAAGGGGGCCTGTAGCACCCAACAACAGTTTTGCGAAAAACTTTGGAAGTTTCACATTTAATGCTAAGAATTCTAGTTGTTTGGAGATGGAAATTGTAGATTTTCCTGCCTTGGTTTTGCAGCTGATGATATGTCTGATGAAGGCAGCAGTGATCAGATCAACACCGTGTTTCAAAATAACCAAGGAAAGAAGACCATTGATGTCTACTGGATAGCAGATGATGGAGGTGAGTAATATGGGTTAACAAGGTAAAGGGGGTTATTTAAAACTAATTATTTATAAGAGTGCACAATGTCACAAATAGAGGACACATGAAACAGTTGTAAACATTTTCAGGCTAATAAAAATGCCGTTAATAGGAGAGTTCCGAAACAGCGCCTTACAATAAAATAACAGGAAGGTCCATCTCAAATTTTATCAAAGAAACATCTTGAAGGTCTATGAGACTTTTAGAAAAATAATCTGTGCACTGACAATGAACAAAACCACAATATTTAAATAAAACAAACAAATTACTATGATTTTTGCTGAAAATTATTATGTAAATCATTGTAGATGTAGATTTTTACATGTTTGCCCTATTAAAAGAAATTTAACTCCTTACCTTTTGACAGTTTATTGCTTTGTATTTTCCTGGCTTAGAAATAAAAGTAAAAACAAAAAAAAGAAATCAAAAAGATTTGTGTGTTGTAAACATTTTACTTTTCATGAAGATTTTAGTTTGTTCTGGCAACATCTTGCCTTAAAAAAGTTTAAAAAGTGTCCATTCTCATCAACTGCCTGTGTTGCCGGGCCAAATCTATACCATTCTTACACTGTTGTGGCCACAAAAAATCATTCCAAGGGCCGCATTTGGACCAAGCAGCACAACAGTGTTCTGAAGTACTCCGGCTTGTTAACCTCTGAAAGGATTAAAAAAACAAAAGAAGGTTCTGGAGGGGCCCAGTCTGTTCAGACATAAATATGATTGAGATCCTGTAGCACGACCTTAAACTCATTTGCTAGTCAACTAATTATTGACAACCAAATTTAGCTGAATCAAGGCAATTCTTCCAAAATAGAGTGTGGCAAATGGAGGTTTGATGAAAATTCGAAAATCTGGAAGACATCTCTAATCCTAATCCTAAATCATTCATTCAAGCTCATGTCATTCATAGCATTCATTTCTTCCTCCGGGGTCCGAGAGCCAAATAAATAAACATCTGCTATTTAACTTCTCTAATCGGCATCTTTGTGTTCTTATTGTGAGTCTTTACAGGATTTAAATTCCTCCACAGATATTGGTAATGCCTGATGGCAGTAGTTGTTGTGAACGGTGACACATATTCGGTTTAGGAAGCCATAGATTTTTTCACAGAGGACCCGGTTGGTTTGGAAAGGTATTTTCCCCTCATAAAATAAATCATTTTGTATTTACTTAGGTTATTTTTGTTTGGTATTAAAATGTGTTTAAAGATCAGAGGTGACCACAGAACATTTGGAAAGAAAAATGGTGTGTATGAACTTCTCTGTTTACAACAAATGCATGTAGCTTCTGACAAGTCTTAAGATAGGGCTTAAAAAACATTAGGCTTTTCTTGTAGAGGCCCGTTAGCCTCTATTTTATGAATCTATTTATTTGTTACTCTGCCAATCTCATGACTATAAGTTAAAACCATGTTTACTGTGTTTGTCTGTGTTCCCATTACTGCTACTTAGTGGCAAAAACTAGCAGCATTTGTAACCACCTGTTCCCTTTTAAGGTCTGACTTTACTGGTGCCCTACCTGATAACCAGGAGGAGACGCTGGCGCAGATGCAAGGTCAGGGTTTTCATCGTGGGAGATGAACAAAGCATGGAGGAGAGTCGCAATGAGTAGGTTTTTCTTTTAGAGCCTAAAAAATGTAACAAATTATGCAAGATTGATTTTGACTCAGAAGATAATTTTTTTCCGCTATTTAGATTTTTGTTCAAATCAAGTTATTGACAAATTCATTTAAGCATTTCTTTATGCAGTTTATTTGGATTATTGTTGAGCCCCTGTGGTTTATGTTTAAATGCACGTATAATACATCATATTTTATATATTTTAGGATGTTGTTTCTGCTGAGGAGGTTTCGTTTGCATGTTAGTGACGTCATAGTCATGACAGACATTGAGAAACACCCTCATCCAAAGAGGTATGTGAAGAAAAGTTGAATAATGCACATCTAGCACAAAGGAAATCCCCCAAAAACATCAAATTAAAGGTTTGGCTTTAGCCTTTCAAGAAATCACAAATTTACATTCACCACATGGTCTTCTTTGCAGCGCTGTAAAGGTTCAGTGTGTAAGACATCTAGTGGTCAAGATGATTGTAGTAACCACTTAAAGGTTTTACACACATTTTTTACATATCTATCACATATATACATTTCACCTAATGAACCACAAAAATGAATTTAAAATATGAGAACTTCCAGCTGCCACGAGATTCCCAGGAAAACTGTGCTGGAGTCACAGTAAATTACCTTACTACAAATGTTTCTGTCCTTCTTTCATTCATTCATCAATAAAATACCTGCTCCTGTTGACCTGAAGGTTCTGGAAGCTTCAAACTTTGAAGGCAAATCTGATAAATGATGAGATGATTTACATTATATCTCTAAAACATTATTTGAACCAAGGTCTCCGTCTTGGTTAGGGAGAGTAACTTTCACAGTCTGGCAACGCTAAGAAAGCAAATTAAGTATTTGTTACATTTCTAATGTGTGATCAAAAATGTGAATCTGAGTCTAAAATAACACAGAGCTTCTTTATGTCGTTAAATTAGAGTAGTGCCAAGGGGTTTGATTTTTTTTATAATGTTAACCATTTTATGTCTTAGGACCAATACCTCTGCACTGCTGTTGTTTAAGTTTATAAATGGTTTCATATTAAAACAGTTAGAGGGGACATCTAGTCACACTTTTTCATCAGGGGACATAGTCATATGAAGCTCTGTGTCTTCTGCATTGCTATAAATTCCTGCGATGTCTCCAGATAGTATCCAAACAAATTTACCCCAGTTGTGAATTTGCTGCTAACTACCACACAGCCAAGATGGCGTATTCAATGATCATATTAGAAGCAATTCTCTACCATCTAGTGGTCTAATTATGCCTAATTTAGCTAATGTGAAATATTCATATTGATAATCTCTACTCAATTTAGGGTATCTTTTACAGCATAACCAAAAATATTTAATTTGTTTTCTTCTATAATTGCAAAATAATTAAGGCAGTTCTTTAAATGACTAGAACCTTTTTGAATATTACAAAACATTTATTCATAGCCAATAGATTTAAATAAAGGGTCTCTATCAGCAATATAACATCTGGACCAATTAAAAATGCCACCACAGAGTCAAGTCAAGTCAAGTCAACTTTATTTATATAGCGCTTTCAGCAACAAGACACTCAAAGCGCAGAGGTCATTTTATGGTAACAAAGGCAGCACACAGGTTGAGAAGCGCATGTTTTTTGTTTTTTTTCTCCAGGTTATTCAAAGTAATATACAACTAATTAGTGGGATTCCCGTACTGAACACAGGGCAATGTACAGAAAAAGTATTCAATGAAAAATTTAGGTGATTAAAATAAAACGTTCCTAAAATCTTGCTAATAATGGTAGGTTGGACAAAGGTCTGTAACTTTTTTAAATTTAAAGATTAATTAAAAGCATGAAAAACACAACTCACAAAAATTTTAGATAGCAAGTAAAACAGTTTTTGATGAACCACAAAAAATGTGAAATGTACTTTTGAATGAACTTTAGCATTGCTACTTTAACTGTTGGCTTTAAATGCTCAGAAAAAAATCTGTCTCAAATACCAACATAACCACATAAATGTCAAGGTAAGAATTACATAACGGTATTCAGAAAAAACCCTTTAGCTGTCAGATACCTTTTTAGGAGCAGCATTTGGTTTTCACAGGAAAATTGACCTTTGTCTCCTTGTTTCAGCCTGAGCCGGTTTGTGGACAGTGTCGCCCCCTTCAGGCTGCACGATGAGCAGCAGGAAGGCGTCTCAGTGCAAGAATTGAGACAAAGTGCTCCATGGAAGATATCTGACAAAGAATTTGAGGCCTTCAAACTGAAGGTGTGTGTTTGCCAAATATTTGACAGAAAAATATCCTTTGATAAAGCAGTCCTTTAATATGTTGTCTAATACGCATATGGTCTACATGTCTCCTTGAAGTAACTTTAAGAGCTCTCCATTTCTTTTGTCCTTTTCCAGTCTGAGACAAAAGTGAGGCTGAACGAAATAATTCGGAAGAATTCACAACAGACTGCTCTTGTTCTAGTGTGAGTACAGAATTTACATAGCTTAAAAGTATTCAGTATGTCAAAGGCTGAAGAAAGCATTTATAGCTATCAAAACCAATCTGCTGACAAAATACTATATTTGTACCATGGATTTGGTATTTATTTATTTCCATAATACATATATTTAATTCCTTTCCAGGAGCCTTCCAGTTCCTCAAAGTGACTGCCCCAGTGCTCTGTATATGGCCTGGCTGGATACACTGACAAGTGGCCTTCACTGCCCTGCTGTGCTAATACGAGGAAACCAAGAGAACGTCCTGACGATATACTGCCAGTAAAACTTCATGTTTCGAGAGGGAAATCCAACAGCTCTTTCTGATGGCTGTATGTGGAGCTCTCCAGGATGAACAGAGCAATTTCTGTGTAATGTACCTTATCCATTATAGTGTTTTGAAGTGATCTTAATTGCTAAAGTATTCATACTCATTTATCAAAACAATCACCACTTATAAATGCTATAACTAGAAGATATCTGTTCTACATAAAGCAATCATTCTGTAAAAGTGAACTCTGAGGACAATATTGTGCTGCTGTCTCCTTTTCTGCTAAGACTCCCAGATCATTGCAAATGTCACTTTAATTGTTGCTATTATGAAAACTAGTTGAACATTCTATGACTTGCTAAATTAAAAACTACTTATACCTGCTGACTGGCTATTTGCATGTTTCTGCTAATGTTTTCATGATTTATATTTGGTGATTAGTCTGTGAAATTGGAAGGCCATCTTGTCATCACCCTAATCTTTAGATCCACACAGATTCTCTTTCAGATTCAATTCAGGACTCTGACTGGGCCACTCAAAACATTAATATTACTTCCAGTCAAAAAGAACATGTTGGTAAAACGAAAGCATACTAAATTCGCTGGGAGTTGTGTATAACATCCTGTTGTACAGTAGCTGAAAACAGTTGTTCCCTGGTATGATTATTTGCTCCCCACTATAAATATTTTCCAGTCATTATGTCGTTATCTCGGAAAAATGTCCTTCTTATTTTGTCATAACAAAAGTTTTTTTTTTTTTATGATAATAAGATACTTGCCTTGGGGAATATGTTTTGTTTTTGTGCTTTCAAAGTAACAATGGATTATAAATCAATGGGTTTGTATTCTGTTCAGCTGAATCCTTCATTGTCTCAATGGTTTATGCTAGTTGATCATTGTGCTCATAAAGAGCTGTCTCTGGGTGTACAGGTGGATGACAATAAATATAATATATATTATATATAATCTGTGCAAGAATGGCTATAATGACTCATCTCACATTCTTACCTCAGAATAGAATAGAATAGAATAGAATAGAATAGAATAGAATTAGCGCTGTATTATCCCAAATGGTTGCATTGTGCATGACTGCATGACAGTTTATTGACAAAACAGAATCTCCATCTAAATATGTTGGAAGCACAAGCATTTCTCTTTTTTGACAGATGAAATAGCATAATTAATATCAACAATATCCGCTGCTGTTTGTGGTTCCTCAAGATAACAAGATACTGTAGCTATTGTCTTATTTTGAGATAACTAAAAATATTAAAAGTAGGAATGTTCTCTGTTGGCTTTCATACTGTGCATATTGACTTATGGATTCAGTCTTTTTTGCAGCATCACTATTTATTTTATTTTCAATTACTCGTCAAGATTTTCTCTTCTAATTGTCACTGATTGAACAAATAATTTATGTTGCTGTAAAAATATATAAATGTTCACATTTTAAATATGGCCAGGTGCTGTGGTCTTGGCCTCACATTTGATTCAGTGTTTATTGAAATAAATAAACATAATGATTCTTTAACCAAAAAAATAATAATAATGTGATACAGTAAATTCAACTGTTAATGGTTTTATGTGTTTTTCTGTTCCCTTCTAACTTTATAATAATGCACCAATACTATTACTTTTTTACGGAAGCACACTGCTGTCACGGAAGAAAATAAATTTTCGAACACTATCACGTTATAACGTGATACTTATATTGTACAAACGTGATACTTATATTGTACAAACGTGATATGTATATTGTACAAACGTGATAATTTCATCCAGAAGGTGGCGGTAGTTTGCGTTTAGTACATGCAATGAAGGATAGCACAATGGCTGATTTACAGGAGTTGGTCAAGCAGGTGGTGAAACTTACATCCATGAAGCCTCCCATAACTCTCCAGCTGGTCAATGAGGAAGGCCGTGACATCTAAAGGATCAGACTGATGTTTCCTTCTGTGCAGTCCCATTCTGTCTAGGATCCTTCTCAGAGTGCGCATACTGATTATAAAATCATCCACAGTGTGCAGCAGCATCAATATTTCTCCATATCTTACACCGAGCATGAAGTAAAATGTGACCAACTCCTGTAAATTAGCCCTTATGCTATCCTTCATTGCACGATATAATTATCACATTTGTACAATATAAGTATCACATTTGTACAATATACTTATGTTTGTACAATCTGTTACACGTTTGTACAATATAGGTATCACGATATAATGTGATAGTGTTCGAAAATTTATTTTCCTCCGTGACAGCAATATGCTTCTGTACATTTTGGTTTTGTCTGTGGACAATATGCTCAAATATCAAATAATACAGAGAGTTTTTGTTCTGTACACTTTTTAATACGGATCAGTGAATAACTACACAAATATTGGTGTATGTGTTCTCTGTAAAAATATATATAATATACTTTTACTCTGTAAAAGTATATTATATATACTTTTATATATAATAAATACTTTATATAGAATAAATACTCAATTGTGAAAGTCCAATCAGCAGAAAAGAGTAAGGCCTCTGATGACACAGAGAAAAACTGTGGCTGTTTATGGTGGTTTTATGGCAGAAAGAGGCTGTGGCAAACTCTGATATGGAAGCCAAACTAACTGCTCTAGTGATGAGTTAGGTTTGTAGAGTGAGAAAGAAAAAAGTACAAACATGTTTCAATCAAGGCAAATTATAAATTTTCAGTAGTGGACCCCATGATCAAATAAACTCTATGATCCTAATGTTGGGCTAGTGTTAGTTACACTTCAAACCAAGCTATTTTCACATTGCTATATTACAAAAGAGCTTTCCTCTGGTCATTTAAGGTTAATAGTTTCAGTGATTCAAGTCAAAAAGTCCGAATCATACACAGTGATATATTTCAGGCATTTGTGTCAGTCACTGTGATCATTATTGCTTACAGTCAAAGAGAACACAAAATTAGTTTTTTTTTTCAGAAAATTAGAATGTTACATAAGACCAATAGAAAAGATTTGTAACTCAGGAGTATTTAGTTATGGGCTACACAATCATGTGGAAGACTGCGAACCTGACAGTGGTCCATCAGACACTCAATGACAACCTCCACAAGTTGGTGGCTGTTTCCAGAGTGCTGTATCCAAGCAGGTTGTTGAAAGGTTCAGTGGACAGAAAAAGAGTGGTAAAAAAGTTCACAAGCAAAAAGGAAACGCACACATAAATACTAAAAATTAAACATATTGATGGGTGCTGGTCATTTTGCCCCTTCAAGATTTAGCACCTTTGCAGTTTTGGTCATTTTATAGCTACTTTTTTTGGATCCAATGTGGGGACCGTCTACTGTGGAAACTTTGCACATGCAGCCCACTATTTACAATTAAAAAGTTTAATGTTCAGTTATGCTTCTAGTATCACCTAGAGTTTAAAGTCTTATCTTTCTTTTTCATTTATCTATAAGATTTATACTGTACCATTGACTGGATTCTCAGGACTTCTGATTGACTCATAGATGGCAGGATCACCTGCAGAAGGAACTACATCCTGAGGCACCTCCAGGTTTTAGGTGTGGGGTTGGCGGGGTGCCCGGTCCTTGGCATGCTGTGGTGGCCTTCCTCCAATGCTTCCTTCTGTGGCTCTTGCCCCGGTCGGGCGCAGGGCTACGGTTGGCGGTTGGAGCGTGTCTTGTGCCTGCACTGCGGCGGCTGGTGGGATGTGCTTGGCCTGGAGCGGTTGGCCTGCTCGGCCCGGTTTCCCGGCTGGTGCGTGTTTTCCTCTCACAGACTGATAGGTTGGGGCTGCTGGCGCTGGCCGAAAGGTTGGGCGGGCTTGTCAGTGTGCTGCTCTACTGGCTGTTGTGCCTGGGGGGGGATCAAGGCTGCGGGCTAGAAGGTGGCGTGGGGGGCTGCAGCGTGTGGGGTGGGGTGGTTGTGTCCCCTTCTTGGACATGAGGTTACCGGCATCTGGATCGACTGAGTGGCGATGGTATAGCTGAGCTGGGTAATGTTTGTACCTGGGCTATCGTTGCATGGGCAGTGATGTGGTGTCTGTGTGGTTGCTCGGGCATGGTGGGGAATGGCAGGCCCGAGTGCTTGCTGCTGGCCGGGGACCTCTCGCGCTGTGCGGTGGGGGCGGGTCGCCGCGGGGTGATCGGAGCGGGGCAGTGTGTGGAGCTTGCGCTGTGTGGGTGTTGCTTCGTCAGGTTTTTGAGGATGAGGCTCACCTGTGCGGGTGTGCCCATGTGCTGTGGGAAGATTTATGTCAGGGTTCATTGGGGGGGGGGGATCATGGGGTTGGGATTGAAATTCATTGGGGGGTTGGGACTATTTTATTCAGTGGCGGCTCTGGTTGGCGGGCTGGTTTGGACCATGTAGACCCCTCTTTAGTACATGGCCCCCTCTCCGGATGAGGGGTCACTCAGGTTAAGGCACGAGCCCGGACCAGGTTCAGGTGCTTGGGCGGTCTACTTGTCTCCACCCCCGGAGGGAATGGCAACACCTCCTGGGTCTGGGGGCTGGTTGCCCCTGTGGGGTATCGGCACCTGGACTCGGGAGTATAGAGTATGTATAGGGTATGTATATATCTGTTGTGGAGAGTGTGATCTCTTCCGCCATCATCTGCTAGGGTAGCAGCATCAGAGCCAGGGACTTAAAAAACTGATAAAGAAAGCTGGCTCTGTTCTAGGGACTCCTCTGGAACCTCTGGAGATCATTGTGCAAAGAAGGATTTTTCATAAAATAAGGAACATTATGGAGAACCCTGAGCATCCTCTTCATGAGACTGTCCTACAACAACAGAGTGTCTTCAGTCAGAGGCTTCTTCAGATCTGCTGTAAGACAGAGCGCTACAGGAGATCCTTCCTGCCCACAGCCATCAGCATCTACAACGGCTCTTTGAAGAAACCTTCATAATGAGCTGTAACAACATTTAATTTCCCTTTGGGATTAATAAAGTATTTTTGAATTTTAAATTTTTTGAATTGAATTGAATTTACGTGTTTTTATGTGTACGCATGAGGCTGGGAATGTTTAGGCCGCCCATCAAATGTGGGGCCCATTCCCTCCCCGCCACACTACCTGCCGGTGGTTGGTGTCTCTGCCCGCCAGTGTACTTGTAGTTCTTGGTATCTGGGGCTGTGTGCTTTGTGGGTGCTGGCTCACTCCCGGTGGCTGCTTGCCAGGGCCTGGACCCCTGGGCTCTGTCGGGCCTCTGCTTGGGGAGTGATATGTCCCAGGGTCGCGGGTCTCCGGGTCCATGATGGATCTGCTCGGGTGTAGACGGCTGCCGGCGGGGCCTCTGGGCTCATCGCTGCAGCTCCCTGGGGCTTCTACATTGTTATATACAATGTGTATGCAAGGTTTCTCCATTGCATTTTATGGAGAAACCTTGTACACATGGGGCTGCATGGTGGCGCAGTTGGTAGCACTGTTGCCTTGCAGCAAGAAGGTCCTGGGTTCAACTCCTGGCCTGGGGTCTTTCTGCATGGAGTTTGCATGTTCTCCCAGTGCATGCGTGGGTTAACTGGGTACTCCAGCTTCCTCCCACAGTCCAAAAAGATGTCTATTAGGTTAATTGGTCTCTCTATATTGCCCTTAGGTGTGTGAATGAGTGTGTGCATGGTTGTTTGTCCTGTATGTGTCAGTGTTGCCCTGCAATAAACTGGTGACCTGTCTGGGGTGTACCCCACTTCCTGCCCATAGACTGCTGCACATAGGCACCAGCTTCCCTGCGACCCACTATGGAAGAAGCAGGATAGAAAATGACTGACTGACAAATAGCTGTGCATGCACATACTGTATTTTATTTTCTAAGTTTATATACAGGTCCTTCTCAAAATATTAGCATATTATGATAAAGTTCATTATTTTCCATAATGTCATGATGAAAATTTAACATTCATATATTTTAGATTCATTGCACACTAACTGAAATATTTCAGGTCTTTTATTGTCTTAATACGGATGATTTTGGCATACAGCTCATGAAAACCCAAAATTCCTATCTCACAAAATTAGCATATCATTAAAAGGGTCTCTAAACGAGCTATGAACCTAATCATCTGAATCAACGAGTTAACTCTAAACACCTGCAAAAGATTCCTGAGGCCTTTAAAACTCCCAGCCTGGTTCATCACTCAAAACCCCAATCATGGGTAAGACTGCCGACCTGACTGCTGTCCAGAAGGCCACTATTGACACCCTCAAGCAAGAGGGTAAGACACAGAAAAAAATTTCTGAACGAATAGGCTGTTCCCAGAGTGCAGTATCAAGGCACCTCAGTGGGAAGTCTGTGGGAAGGAAAAAGTGTGGCAGAAAATGCTGCACAATGAGAAGAGGTGACCGGACCCTGAGGAAGATTGTGGAGAAGGGCCGATTCCAGACCTTGGGGGACCTGCGGAAGCAGTGGACTGAGTCTGGAGTAGAAACATCCAGAGCCACCGTGCACAGGCGTGTGCAGGAAATGGGCTACAGGTGCCGCATTCCCCAGGTCAAGCCACTTTTGAACCAGAACCAGCGGCAGAAGCGCCTGACCTGGGCTACAGAGAAGCAATACTGGACTGTTGCTCAGTGGTCCAAAGTACTTTTTTCGGATGAAAGCAAATTCTGCATGTCATTCGGAAATCAAGGTGCCAGAGTCTGGAGGAAGACTGGGGAGAAGGAAATGCCAAAATGCCAGAAGTCCAGTGTCAAGTACCCACAGTCAGTGATGGTCTGGGGTGCCGTGTCAGCTGCTGGTGTTGGTCCACTGTGTTTTATCAAGGGCAGGGTCAATGCAGCTAGCTATCAGGAGATTTTGGAGCACTTCATGCTTCCATCTGCTGAAAAGCTTTATGGAGATGAAGATTTCATTTTTCAGCACGACCTGGCACCTGCTCACAGTGCCAAAACCACTGGTAAATGGTTTACTGACCATGGTATCACTGTGCTCAATTGGCCTGCCAACTCTCCTGACCTGAACCCCATAGAGAATCTGTGGGATATTGTGAAGAGAACGTTGAGACACTCAAGACCCAACACTCTGGATGAGCTAAAGGCCGCTATCGAAGCATCCTGGGCCTCCATAAGACCTCAGCAGTGCCACAGGCTGATTGCCTCCATGCCACGCCGCATTGAAGCAGTAATTTCTGCCAAAGGATTTCCGACCAAGTATTGAGTGCATAACTGTACATGATTATTTGAAGGTTGACGTTTTTTGTATTAAAAACACTTTTCTTTTATTGGTCGGATGAAATATGCAAATTTTGTGAGATAGGAATTTTGGGTTTTCATGAGCCACAATCATCCGTATTAAGACAATAAAAGATCTGAAATATTTCAGTTAGTGTGCAATGAATCTAAAATATATGAATGTTAAATTTTCATCATGACATTATGGAAAATAATTAACGTTATCACAATATGCTAATATTTTGAGAAGGACCTGTATATAAGCCTGAAACCAAATTCAAATTTCTTGCTGTGCACAGCACAATAAAACAAATTCTGATTGTGAAACATTTGACTGAGACCAAAAAGTAAAAATAAAATCTGTAAAAACACTTTATCGCAGCATAATTGTATATGTTTTGGCATACACACCTGCAAATGTTGCTGTCCTCTAGAGCTCTGTGGAAACAGAAGTGAATGCAAATGGAAAAGAAATGGCAGTGAAATGGCAGATCTTAAAAAAAAAAACACTTTTAGAGAAAAACAAAGGTTTACCGAGGGAGGACAGGTTTTCCAGATGACCCTGGATCTCTTTCATCCTGGTAGATGTTGTAATTCTCAGGCTGCCAAATGAAAAGGAGGTGTCATATGTAGATTGTTCATCCCTTTAGAGTCATCCAGGCCTGAAGGTGGAGAGGCCTGTGTGTTTCAGAGGGAGGTGTACATTGGACGATATCAAGATTAAAACCAGTAGGGAAAAATGCAAAAAAGATAAGAATTTAAAACTAAAAAAAACAGCTGTTTTTGTATGCTGTGATAAACAGGACCTAAAGGTGGAGGAACTCCCCACCTGCAAGTCTGGGTTTCTTTCCAGTTCATCAATGGAGTTTCTGAGTCTATCAATTTCTCCTTGCAGCGTTTGCAGGAGATTTTGTGCTTCTCTTTTTACTTTTTGTCTCCTAAGAACAAAAAACATACGATGGTTAGTTTGAGTGAAACATAGTGTGCTCCATTAACTTTATAATATGGGTCTGTTGTCAACTCATGTATGCAAAGTGTTTCATCAAATCCCCATCACATTATTGTGTATCTGCCATGCGATTCAGTGGCGTAGGATGATGCGATGCCTTCAGGAAATAATGCTCCAGCATGGTGTTGTTAGACACGCCCACTTACATGTCATTATGGGAAACAGTGTAAAGCAGCTCTAACAATATTTTCAAACAGGGCTGACCTCTTCTCCAGAGGCTCGAGGCCTTTCAGCCGAGCGTCCTCCACTGATCTGATCACCTCTGAGAACACACTGTTGATCTGCAGCCACTCAGCATCCAAACTGCCCTAAAAACAGGATGGAAACACAGGGTCTCTGTGTAACAGATAAATCCAAACTGAAATCCAACACTGCTGGGTGGTTCCCCTGGGACTCTCCCCTGCTCTTCTCTGGGGGGCTTACGGTAGTCCCAATGTCGCAGCAGAAATCGAGACTCATCAGACCAGGCAACGTTTTTCAATTATCTATTGTCCAATTTTAGTGAGCCTGTGCGAATTGTAGCCTCAGTTTCCTGTTCTTAGCTGACAGGAGTGGCACCCGGTGTGGTCTTCTGCTGCTGTAGCCCATCCGTCTCAAGGTTCGACGTGTTGTGCGTTCAGAGATGCTCTTTTGCATGCCTTGGTTGTAACGAGTGGTTATTTGAGTTACTGTTGCCTTTCTATCTGCTTAAACCAGTCTGGCCATTCTCCTCTGATCTCTGGCATCAACAAGGCATTTGCGCCCACAGAACTGCCGCTCACTGGTTATTTTTCTCTTTTTTAGACCATACTCTGTAAACCCGGATGGTAGTGTGTGAAAATCCAGTAGATCAGCAGTTTCCGAAATACTCAGACCAGCCCGTCTGGTACCAACAACCATGCCACGTTCAAAGTCACTTAAATCACCTTTCTTCCCCATTCTGATGCTCGGTTTGAACTGCAGCAAGTAATATTACTAAAAGATAATATGATGATGACCATGGAGGAGAGATGAGTATATTTGTTTTTGGGTTCCTTCCTGGTTATGAGTAAAAGCTGCAGCTGAGTTCTGATTGGTTCTGTGACACTGAGTAAGCCTAATGAAGCAAATAATTTAGAAATTAGCATTATTTTTTTATGCATTTAATTTAAAAACACATTCATTTGCTCATACATCTTCACACAAAAATAAAAATCTTTTCAGTATTATCCTGCTCCGAAAATACAAAAAGTGTTGCACTGACCTGTTCGGCGAAGTTGCTGTGGAAAAGACAAAAATGTATATACTTGGGGTTTAAACTAGTCAGCAGCTGTTATGTTGTCCATGAGCCAGAGCTTCCCCATAAGAAAAAAATTATTTTTCCCATCTACACAACAAGGGAGACTGGTACCTTTTTTAAACCATTATACTTTTGAACCTGTTCTTAAATTGTGCCTTTTTTAGAGAAAACGTGTGCTGTTGTTGTGTACAGCAGAAATGCAACTAAAGGTTTTAATTTTCTTAAGAAGACGTCTTGATCCCAACCCATTTAAGTAAGCACTATTAACAATTAGCGTACTATTTAAAAGTAATTTTAAATCAAACCAAGAAATAAAGAAAACATACTGTATATTGTGATGTTAATTGCATTGCTGAAATCCTCTGATTCATACTCACACCAGTACACTCACTAGAGGTCCAATGAACTCTTATTCTTTTTGTTGATGCATTTATTTCATCCCATATTTGTCAGTAAGGTAAAGTGAAGTAACTGTTGTCCAGGTAGGAAAACTTTACTGGCCGTCCGTTAACTCTTACATGACTCCTCACCTCTCATCGACTCTTTTTATTTGGCACCCCAAAGGACAATCCTCAGTCAGAGATCAGTTGTACGTTTCCACAAGTTTATTAAAACCAATCTGAATTCAGAGAGGGAGGCATCACATTTACACTGCTACCTGGAAACGTCTGTGCGTTGTCTCACTGGGGGCTGCGTTACATTACATTTTATACCCCACGCTGCTATGCAGTACACATACACAATCATTCTGTCTGTGGATGTCTCCCCAGCAACAGTATCAAAAAACAGAGATACATTTCATCATTTAATTAAGAATTGTTTCCCACACGTCTTCAGGAATCTTCAGTGAGAGGAGTACCATGCCTCCCTACTACACTGCCGGCTTCTCATGATACAGACAGAAAACACCTGCCAGCTTTAACCTTGAATAATAAACACTCATTGTGTTATAATACTAGAAGCTACTGTTAAGGTTTTTTCTATCAAAAACATAACTGAAAACTCCTAATAAAAATCAATCTATAAGCAGCAAAGTCACAAATATATCTTAGTTTTAGCTACTAATAATAAGGAATTTATATTTCCACACTATCTCAGCTGAAGGTCCTCACTCTCCACTGAGTAGAGTTTCCTCCACAGCTCAGTGTTACAAACTCAGAGGTGAAGTGTTGCCCTCTATCAGGTGACAGATGCTGCTGGATGAGAATTTAAAAAAAACTAAATAAATACAAAACATAATAATTGTACTATATAAGACTAACTTTGCATGTTTTATCATGCTTAAAACATAATTGTTTAAAAAATGTTGTCAGAAAGATTTGCCCATTTTAAACCAAAATATGTCTGCTACATTTTGAAATCGTACTCGTACTTGTCGTCTTCCGCTTTATCCGGGACCGGGTCGCGGGGGCAGCAGCCTAAGCAGAGAGACCCAAACTTCCCTCTCCCCAGCCACTTGGGCCAGCTCGTCCGGGGGAATCCCAAGGCGTTCCCAGGCCAGGCAAGAAACATAGTCCCTCCAGCGTGTCCTGGGCCATCCCCTGGGCCTCCTCCCGGTGGGACGTGCCTGGAACACTCCCGAGGAAGGCGTCCAGGAGGCATCCGGTATAGATGCCCGAGCCACCTCAACTGGTTCCTCTCGATGTGGAGGAGTAGCGGCTCTACTCCGAGCCCCTCCCGGATGGCCGAGCTCCTCACCCTATCTCTAAGGGAGTGCCCGGCCACCCTACGGAGGAAGCTCATTTTCGCCGCTTGTATCCGGGATCTCGTTCTTTCGGTCATGACCCAAAGTTCATGACCATAGGTGAGGGTAGGAACGTAGACTGACCGGTAAATCGAGAGCTTCGCTTTTCAGCTCAGCTCTCTCTTCACCACAACGGACCGGCACAGCGCCCCCATTACTGTGGCAGCCGCACCGATCCGTCTGTTGATCTCCCGCTCCATTCTTCCCTCACTCGTGAACAAGACCCCGAGATACTTAAACTCCTCCACTTGAGGCAGGAACTCCCCTCCAACCTGAAGAGGACAAGCCACCCTTTTCCATTTTGAAATTGTGTTTTCTAAACTCTGAGCGATTGTATAGTTACAAAATGTGGTTGGAAAGAAATAAGACTGACCTGTAGACCAAACAAAATTTGGTTTACTGTAATCCATGGAATACTCTGGGTTGCCTCTTCCAGCTCTGCATGCATATCCTACTGTGTGTTTCTGCCCTTGAATGATGTAGAAGTCCTGAACAGTCCCATTGATGCTATCAGGCAGTAGCTCAAAGTGGTAGGCTTCAGAGGGGTAAAAACCTCTGTGTAGATGTCCAGCAAAACCATATTTGTGTGATAAATCAGGAACAGCTTTATACCAGTAGAACCTCCAACCTGTAGATGGAGGTTGAACCACACACTTCAGAGTTACTGAGGCTCCAGGACTCAGCCATGATGGAGATACACTCAGGACAGGAACAGGCTGCCCTGTTGAAGAGAGTTTCTCAGTATAGTAGGACTTTAAATGAGCAACCTATTTTAATATAAAAATAACTTTAGTTTACTTACAGTTAACACGTTTGCTTTTAAAGGGGGCACTCCATGAAGTGACAATATGTGGAACACTCTTCCTCCTGCCTTTACACCAGAAGTACTCCTCTTGAAATGAAAAGAAGTAAAGTAATGTTCATTTCATTTTGGATCCATGGTTCATCCCTGCTTGTTCTCATCCATTCAAAAACCCAATCTGTCTGGTGTCCCTGGATCTCACATATCAGAGTGATCTTCTCCCCATAGTATATCTCTGGCCAGATGGGTTGCTGAGTCACAGCAGACATGTTTGTGTCTGTGAGTATTTGAAATTAAAGAAAAAAACATGAAAATTATTCTCGGCATATGAACCTGAAAATCAAAGTGGTAATTCTTTGAAAGACTTACCAGTTATATCAATAGTAACAGAATGACTGTACTCTGTGTAGTAAACGGGATGTCCTCTTCCTCCTCTGCAGAAATATATCCCATTCTCTGATATAATGATTTCTCCGTTTGAAGGGGAATTTAGTCCAGGGGTTTGGAGGTGTTTTCATCTCTGTACCAGTAGTAATTCCAACAATGTGATGGTTTAACAGAGCAGGTGAGGGTCACACTGCTCCCTGGTGAAAAGTCTCTATCAGCAATAATTTGAGCCTTCGGTCTCTGTTCTATTCAGTTCAGAAGAAATGATATAAAACCATAGTTATTGGGCAAAAGTATTAGATCAAATAAACCACTAAACAAACTCTCCATCTCAGCAGCACCATGAAGATAAAAGCAACTGCACAAAAACATTTATTCAATATCAATGAGAACATATTAACAATACGTCAATAGTTTTATAATATAATTTTATAATTCAGCCATGTCAGTTCATCAGTCCATTAGATGTTGTGGTAACAAAACAGGCATTCACTTTATGTATTAAAGGAGATAATTTGAGGCCCTTGCTACACAACTCTACATTTGCAAAATTTTTTTTTAATACCATTTTTCTTCCTCAATTAAAACAAAAATCTACTTATAAGGTATAAATGCTGTTAAATGCCGCTGTTTATAGCTCCCCCATGTCATTGTTTCTAGAATTCTTTAGATATCGACTCCATTCACACTCATCAGTTTTTAAAAAATTCTAAAAATTTCTAAAAATTAATTAGCGGCTTTTCTTCAGGAAATTTTCTATATTTGGCTACTGTCATCTTACCCTTTATGCAGAGTAGTTGTCCAATTCCTGCTATATTAAAACATCTTCAAAGCATGGCGCTGCCACCACCATCCTTGACAGTAGGGTGGGTGTTAGTAAGGTGATGAGCTGTCCCTGTTTTCTCCAGACTAATGTTTCTCATGCTCAGAAGACAATCTCTAAGGTGCCTTTTCCATCTGGCTACTCTACTACAGGCATAACTGGTGGGGTGTTTTAGAAATGGTTCATGTTCTGGATGGTTCTACTATCTCTACATGGGATGTGTTATGATTTGGGGTTGTTTGGTTTTTGGTTTCGGGTTTTTCCTTTATATGTTTTTCACAGTTAAGGTTTTGAATCATTCTTCTGTTTATTATTTTCCTAATCATGCTTTAGTTTTTGTTTTGTTCATGTCTTATCAAGTTATGTTTTTTGTATCTGGTTATGCTTTAATTGTGTGAGAGCTGCAATTACAGCTCTCACACAATATGGTTGCGCACACGCAACACTATCTAGTTTTGAAGAGAAATAGGCTATTGGTTTCATTTTATCTCCATGTTGTTGAACCAGAACTGAAGTCATAAAATGTCCCTTGCAATCTACCATCTGAACAAACAATTTACTATAATCTGGTAATGCTAAAGCAGTACTGGAAACTAGAACTTGCTTTATGTTGGTAAATGCTTCTTCAGCTTCTACTCTCCATTTCAGTTCAGATGTTATTTTCAGCTCTTCCTCATACATTAATTTGTTTAATGGAGCTACTATTTCTGCATAATTTTGCACCCAGTTTCTACAATAATTAGTTAGTCCAGGGAAGGACATTATTTGCTTTTTTGTTACTGGTTTTGGAAGTTGTAATATTGCAGTTTTTCTTTCTTCTACAATTGTGCGTCCCCCTGCGCTAAGATTGTGGCCTAGGTATTTAACCTCATTTTTACACAACTGAAGTTTCTTTTTACTGACTTTCTGTCCCTCTTCTGCTAAATGTTTTAATAATGCTATTGTGTCATTTTTACAGGTCTCCTCATCAGGAGAGGCTAATAGCATATCATCAACATATAGTAAAACCTGACTACCTCCTGGAGGGTCAAACTTGGCCATGCTTGCACTCATTACCTGAGAGTATATAGTTGGACTTTCACAGAAGGCTTGAGGTAGTCTGGTATAAGTATATCTTTGTCCCTCAAAGGTGAATGCAAACCAGAACTGACTATCTTTATCTATAGGTACAGAGAAAAATGCATTGTTTATATCAACTACAGTAAATATTCTAGCATCCGGTCTTAGGGAATTTAATAATGTATAAGGATCAGGAACACACGGTGCTCTCTGAACAACAGCATTATTAACTGCCTGTAAGTCTTGTACCATGCGCCATCCTGTTGATGGAGCTTGTTTTTTAACTGGAAAAATGGGGGTGTTACCTGGTGAATCTTCACATTTTATTATCACCCCTGCAGTTATTAAATCCTTTATTACTTGTTTTATTTCTTCACGTGCATCATGTTTCAAAGGGTATTTTTTTACACTGGGCCTGTATTCTGTTTTTGCTCTAATTTGAACAGGTAATGCTCCTTTTACTAAGCCTACGTCAGTAGGATCTGTTGACCATAATTTATCAGGGACTTAACTCAAGAATTGTTCCTCCTGTTCAGTAAGGAATATTTCTCATTGTTGTTTTGTATGCAAATGTATCCCTTCCTGCACCGTCACTGTCCAGAATAATGGCTTCCTAGTTAATCCTGTGGATGCACTAGTCTCTGTATTCATTGATGTTGCAAACCAGTCTGTGACATCTTTTCCCCTCTGCACTATTCTTCTCATGTCCTGCCACTTGAGTTCTTTATCCTTGAATAAAGATATGTGTGGAGGTGTCCACATTTTGCAGAGCTTCTTAGTGTCTTCCGCTAACACTACTTCAGCAACTGACGTACTGTTCCCATCTGCATAACTTTTGTAGGAGTTACTTTAGTTAATTCTTCTTCATAAGTTTTATCTGGTCCAGGAGTATTTTTATGCCACATGGTAATATGTAGATCATCTGGTGTCATCTGATCTTGTAGTCAAATTATGACATTTCTTCCTTCTGTTAATAAAGCTGTCCCTATGTCTAGGGGTGGCTTGTTCGGAACATTAGAATAGATAGCTGACATGACTGTCCATTGGGATCTCTTATCCAAACTGGTTCAGACTCACAGACTTGTGTCAATTTCCCACTAGCTGACATTACTGTTATTTGCTGATCACCAAGTCTGGAATTTGGGATTGTTTCTCTACAGGTGGTCCTGCATGCTCCGGTATCACAAAGGAAAGTAATTGATTTTCCATTCAACAGTAAGGTAACTTCAGGTTTAATGCTATCTAGGGAGAGAAGGTCCTGGAAATTTAGGAGGACATCCTGCCCCTGTGTTTTTTGTTTTAATCATTGTCTGAGGTACTAGGAACAATTTCACTTGTTTTCTGTCCTAGTCATGCTGAATCATTATTTCTCCATTCAGGACAATCTCTGATCAGATGTCCTTCTTTTCCAGATAACCAACACCCTGAGGTGTATTGTCTGTAGTTTCCTCTCCCTACTAAATCCTCCTCTTCCTCTGTTGTTCTGATAATAAATCTGTTCTTCTTGCTGAAAAAAGGTGCTGGCTATCTTTTTCTGTTTTTTTTGTTTTTTATCCTTCATTACTCTTTCTGCATGGAGGGCATGATTTACATAGTCTTCTAGATTTGCTGTGGGGAATCCTATAAAATGTCTCCTTACCCAGGTATTAATTGCATCCCTGGAACCAGCATGTAGTAAATTTTTTAACTGCTGTCAATAAGCTCCTTGCTTGTCTTCATCTTCTTGTAGACCACTGTGTATTTTAAATACTTTTGTCAATCTAATCCTATATTCTTCAAAATGCTCTTCCTCTTTTTGTTTCACTCTGGCTATTTCTGCGTAGTCAGCTCTGCGTCTGTACCTGACTGTAAGCCTATCGATTAATCCCCTCACTCTGTTTGTTCTGCTGTTAAAAAGAGTAAAATATTTTCTAAGGTTACACAAAAAAAAACACAAAAAAAAAACGTGTCATGCCATGAACCTCCGTGACACGCTGTATGAACAGCCTCCAGCATCTCAAAACAATAATAAAAAAAAAAATAAACACAAATAAAACATACATGAGGTACAGCCATGGTGGAGATTGATTTATTCACCAAAGGGACTCATATTAGCCCATCCAATCCTGTCACACCTCATCAGATCTTTAGTACAAAATAAAAACTTTCCACCTACTCTTTTTACTCACTTTCTTTTGTCCAGCTGTTCTACTTTGCAAGTCCATCAAAAATTACTACTTATCACTGTGACCTTTTCTGCTTTCCACAAAAATGTCCATTCTTATCTCCTGCATCACATCTCTCTCTCTTTTTAGATAGTTTTAACCAATAGCCTACATCCTCATAACCTTCTTTGTCCATTTTTCTTAAATCACGTGTACTTTTAATGTACTTTTAATTATTGCATCCTGTAGATTAACTAATTTGTTTTAGTTTAAACGACCATCATAATGATATGTGGTTATCCATTTATCTAAATATTTTAATTTTAATATTTTAATTTGATCCTGTGCTTCTATAAATTTCCAATCTTTGCATTGTAATTTGTTTTTTAGTTTATTTTTACTCACCCCTTTTCCCATTTTTATTTATTTTTTTTATTTAATTTGGTCCAGTATATAAATACCTAGGTATTCTAAATGCTGGATTATTCTGCTCAGTAGGGTGACAGAAAAATCTCCGTTTGTGGTAATTCTCACTTCAACTCTTTCGAGTGGAGAATTCTTACCTTTGCATCCACAAAAGTTAGTCACTTACAATCCTACTGCTTTGGTATGAGGCAAAACCTAGTGGTTTAAATCCTCCATTAATTTCTCACATTCACATTTTTAAACGCAAAATTTTCTTAGTATTTTTGTTTAAAATACTTAAACGTGGACTCCGCCGTCCTGAAAACACGGAATTTTCAGTATTACTTCTTAATAGTTCTTCAGGACTCCGTCGTCCTACTTGTACCTGTTAGGGCCTAGGATTCACAGGGTTTTATTTCACGCAATGACCCCCAGTCATTCGTCACACTTTTTAAACCAAACTCAAACTCACCACTTTGTCCTCTCCTCTCTCTCAGAGTTCCGTCAGCCGTCAGACCCCAGCGGGCGGGCCGAGATCCAGTTCCGGAAAGGGTTTGTGAGTCTCCCTGATGAAGCCTGCCATGCGCACGGTCTTTACTGGAGTCCACCAACCCGCTGGGATCCTCAGGCGTAATTGGGATCCGGCTCTCGAAGGACCAAATAAATGTCAGGTTCAAACAACCTAAAATACTTATAACATCACAAAAAGAAGAGAAAGACAAATAATTAGTTATTTCCCTCGCTGCGAGGAGAACGGACAGAGATGTGCTTTTCAGTTACAAATCTCCTACCGCTCTGAAAATAAAAGATAAAAACTATATACCATCTGTCCGCAACTCTCTTTTTATTATCTTTGGGGTGGTCCCTAGTTACAATAAACGTTGCTCTCTAAAAGATGGGAAAAACAGCTGCAACGTATACAGGTCATAAACACCATTATCTTGTAACAACACACTTCCACAGTCTCTCCCATCTTAAGATTAGTGTGTTTTCTGTTCAGCACAATCAGCCACCCTCTTTATGACATCCTCAACTGTGTCTGCTTCCTTTCCAGCTCCACCTTTGATCCTTGCCTGCAGACAAACTCATCACATCCTTACTCACACATACATCTTGAAAGGTTATAAAGATCAAATAGTCAAGTTAAAGAAAAGGAAAACTATAAGATAAAAGGAAAAATAAAAGATAAAAACTATATACAATTATTCCAACACTGGTCCTCCGAGAAGCCGGGGAGAGTTCCTTTCCATCTGCCTACCTCTTGCTCCTCGAATCGTTCTGCTCTGCTTCTCCGTCTGTACCTCCGTTGCCTGCCTGTCTGCTTGAGTGCCTGTCCACCCTCACAATCCTGCCACTCTGTCCTCCTGAAGAACCACGGACGCCACCATCAGATCCAGCCGCCTGGCTGTCACGGTCTCTGAGCGCTTGCCCCCGCTTCTTCCAGGATCACTGCACCTCCCGCTCAGTAAGTGCTCCTCTCCTTGTCCTCATTTCATTCAAATCATCAACCCAGCCTACCTGCGAGTAACTCGACTCTCCTCCTCGGTCTTCTGCCCTATTCAACATCCAGACGTTAACTTCTCCCAGATCATTTAATTCAATAAACTATTCACATTATTTACTATGTTGGTAATTGCCGCCTGCACCAGAGTCCATCGTCGACAATATGACAGAAAGAACTGGCAAAACAGACTCTGTGGTGCAAATGCAGACGGCTCTCTCACAGCTGGGCCAGTACAAATTGATTCTCCAGAATGTGGTTCAACAGAGAAACAGCCTGGGGGAAGAAACTGTCTCTGTGGTGGCTGGTTTTAGTAAACAGTGCTCTGTAGCGGCGGCCTGAAGGTAAAACTCTAAACAGTTTATGTGCATGGCGTGTGGAGTCTACAGGGATTTTTGCAGCTCTTTTTCTTACCCTAGACCTGTAAAAGTTCTTGATGGAGGGAAGGTCAGCCCTGATTATTCTCTCATTGTCTCTCTCATTCGAAACTGAGGTTGTAACCCTTGTGTGCAGCTCATCCTCAGCCTCTCCATCTGCAGATACTCGCAAGCATTCAGCATCTCCACTATTGCTCCTTCCCTGACATGGTTCAAAGCCACGTATCCATAATATACAAACTCCAGAACTGCCCAAAGCCAAGTGGAGTCAAGTGGTCAGGAATTTATTTTATTCCAAGTCCCGAGTTTGGTTTGAAATTAAAAAATAAATGTGGGCCTTCACTGGCAGCTGCGAGCACTATAGCATGGGAACGGAAAGTGTTTCCTTGAAGATGGGGAAGAAGGTGATGGGCCACAGAGTTCTGGGCATGTTTTGATTCTTCACCATGCCTTTTATTTTGAGGAAAATGTTTGGGGACTCCTTTTCTTTGTACATCCCCCATTGCTCCTTCTCTTACCCCACCTCTTTGCATTAGTAGTTGCAGAGCCCACCATAGTCTGGGGCACCAACTTTTTACAATGAAGATGGACAGATGTTTAATGCGAAACTACACATAGAAATAAAAGGGAAAGTTGGAGAGTCATAATGAGGAAGCGACAGGGACAGCAGGGAGGGGCAGCTTTAGCATTCTTGGAAATGTCACATACACAGTCACCAAACATATTTACTGACACATCAGACACACATCAATTGGACTTTTGACCCCTGAGGTGTCTTTTACGCTTTGTAAATACAGACATAATTATAGAACAAATGTCAACAATGCCAAAGTTGTTGCTCACACTTAAAAAAAGCCCTGAGGTTTACAGAAGTTCACATGTAATCTGATTCAGCAAAGTTTCACATTGTATGTAGACACACATCCATCGCTTTGCTTTTTCTCTAATTGACTTTGTAAATATTTCAGCTTTTACAGATGACAGTCATGGAAAAGGAAGGTTAGGAGAGAAACTCTACAATGTTTCTCCTCCCATTAAATTTAAGAAGAGAAGTAACAGCCAAGTGCTGCTGGTCAAATGTATATGAATATCTGATCATCAACAAATATGACAGCTGGGCCAGTACAAATCGATTCTCCAGAATCTGGTTCAGCAACAGGCTGCCCCGACACAAACCTGTGTGATGAGACTACAAACAGAAGGAGAAACAGAAGAAAGAAACAAGGGCAGTCAATGACAGTGAAATTGTTTTAATGTAAGTGCTGAACCTATTGTAAGCATTACATTAATGATAAAGCAGAAACATCCAGAAGTATACTTTTTCAGGTACTTTACAACGCTCCTCACAACCCAAAGTCCAGTTGATTATGTCATGATCCACACCTGTTTGTGTTTTGTTAATTGCACCCACCTGTTTTCCCATGTAGTTCTTCTCACCTCAGGGTAAATAAGTTACTGTTTTCTGTTCCTTCATTGTCGGATCATCTGTCATCATTGTCTCCCAGACTCCTGTGTTTCCTCTGTGTCAGTAGGTTTTTATTAAACTATATTCACCCACCATGCACATGCCAATGTCTTGGTGCTACTTTGGTGCTGCTCAACTGCAAACCATGACAGATTTGGCTTTGAAGTAAAACTTATACAACCATTTGTTTTTCTTTGAATCACTAACCGACTGAGCAATTACGGAAGTCCTGAAAGGCAAGTGAGAAAAAAAAACTTGACTAGAAAAAACTTGACTATGAATACTACTAGAAACAAAAACTGGATCCTGAAAAAAAACTTTTCTGTTCTGCCCTGAAAGGCAAGTGAGAAAAAATATTTTTGAGAGGCTTATTTTTCTGAGACCCCAATCCTGTTGCTGATCCAGTCCTGGTTCACATTTGCTCATGTAAAACCTAATAAACTGTTACAAAAAAATTGCCTTGGTTCACTTGTGGTTGTGTCATTCAGAGTCTGGTAAAAACCCATTATGACAATTAAAACAAGGAATCTTCCTGCTGACCGTTTTATTTCTAAATTATATTTTTCAAGTGCTTATGAACCCCTGCCTTATGGCCATACTTTCATTTCAAAGCAGTGTCAAACATGTCACAAAGAAAAGAAAAAAAAACAGGCACACAGTCACAATCACCCACTCCCACCCTCATGCTAACACATAAAATCTCTCGCACCCAACGTAAAGACACACAACAATGGACGTCATGCACTCTCTCACACTCCCCATGCATACTCTATACTCCCAGGTCCAGGGGCTTATACCCCCTAGGGGCAACCAGCCCCCGGACCCAGGAGGTGGTCCCCTTCCCTCCTGGGGCAGAGACAGGCAGACAGCGCCGGCATCGCCCAGACCCGGGTGACCCCGGCCCCCGCCCCCCCATTCCGAACCCAGTCCCCAACAACCCCCTTCCACCTCCAGAGAGGAATTCTTGAGGAATAATTATTAATGTTGGAGTTTGACTGTTAATCCATGCTTTCTAAGAGGCGTCATGTGTCATTCTGTACAAGCCAACAGTGGACATTTCTGTTATGCAAATCAACAAATAAAATGCAGACCTATAAATATAAATATAGATTAAAGAAACAAGTACATTGTACAATTGATTAAAATCCTGTGATTGTCATAACTGGTTAATTATACATTTTGAAAATTTGGGACTAAGCTATTTCAAAGATCTAGTAAAACTTGATAAAAAAATTTGTCATTGTGTAGCAACCAACAGTGGATACCTGTGGTTTACTGCCATACAAGTGGTGAGCTTCTTTCAAATGGAAACCAGGGGGTTATGGTTGACCCTAAACAAAGAGAGTCGTTAAGGTAAACAAAAACTCATTTGGTGACAATGAGCATAGACAATTCCACTGCATTACAATGGAGGTCCCCTCTTGAATAGGTAGATGTCGTTGTCCCCTCTTGGTAATTTCTTAAAAAAAATAATAAAAAGCACATTCGTAGTAATATTATGGGAAAATACCTTAAAAGGAAATGTTTGCAATATATTTATTTTGCTTAAAAATGACTAGAAACACAAGTCCACACTTGGCAATTTACATGACAGTAGACTGTTGGTAAGTTAGATGTGTATGTGTGTGTGTTTTCAGAAATAGATAAAATTTATCCTTAACTAATAGCCTTTTTGGTATTCTAGGTTGCAGCTGGTGGCAAGAGAAGGTGCTGAGAGGTGTGTGGCCGATCAAAGGACACAAAGACACAAACCATATGCCAAAATTGCAAAAAGTACATCTGTGGTATACACACTGCCAAGTTTTGTGATGCATGTGTTTTGTAAACAGGCATGCCTGTCTTTTTTCCCAAGCACCCCTCCCTGTTGCAAGAACTATGCTTCTGTTGTTAATTTGCATTTCATAAGGTAAAAGTGATTGATTGTTGAAGTTTGCATTCAAAATAATAAATGTTATTGAAAACATTGTCTCACATTTTTTCCAAGATAAGGGTGATTTATTACACCCAGTTCATGAGCATAGTGGATTTTTAACATCAATGATAACATTATGACAAAAAGAGTAGGCATGCTCGCATTATTAATTGTGTTCTAGTAGAGACTAATTGCAATCATTAAAAATACATGTTATCTCAATTGTTTGAGAATCAGATAAAGACAACATATGTTAATGGTTTATTAAGTTAAATTTTATATTAGAAATATTTTTAAAACCCCAAATATTTCCTGGGTCAATTTGACCCGAGGTGTACCAGAGGGTCCCAAAAGTGAATACAATTCAAGGGTTAAGTCACGTGTTACCTTAGCCATTAGCGGTTGAAAAAGAAGCTTATAGCTTGTTACTATGCCTTCAAAATTAAACATACCTTTTAAAAATACCATCAACAAATGGATCAAAAATGCATACGAGTTGACGGCGTTATGGCTGATCTGTGTTTAAAAAACACCACTTTAAATAACTTTCGTCTTAACTTTAAAACAACAACACAGAACATGTGACACACAGAAAGGTGTGATCATATTGCTTTATTTATAATTTAACAGAAGTAAAAAAAAGGGGTTGAAAGTCTATTTAATTGAGGTGATGTACTGAGTTACACCACAGGGGGCAGTGCTTCCCGTGAGACAGTTTGGTGCAGCTCTTGCTCTGCTTTGCCAGTCCTCAGATACATGAAGAAGGACACAAGCAGTAAAGAGTCACTCACTTTTGTTTAATTACAGGTTGGTAACTCTCACCAAGCACATGTATATGAAGTTTTTGTCGAATAACATTTGTTATTACATTAACTAGTCTTATGTAAACTACGTGTTGAAAGGGAAATATCTGTTTTATTACATTAGCATTTTGGTACTAACATGCTAGTTGCCCCGCTAGCTTAGCAGCTAAGTGTTGGTGTATTTTGTGTTTGTCCTGCAATGTTATATGTTAATGCTTATGTACCCTCTCACATGAAATCAGATAGATTTTTTGTAGTTAGATATGATGGTTTGTGTTTAAGGGTTTGATATTGTATGCAAAAGCTGTCCTATTATATTGACTGAGTGAAAATGACAATGAGTGTGATATATGTGTAATATGTTAGTTCTGCTAAATGAGGATAGGAATAGGGATAGTGAGATTCATTGAGTTAGCAGATTTAATGCATAAGGGCATCTTAAAAAGAGACAGTTGTAATGCTGGATGTAATTGTTATTGAACAAGAAACAATTAAAAGCCAGTCCTCAGATACATGAAGGAGACAAGCAGTAAAGGAATGAGCAGTCTTGAAGAGGAAAATGCAAATGCAAATAGGATGATTGATTACTAATTTAATTTATGAGTCAAACAATGCAGCCACATTCTTAAATTGAAAAAGCATTTCTGGAAATGCTTTTTCATTTTCAAATTTTACATTTCAAATTGAATTTTGGTATCTATTTGCTGGAGTACATTTTGAAAAATAAATCTCAAATGTCTTTTTCTTTTTTATTTTAATTAAGTGAAAGAATGAGCAGTCTTTAAGAAGAAAATTAAAATGCAAATAGGATTATTGATAACTAATTTCATTTATGAGTCAAACAATGCAGCCACATTCTTAAAATGAAAAAGCATTTCTGAAAATGCTTTTTCATTTGAAATATGGTAATGATTTGCTTCCATATAGATGAAGCTAATATTTCTGATAACTCAGGAAGCTCCACAGGATCAAAACAGTCTAAACACAAATCAGGTTCTGCAGTTATTTCCAATGTTGTCTCACTTGCTGAGGATGAAGTAATCATCTTCGGGAGTATGTCAAAGATTTTCTTTTTAATAGAATCAATTTTATTTAAGAACAATCCCATAAAGTCATGACTGCTAAGAGCTAAAGGAATGGATGGCTCAACAGAGCTATGACTCTGTGTAAGTTTAGCAACTGTACTAAAGAGAAACCTAGGATTATTCTTGTTCTCTTCTATTAATGATGAGAAATAAGCTGTTCTGGCTTGGCGAAGTGTCTTTTTATACAACAGTAGGTTATATTTCCAGATTAAGTAGGAATCTTCTAAGTGTGTAGAGCGCCATTTTCTCTCCAATTTTCTAACATTGTGCTTTAAAGTATGCAGCTCTGAATTAAACCAAGGAGCTAGCCTCCTATGAATGATTACCTTCTTTTTCAAGGGGGCTGCATTTGATGAAGAAACACTATGAACAAAATAATCAATTTGTGAAGGAGCAGAAACAGAATTATTGCCCTCCACTGTGCTTTTCAGTGATAATGAGGAAATTAAAAGTAGAACAGATTCTTTAAAGGTTGTTACAGCATCGCCTGATAATGATCTACTATAATGAAATGTTATTTCAGGTGTGGAGTACTCGGTTAATTTAAACTCAAAGAAATGGTCAGACAGGAAAGGGTTATGAGAAAATATTATGTCTTTACACTCAATGCCATATGTCAGCACAAGGTCCAGAGAATGAAGACAAAGGTGGGTAGGTGTGTTAATGTTTTGAGAAAAGCCAATTGAGTCTAAGATAGCATTAAACGCTATATTTAGGCTATCACTTTCAGTGTTAACATGAATGTTAAAATCCCCCACTATAATAACTTTATCTGTATTTAACACTAAATCAGATACAAGGTCTGAAAACTAATTTAAAAATTGAGTGTAAGGGCCTGGTGGATGGTACAAAACAACAAACAGAAGTGGTTTTAGTGCTTTGCAATTAGGATGAGGAAAACTAAGGATTAAATATAGTTGTAGCTACTGATTGGTCTGGGACTAATCAATAAATCGGACTGAAAGATGGTTGCTACTCCTCCTCCTTGCCCGGTATTTCGAGGAATGTGAAAATTTAAATAATTAGTAGGAGTTGACTTATTTATAGTAATATAATCCTCTTGCTGCAGCCAGGTTTCTGTGATTCAAAATAAATCAATCTGATTGTCACAAATCAGGTCACTAACTAGCAATGTCTTTGAAGAGAGAGATCTTATGTTCAGTAGGCCACATTTAATTGTTTTTTTTTTTTCTTTTTGGTCTGATTTGCATTTATTTTTATGAGAGTTTCCTGATTTCCTCCTTTTAGATTATTTTTTAATCTATTAAATTTTGGCCATGGGCAAGACACTGTCTTAATAGGGTAATGGGTGGGTAACAGTACAAAAGCTGCAGAGAGGAGTGTTACGGCCCTGCTTTCTGGTCTGAACCCTGGGTTGTCAGAGTTTTGGAGAACTAATAAATTCGGCCAGATTTCTAGAAAGAAGAGCTGCTCCATCCAAAGTGGGATGGATGCTGTCTCTCCGGATCAGACGAGGTTTTCCCCAAAATGTCTAGGCAACAAATGTATTAAGCATTCTGGGAACGGGATACTTGGAAAAATGTCACTTGGAAGTACATTAAGTACAAGTGAAAGTAGTTGCATCTTACATGAAAATCTCTCTCCAGTGTACACTTGTATTATATCATAGCGTAGATGGAAAGATGCAGAGGAAATCTAATTGTTTGGGTAATCATGAGTTCCTTCTGTGAATCTAATACCTTATTAAGAAATCTAAGCCATTTTCTAAAAACATGTCTATGCTCTTTGTTGTCACATATAACCCATAAATTGCATTCCTAATTAATCTCTGGTACATTCCTTTCATCTCTCAAATCAGCTGTCTTTAGCAAAAGCCCAATATCATGGTTCAGATCAATAGAATTATAATGATTTTGGTCTCATTTCTAACACCTTTTGTTTTCAAAATCATGATAAAAATATTGATACAGCAATGGTTAAGTGAAATAAAACCCCTCTCATTTTAGCTGATTCTGGAATTCTGTCAGATCTTATTTTCCTTGTTTGAATTGCAAATATCAACATTTCAAGTAACATAATTTACAGATTAGTTACCATTGCTAATAGCAAGCACAACCCTGAACTGCATGCAACTCATTCAAATTTGATCATTGAAGTGTCAGCTACTTTCAGATACTTCCAGTGTACTCCATGTGTGCCAAACCACTTTCTCTACTTTGTCCACTCTTCCCCTTGTGATTGCTTATATGAAATAAAATGTGTTCCTCCAAGACTTTCTGCTCTTGGACACTGCCATGCCCAATTTACACTCTTTGGTTGTCATCATTGATTAAAGACATAAAAGCGCCTGGGAAAACATGTAGTCCTGATCTGGAGTCATTTTCCATAAACTGTTATGTGGCTTTCTAATCAACCCAGTTATACCGGCTGCTCCACTGTCAAACCCAGTGGCCCAGCTTCAGGTCATTTATGACAATCCTTGGGCCATTTATCCTTGTACTGTATGTCTATGAGCATACTTATCCTATTGTAACAGAAGGGAAACATATACTTTACTTTGCTATTGTATAAATGGGAAAAAAAGCAATAAGCATATTAATAAAGGTTATTCCTAACAACCGAGATAGTTTTCCACATTTATAATAATTGGCTCATATTTTCCACCGCATGGCTGCACTTCTGCCGCTGAAAAACTTCTCGCCTGAGCTGATTGCAGACGTGGAGATTTTAATAGTGCAAACCTCTCCAATGAACTCCCCAAATACAGACAACATATTAGTGTCCCATCGGAGACAAAACACACTGGACCATTGTCACACAACTTTAAAGGACTCATATCATGCTGTTACCAGGGCTGCTCTGGGTTTTTCTGATCATTCTCTTATCCACCTCATCTCAACCTAAAGGCAAAAATTAAGAGCTTCCAAACCCACGGTTCACACTGTTAAGAAGTGGACTGAGGAATCAAAGCAGACGCTACAGGCCTGCTTTGAATGCACAGACTGGACTGTTTGTGAAACTTCAGCCACTGACTTAAACCAACTAACTGATCAGAATAAGAATCAGCTATATATATATATATATATATATATATATATACATCTGTATGCTGTTGTTTGGTACTCTATTAAATCAACAGAGAAACAGACAGCCTGGGGGAAGAAACTGTCTCTGTGGTGGCTGGTTTTAGTAAACAGTGCTCTTTAGTGGTGGCCTGAAGGTAAAACTTTAACCAGTTTATGTGCAGGGGGTGTGGAGTCTACAGGAATTTTTGCAACTCTTTTTCTTACCCTAGACCTGTAAAAGTCCTGGATGCAGGGAAGGTCAGCCCTGATTATTCTCTCTGCAGTCCTGATTATTCGTTGCAGTCTGGACCTGTCCTGTTTTGTGGATGACCCAAATCACACTGAAATGGATGAAGACAGGACAGACTGTATGATGGCAGTGTAGAAGATGAGCAGCAGCTCCTGTGGAAGGTTGAACTTCTTAAGTTGCCACAGGAAGTACAGTCTCTGCTGGACCTTCCTCCGAACAGTGTCTATGTGTGAAGACCATCTCGGGCCCTCAGAGATTGTGGTTCCTAAGAACCTGAAGTGGTCCACAGCTGATATAGTGTTGTTGAGGATGGTGAGGGGGGTGTATCGGGGTGGTGTTCTCCGAAATTCCACCACCATTTCCACAGTCTTGAGTGGGTTGAGTTCCAGGTAGTTCTGACAACACCAGTGTACCAGCCGATCCACCTCCTGTCTGGAAGTACATAAAGTACAAGTGGCAGTTGTTGCATCTTACCTGAAAATCTCTCTCCAGTGTCCACTTGTATCATATCACAGCCCATTCCTTTGTCCCACATGTCCTTGATCATTGCCAAGCTCTTGTCTCTCTCATTCGAAACTGAGGTTGTAACCCTTGTGTGCAGCTCATCCTCAGCCTCTCCATCTGCAGATACTCGCAAGCATTCAGCATCTCCACTATTGCTCCTTCCCTGACATGGTTCAAAGCCACGTATCCATAATATACAAACTCCAGAACTGCCCAAAGCCAAGTGGAGTCAAGTGGTCAGGAATTTATTTTATTCCAAGTCCCGAGTTTGGTTTGAAATTAAAAAATAAATGTGGGCATTCACTGGCAGCTGCGAGCACTATAGCATGGGAACGGAAAGTGTTTCCTTGAAGATGGGGAAGAAGGTGATGGGCCACAGAGTTCTGGGCATGTTTTGATTCTTCACCATGCCTTTTAGTTTGAGGAAAATGTTTGGGGACTCCTTTTCTTTGTACATCCCCCATTGCTCCTTCTCTTACCCCACCTCTTTGCATTAGTTGTTGCAGAGCCCACCATAGTCTGGGGCACCAACTTTTTACAATGAAGATGGACAGATGTTTAATACGAAACTTCACATAGAAATAAAAGGGAACGTTGGAGAGTCATAATGAGGAAGCGACAGGGACAGCAGGGAGGGGCAGCTTTAGCATTCTTGGAAATGTCACATACACAGTCACCAAACATATTTACTGTCACATCAGACACACATCAATTGGACTTTTGACCCCTGAGGTGTCTTTTACGCTTTGTAAATACAGACATAATTATAGAACAAATGTCAACAATGCCAAAGTTGTTGCTCACACTTAAAAAAAGCCCTGAGGTTTACAGAAGTTCACATGTAATCTGATTCAGCAAAGTTTCACATTGTATGTAGACACACATCCATCCCTTTGCTTTACCTCTAATTGACTTTGCAAATATTTCAGCTTTTACAGATGACAGTCATGGAAAAGGAAGGTTAGGAGAGAAACTCTACAATGTTTCTGCTCCCATTAAATTTAAGAAGAGAAGTAACAGCCAAGTGCTGCTGGTCAAATGTATATGAATATCTGATCATCAACAAATATGACTGCCTATATAGGAGAAATTCTGGCCATTGGCTGCTGTGGAACTTACTGGTGTGTGTTAACACCATACCAGGAAAAAAAATAAATCAGCTTTTGAAGCAAATGCGCCATCAATCTCGGGAAGGTTATAAATCCATTTCCAAAATACTTGAGCTCTTTTAAATGTTGTCCATTAGGAAGTCCATGTTGACTTACCGATAACTTCCCAAGGTCAGACTGTGCAGTTCTTACAGAGATAGCAAAAAATTGAATAATTACGTCTTAGACTCAACTGGCCTCAGCATATTAAATGTTAATGTTCATGAAAGTGCAGTTTGGAAAGGTTGCGAAGAGAAAGCAACTTCTAACTAAAAAGAAAACAGAAGTACTGCTTAAGTTTGTAAAAGGGCATTTTCTTCCAAACTGGTTCCAGTGCTTAACTGGTGCTAATGCTCACTAAGCACCAGAAAACACCCCGGCACTATCACCAAAAACGAAGCTATTTCAGCCACAGTTAGTGGGGGGGCTCCGCAGAAACAGCAGCCAATCAAACTGTTTGGGTTGCAATGATCAAAACTCCAGATTTTCATGATTAGCATAACAATAACAGAAGCTGACTGTCTTTTATCCTTCTGCCATTTATTTTGAAATCCCCCATCACAGATTTAAGACAGACAAAATGCAGTGCTCTCAGCTGATTATTTTCCCCTGAATCAAGTAATGTTATTTCCGACCCAGTTCTTTAACTTTGTCGATCTTACAACCAGTAGTGTTTGTGAATGCTTCACAATCCTGATCCGCTGATCTATCATCCACATCAGCAGTGCTGGAAAACAGGAGTTAAACACAGCTTTTGAACAAGATTTATCAAAATCACCTAGTAATATTAAAACAGGGGTTATAAATTAAAATAGCATCTATTTGCACCACAATCATTCGCAAAATTAATGAATAAAAAAGGGTGAGGGTCAAACAATAACAGAGTGACATTTGCAATTCTGGACTGAAGTGGCTCTTAACTGTCTCTCTGGTGGTGGAAAAGCTAACAGGTTATTTTATGAAACTTGTTAAGAACTAGCTCTAGCACCAGCACCGGTAAAGTATTACGGCAAACAGCTCATGGTAGCTGTCAAAGATGGACATTGGAGGTGATTAGGACTTGTTTCTTTCTGCAGGACCTTGGCAACTTGTACTCTTTGAGTTGACCATGAATTCCCTTGTATACCCAAACACTTTACTCAAATGTGAGGCTGTCCAACCACTAAAGTCAAAATTAGGTCATGCAACAGGACAGTGATCTGAAAAAGACCAAGTCAAAGTAAAGATCTATAGCTATTTTAAAGGGTGAGTTCAGATGACGTTATGTGACATTATCATTCTAAGAGTTCACTAACCTATAGCAGATAAACTGATAAACTTATAAGCTGATAAACGTTTTTTTTGTTTTTTTTTTGGCAAATATAAACTCATTTTGAATTTGATGCTTTCCACACAGCGTAAAACAGCTGGGACAGGGTCGTATTTACCACTGGTGTTACATCATCTTTGCTTTTAACAACACTCGATGAGGACGAACATACAGTGCCTTGCGAAAGTATTTGGCCTCCTTGAACTGGTCAACCTCTTGCCACATTTCAGGCTTCAAACATAAAGATATAAAATTCGAATTTTTTGTGAAGAATCAACAACAAGCGGGACACAATCATGAAGTGGAATGAAATTTATTGGATGTGTCAAACTTTTTTAACAAATAAAAAACTGAAAAGTGGGTCGTGCAATATTATTCGGCCCCCTTGCGTTAATACTTTCTAGCGCCACCTTGTGCTGCAATTACAGCTGCAAGTCGCTTGGGGTATGTCTCTATCGGTTTTGCACATCGAGAGACTGAAATTCTTGCCCATTCTTCCTTGCAAAACAACTGGAGCTCAGTGAGGTTGGATGGAGAGCGTTTGTAAACAGCAGTCTTCAGCTCTTTCAACAGATTCTCGATTGGATTCAGGTTTGGACTTTGACTTGGCCATTCCAACACCTGGATACGTTTATTTGTGAACCATTCCATTGTAGATTTGGCTTTATGTTTTGGATCATTGTCTTGTTGGAAGATAAATCTCCCAGTCTCAGGTCTCTTGCAGACTCCAATAGGTTTTCTTCCAGAATGGTCCTGTATTTGGCCCCATCCATCTTCTCATCAATTTTGACCATCTTCCCTGTCCCTGCTGACAAAAAGCAGGCCCAAACCATGATGCTGCCACCACCATGTTTGACAGTGGGGATGGTGTGTTCAGGGTGATGAGCTGTGTTGCTTTTACACCAAACATATCGTTTTGCATTGTGGCCAAACAGTTTGATTTTGGTTTCATCTGACCAGAGCACCTTCTTCCACATGTTTGGTGTGTCTCCCAGGTGGCTTGTAGCAAACTTTAAACGAGACTTTTTATGGATATCTTTGAGAAATGGCTTTCTTCTTGCCACTCTTCCATAAAGGCCAGATTTGTGCAGTGCACAACTGATTGTTGTCCTATGGACAGACTCTCCCACCTCAGCTGTAGATCTCTGCAGTTCATCCAGAGTGATCATGGGCCTCTTGGCTGCATCTCTGATCAGTCTTCTCCTTGTTCGAGATGAGAGTTTAGAGGGACGGCCGGGTCTTGGTAGATTTGCAGTGGTCTGATACTCCTTCCATTTCAATATAATTGCTTGCACAGTGCTCCTTGGAATGTTTAAAGCTTGGGAAATCTTTTTGTATCCAAATCCGGCTTTAAACTTCTCCACAATAGTATCTAGGACCTGCCTGGTGTGTTCCTTGGTCTTCATGATGATCTCTGCGCTTTGAACAGAACCCTGAGACTATCACAGAGCAGGTGCATTTATACGGAGACTTGATTACACACAGGTGGATTCTATTTATCATCATCAGTCATTTGGGACAACATTGGATCATTCAGAGAACCTCACTGAACCTCTGGAGTGAGTTTGCTGCACTGAAAGTAAAGGGGGCAAATAATATTGCACGCCCCACTTTTCAGTTTTTTATTTGTTAAAAAAGTTTGACACATCCAATAAATTTCATTCCACTTAACGATTGTGTCCCACTGGTTGTTGATTCTTCACAAAAAATTAAAATTTTATATCTTTATGTATGAAGCCTGAAATGTGGCAAAATGTTGAAAAGTTCAAGGGGGCCGAATACTTTCACAAGGCTCTGTAATTTGCCAATCATTGTATTCTGTTTTTATTTATGTTTTACACAACCTTCCAACTTTATTGGAACTGGGGTTGTATTGACAGTGTATCATTACATAAGAGACCGTTGTTAAGCCAAACACCATTCATGTTTTTAAGTGCAGTTTACCTTTCCAGTCAGCTCTATCTCCTGCAAGAATGGAGCTTAGAAGATTGTATGTTCCTGGGATTTTCAGGTCTTGTGGTTGCTTGGAAATTATCATTGTGGAATCACAGTCAGGTGATTTGCTGAATCAGCAATTTGGACAGATTCATACAGCGGATGTCTGTTTAACCATTTTTGCTTCCTCCATTCTGAATATTTATTTACTTTTTCAAGAACCTTACTGTGATATGAAATGTTACTGGTACAGGTAAGGGTATTATTCCTGTCACAATACAGTTATGGAAACGTTCTTTCCCTAACAAAATATTTCACATATTTCTAGCAAAACACCAGTTTTCATACACATGTCAACAACATTTTATTTTCTTAAATTTCACAGCAAGTGGATTATAAAAGGTTTATATTTCATTTTGGTTCAGCAAAGATGTACTTGACTTTTTTCTTCAAACAGCGTGGGTGCAATGAATGGCTTCAGCTAGAGCAAAAGGTCTTTGTGTAAGTAAGTTATTCAAGGCTTTAGAGCAAGTTTAATTATAGCAGCGCTATGGAGAACACACTGCAAAAAAAATGCCCACCTGTTAAGGGACACTCAGTGTTGAGTTATTGTAATGTTTTTCATTTATTTTTTAGCTAGTTTGGCATTTTTAACAAAACATCTTTCATAGAGATGATGTGCCACAAATTTGAATATTAGCTGTAATATAAAGCTTAGAAACTGTAGCAGTATGTTTTTGCTTCATTGTATCTACAATCAACCAATGTTCTTGGTCTCTTGTAACACCTGTTTGTGCAAATTGTTTACATGTTAACAAATACAAGCATATGGGGCTATTTTTACTATGGTCAGTGACAAAGCAGAGGAGGCTCTTCCTGTTTCTTATTGATGTAGAAAACACAACATGCCCATGTATTGTCAACATTTCAAAAAAAAAAAGTTGAGGGACAGTTTAACTATTTACATGTACTCCTTTATATATCAGTTTCATAAAGTATGAATTTTCAAAATTAAAAGAAAAAACAATATCTATAGATGAAATGAGAAACAAACTTTTGCTGTATAACTCTGTCCTTGCAGCATTCATAAGCTGTAATGTAGCTCACATTAATTTAACATTGTAGATCACAGCGAAGTTGTTAAAAAAATACAACTATTAAGCATTCTGTTGATTTCACAGTTCATAATAATATGAGCAAATCATATTAATCTTCCAAAACTGCCACGGCTACTCAATACCCGCGTATTGTTTTGTTTACTCCAGCAACTTTGCTGTTACCAAACCAGTGGCACATGCTTCCATTGTTGTGTGTCTAAGACTCACATCTCCAGACACCATCTTCCAGAAAATTAGAAAGCATTTGTGGCTCAAGTACAGGCATTATAAATGATTTGTGTTTGAGTGTGTTGGAGTGTGTGCGTGTGCGTGTGCGTGTGTGTGTGTGTGTGTGTGTGTGCGTGTGCGCGGGTGTCTCTGAGGGGGAGGAAAGTACATGAAGTAAATGGGAGGGGATGTAACCTGCCTCACAGAAGGTATAAATTACAAGGGTTATGTGTTGTATTAGTAAAAGGCACATATTTCATCTCTGGACAGCACCACCTTCATCATTTAAGAAAGCACTTGTGAGTATATGATTTATTTTTTCTTCCAACTTTATATTTCACATTAGACTGACTAAATCTTTTCCAAAGTCAAAAGTTGGAACATAGATTCATACAATCTTTGTTGCTCATTTGGGAGATATTTTAGATCACTGGTTAGATATTATTTTTAACTCATAGAAATTTGTCATGTAAAAGTGTATTTGCTTGTAAAAATATATTATACTATGATTGCCAGTTTTAATGCAATACTGTTCAATAATGTAATGTTTTTAGACAGGGTCACATCAATAAAATGTAATAAAACGTGCCTGTGAGTGGCCAGCAAAAGCCTCTGTGACCCGTCCCCCCCTTGTCTTGTGTCATGATGTATGTTTGGATGGGTTGTACTGGAATTCTAATTTCCCCTCGGGATCAATAAAGTATCTTTGAATTTGAATTGCATTGAATAAAGCACATAAAACTGGAATGTATTGTTAGCTGTTTATTTTGTTGTATGATAAAATATTTATCATACAACATAATAAACAACATTTACATTGTTCCTTTAAGGATTCTCTGATAAGGACAGTGTTGACATTAGTTTTAAATGATTATGTCCACAGTAAATTGAGACTTTCAGACAATAAGATTTAAGGCTTTTTCACTCTTATGTCTTTCATCAATCAAGTATAGGATGCAGGAAAAGAAGAACTAAAAAGTTCCTATATTAATTTAATATATACTAGTCAAATAATTATTATTGTCTCTCTGTGTAACTCCACAGGACCCACAAAGGCGTCCTGATGGGACAGTTTGCATCTAAAAGTAACGCGCGAGGTGTGCACTTTTCCACCTATGAGGAGGGACCTCCCAGGTACTCTTCACATCATTTTCAAGGCAACACTGTACATCGAGGTAATGGCCTTCAAATTCCTCCAACCATCGTCGTCTCCAATGAGGAATCAAGGTTGGTACTTTCATTTAGAGACATTTTTCACCTTTCAAATAGACCGTTTTTGGTGAAGCTGCAGCAGCTATTGACAAGAAGTGCATGGTACACTTTTGCTTTAGAATTGGATTAGGAATATATGTTTATTCATCTTTCTCTCTGTGTTGTTGTGTTTGATTTCCAACAAACCTTTCAGGAAAAAATAAATAAATAAATAAAATTCATTTTCACAGCTGCTTGTAGGCATATGATTCATATGTCTGTCATTAAGTTTCAAAAGAAGGACTACATCTAAATTTACCAATGAGGCAAAAAACTGGGAGTCATTGTAACTTTAATACAAATTCTTACAGCTGCAAAAAAATGTTGAAACACACTGTATAAAAATATGTTATAATTGTTTTTACTAAAATCTCATTATCTTTTCATAATTTTGGCGTTTAGCAAATAGAAAAAAATTGTAATCTAAGTGATCTCCAACAGGAAGCATTTAGTTTCTAACAATGTGAATGTAAAAATCAAGTTTTAAATGTACACTACAGGCAGGATGTTTCCTGTTGAAGACATCCTTTATCAAGTCTTTCTAAATCAAGATCCCATGCTTTCAGTGACAAAACACTAACCAGAAAACCAAGTACCCAGATAATTATTAATACTTATTGGCAATTTATATTTTCTAATTCACTTTGTGCAGTCTGTGCTATTTATGGTTCTGTACTTTTCTCTCCAGTTTAGTTTTTGATATGACATTGTTACATCATACTAATATTTGACAGTACATCAGAGCGTCGTGGTTCGAGGGCAGAGCTGCGCCGGTCTTCCGTCTATAGCACCATGGACCAGGTACCCCACCTGGAGCATTATGCCAATTCTTTGCCACGTCAGTTGATGAAGAGCAGACCTTCTCTTGAAACCCTCCGCAAGACATTTGAGGCAAGTTTCTGTTCTTTTTTTATTTAATGTATTTTTCCACTAAACTGATATAAATAAAAACTTGTTCTTAAAATGAATGATTTTTTTCATAAAAATTTGATATGACTACAAACTCTGTAAAAGCATGTTGTGATCAACTGTATGTATGCTGATAAATGTTTGATAAATGTTTTGTTATTTTTCAGAATTAGGGTATAACGTGAAAAAAAAAAGCTTTTCTAGGCATACTTGGCCACTATCAAGATTAAATTTACTGTGGGGGTATGGTGGCTCAGGTGGTAGGGGTTCGTCTTGTAACGGGTGTGTTGCAGTGGTGAGCTACATTGTGGCCACAGCTGCCCTGGATGAATTAAATGACTGAATGCAGTGTAAAGTCGTCCTCAGGATTTATACTTATAAGCTATACAAGTGCAGGCCATTTTAACATTTACCAGATGTATTATTATTGTTACACTATCACTGTTCATCTGACAATGTATCATAAACAATCAGGTCATTAGGTCAGCCAGGTTGACACATATTTATTGTCATGTCGAAGAAATTCTGTTGTATTAGCATTTCAATGTAAAGATGCTGTGTCTCTATGAAACATGTACACCACTGCTGACATTAAGCTACCCAAACATCGGAACAAGAATCTACTGATTACATTACTTAATCTCAATTTACATCATGCGTACGCTCAGAGAGACCTATTTAATCACTTGGGGCACTCTTAGACTATGAATAAATAGTAACATTTTCACTCCAATGATTGGGTGATCATCGAGTATGGAAAATGGAGACAAACAAGACAGTAATATAACAGCAAAAGTAGCTTCATCTCTCATCGGTGCTACTATGCTTTGTCCCAATACACACACACTGCATGTATGGGGTTGTGGGTGGGCTAGTAGGTGACATCATAAATGAGACATATGTCATATATGTTTCATATATTTAGCAATCCACAATTTTCCTTTTAAACAAACACATTGGCATTGAAACATACTGTTTTATTAAACAAATTCTTTGTTTCATCACTGAATTTCAAATGTTTTAATTTCACTGGCCCCAACTGTTGCATTGAAGGTTGAGAAGAATGAAATGGATAGAGCATCCACCTCTGACTCAGGCAGCCTGCCAGCACCAGATATGGGAAATGAAGAGTCTCAAGGTCCTCAGGAGAAACCTCCAGTTAGATTTGGCTGGATAATCGGGGTCATGGTAAGATTTTGTATCTTTACTGTATGTGGGTGAAACATCAAACATCATGCAACAGTCATACAGATATAATTTAGTTGGTAACCAAATTAGTAGCACTCTCACCTTGTCAGTATCAAACATCACACAGCTGCTTCCATTAATCTTTGGTTTCAGGTTCGTTGCATGCTGAATATTTGGGGGGTCATCTTGTTCCTCCGACTGTCATGGATCACCTCTCAGGCAGGCATTGGTGAGTCTGCCCTTCCAGCATTTTTTTATACAATCAGTTTTCTTGACCTCTATTTACTTGACATTCCAGCACATCCTGCACTGCATTTCTTCCCTCCTATCTCAGGAATATGTTCATTGGAAAAATCATTGATTTTTCCATTTTAAACATTGAAAAGTTGCGTCTCGTTGTCTTCCGCTTTATCTGGGACCGGGTTGCAGGGCCAGCAGACTCAGCAGAGACACCCAGACATCCCTCTCTCCAGACACCTCTTCCAGCTCCTCCGGGGAGAGCCCAAGGCATTCTCAGGCCAGCCAAGAGACATAGTCCCTTCAGATTGTGTTCTGGGCCGTCCCCTGCCCCCCCCCCGGTGGGACGTGCCTGGAACACCTCCCGAGGAAGTTGTCCAGGAGGCATCCAATGTAGATGCCCAAGCCACCTCAATTGGCTCCTCTTGATGTGGAGGAGCAGCGGCTCTACCCCGTGCCCCTCCCGAATCGCCGAGCTCCTCACCCTATCTCTAAGGGAGTGTCCAGCCACCCTACAGAGGAAGCTCATTTCAGCCGCTTGTATCCGGGATCTCGTTCTTTTGGTCATGACCCAAAGTTCATGGCCATAGGTGAGGTTAGGAACGTAGACATACCGGTAAATCGAGAGCTTCGCTTTTAGGCTCAGCTCTCTCTTCTCCACAACAGACCGGAACAGTGCCCCCATTACTGTGGCAGCTGCACCAATCCGTCTGTCGATCTCCCGCTCCATTCTTCCCTCAATTGTGAACAAGACCCCGAGATACTTGAACTCCTCCACTTGAGTCAGGAACTCCCCTCTAACCTGAAGAGGACAAGCCACGCTTTTCCAGTGGAGAACCATGGCCTCGGACTTGGAGGAGCTAATTTTCACTACAGTCACTTCACACTCGGCTGCGAACCACCCCAAGCGCATGCTGTAGGTCTTGACTAGAGGGGGCCAGCAGGACCACGTCATCTGCAAAAAAAAGAGACAAATTTCACTGATCTCCAAACCAGACCCCCTCCGGCCCTTGGCTGCGCCTAGAAATCCTGTCCATAAAAGTTGTGAACAGGACCGGTGACAAAGGACAGCCCTGCCGGAGTCCAACAAGAACCGGCAACAGGTCCGACTTAACACCTGCTCCACTTGTACAGAGAACGGATGGTCCCTAATAAGGGCTCCCGATTCCATACTCCTGGAGCACTCCCCACAGGGCACCACAAGGGACACAGTCGAATGTCTTCTCCATGTCCACAAAACACATGTGGACCGGTTGGGCAAACTCCCATGAACCCTCAAGTACCCTGTAGAGGGTATATAACTGGTCCAGTGTCCCACGGCTGGACGAAAACCACACTCCTCCTCCTGAAGCCAAAGTTCGACTATCGGCCGGACTCTCCTGTCCAATACCCTTGCATAAGCCTCACCAGTGAGGCTGAGGAGTTTGATCCCCCTGTAGTTGGAACACACCCTCCAGTCAACCTTCTTATGAAGGGGGACCACCACCCCAGTCTTTCAGTCCAGAGGCACTGTCCCTGACCGCCACGCAATGTTGAAGAGGCGTGTCAACCATGACAGCCATACAATATCCAGAGACTTGAGGTACTCAGGGCGGATCTCATCCACCCCCGAAGCCCTGCAACCTCGGTGACTTCACGCTGGGTGATGAAAGAGTCTAACCCCGAGTCCCCAGCCTCTGTCTCCACCAGGGAATGCGTGATGGCAGGTTTGAGGAGATCCACGAACCACTCCTTCCACCGCCTGATAATGTCCCCAGTCAAGGTCAGCAGCCTCCCACCCCACTGTAAACAGTGTTGGCAAAGCACTGCTTCCCCCCCGAGGCGCTGAATGGTTTGCCAGAATCGCTTCAATCGGTAGTCCTTCTCCATGGCCTCACCGAACTCTTCCCAGGCTTGGGTTTTTCCCTTTGCCACAGCCCGGGCCACGGCACGCTTTGCCTCACGGCACCCGTCAGCTGACTCAGGAGTCCCACAAGCCTACCACATCTGAGAGGACTCCTTCTTCAGCTTGACAGTGTCCCTTACTTATGGTGTCCACCACTGGGTTTGGGGATTGCCACCACGACAGGCACCGCAGACCTTACAGCCGCAGCTACGGTCAGCAGCATTGACAATAGATGCAGAGAATATCCTTCCTAGGGTGTCCTGGTGCCAAGTGCACTGATTGAAACCCTTATGCTTGAACATGGTGTTCATTATGGACAATCCGTGACTAGCACAGAAGTCCAATAATGAAACACCACTCGGATTCAGATCGGGGAGGCCATGCCTCCTAATCACGCCTCTCCAGGTGTCACTGTCGTTTCCCACATGGGCGTTATAGTCTTCCTGCAGAAAAAATGGAGTCCCCGGGAGGGGCAATATCCAGCACTCCCGACAGGGACGCCAAGAAGGCTAGGCACTCAGTGCCCGAAACGACAGTCAGAGACCTGTCCCCAACCCGAAGGCGCAGCGATGCGACCCTCTCATCTACTGGGGTAAAACCCAACATGAGATGGCTGAGCTGGGGGGCAACAAGCAAACCCACCCCAGCCCGCCGCCTCTCCCCATGAGCCACTCCAGAGTAGAAGAGAGTCCAGCCCCTCTCGAGAAGATGGGTTCCAGAGCCCACACTGTGCTTGGAAGTGAGCACGACCATTTCTAGTCAATATCTCTCGACTTCCCGCACAAGCTCAGGCTCCTTGCCCACCAGTGAGGTGACATTACATGTCCCTAGAGCCAGCCTAAGCATCCGGGGATCGGGCCGCCGAGGTCTCCACCTTTGTACGCCGCCCGATCCTCTTTCCACCAGTCCCTCAGGGTTACCCCTGCCGGAGGTGGGCCCACTGGGGGAAGGCCTCTTTTCTCTCCTTCGGGCTTGGCCTGGTCTGGACACGCGAGGAGCAACCTAGCCACCAGGCGCTCTCTGACGGGTCCCGACGACAGGTCTGGCTCCAGTGTGGGACCCCGGCTCCACCATACCGGGCGGCGTAACGTGCCTCATTTGCGTAGTCCTCATGAGGGTGTCTTGAAACGTTGAAAGGGTGAGAATAAAATCCAGGACTGAAGATCCCCTATACACCATGTTAAAATGGTGTTGTGTAAAAACACATCTTTCAATTAAACAATTGTTAAGGCTAACAAAAAACAATTGTTTGAGTCAAGGAATTTTAGAAAACCACAAACGAGTCCTTTATGAAATATTTTGGAGAGTAGATTTGAAGCTTGGAATGGAAAGGAAAACAAAGGATGAAAAATAATAAAAAATGAATAATTGATTTGCCAAGCAAAAATTTTGTTGACTTGTTCAAGCAGAAACTAAAATGCACAAAATAGTTGTGTTTATGGCTATCTTTATTTCTCTCATGACAGTGTTGACTTGTGTAATAATCCTCATGTCAGTGGTGTTGACCTCAGTGACTTCGCTGTCAATCTCTGCTATTTCCACCAATGGGAGGGTTGTCTCAGGTGAGTCCATGTGTGATTTCAGAAACGTAAATGATGCCTGCTATTGTAATTATGTAGCTCAGAGGGCCATCATCAAAAATGGGTACATCACCTGGGCATTACGACATTTAAATTTGTTTACTGTCTAACTAGCAGAGCAATATGTAAGTAATAATAGCATTGGTAAATTTAAATTGTCCTTAAATAGAGAGATAAAACTCTGTGTCGTGTTTACAAAGAGATTCAAACTCTGAAAACATTGAGAAGAGGCCAGGGGCCTGTATCCTGGTTTAACATTTTGTTCAGAGAAGTACACAAAGAAATCAAACATCGGTTACCATGGGGACCTATTCTGATAGGCTAGTCTGGTCAGGGGAAAGCTAACAGTCAGGTCTAAACTAATGTTGGAGTTTACATTCTCAGTCAGGAGTAACCCTGTTTTGAACTAACTCTTTGCATTCATCCCAAGTTCCAGTCTGGTGTACAGTTATACATTATCAAGCATCAAAGGATTATAATTAGGTCCACAAACCGAAATCCATCATTCTGTGATTTAACTGTGGTCATCATTTAAATTGGGATGTGGACTGGTATCTTCACATTCAAAATTAATGTTGTTAATTAAAGACAGCTAGTCTGTTGATGTTAAACACACAAAGTTATGACCTGCAATGATACAGTAGTTGAGATGTGATAAACTTGATCTATAAAACCCTACAACACACATTTATTTTTCCTGAGTTGTTTTAAGATGACAATATGAATGAATAGGCATACGTGCTAAGAAGTGTTTCTGACATTAACGAATAGTTTCTGTCTAAATATATAACACCACACAGAACTGAGCCATACCTACACCTCACCACATTAAACCCAATCACGCCTCCACCCTCCTTCGATTCACCACACTGAAGCCAGCTATACCATCAACTGGCCACACTGAACCAACTCTTGTGATTATTTTTATGAATATCATTTAATATTAAAATTTTCTTAAATGATAATTCGGTCTGTTAAGTGTTGTCCAGTGAATACCAGCTCTTATTAGGACAACAATGAAAGGGATGAGCCAAACTCTGACATTACTGAAAAGGAAAACTCTGCACACACAGGGAATAAATTCACACAATTTCTTAAAATACAGTAATTTATTAACAAAAATAAATCAACTCAAAGTCAAACATATTTCAATCAACAAATGATTTACTATACATAGAACAATCCAACTGAACAATCCTAGCAGAATGAAAAAATAAGGAAGACCAACTACAATGTGAACAAGTGAATCAAAGATGGTTAAAACCATGACGAATTAAGTGATGCAACATTACCATTCAATATCATTTATGTTTGAGAATCAAAGATTATCTTGAAGAATCTGAAAATAATCTTGGAAATAACAATAATTGGAATACCTTCAAACCACCATTCACATTGCAAGATCAGATAAAACATTATTAAAAATAAAATAAAAAATAAAGAAAACATAGTTAAAAGTATAATTTTCTGAATAAAACCAACAATTCCAGGTGACTAATTCTCAATTATGTTTCATTAGCTGCCTTTTTTTAGTACAATAATATTTGGTGAAATATTAATAAGGAAGTATTCAAATAATATTAATATTATTTTCCTAGATTGGAAACTAACAACCTTTTTGGATAAATGATTCTTATCTTGGTGATGACAAAGCCTACGGGTTCATGAGATGACATTCATAAGTCATGTGATTCCTTCGCCGTTAGCGGTTGAAGCTAAGAAAAGAAAGCCTATAGCTCTTTAAAGTTAAATCAATAAAAGGATCAAAATGTTCATGTCATGTTATGGCCAATCTGTGTTTAAAACCCACCCTTTAAAAAAACATGTCTCAACTTCAAAAACACAACACAGAGCATCTCATCATCTCATCTGCTAGCTGGGCTTTCTCAACACAAACAAACAAAAAAAAAACTTAATTAAACAAACATCATATAGATTATTTCATTTTAAACTAATGTTCTCTGCCCAAACAGTACCTCTTACATCAATCGTGCTGAGGAAAAGGTTTCTGGGCAACTAGTTGAGGGAAGCGAAGCTGTCCTTTCATCCATGTGTGGACTGAAACGTACAACAACGGTACATTCGGCTCCTTCAGTGGCCGAGGTGTGGCAGGGTAGCTCTCGCTACCTGGATGTGGAAGGAAGGCTTGTGATGCGATCCCAATGCCTTCTTTTTCAGGCTGTGGGGGGAAATCCGCTTGGGTTAGGGCTGCTTTTGGAGGCCTCAGAAGAAAAGTCAAGCCACACTTGTGTTCTTATACCCTTCTTATGAATGAATGCTGGGTACTTGAACAGCAAATCATTACTTAACTTTATTGCATATGATTGGCATGATCCTAATCTATTCTGGATCCAAGGATTCTTTGAAGTAGAAGCCTTACTCACCAGTGAGCTTCAAGGCTTTTAGCTGTCGCGTGCTCTGGTCCCTCCATTAGCTGCTTTCCGCAGCCGGATAGAGACCGAGCAGAGGGGGAAAGGTATCTTTGAGTCAAAGATTCCAGCTCTGACTCTTCCTTTTCCTCGGCTAAGCTGGTAGTAGCTTAATGCAATTTATTTTGAAAGTTCCAGAAAAGTTCATACTGGCCTTTAATGTTGTGACATGTTCACTTCATGTTCATCCATGGCTGGGGTCCCAACACAACCCGCCTCCAAGTCATCACACTAAACCAGTCACGCCTCCACCCACCCAAAGATCTTGGGTTCCAGGGATCCAGACAACAGAAAAGAAAGAGTCTAAAGACACAACGAGACCTTATGAATCACATTCATGTTTCAGTATAACATTGTCATAGTTTTGATCTAAATTTAAATTAGAATATGTGGTGAGACCTGATAAAATACTGCCCACGGACACTGGCCAATAGACTACTTATTTTACATTTCCCTGAAACACCTGCAGCTGTTATTGCAGCAAAACATTATTCTCAAGGGCTGCTAAATACAAACACACACAAGCCTTTTTGGATATTATCATTAGAAAAAAATAAAAAAGCATATATCATTTTCTTTCCACTTCACAGTTCTGTAAAGCACTGCATATCTTCTAGATGTAATCTGTACTTTGGTATTTTGGTATTTTTTTAGCTATTCATTAAAGTAGTCTTGTTTCCATGGAAAACATTTTCCAGGAGGCGCATATTTCATGATCTCCCGTACCTTGGGTCCTGAAATTGGAGGACCTATTGGGATGGTTTTCTCCTTTGCAAATGCTCTGGCCTGTGCACTCAACACTGTCGGTTTTGCAGAGGTGGTCCGTGATATGATGCAGGTATGTACCTCTATTTTAACTTGTGTCAATTTTGTTTTATTCTGAAAAAAAACAAACAAACATATTTATAAGTTTAGCAACTGGTCACTATGTTTTAGGGTCATTTTAGTGTTTGGCAAAATAATGTGTTGCTCTGAATGCATTGGAGCTTCTAAATAAAGCCATGCATTTTCACAGATAAATGATAGCAATGAATACCAATAACTCAAGCAATTTGTTATATTACAATTAAGAATTTCTAGGCATGCATATTGCGCAACATCTCTCTTACTAAACAAGTTGGGAACTGACAAGAGACAAAAAAAAAACTGCACACATAAACCTGTAAATACTGTAAAAGTTTTCATACTGTCATTTGGGAAGATGAATTAAGAACACATAAAGGTTAAATATTTGAATAAGCCGATATTTTAAGTATTTCCATAACTTTTTCTATCTTATTACCCACCACAAATAAATTAAGTTGTGTGTATTTTGAGAATTGTCACTTAATTTAGGAATTTGGTGCCGTCATGGTGGATTCAACCAATGATGTCCGAATCGTCGGAGTGATCACAGTCACGGTTCTTCTCCTTATTTCCCTGGCTGGAATGGAGTGGGAGTCCAAGGTGAAGTCCACGGGAAACTTTGTACTATATAACAAAAACAGAAAACAGCAGCATTTTGTTTAATTCATATAGTCATATGTTTAGCTCAATTATTTAATCTTTTTTTTCCTATCTGTTAATTTGTTTTGGTTTCAGACCCAGATTTTGTTCTTCTTGGTTCTTCTGGTATCCTTTGCAAACTACTTTGTGGGCACAGTAATCCCTCCAAGCATTGAGAAACAGGCTTTTGGCATCTTTGGATACCGAGGTAAAGTAGATCTTTTCCATGAAACATTGCATTTCCTAAAATTGAATAGAAAATGTGAATTATCTACAGCATACACTTTATTTCAAATGAGACAATATGCAATAATCTCAAAATATCAAAGTGGAGAGAGCTGAAAATGTATTTGTTACAAATGCAACATATAAATCTCACCTCTTCTGTGAGGATGAATGGGCCAAAATTTCAGCAAAGCTTATGGAATTCAATTCATTCATTCATTTTCTACTGCTTATTCCATAGTGGGTTGCAGGGAAGCTGGTGCCTATCTCCAGCAGTCTATGGGCGAGAGGCAGGGTACACCCTGGACAAGTCACCAGTCCATCACAGGGCAACACACAAGCAACCATGCACACACTCATTCATACACCTAAGGGCAATTTAGAGTGACCAATTAACCTAACAGGCATGTCTTTGGACTGTGGGAAGAAGCCAGAGTACCTGGTAAGAACCCACACATGCACTAGGAGAACATGCAAACTCCATGCAGAAAGACCCCTGGACAGGAATTGAACCCAGGACCTTCTTGCTGTAAGGCAACAGTGCTACCAACTGCTCCACCGTGCAGCCCTTCATTCAATTCAATTCAGTTTATTTATATAGCGCCCATTCGCAACATATGTAATTTCAAGGTACTTTACAGGGTCAATTTAATCGGATCAAACATATTTCAAGTTGGGTACATACATTGAGCAGAGACACAAAAAGACCACAGAAGCACTAATCCAGTAGTACATGTATGGGGAAAATAGTGAAACATTAATAGGTATAGCTCCTTTCAAGGCCTTATCTAGGAGAGAAAGACACCTAAGCAGATGAACTCTGAGCCAGTTTTCAAGTCTAGAGTATATAAGCAAGCCCATACAGTTAGTCACAGTCAAATCTCAGTCAGTAGCTATGTCTAGGAGAGACAGGGTTAAACACTGAAAGGAAGGGCCAAGTGTAAAATTGGAGAGTAGTATCAGAATGTAGCAGAGAGAGTGAAGTGGTCATTATATCCTCCAGCAGTCTAAACCTATAGCAGCATAACTACAGAGATAGCTCAGAATAACCTAAGACACTAACTATAAGCTTTATCACAAAGGAAAGTTTTAGGCCTGGCTTTAAAAGTAGTTCTTTTGGAAGAAAACCAAAAATATTTAACCCAAGTCACATAGTTTAACAGGCAGTTCTACCAAATATTCAAAGATTTATGAAGATTTCCAACTTAAAAAAAAGATAAAATAAAATAATATGCTGAGGTATGCGGGAGAGTAAAAACCATTGTGAGAGCAGCTTTCAAATTAGCAAATGTTTGGTGTACCGATTCAACATATTTCATGAAAATTCTGCTTTGAAATCAGGACACAAATTCTCTTGAAATAGAGAGATGGATTTGATGCATTTACAATGTACAAATTTAGAACAATCTACCCAACTGAGTGCTTAAGAAACCCATTGCCTGAGTCTTTGATGGTACATGATCTCTGTTTTAATCCTCTCTACAGGCGATATTTTTGTTGAGAACCTCAAACCAAACTGGCGAGGTCCTCAAGGCAGTTTTTTCCAGATGTTTGCCATTTTCTTTCCTGCTGCCATTGGCATCTTGTCTGGAGCCAACATCTCTGGAGATCTAAAGGTGTTACACTTAATGAGAAAGACAGAAAGAAAAACCAAAGTGAATAGGGGCAAGGTGAGAACTGAGTTTTCTTTTTACAGGACCCTGCAACAGCTATCCCAAAGGGTACCCTGATGGCAATTTTCTGGACAACAATTAGTTACCTGGGGATAGCAGTAACTGTTGGTAGGTTACTTTTATTACATATCTACCTTTGTCTTATCTTACCATTGATTTGACCTGTGAAATATTTGAGGTAACCAGCATTAATGGTTGCCAGTGGTAGCTGTCAGTCATTAATAATGTGTGAGAAATGATTTAAGAAGATAAATATGCAACACATAATATGGGATTTACAAGGGTTGGACAATGAAACTGAAACACCTGGCTAAATTGGACCAGCCGGGTAGCCAGTCTTCATTGATTGCCCATTGCACCAGTAAGAGCAGAGTGTGAAGGTTCAATTAGCAGGGTAAGAGCACAGTTTTGCTCAAAATATTGAAATGCACACAACATTATGGGTGACATACCAGAGTTCAAAAGAGGACAAATTGTTGGTGCACGTCTTGCTGGCGCATCTGTGACCAAGACAGCAAGTCTTTGTGATATATCAAGAGCCACGGTATCCAGGGTAATGTCAGCATACCACCAAGAAGGACGAAACACATCCAACAGGATTAAGTCTGGACGCAAGAGGAAGCTGTCTGAAAGGGATGTTCAGGTGCTAACCCGGATTGTATCCAAAAAACATAAAACCACTGCTGCCCAAATCACGGCAGAATTAAATGTGCACCTCAACTCTCCTGTTTCCACCAGAACTGTCCGTCGGGAGCTCCACAGGGTCAATATACACGGCCAGGTTGCTATAGCCAATCCTTTGGTCACTCATGCCAATGCCAAACGTCGGTTTCAATGGTGCAAGGAGCACAAATCTTGGGCTGTGGACAATGTGAAACATGTATTGTTCTCTGATGAGTCCACCTTTACTGTTTTCCCCACAGCCGGGAGAGTTACGGCGTGGAGAAGCCCCAAAGAAGCGTACCACCCAGACTGTTGCATGCCCAGAGTAAAGCATGGGTGTGGTTTAGTGATGGTTTGGGCTGCCATATCATGGCATTCCCTTGGCCCAATATTTGTGCTAGATGGGCGCGTCACTGCCAAGAACTACCGAACCATTCTTGAGGACCATGTGCATCCAATGGTTCAAACGTTATATCCTGAAGGCGGTGCCGTGTATCAGGATGACAGTGCACCAATACACACAGCAAGACTGGTGAAAGATTGGTTTGATGAACATGAAAGTGAAGTTGAACATCTCCCATGGCCTGCACAGTCACCAGATCTAAATATTATTGAGCCACTTTGGGGTGTTTTGGAGGAGCGAGTCAGGAAACGTTTTCCTCCCCCAGTATCATGTAGTGACCTGGCCACTATCCTGCAAGAAGAATGGCTTAAAATCCCTCTGACCACTGTGCAGGACTTGTATATGTCATTCCCAAGATGAATTGACACTGTATTGGCCGCAAAAGGAGGCCCTAGACCATACTAATAAATTATTGTGGTCATTAAACCAGGTGTTTCAGTTTCATTGTCCAACCCCTGTAGTTTCCATTGATAGTATGTAGTAGGTAAGCTGTAAATATCAATCTGTAGAAAATTGCATGAATAAATAAAAGAAGGCCAAACCTAGGAATTATAATTTTCTCCAGGTGGATGTGTAGTGAGAGATGCCTCTGGGAATCAAAGTCACATCCTGACCGGAAACCGCACGGATGGCTGTGTGGGACTGGCATGTAATATGGGTTGGAACTTCACAGACTGTATCCAGTCCCAGTCCTGTGAATTTGGGCTCGCCAACAGTATAAAGGTATTGGTCAAACTTATTCTGTTAGATAACATAGACGGTTTTACATAAATGTCGTTTGCAGTCTTTAATCATAACTGCTCAAAATTATCACCTGTTTGTCTCGAATGTTACAAATATTCCAACCAGGTACTTGGGCAAGTCTCTGGTTTCTACTACCTCATCACTGCTGGAGTCTTTGCAGCCAGTTTGTCTTCTGCCTTGGGTTTTCTTGTCTCTGCACCAAAAGTCTTTCAGGTGAGACAACATCATACTAAAGATATTCAGTTTTGTAACACTAAATTGTCAAAATAAATATTATTTTTGATGCAGGACTTTATCAAAGGAGTTGCAGTTTTCCCCCCTGTTGTACATGTATAATTAACTGAACCTTTTCTTTTTTTCAGTGTCTATGCAAGGACAAAATATACCCGTACATCATATTCTTTGCGAAAGGTTATGGAAAAAACGACGAGCCACTTCGAGCTTATATTCTCTGCTACATTATTGCTATAGCCTTCATTCTTATTGGTGTGTGTGTGACACTATATCTTTGCAAATGATTATTCATATTGCTGTTAGTTTACTGCACTTTCACACAGGTTAAAAGTATAAGTTGGCTCTTTTTGTCTCCTATGTGCCAATACAGCTGAGCTGAATACCATTGCAGCTCTCATCTCAAATTTCTTCCTATGTTCCTACTGCCTTATAAACTTCAGTTGTTTTCATGCATCCATCACCAATTCCCCTGGTGAGTTATTTACCATTGTTATATATTAAAAATATAAACTCATATTTGATTGTTAAATAATGTAATCATTATTGCAGCTAACAGTAACAGTTTGGATTAAATGATACGTTACTCATAACAAAAAGATTGTAGATGCATGAAATAAAATCTCAGATTACAGCAATGTTCCTTTCAGAAAGGAGGAATGTTGATATCTAGATTGCTTGCATGGTAGATTTATTGTTGATCGAAAGATGTTTGAGAAATCTGAAATATTGGAAAGAAAAAAAAAACCTTTATAAACCTTTAGATCACGGGGGTGTGGAATTATGACTGTCAGCTAAACACAGCCGCTGAACAACAAATTCTCAGCTGTTGCAGTCAGGGATCGTGGGATTTGAAATTATCTGAAACACATCATTGATATTCTATATGTATGTGATTGGTTTTGAAAGATAACATGCCTCACCGATAGAAGCAGCTTACGTGAATACACGACGTGAATCTCAGAGGAGAAAATATGATATTGACAGATTTGCACTGCATTTTAAGTCCATGTTGCATTTGGTTTAATTAATTTATAAGGCAAACTTCCAATATGGTGGACTAGCCAATGTAATGCAGTTACACAGGACATGTTATGCTGTTTCTGTAAATTGCATAATCATAAAATTTGCCTCTTGTTATGGTGTTTCTTGAGAAACAAAATGCAAGTTTGGGTTTTAATTTCTGACTACATAAAATTCTGCCACATTGTGCTCTCTGTGAGTCAGTTGGTTTAATGCAGATAATATTTCAGTCCACACAGCAGATACAGCTTGAGCAAGAGCTCTTTTAAGGGTAAGATATTATAGTGCCAGTCATTTTAGACAGGCCTTCAGCAGATAAGGATTGATAATATCAAAATATAAACATGCCTTTCATTTGTTGATTATTTTAGGCTGGAGGCCGTCATTTCAGTACTACAGCAAATGGACCGCTCTGTTTGGAGCTGTAGTTTCTGTAGTTCTGATGTTTCTGTTTACGTGGTGGGCTGCTCTTGGGACCTTCTGCATTATCCTCTTCCTTTTTGGATATGTCAACTACAGCAAACCGCGTGAGTATATAAACTCAGTCAAATTCAAGTGAATGAAATTGCTTTAAAAAATACAGTGATGTCAAGAAGTGGTTTCTGGAGTGGACCCAAATGCAGACAGGCTGGAGCTGATGGCGTGGTGAGTTGAAAAAAGATTTTATCACAAAAAAGAAACTTACAGGCAGGCAGATGGTGCAGATGCAGGAATGAACATGGTCAGGCTTAGCATGAATGGAAGTTGTGGCATGGACAGCAGACTAGATAATCAAGCAAGGAGTAAACATAAATTAGCAGTATATTCAGGGCAAGACACAGGTGATTATTAAGAAACTGGTTTACATAAAAAAGGTGGACCAGATGAAGCTGATTACTTTGGCAGACTTAGAGAGTGAAAACAAAACATGCCAGGAACAAAACAGATGTTCAAGGACACAAACTAGGGAAAATCTTTCAGAACATCAAAAATGCATCATGAACAGAATACAAGAATTAAGCAATTTAACCCTAACGAATGAATAAAAGCCAAAAAGCACAACCTGGAAAACACAAACAATCAGAAGCAAGACACAAAAGACAGCTTGGAGAACATAATCATAATCGGAGAATAACCCTAAACAAAACTCAAACACCCTCAGATTATGACAAATGGAACAGGTAAGAAATATTTGTTGCATTTGTTCCTTCTAAACAATGCTTCCCTTCCACAGAGATAAACTGGGGTTCGTCAGTCCAGGCAAGCACATACAACATGGCCTTGTCATACTCTGTCTCTCTGACTGGTGTGGAGGATCATGTGAAGAATTTCAGGTGAGTCATGCTAAGGGGGGGGGGGGGTTTGGCTCTTGATGTATGAATTTTTTTTTGTTTGCTTCTTTTTTTTTTTTGATATATGGAGTTTAATTAACAGGTGCAACAAGTTTACTTTTTGGTAGAGGTCCCTAAATGTTTCTGGTCCTATTTATTGTTATCTTATTTTATATTATTATATTAATAGTACATGTTAAAATGAAAGCGTAGTTATAAAAAAGATTAAAACTTTTAAAGATGCTTCAAAAAAATTTAAAGAAATTGGGTTTATTTAAAATCCTTTACCGAGTTTTCTGAACAGAGCAATTACTGATTCCTATTTTTTGCTTTTCCACATCTTCTTCTAGACCACAGTGCCTGGTGCTGACAGGGCCCCCGAACCAACGACCTGCACTGGTGGACTTTGTTGGCTCCTTCACTAAGCAAATAAGCCTTATGATCTGTGGAGATATTATACTGGTAGGAGCTTTGGTTACGAGTTATATACAAAGAATAGGAAAATAAATGTATATTAAGTATTTATCAACACTGTGGCACATTTACTTTGCTTATGGTTATTGTTCAATTTCATTGTCCTTCACTGAATCTGCCTATCTCTGATAAATGTTGAATTTCTGTATTTTCTGGGAGCAGGACAGGAAGGCACAGCCTCAGGAGACTACAGACAGTTTGGTTGAATGGATGAACAAGAGGAAGGTGCGGTCATTCTACACTGCTCTCTTTGCTGACAACTTCAGGGCTGGAGCTAAACAGCTGCTACAGGTACAAAACAGCTTTATTTCAGTCATTTCCAAAGATGTTTGTTGAAGGTATCTAAGTAACAAAGAAAAGCAGAGCAATAACTACTAATTCAAATTTAATAGTACTTTGAAAAGACAGAAAACCTAATAAGCTCTCACTGGGTACTTGCTTCCAACACACAGAGTGTTGTTTTCCTATTGCTAGATAGTCTTTGATTGTCATCCCAGTCAGGACTGAGCATAGCAGTGTTCCAGAAATAAATCTTTAGCATAGGCCAAAAAAACAACAACACTCTAAGAAAGGTTCCTGCAACAGAACCTACATGACAAAATGCTTTACTGATATCTCATCAAAGAGCTTGTTTTTAAAATTGCATTTCTGTATATTGACACAGAATTTTTGAATCCATTAATTGGTTTGATTAGTTTGATTAATTCGTTTGCTCTTCTAATTTCCCCTCATCATTTACAGGCATCCGGTCTCGGTAAACTGAAACCCAATACTCTGGTCCTGGGCTTCAAGACAAACTGGAGGGACAGTGCTCTTGAAAGCATTGAAGACTATATCAGCACCATTTAGTAAGCTGCTCTTAATTTGTAGTTTGTTGTTTTTTTAGTTTTTCAATGGCTCAAAAATATATAAAATCTAATAGTAGTTGTTAAAGGAAAGGAAAATTACGTAGCAGTACGTGATTAAAAAGGGAATTTAAGTCTTTTTATTTTAAGTCTTTTTATTTTCAGTTTTATATCCCTTCTGACCTGGCGTTCCTTCCCTTCTTTCTCTTTGTTGTTTCAGTGACACGTTTGACTATAACTACTGTTTGTGCATCTTGAGGATGATGGATGGACTGGATATCTCTGAGGATTTTGAATTTGAAGGTTTTTACTCAATAATGTGTTTCCCTTGGGCTTACCTACATAATAACAATAATCTAACATAATGATAGTATTCCTATAAAGCTAACCTGAATCTGACGATGTAATTTTAACCCCACAGTCAACCAGGGCTTTGAGCCAGATGAAAATGTGGAAAGTCAGGACCAGCAAACCAATGAGGAAGACACAGGTGTGGTGACACATTAGCAAAATATCTAATTCTGCTAACTTTGATGGTGAAATTAATGTGGGAAAAATTAAGTGAATTTTAAATAAAACTGAAAGAACTGAAGATATCCTTAGATCTAGACAGCATGAGGTATGATTACAGTCATCCAGTTGATTGTTTTAGTGGAACCTTTTCCACCTGGGTTGTGTTTACTGTAAAGTTATCATGGCTGTTGTTCCTAGATCCATGGCATGTTTCCATATTTTTGGGTGCATTTAAACTTATATTTACTCTACTTGTAAATTACTGACTGATGCAGCAGCAAGAACTATTTAGGCATCCTTTGTAAAAACACATACTGAGCCTGGGCACCGTAAATGTTGACCGGTGAGTGTAATAAGCTGTTTATGATAAATGTTTCTTTTGTGTTTTTATGTAAACAGTTTAAATTCATGATCCCTAACTTTTTAACACAGAGTTGCAACTTGCACTACAAATTAGGTTTATTGGCAAAATTCTTATTTGTTCAGGTGTTTGCAATAAACAAATTACACAAGACCTAATATGCAACAATATTTTTATACAAATTCAACACTAAATTCAACTTTCAATATCAACTGCTGTCTCAAAACATTTCCAGCCACTCTATTCTAATTAAATCAATCATTTTAGGGCTTCATCAGTACAATAAGGTGTTCTTGAGATAGAACACCTCAAATATCTGTTGACAATAACTTCACATTGTCCAGAAAGGTCAGGGCAGGATAAAGTTCTTGCACCAAACAAGGCAAAGGATAGTAAAAGATAGCAAAGAGCCTGAATTTTTATAGAAACACTGTAAGAAGCCATAATTGCAAGTTTAAAATGAAAGGAACATTGACTACGCCATTGGGATTTGGCAGAATGATCCGTTGCACCAGAGTTCTGGAGAGGGAGGTCTTCAAAAATCCTTAACTGATGGCTGAAGACTCACAGGAAGACTTAGTGGCGGCAGCCACTGAGGTTTCAGTGTCCACAGTAAGGCAGATATGAAATACTGAAGGGGTGTAATTACCAAACTCCAGGATATACACTATTACTGAGCTAAAATCACAAGAAATGTCAGCTCTGATATGCTGGTTACTCTTTAAATAAGTCAAAGAGGTTAAGCATGGGGCTGGCTTGATGATTTTTTGAGGTTTCATTTATTTTCTTTGGCACTGGAAACCTGTAGTGAGTGAAGGAGAAGATGGATTCAATCAAGTATCAGGAATCCTAGGGGTGAATACCATGCCATATGTGAGGAATGTGGAGCAAGGGCAGCAGTGGAACCTCCAATAGGACAATGATCCTAAGAACATTTTAAAAAAATCTATTTTAGAAAAAGGCAGTTTCAGCACCTAAACCCAAGGAAATTAAGGAACAGGAGGACTTTTTCCATGAGAGCTGAGCTAAGATTCCTCAGTAACGCTAGAAGCTGACGTTTTGCTTTTGAAAGCTGCATGTCCTGAAGTTGAATAAGTTCAAGACTGCAGTTATCATTTAAAGTGGAAATTTCTGTCAAAGTTGGAGAAGTCACTTGTAATATTAGTTGTGTGGACCTATTTAAATTCTTCTAGATTGAGTTGTTAACTGTAAACAGCTGCAAGCTTTCACAGTTGACCAATAAATCTTATTTCCGATTGGGGTTGAATGATTTCATGAATGCAAGCTGCTTGAATTTTGAATCACTGATGCAGTGAAGTATTCATACTCTTCAATTCTTAACGCTCATGGGGGCGATATAATATCAACTAGGAACAAATGAGTTGTTAAGAAAGAATAAACTAATTTCTCACATCCCAATTAACACAGTTTCTTTGTCCCTGTTGTCCCATGGAGTTAATTATCCAAACTGGGAAAAAGGTACAGTACAGACCAAAGGTTTGGACACACCTTCTCATTCAAAGAGTTTTCTTTATTTACATGACTATGAATATTGTAGCTTCACACTGAAGGCATCAAAACTATGAATTAACACATGTGGAATTATATACTGAACACAAAAGTGTGAAACAACTGAAAATATGTCTTATATTCTAGGTTCTTCAAAGTAGCCACCTTTTGCTTTGATTACTGCTCCGCACACTCTTGGCATTCTGTTGATGAGCTTCAAGAGGTAGTCACCTGAAATGGTTTTCACTTCACAGGTGTGCCCTGTCAGGTTTAATAAGTGGGATTTCAAGCCTAATAAATGGGGTTGGGACCATCAGTTGTGTTGTGCAGGAGGTGGATACAGTACACAGCTGATAGTCCTACTGAATAGACTGTTAGAATTTGTATTATGGCAAGAAGAAAGCATCTAAGTAAAGAAAAATGAGTGGCCATCATTACTTTAAGAAATGAAGGTCAGTCAGTCCGAACAATTGGGAAAAACTTTGAAAGTGTCCCCAAGTGCAGTCGCAAAAACCATCAAGCGCTACAAGAAACTGGCTCACATGAGGACCGCCCCAGGAAAGGAAGACCAAAAGTCACCTCTGCTGCGGACAATAAGTTCATCCGAGTCACCAGCCTCAGAAATCGCAGGTTAACAGCAGCTCAGATTAGAGAACAGGTCAATGCCACACAGAGTTCTAGCAGCAGACACATCTCTAGAACAACTGTTAAGAGGAGACTGTGTGAATCAGGCCTTCATGGTAAAATAGCTGCTAGGAAACCACTGCTGAGGAAAGGCAACAAGCAGAAGAGACTTGTTTGGGCTAAAGAACACAAGGAATGGACATTAGACCGGTGGAAATCTGTGCTTTGGTCTGATGAGTCCAAGTTTGAGATCTTTGGTTCCAACCACCGTGTCTTTGTGCGGCATAGAAGAGGTGGACGGATGGACTCTACAGGTCCTTCTCAAAAAATTAGCATATTGTGATAAAGTTCATTATTTTCTATAATGTAATGATGAAAATTTAACATTCATATATTTTAGATTCATTGCACACTAACTGAAATATTTCAGGTCTTTCATTGTCTTAATACGGATGATTTTGGCATACAGCTCATGAAAACCCAAAATTCCTATCTCACAAAATTAGCATATTATTAAAAGGGTCTCTAAACGAGCTATGAACCTAATCATCTGAATCGAGTTAACTCTAAACACCTGCAAAAGATTCCTGAGGCCTTTAAATCTCCCAGCCTGGTTCATCACTCAAAACCCCAATCATGGGTAAGACTGCCGACCTGACTGCTGTCCAGAAGGCCACTATTGACACCCTCAAGCAAGAGGGTAAGACAGAAATAAATTTCTGAACGAATAGTCTGTTCCCAGAGTGCTGTATCAAGGCACCTCAGTGGGAAGTCTGTGGGAAGGAAAAAGTGTGGCAGAAAACGCTGCACAACGAGAAGAGGTGACCGGACCCTGAGGAAGATTGTGGAGAAGGGCCGATTCCAGACCTTGGGGGACCTGCGGAAGCAGTGGACTGAGTCTGGAGTAGAAACATCCAGAGCCACCGTGCACAGGCGTGTGCAGGAAATGGTCTACAGGTGCCGCATTCCCCAGACCTGGGCTACAGAGAAGCAGCACTGGACTGTTGCTCAGTGGTCCAAAGTACTTTTTTCGGATGAAAGCAAATTCTGCATGTCATTCGGAAGTCAAGGTGCCAGAGTCTGGAGGAAGACTGGAGAGAAGGAAATGCCAAAATGCCAGAAGTCCAGTGTCAAGTACCCACAGTCAGTGATGGTCTGGGGTGCCGTGTCAGCTGCTGGTGTTGGTCCACTGTGTTTTATCAAGGGCAGGGTCAATGCAGCTAGCTATCAGGAGATTTTGGAGCACTTCATGCTTCCATCTGCTGAAAAGCTTTATGGAGATGAAGATTTCATTTTTCAGCACGACCTGGCACCTGCTCACAGTGCCTAAACCACTGGTAAATGGTTTACTGACCATGGTATCACTGTACTCAATTGGCCTGTCAACTCTCTTGACCTGAACCCCATAGAGAATCTGTGGGATATTGTGAAGAGAACGTTGAGAGACTCAAGACCCAACACTCTGGATGAGCTAAAGGCCGCTATCGAAGCATCCTGGGCCTCCATAAGACCTCAGCAGTGCCACAGGCTGATTGCCTCAATGCCACGCCGCATTGAAGCAGTCATTTCTGCAAAAGGATTCCCGACCAAGTATTGAGTGCATAACTGTACATGATTATTTGAAGGTTGACGTTGTTTGTATTAAAAACACTTTTCTTTTATTGGTCGGATGAAATATGCTAATTTTGTGAGATAGGAATTTTGGGTTTTCATGAGCTGTATGCCAAAATCATCCGTATTAAGACAATGAAAGACCTGAAATATTTCAGTTAGTGTGCAATGAATCTAAAATATATGAATGTTAAATTTTCATCATTACATTATAGAAAATAATGAACTTTATCACAATATGCTATTTTTTTGAGAAGGACCTGTACATGCCTGGTTCCCACCGTGAAGCATGGAGAAGGAGGTGTGATGGTGTGGGGGTGCTTTGCTGGTGACACTTTTGGGGATTTATTCAAAATTAAAGGCATACTGAACCAGCATGGCTACCACAGCATCTTGCAGCGGCATGCTATTCCATCCGGTTTGCGTTTAGTTGGACCATCATTTATTTTTCAACAGGACAATGACCCCAAACACACCTCCAGGCTGTGTAAGGGTTATTTGACCAAGAAGGAGAGTGATGGGGTGCTGCGCCAGATGACCTGGCCTCCACAGTCACCGGACCTGAACTCAATCAAAATGGTTTGGGGTGAGCTGGACCGCAGAGTGAAGGGAAAAGGGCCAACAAGTGCTAAGCATTTCTGGGAACTCCTTCAAGACTGTTGGAAAACCATTTCAGGTGACTACTTCTTGAAGCTCATCAACAGAATGCCAAGAGTGTGCGGAGCAGTAATCAAAGCAAAAGGTGGCTACTTTGAAGAACCTAGAATATAAGACATATTTTCAGTTGTTTCACACTTTTTTGTTCAGTATATAATTCCACATGTGTTAATTCATAGTTTTGATGCCTTCAGTGTGAAGCTACAATATTCATAGTCATGAAAATAAAGAAAACTCTTTGACTGAGAAGGTGTGTCCAAACCTTTGGTCTGTACTGTACAGTGATGGCATAGTTACTTTCAAATAGTAACTTTAATCTGATTACTGATTACTCCTTGAAAAAGTAACTTAGTTACTTCACTGATTACTTGATTTTGAAAGTAATTAAGTTAGATTACAAGTTACTTTATTAGTTACTTTCAGCAGCTGCTGACAACAGTCCCCCACCATCTCAACATAAAAATTATGAGCTTTGCCAATACTTACTTTTTTTTAAAGTGCATTTTATTGGTAACATCAACAATGTATCCGACATATAAAGCTGAACTTAAAAATCATTTCAGGAAAAAATACATGTTTAAAAAGAAAAAAAAAGTCTTTCTTGACTTCATTAAACATAAATACTTTTTTATAAAAAATTAAATAGTATTTCTTAACTTTAGTATCATAAAAAACTTGCTTTACATAAACAAAATACAGTGACTTTCTTGACTTCACTAAACAAATCTTTTTTTAAAATAAAATAGTTTTTCTTCACTTCGTTGAACATAAATACTTTTTAAATAAAAAAATATAATGAAGACAGTCTTTCTTGACCAGACATGTTTAAATATTAACACTGTAATGACAAAACTAAACATGGAACCTGTTCACAGCATTGGAGCAGCAAGGAGTGGCTTTAACAGTTTACAGTAGTGTATAATACCACATATAGGCTGACATGTCTGCTTTTGTTACTTTGGCTTAATCATATGTTATAATCCCATTTTATGAGTGAAACAATGGAGTGGGACGAGTAAACCAGTGGTTGTATCTCATTAACAGAAGCTTTTCAAACCTTCTGTCAGAAAGTCTATTTCTTCTAGGTGTGAGCACCAAACCTCCCAGACTAAAAAGCCGCTCCACAGGAGCACTTGATGGGGTTGGAGTGTTATACTTCAAGAAAATGTTCTTTATGTTTGTAAATCGATGCAGAATTTGAAGGTCATAGGCTGACCTAAGGTAGTCCATGACTTCCTGTTCTGCAGAGTAGGTGTCGTCTGGCTCTGCCTCAAAAGTGAAAAAGTCCATCTCACCTTGGCTAGCAGTTGTAGTGCGGGCCTCTGGTGCAGGAGCAGTTGTGCGGCACTCGGTTATCAGAAGCTCTTTCACTCGCTCCCTCCTACCTGCATCTCTTAGCCATCGAAGTTTGAATTTAGGACAACTGACAGCTGCGAGAAGGGCATCTTTGTCGTCCAGCACACCAGCAACACGAGTCTGGATAGCCTGAAAAATATAATTTATATGTTTTGATATGTCTACAAGGCCTACTGTTTATTATCTAATTGAATTACCTGCAAACCATGCCTAATGTGGGATCAATGTTATGGATTTTTTTTTTTTTGTTTTAGGATTCTTATTGACATTTCCATTTGTTTTAATCTTTTTTGCCACAATATTGAAAATACTGTTCAATGTACAAAAATCCTGTGTAAGAACTTTTAAGTAGCTTACAGGTGGAACATACCTGCACTATAGCATCTGGAAGGCCTGCAGTCATCCTGGAGAGCGAATCTTTCACAGCCAGGGTCTTCTGCATCAGAACTTCAAGTGTGGGTAGTAAAGTCCCATGAGGACAGTCACCTCGTAAAATGTCCAGAGCTGCAGTGAGGGGCTTCATGAAGGTGCAGTACTCATGAAGGAACTGGTACTCTCGGTCTATGAAGCACTTAACTCCCAGCTTGGAGCATAGCGTATTCAGCTCACTCATGGGAATTTCTGCAATTCTCTTTACAGCATCAAAAACTGAATTCCACCTTGTGGATGTTGGTACCAGGAGCTTTCTTTTGCTGACTTCCTCCACTGCTTCTGATGCAAGGGTAGATCTGCTGGATTTGGTCCATAGCGCTGTGCATTTTGCTGTGCTGCTCCTATAAACGGCCTTGCTCTCTGCATGGGAACTTAAATATTTCTCCACATCACTTGTGGAAATGATGTTGATGGTGTGTGAGGCACACCTGTGGTGCGGGGGTAGACACAGTTGGCCATCAACTTCATTCTCAGCTGCTAGGATTTCTGACATATCCAAAAAAGTGACATCATCTTCTGTGCGGGTGGACTCTTCCTCCTCCGTCTCACCATCGGACTCTGTGACAGGCTGGAAAACTTTAAACACCTTCACAAAGTTTGATCCATTATCAGTCACTGTTGCAACTACTTTGTTGAGTAGTCCATACGAAGAGTGAATGTTTTCAATTTCTGGACCAATAACATCATATGTGTGTCTACCGCGAATTCTCCTACATGCCAATGCAGCCGTGTTGCGCTCTAATGTGGATCTATGGATCCAGTGGAGTGTTACTCCCATATAGCTTCTATTGTTGCCATTAGCAGTCCATATATCTGCGGTAGTTGACACAAAGTCGACCTCATTCAGTGCGGCCTTCAGATTTCTCTCCATCTCTGCATACTCCTTCTCCAGATATGCAGAAAAAGCTCCTCTGTGAGGCAGCTCGGCATTTACAGTAGTAGGGATTCTGTTTATTATGGCACGAAACGAGGGCGAGTCAATCGTGTTTAAGGGCAGCATTTATTCTACTACGGACGGACCAACTTCTTTAACTCTTCCCCACTTGCTGGTTTTGCACCGAAATCCAGCTTTTGTTGTTTGGTTAGTGGAGGGCCCGTCGCATCCATCTGCTTCGAAGCACCTGGTGGGACTTGCTCCGTCAGTCTGACATCCCTGACAGTCCCATGCTGCGATTCCAAATGTTTCTTCAGATTTGATGTGGTGTTTTTGAAGCTAGACAGCACTTTCTCGCCATCACAGAGGGTACAACGAACCTTGATATTTTCATCCTTCGCTGACAGAAACTCAAAATAGTTCCTGTATTTCCAGCTACAAAATGCGTATCTCTCTCCTCCCTCCATTATTTACGTTTCTGTGATGGCGTAGTATCACAGGTGATGATAACGTGACTGAATTGTCGCATAGACCAGACGTCACTCCCCGAGACGCATAGAGGAATAAAAATTAAATTACAAGAGAAAATGACAAAAATAGTAACGCATAGTGATTTGGATAAGTAACTTTAATCTGATTACTGGATTTGAAATAGAAACGCGTTAGATTACTCATTACTGAAAAAGTGATCATATTAGAGTAACGTGTTACTTAGTAACGCGTCACTGACATCACTGGTACTGTAGATATTCCCAAACAATAAGCTGCATTGTTATTTCTCTTTTAGTTCTGCCAGTTTGATTCTCAGTTTTCTTAAACTGATGTGTTTTTGGTACCACCCTTTGACTGAGAGCATTGTTGTTGCAGTCACAGTCACAAAAATCTGGGCTGAACACGGCATGTGCAGAGGTTCTAGCGCACCCTAGTGGACAGGTACAAAAGATTAAATTTACACCACAAAGGGTTGGGGGATTAGCAAGCATCTCCCAAGACCGTAACTGAGAGGTTTGAATTGGCCCTTAATCTTGTTGCAGATGCAACTAATCATGTGGTTGTTGAAGTGCAGTGACTATACCTAACATTGCAACATGAAACTGTTTTCACTGTTGTTGCAACCAGCCCACCTAAAGTGGTATTGTTCTTTCTAAAGCTTCTTCTTGCCTTGGTTTTGCAGCTGATGATATGTCTGATGAAGGCAGCAGTGATCAGATCAACACAGTGTTTCAAAATAACCAAGGAAAGAAGACCATTGATGTCTACTGGATAGCAGATGATGGAGGTGAGTAATATGGGTTAACAAGGTAAAGGGGGTTATTTAAAACTAATTATTTATAAGAGTGCACATTGTCACAAATAGAGGACACATGAAACAGTTGTAAACATTTTCAGGCTAATAAAAATGCCGTTAATAGGAGAGTTCCGAAACAGCGCCTTACAATAAAATAACAGGAAGGTCCATCTCAAATTTACCAAAGAAACATCTTGAAGGTCTATGAGACTTTTAGAAAAATAATCTGTGCACTGACAATGAACAAAACCACAATATTTAAATAAAACAAAGTACTATGATTTTTGCTGAAAATCATTATGTAAATCATTGTAGATGCAAAAGATTTTTACATGTTTACCCTCTTAAAAGAAAGGCATGTGATTCATAACCTTTTGACAGTTTATTGCATTGTATTTTCTTGGCCTAGAAATAACAGTAAAAAAAAAGAAATAAAAAAGATTTAGGTGTGTTGTAAACATTTTTCTTTTCATGAAGATTTTAGTTTGTTCTGGCAACATCTTGCCTTAGAAAAGTTTAAAAAGTGTCCATTCTCATCAACTGCCTGTGTTGCCGGGCCAAATCTATACCATTCTTACACTGCTGTGGCCACAAAAAATCATTCCAAATAAATATGATTGAGATCCTGTAGCACGACCTTAAACTCATTTGGAAGTCAGCTAATTATTGACAACCAAATTTAGCTGAATCAAGGCAATTCTTCCTAAATAGAGTGTGGCAAATGGAGGTTTGATGAAAATTCAATCTGGAAGACTCACCGCCAACACTGGCTCCGTACTATGACTCCATCATCCGTCTCCGCTCCAACCAATCAGCGTCAAGTCTGCATTCCTCCTCAGCCAATCACCCTTCAAGGCTTCACTTTTAAGTACCTCCAATCATGGATCTCCCAGCTTTGACCCTCCTCCACCCCATCGCCACCATCTGGCTTCCTTGCTGCTTCCAACTCCCTTATTTCCTCGGGCCTCCACTCCATCACTAGTATCCATTAGACATCTCTAATCCTAATCCTAAATCATTCATTCAAGCTCATGTCATTCATAGCATTCATTTCTTCCTCCGGGGTCCGAGAGCCAAAGAAATAAACATCTGCTATTTAACTTCTCTAATCGGCATCTTTGTGTTCTTATTGTGAGTCTTTACAGGATTTAAATTCCTCCACAGATATTGGTAATGCCTGATGGCAGTAGTTGTTGTGAACGGTGACACATATTCGGTTTAGGAAGCCATAGATTTTTTCACAGAGGACCAGGTTGGTTTGGAAAGGTATTTTCCCCTCATAAAATAAATCATTTGTTTGGTATTAAAATGTGTTTAAAGATCAGAGGTGACCACAGAACATTTGGAAAGAAAAATGGTGTGTATGAACTTCTCTGTTTACAACAAATGCTTAAAAAACATTAGGCTTTTCTTGTAGAGGCCCGTTAGCCTCTATTTTATGAATCTGTTTATTTGTTACTCTGCCAATCTCATGACTATAAGTTAAAACCATGTTTACTGTGTTTGTCTGTGTTCCCATTACTGCTACTTAGTGGCAAAAACTAGCAGCATTTGTAACCACCTGTTCCCTTTTAAGGTCTGACTTTACTGGTGCCCTACCTGATAACCAGGAGGAGACGCTGGCGCAGATGCAAGGTCAGGGTTTTCATCGTGGGAGATGAACAAAACATGGAGGAGAGTCGCAATGAGTAGGTTTTTCTTTTAGAGCCTAAAAAATGTAACAAATTATGCAAGATTGATTTTGACTCAGAAGAGAATTTTTTTCCGCTATTTAGATTTTTGTTCAAATCAAGTTATTGACAAATTCATTTAAGCATTTCTTTATGCAGTTTATTTGGATTATTGTTGAGCCCCTGTGGTTTATGTTTAAATGCACGTATAATACATCATATTTTATATATTTTAGGATGTTGTTTCTGCTGAGGAGGTTTCGTTTGCATGTTAGTGACGTCATAGTCATGACAGACATTGAGAAACACCCTCATCCAAAGAGGTATGTGAAGAAAAGTTGAATAATGCACATCATGCACAAAGGAAATCCCCCAAAAACATCAAATTAAAGGTTTGGCTTTGGCCTTTCAAGAAATCACAAATTTACATTCACCACATGGTCTTCTTTGCAGCGCTGTAAAGGTTCAGTGTGTAAGACATCTAGTGGTCAAGATGATTGTAGTAACCACTTAAAGGTTTTACACACATTTTTTACATATCTATCACATATATACATTTCACCTAATGAACCACAAAAATGAATTTAAAATATGAGAACTTCCAGCTGCCACGAGATTCCCAGGAAAACTGTGCTGGAGTCACAGTAAATTACCTTACTACAAATGTTTCTGTCCTTCTTTCATTCATTCATCAATAAAATACCTGCTTCTGTTGACCTGAAGGTTCTGGAAGCTTCACACTTTGAAGGCAAATCTGATAAATGATGAGATGATTTACATTATATCTCTAAAACATTATTTGAACCAAGGTCTCCGTCTTGGTTAGGGAGAGTAACTTTCACAGTCTGGCAACGCTAAGAAAGCAAATTAAGTATTTGTTACATTTCTAATGTGTGATCAAAAATGTGAATCTGAGTCTAAAATAACACAGAGCTTCTTTATGTCGTTAAATTAGAGTAGTGCCAAGGGGTTTGATTTTTTTTATAATGTTAACCATTTTATGTTGGACAAAGATCTGTAACTTTTTGAACTTAAACGATTAATTAAAAACATGAAAAACACAACTCACATAAAATTTTAGATAGCAAGTAAAACGGTTTTTGATGAACCACAAAAAATGTGAAATGTACTTTTGAACGAACTTTAGCATTGCTACTTTAACTGTTGGTTTTAAATGCTCGGAAAAAAATCTGTCTCAAATACCAAAATAACCACATAAATGTCAAGGCAAGAATTACATAACGGTATTCAGAAAAAACCCATTAGCTGTCAGAGACCTTTTTAGGAGCAGCATTTGGTTTTCACAGGAAAATTGACCTTTGTCTCCTTGTTTCAGCCTGAGCCGGTTTGTGGACAGTGTCGCCCCCTTCAGGCTGCACGATGAGCAGCAGGAATTCGTCTCAGTGCAAGAATTGAGACAAAGTGCTCCATGGAAGATATCTGACGAAGAATTTGAGGCCTTCAAACTGAAGGTGTGTGTTTGCCAAATATTTGACAGAAAAATATCCTTTGATAAAGCAGTCCTTTAATATGTTGTCTAATACGCATATGGGCTCCATGTCTCCTTAAAGCAATTTTAAGCTATCTCCATTTCTTTTGTCCTTTTCCAGTCTGAGACAAAAGTGAGGCTGAACGAAATAATTCGGAAGAATTCACAACAGACTGCTCTTGTTCTAGTGTGAGTACAGAATTTACATAGCTTAAAAGTATTCAGTATGTCAAAGGCTGAAGAAACCATTTATAGCTATCAAAACCAATCTGCTGACAAAATACTATATTTGTACCATGGATTTGGTATTTATTTATTTCCATAATGCATATATTTAATTCCTTTCCAGGAGCCTTCCAGTTCCTCAAAGTGACTGCCCCAGTGCTCTGTATATGGCCTGGCTGGATACACTGACAAGTGGCCTTTACTGCCCTGCTGTGCTAATACGAGGAAACCAACAGAACGTCCTGACGTTCTACTGCCAGTAAAACTTCATGTTTCGAGAGGGAAATACAACAGCTCTTTCTGATGGCTGTATGTGGAGCTCTCCAGGATGAACAGAGCAATTTCTTTGTAAAGTACCTTGTCCATTTTAGTGTTTTGAAGTGATCTTAAATGCTAAAGTATTCATACTCATTTATCAAAACAATCACCACTTATAAATGCTATCACTAGAAGATATCTGTTCTACATAAAGCAATCATTCTCTAAAGGTGGACTCTGAGGACAATATTGTGCTGCTATCTCCTTTTCTGCTAAGACTCCCAGATCATTGCAAATGTCACTTTAATTGTTGCTATTATGAAAACTAGTTGAACATTCTATGACTTGCTAAATTAAAAACTACTTATACCTGCTGACTGGCTATTTGCATGTTTCTGCTAATGTTTTCATGATTTATATTTGGTGATTAGTCTGTGAAATTGGAAGGCCATCTTGTCATCACCCTAATCTTTAGATCCACACAGATTCTCTTTCAGATTCAATTCAGGACTCTGACTGGGCCACTCAAAACATTAATATTACTTCCAGTCAAAAAGAACATGTTGGTAAAATGAAAGCATACTAAATTCGCTGGGAGTTGTGTATAACATCCTGTTGTACAGTAGCTGAAAACAGTTGTTCCCTGGTATGATTATTTGCTCCCCACTATAAATATTTTCCAGTCATTATGTCATTATCGGAAAAATATCCTTCTTATTTTGTCATAACAAAAGTTGTTTTTTTATGATAATAAGATACGTGCCTGGGGAATATGTTTTGTTCTTGTGCTTTCGAAGTAACAATGGATTATAAATCAATGGGTTTGTATTCTGTTCAGCTGAATCCTTCATTGTCTCAATGGTTTATGCTAGTTGATCATTGTGCTCATAAAGAGCTGTCTCTGGGTGTACAGGTGGATGATATCTAATCTGTACAAGAATGACTCATCTCACATTCTTACCTCAGAATAGAATAAAATAGAATAGAATAAAATAGAATAGAATAGAATACCCCTCCACCTTAATGTGGTGGAGGCGTTTGAGTGCTCGAATGATCGAACGATCCTAGAGGCTATATTGCTATATTGAGGCTTAAATGCCCCAGGTAGGGTCTCCCATGGCAAGCAGACTCTAGGTGACAGGTCAGACAAAGAGCGGTTCAAGACGGCGGAGCCGGCGTCCCACCCTGGAGCCAGGGCTGGGGTCGGGACTCGCCAGAGAGCGCCTGGTGGCCGGGTTGCTCCTGGTGGGACCCGGCCGGGCCAAGCCCGAATGAGAGACGCGAGGCCATCTTCCAGTGGACCCACCACCTGCAGGGGGAACTGTGAGGGACCGGTGCAAAGAGGATTGGGCGGCATACAAAGGTGGAGACCTCAGCGGCCTGATCCCCGGATGCTTAGGCTAGCTCTAGGGACATGGAATGTCACCTCGCTGGGGGAGAAGGAGCCTGAGCTTGTGCGGGAGGTCGAGAGATATCAACTAGAAATAGTCGGGCTCGCCTCCACGCACAGCGTGGGCTCTGGAGCCCATTTCCACGAGAGAGGCTGGACTCTCTTCTACTCTGGAGTGGCCCATGGGGAGAGGCAGCGGGCTGGGGTGGGTTTGGTTGTTGCCCCCCAGCTCAGCCGTCTCGTGTTGGGGTTTACTCCAGTGGATAAGAGGGTTGCATCACTGCGCCTTCGGGTTGGGGACAGGTCTCTGACTGTCGTTTCGGCCTACGGGCCGAGCGGTAGTGCAGAGTATGCAGCATTCTTGGCGTCCCTGTCGGAGGGGCCGGATGGTGCCCCTCCTGGGGACTCCATTATTCTACTGGGGGACTTCAACGCCCACGTGGGAAACGACAGTGACACCTGGAAAGGCGTGATTGGGAGGAATGGCCTCCCCGATCTGAATCCGACTGGTGCTTTGTTACTGGACTTCTGTGCTAGTTACGAGTTGTCCATAATGAACACCATGTTTAAACATAAGGGTGTCCATCAGTGCACTTGGCACCAGGACACCCTAGGCAGGAGGTCAATGATCGACATTGTTGTCGTATCATCAGACCTTTGGCTGCATGTTTTGTACACTCGGGTGACTAGAGGGGCTGAGCTGTCCACTGATCACCACCTGGAGGTGAGTTGGATCCGCTGGAGGAGGAGAAAGCCGGACAGACTTGGCAGCCCCAAACGCATAGTGACAGTCTGCTGGGAACATCTGGCGGAGCCCTCGGCCAGGGATAAATTCAATTCCCACCTCCGGGAGAGCTTTGACCAGATTCCGGGGGATGTTGGAGACATAGAGTCCGAGTGGACCATGTTCTTCGCATCTATTGCCGATGCTGCTGTCCGTAGCTGTAGCCGTAAGGTCTGCGGTGCCTGTCGCGGCGGCAATCCCCGAACTCGGTGTTGGACACCAGCAGCAAGGGATGCTGTCAAGCTGAAGAAGGAGTCCTATCGGCTGTGGTTGGCTTATGGGACTCCTGAGGCGGCTGATGGGTACTGTGAGGTCAAGCGCGCCACGGCCCGGACTGTGGCAGAGGCAAAAACACGGGCCTGCGAGGAGTTTGTTGAGGCCATGGAGATGGACAACCAGTTGGCCTTGAAGCGATTTTGGCAAACCGTCCGGGGCCTCAGGAGGGGGAAGAAGTGCTTCGCCAAAACTGTTTACAGTGGGGGTGGGAGGCTGCTGACCTCGACTGGGGACATTATCGGGAGGTGGAAGGAGTACTTCGAGGATCTCCTCAATCCTGCCATCACGCATTCCCTGGTGGAAACAGAGGCTGGGGACTCGGGGTTAGACTCTTTCAACACCCAGGCTAAAGTCGCCAAGGTAGTTGAAAAGCTCTACAGTGGCAGGGCTTCGGGGGTGGATGAGACCGCCCTGAGCATCTCAAGTCTCTGGATGTCGTATGGCTGTCATGGTTGACACGCCTCTTCAACATTGCGTGGCGGTCAGGGACAGTGCCTCTGGACTGGCAGACTGGGGTGGTGGTCCTCCTTCATAAGAAGGGTGACCGGAGGGTGTGTTCCAACTACAGCGGAATCACACTCCTCAGCCTCCCTGGTAAGGCTTATGCAAGGGTATTGGATAGGAGAGTCCGGCCGATACCTCGGCTTCAAGAGGAGCAGTGTGGTTTTCGTCCCGGCCGTGGAACACTGGACCAGCTCTATACCCTCTACAGGGTACTTGAGGGTTTATGGGAGTTTGCCCATCTGGTCCACATGTGTTTTGTGGACCTGGAGAAAGCATTTGACTGTGTCTCTCGTGATGCCCTGTGGGGGGTGCTCCAGGGGCTGCCCTTTGTCACCATAAAAGTTATGAACAGGATTTCTGGGCGCAGCCAAGGGCCGGAGGGGCCCCTCTCTAGCCAAGACCTACAGCATGCGCTGGGGCAGTTCGCAGCCGAGTGTAAAGTGGCTGGGATGAAGATCAGCTCCTCCAAGTCAGAGGCCATGGTACTCGACCGGAAAAGGGTGGCTTGCCCTCTTCAGGTTGGAGGGGAGTTCAAGTATCTCGGGGTCTTGTTCACAAGTGAGGGAAGAATGGAGCGGGAGATCGACAGACGGATCTGTGCGGCTGCCACAGTAATGGGGGCACTGTGCCGGTCTGTTGTGGTGAAGAGAGAGCTGAGCCGAGAAGCGAAGCTCTTGATTTACCGGTCAGTCTACGTTCCAGCCCTCACCTATGGCCATGAACTTTGGGTCATGACCGAAAGAACGAGATCCCGGATACAAGCGGCTGAAATGAGCTTCTTCTGTAGGGTGACCAGGCACTCCCTTAGAGATAGGGTGAGGAGCTTGGCCATCTGGGAGGGGCTCGGAGTAGAGCCGCTGTTCCTCCACATCGAGAAGAGCCAGTTGAGGTGGCTCGGGCATCTATACCGGATGCCTACTGGACGCCCTCCTCGGGAGGTGTTCCAGGCACTTCCCATCGGAGGGAGGGCCAGCGGATGGCCAGGGACACGGTGGAGGGATTATGTCTCTCGGCTCGCCTGGGAACGCCTTGGGCTCCCTGGAGCAGGTGTCTGGGGAGAGGGACGTCTGGGTGTCTCTGCTGAGTCTGCTGAGTCTGCTGCCCCTGCGACCCAGTCCCAGATAAAGCGAAAGATGACGATGACAAGAATAGAATAGAATAGAATACAATAGAATTAGCGCTGTATCATCCCAAATGGTTGCATTGTGCATGACTGCATGACAGTTTATTGACAGCAGATTTAAACCAGAAAAAAAAACAGAATCTCCATCTAAATATTTTGCAAGCACAAGCATTTCTCTTTTTTGACAGATGAAATAGCATAATTAATATCAACAATAACCTCTGCAGTTTGTGGTTCCTCAAGATAACAAGATAGTGTAACCATTGTTTTATTTTGAGATGACTAAAAATATTAAAAGTAGGAATGTTCTCTGTTGGCTTTCATACTGTGCATATTGACTTATGGATTCAGTCTTTTTGGCAGCATCATTATTTCTTTTCTTTTCAATTACTCGTCAAGATTTTCTCTTCTAATTTTCACTGATTGAACAAATCATTTATATTGCTGTACAAATACATAAATGTTAACATTTTAAATATGGCCAGGTGTGTGGTCTTTCCCTCACATATGATTCAGTGTTTATTGAAATCAATAAACATAATGATTCTTTAACCAAAAAAAATAATAATAATGTGATACAGTAAATTCAACTGTTAATGGTTTTATGTGTTTTTCTGTTCCCTTCTAACTTTATAATAATGCACTAATACTATTACTTTTTTACGGAAGCATATTGCTGTCCAATCAGCAGAAAAGAGTAAGGCCTCTGATGACACAGAGAAAAACTGTGGCTGTTTATGGTGGTTTTATGGCAGAAAGAGGCTGTGGCAAACGGATATGGAAGCCAAACTAACTGCTCTAGTGATGAGTTAGGTTTGTAGAGAGAGAAAGAAAAAAGTACAAACATGTTTCAATCAAGGAAAATTATACATCTTCAGTAGTGGAGCCCTTGATCAAATAAACTCTATGATCCTAATGTTGGGCTAGTGTTAGTTACACTCCAAACCAAGCTATTTCCACATTGCTATATTACAAAGGGCTTTCCTCTGGTCATTTAAGGTTAATTGTTTCAGTAATTCAAGTCAAAAAGTCTAAATCATATACAGTGATTTATTTAGGTCACTTTGATCATTATTGCTTACACCCAACAATAATCTAAAATTAGTTTTTTCAGAAAATTGGAATATTACATAAGACCAATAGGAAGGATTTGTAACTCAGGAGTTTCTAGTTATGGGCTACACAATCATGTGGAAGACTGTGAACCTGACAGTGGTCCATCAGACACTCAATGGCAACCTCCACTAGATGGTGGCTGTTTCCAGAGTGCTGTATCCAAGCAGGTTGTTGAAAGGTTCAGTGGACAGAAAAAGAGTGGTAAAAAAGTTCACAAGCAACAATGATAAGCCCAGCCTTGAGAGGATTGGCAAGCAAAATGTATCTGGAACATGGGCTTTTACTGTCAGTCCTTGTGTTCATTAACTCCTGAAACAGACACAATATGAATTGTATTTCAAGAAAGCATGGAGAGGAAAAGAATCCATGTGACATCCAGTGCCAAGTGTTTAAAGACGATGATGATTTTGGTGAGCCCTGAGATCTGCTGGTGTTGGTCACATCAGTACAGCTGTCTACTGGGAAATTTTTAGGGGAATTCATGCTTCCCTCTACCGGTAAGGTATATGGAGATGCTGCTTTTATTTTCCAGCAGGGTTAGTCAACCGACTACACTGCCAAAAATACCAAAAGCTGCTTTAATGAACATTGACTCAATGTGCTTCATTGGACAGCAAAGGGAATCAATAGAGCAATATTGAGTGGAAGATCATCGACAGTAGACACCACTGTTGAAGCAGCCTGGGCCTCCTAAACAGCTCAGATCAACCCTCTTCCAAGCTCAATGGATGAACCAGTATTGTTTTTTTTTTCAAAAAAAACTTTTCTATTTTAAACTGCACCAAGGGTTGAATCTATGAGAAATACTAAAGGTATTGCAGTTTTACAGACAGAATCTAGGATTTTAGCACGATAAGTTGATACCTAAATGTCTGTTAGCAGAAAAACGATACAGTGGACAAATTGCAAGATGAAACTTCTCTCAAGCCCTTTGCCTAATCTTTTGACAGAATTTGTTTTGCTTTGCTTTGCTTTCCTTAAGCGTCATCCTGCGATATTAACATATTACATAAATTACTGCAATGTTTTCCAAGTTTAAATATTCACATACTGCAATTGAAAAGGTTCTGTGTTGGGGTAGAACTGAATATTTTATTGTGAAACAGCCTCCACCAAGGAGATCATGATTTTGTTGGCATTTGTCTCTCTATCTGTCCGTCCATCTGTCTGTCTGTTTGCAAAATATCTCAGAATTCTGAATGGATTTGGATTTTCAGATAAGGTGCATGTTAGAACAAGGAACAGATTATTAGACTTCGGCGTTGATGTGGTGCACCATCTGGATCCTGTTTATTTTTTAAGGATTCTTTTTTATTGCCAGACCACGGTGCAACAACTTCGAACTCCCACATGGTTCCTTACCTTTTCAGCAGCTGACATGCAATGGCCTTGGCGGACATCTGCAGTCTCTGAGTTCTTTTCTAGCTTATTCTATGTCCTTCAAACCTATTAAAATGGGACTTTACAGGTATACTGTATTGTTTGTAAAACATAATTATATTTCTTTGTGTACGAACAGATGAAATGACAAGGTTTTTAATGGCAAGGTGTTTTTGTTATTCACTTTTAAAACCTAATATTGTGCGACAGAGGTATTCTGTTAGTGTTTTACAATTCAAATGATTACATCTGTGTTTACATGCAGCATTTATGAAAAACAGGTTAAATATACCACTGACAGAGTCCCGTCAGCAACAACTAAGAATGAGAACTCTGTTAACAACAGTAAAAGGGATGCAAAATAGAGAAGCTGACAGGATAGACACAGTGATCTATGGAGCTGGGGTAGGCCAGAAAATAGTATAAACAAAAGGTGCTACTTTGAACCCATCAATGATGTGGGCTCAGAGGGGGGACAGTGGTAACGGTCATAAGGGTCTGTCCTCGACCACCGCTCTGGCCATCTAAGTCTTTGTATAAGACACTTCTCCCACCTTGCCTCCTGATGGTACTTTGTCAGTTATTTAGAACAGTTAACTGTCAGATTGATTACTTACTTCTGAGCGATTATGTCATGATCCTTGAGTGTTAGATTTCTGATTCTTATTTGTGTTTTTCATTATATTCCTTATTTCTCTATCCCTCAGTTTTTATTATTAGTTGGATATTGTTTTCTTAGTCATTCCTCGTGCTTTATGTGTATTCTAGTTTATTCCCCTGAGATTTTTATTTTGTCTCTTCATTGTTTCTTATTAGCTCCAGTCATAGTAAGTTTCCCCCTTCTTCAGCTCTGCCTCCCTCAGCCACAGCCACTTATGCAATTAAATGGATTCTGCTCACCTGCACCGCCTCGTTAACTGTATTGCCTGAACCTGTCCCATCTCTTATTTATGCTCTCTGTTGTTTTTTGTTCCTCGCTGGACTCAGTTCACCTCTGTACATGTGCTGGTTCCATCAACTGTCTGTAAGTTCATCGTTCCTTTCACTAAAATATCCAATCGCCATGAGTTTGCCGATGTCCTGTTAGTGCTGTTGTCCTCAACCACCCCAAAACATGACGGATTAGCCAACAGCATGTTATGCTGATCACTAGAAAAGCAGTTTTATATTTCTTTACCTGGGTGGCACGGAAGGGTCATAACTGTTCTGGATCATTTGTAGAGATTAAATTCCCTCAGTATGTCTGCATTGGCCTAATCTACGCTTTGTTATTTATTCTTTCTGTTTTTTAATAGTCAATTAAAATGTCCTTCTCACCCCCTTTTATATCAGCTTTTCAACTCTAGTGTCCTGTTGTGTTACAGTTTAGTCTATAACTTAATAGTCCCAAATGACATATTAAACTGCAGTTTACTGCTTCTTTGCCTCTGCTAATCAACATTTCACTATGTTGACAATAAAGTTGTATCTCATCTAATATGCATATCAGAAAAAAAATTAATTTAGGTATGTATTCAACAGAATATAAGGATATAACAGCTTTTGAAATATGAGCAAGGCAAAACCAGGTGTAGGATGGGCTCAAAGGTGCCGAATTATGAGGTCAGTTATTTTCTGGTATTTTTTTTAAATACACAAAGAGAATAATTAGATTCACCAGGTTAAAGAAATAATTTTATATTTACCTAAAAAATCTTAAATATTATATTAATGCAACAGAAGAAAACCTTTCAAACCAAACACACTGATAGAAAATGCAGTGCGATCTATTCCTAGTTATTGTGTAAAGTAAGAAAGTGCAGTTGACAATTTTAGCAATAATCATCACAGAAAAATGCTCATGAAAAAAATATGTAAAAACGTTTTTTGTTTTTTTTAATTCAGCATTGTTTGATGGTTTGTCAGCTTTATGAGTATCACTATATTAAAGAGTTAAAGAACTGGACTGAAGCTCAGTGTTACTTCAGAGAGAAACACCCTGACCTGGCCACAGTGTCTAACATGACAAACATGAAGAGACTCCTCAGCATCTCAGCAGGATATAAGAGGGATGCTTGGATTGGTCTGTTTTACCAAACAGATGTCAACAGAACGTGGTACTGGTCACACTGCTATCAAATGTTTAAAAAATATATCATTATGAATGTCTTTTTCACATACTGATATGTACAATCGATTTTTATTATTATGTTTTTCCATTAGTTATTACAATGTTTTAAACTAAGTGTTTTGCTCTTCAACTCCTGATATCCCTGCATCACATGAGGCATTTATTAATGTACAGAATGTAACACAGTGAAAGTCCCATTAGGAGGCAAATACAGAGACCTTTGTTAGGGGAAGGAAATGAAATGGAAATGAAGCTGTGCATTGCATGGGTTTCTATGAAAGTACCTGTTGTTAAAAATATATATTTTAGTTAATCATAATGTCGTAAATATCGTACAGTGTATAAAGTAGGAGTACAATTACATACAAATTCATTAAACATTTGTGATGTCATAATAAACATACAACCTATTAAATGGACCTGACATCAGATGTACATAATCATACATTTTTTACTTCATAAAAAAAATTCACAATAACAATAAAGAATTACAATTACCCCAAACAGCACAGCAGAATTACAACTAGAAATAGAGAATAGCTGTGTTTTCTTTAATTTCTTGAAGAGTTTTTGTTCAGTGATTAAAGATAACTTCTTGAATATTAAAAGATTGAAAGATACATATCAGATGTTCATGTGGCCAGAATGGGTTTTTAACCTACAGCGATGCAGGAATAGCAGTGACCTAGATGTTGTGGATTTGATGAGAAAATGTCAAGAAAAGACTTGACTTGGACTTGAGTTTTGAGGCAGCTGACCAGAGAGCTTGGACGTATTATGGACACTGGTGGAATCGCTTCAGTATTTCTAGTAAATATAGCTGTTAAGATTTTAAGATAGCAAAAGGGTTATGAGGTTTTTCCAGCAGGAGCTTTGGGTTAGGCCCAGGTTCTCCTGGAACACAAATAAAAATGGAAAATTATAAGAAAACCATGGAACAGAAAATTGTGATCAGTGATATGTTTTGTTTTTTTGACATTGTTTATATGGTTTTTATGATGATTCTCTTTAAAACATGTGTGACCTTTAACAATCAAATATTTTATTTCCTCCTAAGACTCTTAGGAGTGTCATAAAAGCCTTAACAATACACTAACATTGCATTTGAAAAGGAATCATTTTGTTCTTTAACAGTTTTACAAATTATAAGTACAGTTATGGTTGAAGATTTTTATTTTATTTTAGGAACTACTGAAATGTTTATTATTGAACTTCAGTATATCATGGAAACGTCTGACAGAAAGCGATGATAACACTAAAATAATCAAGTTTTGTAAAAATGAAGCTTCAGTTCATCCTCAAACATTTCAACTAAAAAAAAAAAAACATTATGATGATTTCAGGGTTGATGCTTTCTACCATAGCGACTATATACAGAAATTGGATTCTAATCAACGATTTAGTTATCGCAAAAATCTCTACAAACAAATGTTTTCTTTTTTTTAAGATTCTGAGACACTAGTGGCCTTTATAATAAAATAAGAGGAGATGTTGGTTATTAAAAAGAAAAAAAATAGGAAAAAGAAGAACAATCTATTTTTCTTCTCTAACCATGATGTCAATGAAACTCAATGCCAAATTAGTAGTAAAATCTAAAATTATAAAACAAACATATTCCTTTTAAATCTTATAGACAGCTTTACGGAAGAACACATGGATTTATACAATGACTTTACACTATATTCAACTTTACACCATAATTGACAGTATTTTTATTTTCTTAATTTTGTATTTTTGTATTTACAGTTGGCAGGCATCCTGCAGCCATATTTTAGAAAAAACTGTTATTGTCTGTGAAATTACACACGTGGACAAAATTGTTGGTACCCCTCGGTTAATGACAGAAAAACCCCACAATGGTCACAGAATTAACTTGAATCTGACAAAGGTAATAATGCATAAAAATTCTATGAAAATTAGCAAATGAAAGTCAGACATTGCTTTTCAAACATGCTTCAACAGAATTATTTAAAAAATAAACTCATGAAACAGGCCTGGACAAAAGTTATGGTACCCTTAACTTATTTTGTTGCACAACGTTTTGAGGCAGTCACTGCAATCAAATGATTCATATTACTATCAGTGAGACTTCTGCACCTCTCAGCAGGTATTCTGGCCCACTCCTCATGAGCAAACTGCTCCAGTTGTCTCAGGTTTGAAGGATGCCTTTTCCAGACGGCATGTTTCAGCTCCCTCCAAAGATGCTCAATAGGATTTAGTTCAGGGCTCATAGAAGGCCACTTCAGAATAGTCCAATGTTTTCCTCTTAGCCATTCTTGGGTGTTTTTAGTTGTGTGTTTTGGGTCATTATCTTGTTGCAAGACCCATGACCTGCAACTGAGACCACGTTTTCTGACACTGGGCAGCACATTTCTCTCTAGAATCCCTTGATAGTCTTGAGATTTCATTATACTCTGTACAGATTCAAGACACCCTGTGCCAGATGCAGCAAAGCAGCCCCAGAACATAACAGAGCCTCCTCCGTGTTTTACATGGATCTACAGTCCCATGGATCTTAAATTTCTGAATATGTGCAACTGTAGTCACAGGAACATGAAGCTGCTTGGAGATGGTCTTATAGCATTTACCTTTAACATGCTTGTCTATAATTTTCTTTCTAATCTCCTGAGACAACTCTTTCCTTCGCTTCCTCTGGTCCATGTTGAGTGTGGTACACACCATGTCTTCAAACAGCACAGTGACTACCTGTAGCCCTATACATAGGCCCACTGACTGATTACAAGAAAGTAGACACTTATGATGCTAATTAATGGACACACCTTGATTTAACATGTCCCTTTAGTCACATTATTTTCAGGGGTACCATCATTTTTGTCCGGGCCTGTTTCATGAGTTCTGTTGAGTTCTGTTGAAGCATGTTTGAAAAGCTATGTCTGACTTTCATTTGTTCATTTTCATATAATTTTTATTCATTATAACCTTTGTCAGATTCAAGTTATTTCTGTGACTATTGTGGGTTTTTCTTTCATTAACTGAGAAGTACCAACAATTTTGTCAACGTGTGTATGTAAATAACCAGCCTACACATCCAACATGTTATTTAAATCTTTGAACATTCAAATCATGTCCTCAAACTCATGTTAGAGATATGTGTGCAAGAGGGCAGAACCTTTTTTGATGGCTGTCTTCAGCTGAACATTGAGGAAGATCCATATAAATCCTGCTAAGGACTAAACCAGATGTAAGTTTTTCTTCTGAACAGTGTTAGACTGTTTTCTTGTAGTAAATCTGGTTTGACTGTACATTTTATTGCTTTTAATCTGAGAATGTCTTCATATTTTTTCTACTTCCGCATCTCTGCCTGCTCAGCTTCTAAGCTCCTTGCTTGCTTGCACTCATCTGCAATGACTCCGTTTGCCAAAGAGACATGATAAGAAAACGCATCTTTACAGACGGTGCTGCGGAAACGTTTAACCCGATTTACTCTTCTACCTCCACTTTGCCCTGTAACACTGTAGATGAGCTGGTAGATAACTTTCATTCTAAAATCTCGGACATCATTGATTCAATTGCTCCAATTAAAGTGAAAGTCGTTTCTGGGAAGAAAATGTCTCCATGGAGAAGTGCTCCACCAGTCAGAAGTGAAAAAAGGGAGTGTCGAAAAGCTGAATGCAGGTGGCGAAAGACTGGACTCCAGGTTCACTATATTATCTATAAAGAAAGACTTCACAGATATAACCTACAACTGAAAAATGCAAGGGAATCTTTCTTTTCTGAGATCATCAGCAAAAACATAAACAATGCTCCAGCATTATTTGCCACAGTCGACAGGTTAACAAACCCTCCTGTAACTGTAACATCTGAACTCCACTCTACCAGGGCCTGTAACGAATTTGCTAACTTCTTCACTGAAAAAACCCAAAAGATGAGAGGGGCAGTCAGCACATCCACATCAACTCCAGTACGAAAGTTGTCTCCAACTAGAACTGATTTTGACAAAATTTCCCAATTTCACCAAATAAACTACAAAAACTTAGAATAAATCGTACACCAACTAAGCTCTTCTTCCTGCTGTCTTGATCTTTTACCCACAGCTTTCCTTAAGAAAGCTTTGCCTGTAATAACATCTGATTTAACACAAATAATAAACATGTCCCTTTTGTCAGGTGTTTTCCCCCAGGCCCTGAAAACAGCAATTATCAAACCTCCATTGAAACAGAGCAACTAGGACAAGCTGCTACTACAGAACTACAGGCCTATATCAAACCTCCCCTTCATCAGTAAGATAATTGAAAAAGCTGTGTTTCAGCAGTTAAACAACTTCCTAACAACGACCAACCGCTTCGATGTCTTCCAGTCAGGATTCCGTGCTCATCACAGTACAGAGACTGCTCTTGTCAAGGTGTTCAATGACATCCGTATAAATGCAGACTGTGGAAAAACCACAGTGCTGGTATTATTGGACCTTAGTGCAGCATTCGACACTGTTGATCACTCCATTTTATTAGAGCGCTTGGAAAACTGGGTCAGCCTTTCTGGTACAGCACTCAATTGGTTTAAATCCTACTTGAAGGACAGGGACTTTTTTGTGTCAGTAGGTAACTTTACATCAGAGACCACTGTTGGATGGGTGCAAAAACTTGTTATCACTCATGTAAAAACCTTGTGTTGCAAGGCACCTGCACTATGCCTTCCTCCCTGTGTGTGTGAGATCATTGTTATCTCTGTGTGAACCAGCCTCCTTTCCGTCTCACACACATACACCCTGTCTGAACTGTCTGTTGAACTGTGCATATAAATAAAGAGATAGGGTGTCAAAAACTTTGTAGTTTCACTGCAAAGTGGGCTACCCTTGTCACAAGTAACTCTGACTGTATCGTTCTTACCTCTGAGTTGACTAAATAATACCTAACATTTATTGGTCCTTCGAAGCCGGATTAATTCAATAACCTTATTTCTCTTTGCTTTAACAGTGACTCTAGGATCCGTGGGGGAAGCCTGACGTCGAGCGAAGCACCGCTGCACAGCCTCCATTAGCCGGAGTGGCTGAAAGTCCCGGTGTGTGTGAATTCACACCTGGCCAGTGGGTTATTGCCTTCCTCTGCGCGGGGTGACTCTCACAGGGTCCAAAGAGTCACCAAGAAGTCAACTCCGAGGTGAGACAGTTTTAAAATACAGTTCATAGGAAAAGTACTTAACAGTCGTTGGTAGTGCGTCGCCGGTAAGGACGCTGCATTCGAATGGTTTTATTCCACCGTGAAAGGAATAGTGACAAATTTGGTACAATTCCGCCGTGAAGGGGATTAAAGAAAACGACTGAGGATTATTCACCTGCGAGGGAATAGAGTAAAGCGCTATATAAATAAAAGAAGAAAAGTACTTAAAAGTCGTTGGTAGTGCGTCGCCGGTAAGGACGCTGCATTGGTATGGTTTTATTCCACCGTGAAAGGAATAGTGACAAATTAAGGTAGGGCCCCGCCAAGAAGGGGGCCAAATAAAACGACTAAGGGTTATTCCCCTGCGAGGGAATAGCATAAGCGCTATAAAAGTAAAAAGAACGGAGTAAATTGAGCTCATAAAATAACACCAAGTTAACTTAGAAAAAATTACAAGGTACCTGAAACTAACTGTGTGACTGTGTTGTGTGTGTATGGAGGACTAAGCATTTTAATAGAATCAGCAGGATTCTGCTAGTCCTGTGTTTTCTTTTGCCCAGATTAAAACTACGTACTGGTGACTTTGGAGATTCAGGTCGGATTTCATTCCAGAAAATTAACACCGCTGCGAATTAGTCGCAGTAGAAGGCCGTGTTAATGTCCTCTCCTTAAAGTCTCATGCCAGTGACCTTTTATCTGGGACATTTATACTATAATTAAACTAACATAAAACATAATGGGGAAGAAACAAAGTAAACTAATTGACTTAGAAGGGGAGGTAAAGTTTATGGAGAACTATGTAAAAGGAGCAGGTATGATCTGTCATAGATGGAATAAAAAATAAAAAACATGGGTTTTTGGGCAAATTAGATACAAAGGATGTCTTAAAATTACAAGGGGATCTAAAATTAGCAATAATGAAAACTAAAAGAGAAAAATAACAAAGAACAATGGGGGAAGAACAGAGAAAAAGCTCTGATTTAACAGAAATATGTGCACGATGGCATAAAAATACGGATTTTCAGGTAACTTAATTATCACTGAAATCCTAAAACTACACGGGGATCTTAAACTGGAGATTATGCATTCAAAAGATTCAAGAGACAATAAAAAACCTTGCCAGGTTATAATTTCAAAGGGGACTTTTCAGTCCCTGAGTGCTCACAGTTGATAAACAGATTAAAACAAAAAGATGAATTAAAAAAAACAACAATAAGAGCAGCTTTTAACTGACATAGCCATAATACTGAGGCCTTAAGAAAAGCACAGAAAAAAAACTTTCAGCTTAACTGAAAACAAATAAAGGGGGGGGCGGACTGCCACCCATCCCAGGTTAGAATACCAAGGTAGCCCCAAATTATAAAGACTAAGAGGTGGTTTTAGAGGACGTGGTAAAAGAAGTTAAAAGAGGAGGTGACAATGTGGACAACATGGAAACTGTCCAACTGGACAACCCAGTGAACAATGACTAGAGAAGGGAGAACAGAATGTTGTTAAAGAAGTAATCTGAGAGTAAAAGATTTTGTAGGCAAGCATTAGTGAGAAACAGGTGCTTTAAAAATCATTCTATGGTGTTATACTACCAACAATATCATGATAAAATGCAAAAGATTCATTTTACAGGGAAATAATTCCATATTTGGCTCAGATTGTTTGCATTCTTGATTTTTCCTCTTTGAGAGAAGTTAAATTTCAGCTCTGTGAAACGACCTTGACAAAGAGATGCAGCTGCCTGAAAACAAAGATAAAACTTCTGCAAACAGCAGAAGCCTGTCTCTGCTGCAAGGTCTGAAAAAAAAAAAAAAAAATTGTAACTCTACCCTGCATGTGTCAAACTCAAGGTCCGCGGGCCAAAACCGGACCCCAAAAGTTTAGTGATTCTCTAGAAGTAGAGCCTTTTAATATGGTGATTGTGTGCTTGAATGTTATTTTGTCAATCAATAAGCAGTTTTGTCTACATTCTGCCACAATCTGCCTTTTGAAAATGTTTTGAATCTTGCTCTTTATGTATAAAAAAAAAAAGAAAGAAAAGAAAAATTGGCTAAAGTCTGCAGACACAAAATGAACCTGGATTGAAGCTCTAACTATGTTTATTTAATCTGAGATCTTCTCCAAATGCAACAGTATATGTCAGTCTACATGAGATACTAACAACTTCACCTACTGGTATAATATAAAGATCTGATTGAATATGTGAAACAAACAATGATGAAAGTTTTTCAACAGGTGATGCTCATCCAGGAGGAAGACAGTGTTCCTAGGAAATGCAGCTCATTCATTAACAATCAGTTTTTCTCCTATAGGTGGAAGTTTTGCTGACTAATCATAGGCTGAATCTATGAAACATTATGTGCACAGAACAAATGACCAAGGTTCTGACTGACTTATGAACCTCACTGACCTGACAATGATAACATGACACCCAACAAATAACACCTTTAAGGTGGACCCACTAAGACCACCTTATTGATAATTGGTGAATAAAAAAAAAGAATTGAAGCGTTCAAAACAGACCTTGTGGAAACAAAAGGGGTTATGAGGAAACAATGTGCATTTTAAGAATAATAGAAGTCAAATTATGTTCAAATCTTTGCAAATAAAAATTACTCTGACAGAGAAATAAGTAAGTAGTGTGTGAATGTGTGTGAATGGGAATGACTGATTTCATTGTAATGCATCTTTGAGGGACATTAAAAGCGCTAATAAAGGTCTGATGTTCTGATGATCTTTGCCAAACTTATATCTTAATAAGGTTTCCAGAATCTTTTTCAAAAAATCATATAAAGATGGCAAAGGTTCTACCTCTACTGAAAATACTGATAACCATAAGAAAGTTCATAGACCCGTCTTCAATTTTTCCTAATTCTTTTACAAACAGGTTATTTAAACTTTCATGTGGCCAAATGTCTGTGTTTGACTTTCTGTTTTTGTGAAATAAATGTCTGATTCATGTTATGTAAAAATTAGAGTCCTCAACATTACCATAATAATATTAGGTCAGTTCTCTATGGTAAAACAAAAAGATTTTAACAGATGTTTAGACTTTTTCCAGTCAGGTTCAAAATGATTGAATTAGACTCAAACTTAACATAAGATGAAATGAACCTTAACAGAATTACTGGACTGGACTGAAATAGAGAAAACTTTAGTTAATTGAAACAAACTTTAGTTACTTGAACTAAATACAAAGCTGACTGAAACTGTATGTTGTATCTATAAAACAGGGTAAAACAAACTAAGATTATAAGATATAATATGCCCTTCATTTTTTGTGTTCATCAGTGAGTGAGTTTTTATTTTTATTTTTAATAAGAACTAAACCAAGCATTATTTATAATAATAGCAATTACCAAAAATAGTGATCTCATTTTTAAATGTAATAAGGACTTACTTTATAAAATATGGTAAAAAAGAATAATAAGAATTTGGAAAAACAGAGGCTTTAAACCTCTGCAGGAACAGCACTGACACTGTCAAAAGTGGATCCTAATACAGGAATCTGGAAGCTCATTCTGGCGTGGATAGTCAAAGTCCATCCAAGGACACATTTAGATGAGGCAGAGGGACAAATACAGGGCTTAGCTGAGAGCAAAGAGAGCAACATGCATCCTGCCCTATCTGCTGTCCCACCTGAACTGTGGTCCCAATCATCAACTGATGTAGGGCTTATAAAGGGGTTCCCACCATACAAGGTTAAAACTAATATCTGAAAAAAGGCCATTAGTCCGCCAATACCCCTTAAAGCCAGAAGCTGAAGAAGGTACTAAGCCAGTAATACAAGATATGTTGAAGTCAGGAATATTAAGAGAAGCACCTGACGCTACATGCAAGGCATATCACACTGACATCGCTATTATTATCACAGCCAAACATAACTCTAAAAAGATGTGCCCTTTAAATCCAAGTACTCTAATACCTACTGCAGAAGATGGAAAACCACATTCTTATAAAGCAAAAGTTGAAGAAGACACAAAACCCAGACAAGACATTTCTCAAATCCTTATACCAGATTCATGTGTTGTGTTTGTAGATGGCTCAGCATCTAAAGATGAATATGGAAAGAATAGAGTTGGTTATGCAGTAACAACCATCGATAGGATAATAGAAGCTAAATCTCTACCCAATACATGCTCAGCCCAAACAGCAGAATTATATGCTGTAGTAAGAGCATGTGAATTACATGAGGGACAAATACTTACTATATACACAGACAGCCAATACGTTTTCAGATCAGTACATCACCATGATAGGATTTGGCAAAATAGAGGTTTTAAAACATCATCAGGGACAGAACTAACTCATTTCAACCTATTAAAGAGAAAATGTCAGATCTGCTATTTATAGACACAGACGTGCTGAAAGACGCCCAACAGTCAGCACCCGAGACAGAAATAAAGGCCTGGCTAAAGAGAGGAGCACAGAGAAAAGATGACATCTATCAGATAGAAGATAAACCAATCCTCCCAAAAAAGTTATACAACACAGCGGCTACAGTGACACATTGGGAAGACCCACGTGTCAAGGGGGGAATATGTCACATCTGGTAAAGCATTAATGCTACACTATAAATATTTCTGACTATGCAAATCATTTTTGCAGATCATGCATAATTTGTTGCAAACACGGGGGAATAAATATTGCCTAGTTGTAATAGATGAACCTAGTGACACATTTCTTCCCCACATATGGTATCCCACAGATTATAAGGTCAGATAATGGAACTCATTTTGTAAATAAATTAATAGAACTAAGTTCTAATGCATTAGGGTTTCAGTTAAAGATTAAGGAAAACAATGGAAGAAACAGGGAGGCCATGGCCCGAATGCCTATCCCTGGTTAAATTATGGATGAGAATAACTCCAAAACAAACTGGTCTTACTCCATTTGCCACCTACTGTACATCATTGTATAACTCCACCCACTATATTCTGAGTCTGAGATCACGTGACACCAAGTTGCTGATGTGAATTTGTATTCTCAAAGAAATAGTACATGGCAGACCGTTTTCTCTGCCCTCTGACATGAATGAAATAGAGAAAGCACAACAGGAACCTTCATTAGCTGAGTGGATGAATAAAATGTTGCAGACAAAAGAAGAACAAATGTCCAGTGGTCTGCCGATAATCTCTGCTCCTATCCCACAGAATGAGGCCTGGAGACCTGGTCCTGATTAAGACACTCCACCGGAAGGATTGGAGCACTCCTTGGTGGAAAGGGCCGTTTCAAATACTCCTAACAACGCCCACAGCTCTGAAAATAGCAGAGAGGCCTTCCTGGATCCATAAAAGCCACTGTAAGCCAGTTTTGCCATTACAGGAGCCAGATCAACCGACGGGGTAGCAGAGGAAGTCCGGGTTCAAAGATGGCCCAGCGTCTCAAACCGGTGAAGAAAACAGCTGATCTGCGCCCAATTATAAAATGGCTCTCTGTAACATGTGGACAGGACTGATAAGCCTGAGCTTAATTCTGGTAGCAGGACTCTTTCTCTATCTAAAGCAGGATCCACAGGAGGTGATACCGAACCAGAAGAGATGGACATCAGACGGGACCCATCTCAGAACACTAACGGAAGAACATGACGCACATCCATTCCTACAGAATTTCTGGTATTGTTCATGGTGGCATATGCAACACTGAACTAGGTAGAAATGCACGAAAATGAAGGGGACGATTATGATGACATGTTGTAAATAAATCACATCGAAAGCCTGAGTGTACTCATACATTGTATTTCATAAAATGACCTTACAGCAGAAAATCGGAAGAAGTTGTTGCTTAAGTGAAATGAGAAAAAGTACAATGATGACATAAACAGGGCAGATTTTTAAATTCTTTTATTTTTATGATTTCAAGTATTATTCTTTTATTTTTATGATTTCAAGTATTATTCTTTTATTTTTATGATTTCAAGTATTATTCTTTTATTTTTATGATTTCAAGTATTATTCTTTTATTTTTATGATTTCAAGTATTAATCAACATTTAACTTTTAATGGTCGCCGAGGGCGGCGGGGCCGTATGAGTATTTCCCACAAAATATAATCTGTTTACCGTCCGTGGGTTTTCGCTCATACAAAGTATTTTTCTTACTCGTTTTTATATTAAATGTTTTTACTTGTGATAAAAGGAGGGACTGTTGGATGGGTGCAAAAACTTGTTATCACTCATGTAAAAACCTTGTGTTGCAAGGCACCTGCACTATGCCTTCCTCCCTGTGTGTGTGAGATCATTGTTATCTCTGTGTGAACCAGCCTCCTTTCCGTCTCACACACATACACCCTGTCTGAACTGTCTGTTGAACTGTGCATATAAATAAAGAGATAGGGTGTCAAAAACTTTGTAGTTTCACTGCAAAGTGGGCTACCCTTGTCACAAGTAACTCTGACTGTATCGTTCTTACCTCTGAGTTGACTAAATAATACCTAACAACCACAAAAATCACGTGGCGTTCCCCAAGGATCCATCTTAGGGCCCCTTCTATTCAATATCTACATGCTCCCCCTAACTCAGATTTTAATAAACAACGATGTAAGTTATAACTATGCAGACAACACACAGCTATACGTTACGATGTCACCAGGTGACCATGAACCCATTCAAGCGCTGGGTAAATGCTTAGAAGAAATCAATGCATGGATGGGCCTAAATTTTCTTCAGCTGAATCAAAACAAAACTGAAGTAATAATTTTGGAAAAAAGGAAGAGCGTTTAAAAGTTAGCACACAGCTTCAGTTAATACAGCTAGAAACTACCAGTCAGGCTCGAAACCTGGGTGTAGTGATGGACTCAGACCTGAACCTTCAGAGGCACATAAAGATAGTAACAAGGTCGGCCTTCTATCACCTAAAGAACATCTCCAGGATGAAAGGACTTATGTCTCAGCAGGACCTTGAAAAACTAATTCATGCGTTCATCTTTAGTAGAATTGATTACTGCAACGGTGTCTTCACAGGTCTGCCTAAAAAGTCGATCAGACAGCTGCAGTTGATCCAGAATGCTGCGGCCCGCGTCCTCACTAGAACTAAGAAAGTGGAGCACATCATCCCGGTTCTAAAGTTCCTACACTGGCTCCCTGTAGCTCAGAGAATAGACTTTAAAATACTTCTGTTAGTCTATAAATCACTGAATGTGAATGGCTTAGCACCAAGATATATTACAGACTTGTTGTCAGTGTTTCAACCACCCAGACCTCTCAGGTCATCTCGCTCTAATCTACTCTGCATACCCAGAACCAGAATCAAACATGGAGAAGCAGCTTTTAGTTCTTATGCTCCAGTAATCTGGAATAAACTCCCAGAAAACTTTAAAAGTGCCAAAACCCTAAGTTGCTTTAAATCAAAATTAAAAACTTATTTGTTTAGGTTGGCTTTTGAATGTATTATCTAAACATTATTAGTTAAGTTTTCAGTCCAATTTTCCTTTCGATTCCTTATCCATCATTCTATTCTTTATTTTTTTAATTACCTCTGTTTGATTTTCTGTAATGTTTTTCCTTATGTACAGCGCCTTGAGTGCCTTGTTGCTGAAAAGCGTTATATAAATAAACTTGACTTCAGAGCGGTCAATGTTTCGAACAGATTTGACCCACATGCAGAAAGCAATTCAGGAGACAGAGTTTTAATGGTAAGAAGTTTATTAACAGTATGTTGAAATGTACAGGAGACTGGAACCGGGACACCAACTGTAAAATAAACAGAACCGTAAATAGGGGGAAACTATGGACCTATATTCTCAAATGATATTTCTGCCTTACTGATTTGAGGGAGACATCTGCCAGAGGGAGGTGGAGAGACCAGGAGGTTTTTTACCCGTGGGACTGGAGACAGTGAACACTGGTGTGCCAGGATGATTGATGGTCCAAGAGTTTCTGTAGTTGGTGCAATGGAAGAAGGAGGGTGGACAGGGTTCACAGAGGGAGATCCACAGAACGAAGGAATCAGGAGACTGCCAGCTGGTTTGATGCAATGAGCAGACAGGAGGCTTGAGTCTTGGTTCATGGAGCTGGATAGCTTCTTTCCAGAAGACGGTAATCCAGGCAGGGTTCGATGCTGAAGACAAAGTCAGGTTCAGGTTACCTGCAAGGCAACAAATCCAAAATTACAAAGAGAGCAAAGCAAGGTCAAGGCAAAGGCAAAGTTAATGTGGCTTGAGCTGCACCACAAAGAGCAACACTCTGGCAGTGAGTTGCTGGCAGCCTCCTCCTTAAATACTCCTCAGCAGATCATCAAGGAGATGGAGAACACCTGTCACCTCTCCTCCGGTTCAAACGCCATCTAGAGGCTAAGAACAGAAATAGCACCAAACAGACAGACATGGCACAGATCCTGACAAGAGCATGTTTTCTAAGGTGGAACCCTTTCTCAAATTAATTTCTATATAATTCTACAGTATTGAATCATATATATATATAGAAGCACAAACATTTTTCCTCACTCTGTACCTTTGTGGGTTTTCTCATTTAATTACTGCATTTTGGACAAAATATGGATTACACCCAGAAAATGTCCATCATAGAGAAGTTTGAAAGTGCTTGCTGTGTGTTTTGCATTTCCACAAACTGTTTAAATGACATTTATTCTGTATTCAATAGAGACAAACGTTGTACACAAAAAGGAAAAAAATGCAGGGCAAACTTGTTCTGCTTATTTTGATAGGTAAGTGGCTCTACATAATTATGACAGTTTTAGTAAAAATACAGCTAAATGTACACTTGTTAAACCAGTGGATGGTGACAAACATTTTGAATCTAATTAACATTAAACTGAACATGTATTGTACAGCCTCATTCACATCAATGGTAAAATGTGTACAAAAATTTTACACAAAAAAATGTGTACAAAAACATTTGTCTTTTATTGCATTAGCATTACCTTAAAATTAACTGTTTTGGAAAGATTTAATCATTTTTAAAATTTCCATAACAACATTATTGGTGCCACACTGGTGATTCTAACAGTTATTTTTAAAGGTATAATTCATATTTCAATCTTTATCAGAGCGGAACATTTAATTTGTAATCTATGATTATATGATTATATAAAAATCTCCAGGCTAACTGTCTTTTGTGTAAAAACAAAAGACAAGACAAAATAAAATAAAAGAAGATAAAATATATATTTACTGTTATAAAGCATTTCTTCTAGAGAGAAATTTCAATATGTTGTAGGGATTTAGCTGACAGATTATGTAATTTCAATAAAAGTTTAATTTATTGAGTTTTCCTATTCAAATTTACGAGATGTGCCAAAAAGTGTGGAAGGTTGTTTATGTATTGCACTTATGGTTAACTGTAATCTGTATTTTTCTGTTTTAAGATTAGTGCTCTTTTACGGTTTGTCAGCTCTATGAGTATCACTATATTAAAGAGGAAAATACCTGGACTGAAGCTCAACAGTACTGCAGAGAGAATCACACTGACCTGGCCACAGTGTCTAACATGACAAACATGAAGAGACTCCTCAACATCTCAGCAGTAGGTCAGAAAGATGCCTGGATTGGTCTGTTCTACCAAACAGATGTCAACAGAATGTGGTACTGGTCTCTGCCTGGAGTGGAGCTCAATGAAAGTGAGATAAATTGGAGCAAAGGAGAACCAAATGATGTACATATTGAAAACTGTGGGTTTTTAAACAAAGACCTCACCTTGGGAGATGTGTCCTGTAAAGGAGAAGACACAAGTTATTTTGTTTGCTTTGATGGTGAGACTATTTTTTCTTGAAATTAGTGTGTCACAAGAGGAGTGCATGTGATGGCCTTAAAAAAAGTTTAATAATTTGGTCACTTGATCAACAGCCACATGTGAGACTCATACATAAAATGTAATCTTAAAATGATAAATTGTAATTATTTGATATGATTTCACATTATTCTGTATCAGTTTTTCTTCTTTTATGTTGTATTTTTTCATAGAGACAAGAACAGCCATAACTTTTGTTGGGAGTATGTTTATTGATTGAATAATCTTGATCAATAATTATAATTACAAATCATAATCTGACAAAAGCAATTTCTTAACCATAAATCCTCATTTACGAATCGAGACCAGAGAGGTTTCTGGTGGTGTAATTGTGGCTCGATGCCTCTGACAATTACAACCGTTAAATACTCCGTAATAGTTAATAACTATTGCCGGAGATGTCACTGTTTAATCGACCGTTTCTGCCGAAACGTGTGGAACTTGAACCTTATTTTGACTGACACATCACTTTTTGCACACAATGAAACACCAAACGCTCTCTCTTTATCTATGTGAATATTTATTAATTTTCACCTACTCAACATGCAAAATTCTACATACACAGGGGTAAACAACATCTAAATAAACAAAATCAACAAACGGTAGTGGGTATGTATGGAGTCAACCAGCAGTTTATGGCACAACAGAGGAAAGGAGAAGATATGAAAAGGGGGGTGTGGTGATGACTGGTGGGGGTTTGGAGCGCAGCTTAGAGTGTCTTTTATGATCTTCTGATCATAAAACTTCCCCCGTTTACTCCTGAAACAAAGGATTGATAACTTTTGGCGGCAAGCTAGCACAGTGAGATTGAAGACAAAGGTAAAATGGAGAATTTTACCATGAGGTCGTTTTAACAGTCCAGTTTTGCAACGCACCCGCGTTCAGATAGTAAACACAGACAGCTCTGGGGAACACGGCGGATCCCGATATTACATAACACATCAAAGTTTCAACAAGCAAGGTAACATGCACATATTATTCAGAACACATGAGATCCTAACCAGCGATTCTGATCGCTTCTACAACCTCTGACCCTGCCCAGGCCTCGTAATAAAGAAATAAAAAACAGAAATGGATTTTACTTGTGTCGTCTTCTTCCTGAGCGAGGGAATTCGAGCGAGGAAAAGTGGGGTTAAGTTAATGTGCGTCCACAATTAACTTCAGGGGAACGGTCAGTCTTTGTCCTTTGGTCTTCTTGACAAAAAGGAAAAATATGATCTGACCATCAAAGTCGACTTGAAAATGGAACACGGTAGCGGTTCGTCTCTCCGAAACTCCGTGTCTCCAGTTACGTGTTAACTCACGTCTTCGATCGGCAAAAGTGAAATCTCTGGCCTTCCTAGTCCAAAAACGTCAGTTATGAATAGTTCGTTGTCCAACGAGAGAGAATGAATGAAACTCTGGACAGAGTTCTTCTCTTAAAGTGACGCGCTTCGATCCCTGGATGTGTTTCCAGCGGAAGGCAGTTTTTCAAACATGAGCGCCTCCTATATAGCATCCTGTGACGTCAGACTGGGGACGCCCAGTCATATCAGTCGCAATGCTTGATGGGATATGTAGGAGCGGGCTGTCCTGGGTACAAAATGGCCGATGCCATTGGAGGGGCACAGTGACGTCCAACAACGTGCAGATAATCCAATACTCAGCAAACAAGTGGTCCAACACTTTTAAACTTGAAAAAAAAAAAATCATTTTTACTTGCTGATGTGCCAAAAATGGATAACATTAATAATTAACAAGTTGCACAGCCACCTTTGGCTGTACTTATTCTGTGTTAACTGGGGTATTTTGTCCTAATAAAATGTACAATACAGTATATTTTATTTCTTTACCACAGGTGAGAAATATTTTTTACCACAGGTGAGACCGAGACACTTACACTTACACATCTCAACTATCTTCAGGAGCTTGTCCCAGACAAACTGTGTCTTGATTATTTATTGTTTCATCATTATTTCCATGTACAATGCTTCTAGCAATGTTTTAATATAGGATTAATTACTCCATAAAGGCCATTGCATGCTCCACAAGAACAGATAAATATTTTTCTGTCTCCCAGTGCTGCAAGAAACCAAGTGACTTCAGTCTAATCTTGCATCTCTGGTTTGGCAGTTATTTAAATGCTGTAACAAAGGGAACCCATGAGGACTTCCCACAAGTTCTGCACCATAGTTTTTGTGAAGTATGAAATATCTTGGCCAGAATGAACTTAAGTCGTGTTTGAACCACCTCGTGTAAAATTACAAATTTCTCTGTTCTTGTTGCGTATGTCTTGGCCTTAATGCTAAAAATGATTTTTAGTATTCTTTATATTTTAGGTGGGGGTTTGGAAGCAAATATGTTAGTTTCCATTACTTTCAACGTGAGCACGTATTTCCAAATACACAATTTTAAAATGCCAACTGCCTGTTTGAATTATTCAAATTAATTTTCAGATGTTCTGTTGTATAACTCCACTCGAGTAGTCCTTAGAGTCTAGGGTGCTTCTTTTTTGCTAAAAACCATAGGTTAGGAACAAATCTTGTTATCAAACATGTTATTTACCATGTGGTTTTAAAAAAGGATTAACTAGTGAAAAGTACAAGTGAACCAGTAAAATATAACTTGTTTCAAGTAGTCCCTTGATTAGTTCTAAATCTGCTAGAACATTTGCAGCTTTGATTTTGAAATAGTTTTTTACTTTGAAAGTGTTTGGGTGTTTTCTTGTTGGGGAAGTTGTGCTCTGGGCTCAGTGAAAGCATAGAAGTGCCACCCCAGCAAAAGATAAACCAGTTTATCAATGTGAAATGCTGCCACTTCAGTGGTGTCAGTCATTCTTCTTCCTGTACAGTCCTATGTGTTTTAAGTTCACTCTCATTATATGAATGACTATCACAATACTGCCCACAAGCTGCTCAATGATAGTAAAATCTCTCCATGGAACAATCCAGTTGCGAAATAGAATTTAATCAGTTCTGACATTTTCTACATTTCTTATCTGCACCATCATCAATGTTATTTTGTTGTAAGGTAAACATATACTCTGCCAATAAATGATATCATGTTTTAACTTGAAGCTACCACCTCCTGTTGTGTGAGTAAAGCCGCTCTTCCTCAGGAAAAACAGAGTTTATGTGACCTGGGAGCCACCTAAAGAAGTCTCACCACCCCCCAAAAAGAAAAACATGTCTTAATATGTGTGGTGTTCTGTTTCTGAGGATTGCAGCTTTAGTTGGTATTTTCAGAGTAAACATCTAGATAAACACAAAAGTAAAAAAAAAATTAAAAAAAATCAAGACAAAAGGGCAATACATTTCATTTAGGAATTTCCTATTAACATTGCAAATGATATAAAGTGGTGATGTTACCTCTAACAACGAGGCTTCAAAGCACGCTTCAAACTTGACAGGGTAGTTATGGTGAAGCAGTGAGCCGGAGTTTCCTTCATGTGATGTCCCCGATCACGTGTGAACTGCTTCACTGGTTCATTCAGACCAAGTCAGCTGACTGCTTTGAGTTGACTAGCGGAGTTTCAAACATCTGCCGCGATTCTGGCTCAAGCCCCGGTTCACATCCCTGTTCTACACGTATTATATGTTACAAACAGGCTCTCGTTTTTAGATATTCTGAGTTTTGGTGGATTATTCTGTCATGGAGCAACCATCTAGGAACTGTTCCCAAGTGTGGGAATATTTCAATTTGGTGCCACCTAATAAGGTAAAGTACATTTAAAGTGTTTATTAGAAAGCCTATAGCCTATACTATGCAGTAGTGTTATAGTCATGGTATCACGTTATGCAAGAGGTGTGGTAATCTTGGTTTTACAGGTGCAGTGTTTGCTTTGCCCGTAGCTGCTGACATATAATAATAATAATAATAATAATACGTCATCAATGCTGAGGCATTATAGAGCCAAACACCAGAACACTCAGCCTCGTGCCACCAATCAAGGTCATCATAACATAGATATACATGCAGAATTAGAAAGAATGACAATTAAATATTTGTAAGTTAAAATGAAGTTACTTGTATTTATTATTTTCTTTCTTTCTTTTTTTTAGGAGCTTGATGAAGCTCTTGTGGACTTCATAGTGAAGGACTCCCAGCCTTTCTTTATCCAAACCTAAACCACCCAGCCAAACAGTTCCTTGTCACACCAGCCTCCTCTGTTCGCTGTGAAAGAGTATTTTCCAAAGCTGGAGAAATTGTCTCAAAAAAAGAAACCGTTTGAGGTTTTCTACTGTGCAGAAATTACTTTTCTTGAATAAAAACACCTGAAGTAACACACACTTTATTACACCAAGCACAATGTCCAAAAACACTCAGTACAACAAGCACACTCCCAAAGAAAATATCAGAATCAGTTTTATTGCCAGGTTCGTACATACAACAAACAAGGAATTTGACTCTGGTACACTGGGTGTTACTCTGGGTTTCCTTTTTTTGTTTTTTCGTTATAAAATATATTCTGCATATATCTTTATGTCCTTAAATACATATATACAATATACATATACAAGGTGGAATTGTGACTTGGGTACTTTATTAAATGTTCATCACAGAAACAGCCTGGGGGAAGAAACTGTCTCTATGGCGACTGGTTTTAGTAAACATCGCTCTGTAGCGGCGGCCTGAAGGTAAAACTCTGTTTATGTGCAGGGTGTGTGGGGTCTGCAGAGATTTTAGCAGCTCTTTTTCTGACCCTAGAACCTGTATAAGTTCTGGATGGATATGAATGACAAATCAAAAATTTTCACTTCATTTATTTATTTTTTTGTCATTTATTTAAAATGGGAGAGTGGAATTTCATAAAACAAATGACAATTTGAGTTTAAGAAGCCAGAATTAACCTAATGGCTATTTCTCATCTGTAATATCCTACAGTTCACATTGTTTTTATATTATTATTTTTTCATGAGTTAATTACTCAGAATCTTTAATGGGTTACTAAAAACACATATGTACAACACGCATATATACATACATAAGTGCTATTATTTACACAAGAGGTGCATCACATTCGCAGGGCTTCATTTGGTGCAACAATCACTACTACCAGTAGATGTCACCAAGGGAATTAAATGAAGCTTCAGGTAGTGAACCACTTTGATACAATGGTTCAAAATGATTCTATGCTTCAAAAGCCTCATTTTGACATTACTAATATAAAGCACGAACATTGTTTTAGTCGATATTTCACATTCTGTCACGTTCGGCTGATATGAAGCAGGACCAAAGCGCAAGCAGGAAGATGGGAGCTGCAAAATGGTGAGTAGACAATGTTTAATTATGAAAATAGAAAACTTACAGACAAATTATCCAATTTGAATAAATAACTAACTCTGACTGCACTGTTCAATGGTTAGGACTTATTGGAATGTATGTACCTGACATTTGTGAAGTGCCTTGGTCATATTAAAATTATTTTTATTGCCTGGTGTTGCCAACAGAAATTAAGAAAAAATATTGATGGCTTATCATCAAATATAAAATTGGGTGCAGTTTAGAGATGCACTGATCAGGCTTATCCAGGCCAATACCAATTTCCAATTTTCTTATAGGCCTGTCCAGTCACTTCCTCTGTTTTTTTCCCCAAGGTCTGCAACACATACATTATATGATAAAACAATGCTGCAGATTCAGATTTTTAGCTAGAAGCATAGATCTCTAACCTAACCTGCTTTTAACATAGCAATGGTTTATAAACCAAAAATGGTGGGAGTTTTACAGGATCAAAAGGCAAAATCTGCCTTTCTATATTTGACCTGCCGACAAATGATCAGAGTCAACTACTCAGATTAGCTGAAACAGTGAAGTCACTGATTTTGGCAACACTGTTAAGCATAGCACAGTCATCATGTGTGGTGACCAAAAAGTCTCTTTATTTTGCAGTAGTTAAAAGGCTGCCCATTTGGTTGTTATTTTTACTGCATTAACAATAATTCCTATTTAAATCGAAGTTTGAATTACAAATATTTTTTTCCTTTTTGTTTCAGTTCAATTAAATTCAAAAATACTTTATTAATGCCAAAGGGAAATTAAATGTTGTAGCTCATAACATAAAGGTTTCTCCAAAGAGTCGTTGTAGATGCTCATGGATCTTGTGGGCAGGCAAGATCTCCTGTAGTGGTTTGTCTTACAGCAGATCTGAAGAAGCCTCAGACTGAAGAAACTGCTGTTGCACAACAGTCTTGTGAAGAGGATGCTCAGAGTTCTCCATAATGTTTATGAAGAATTGTTCTTTCCACAATGATTTCCAGAGGTTCCAGAGGAGTCTCCAGAACAGAACCAGCCTTCTTTATCAGCTTGTTGAGCTTTTTTAAGTCCCTGGCTCTGATGCTGCTTCCCCAGCAGATGATGGCAGAAGAGATCACATTCTCCACAACAGACTTATAGAAGATATGCAGCATCTTGCTGCAAACACCAAAGGACCTAAGCTTCCTCAAGAGGTACAGGCTGCTCTGTCCCTTCTTGTAGATGGCTTCACAGTTGCATCTCCACTCTAGTCTGTTGTCCAGGTGAACACCGAGGTATTTATACTCCTCCAACACCCCCAGCTCTTCCCCCATGATGGAAATAGTGTTTGACCTAGTCCTGTTTTTCTTAAATTCTACAATCCAATCATCTCCTTTGTTTTATTCACATTCAAAATGAGATGATTGTTTCCACACCATGCCACAAAGCGGTCCACCAGCTTCCTGTACTCGGTTTCTTGTCCATCTCTGATCCACCCCACGACTGCAGAATCATCGGAGTATTTCCGCAAATGACAGGAGTCTGTCTTGTACTGGAAGTCTAAGGCAGGGGTTGGGAACCTTTTTGACTCAGAGAGCCATGAAAGCAAAATATTTGGAAATTTATTTCAGTAAGAGTCATATAATATATTTTAAGACTGAATTCAACTAAATGTGAGTATAATAAGCCTCTGAATTTATTCTTTTAAATCAAGGGAAGGGAACCTTTTTGACTCAGAGAGTTATTTAAAATTTAAATAATGTTGTTATAATACCATTAATGCGACTTCTGGTGCTGCATGGATTTGCTGATGGCTTTGTAGTCTGGTTGGTACTTGGTGAGGTTGAGCTTCTTGCAAGCATTGAGGCTTTCATCCGTTAAACATGATCGTAGGTTGGACTTGATGTTTTTAAGATGTGAGAATGACTGCTCACATGCATACGTAGGTCCAAACATAGTCAACACAGCAATACTCAAACGCTACAGTGTGTGGTATGTGACAGGAAGCGCGTTCCAAGTTTGGATAATCAGCTGATCAGCTGGTGCGATTCTTTCCAAATTTTCATTCAGTGACTTGAACTTATTCCGCAACATGTCTGAGGCCTTCAGGTCAGCCACCTCTGCTTCAAAATCTCTGACAGAGACACCAGGAATGTAACTCAGGTTGGCTGTGTTTAGTGAACACTCATTTGGATGGGTGATGAACTTAAAAAGACGAGTGTGCTCACGAAATTCTCCAAAGCGTGCTTTGAACGACTGTAGGAGACTGGATGTGAAGCCAGCTAGCTGGTGGAGATCAAAGTTTTGAGTGGGCTCACTTGCTGTGCATGCATCTTTATATTGTCTCAGTTTTTCAAAATGTAGTAAACGACCTGTTTCACAATCCACGATAAAGAGCTCCAGCTTGTTTTCAAAAGCAAACACGGCTTGTTGAAGGGATAACACTGTATTTCCAATACCTTGCATTTTAACACTAGAACTTTCAGGGCCATCAATTTGACGGTTTTGAAAGTTTGACATGCCATAACTCTGGTTTATTAAAACTGTTATCTTCCTGCCATCCTGACTTTTTCTAAACCTGTGTCTTGTGTGTTCTTATGTCTCTATTTTAACAAAATAACAAAGTAAATAAAAGATCTAAGTCTTTCTACCTCTAACTACCACAGCTGCTATTTTGACGGCCCTATTATTTACATTGATATTTTTTTTCCGCGTCTGAGTATACGCGCGGGCGTTGCTTAGCAACCGCCACTCTAGAAAACAATCAGATTGTTGGCATCCTACAAATGGCTTCTAGAAGGATATTTTCTGCTCAAGAGGCATTGGAAATGCTTCAAAAATTACATGATTGTGATTCTGGGTCAAGAGGGATTCTGACGGCTCTTGGTCAGTATTCAGTTTTAGCGACAGCGGGTCAGAGAGTGAGCCTCCCCCGGCTACAAAACACGAGTCATTCCGTTAGCAGGAGGTTGTGGCCCATTATTTCAAGGTAGTAAAAGACTAGCCTATGTAATGATTTTATAATTTTAGGCTATAGTTTACAGATTAGTAAACTAATAATATATAAACTATAGCAACAGTGCCACAATCAGCGCAGAGATAGGGAGACGAGCCAGGTGCCCAGTGCCCAGCTATAAACCCAGCAAACCAGCTCACTGGCAGGAGAGAAACTAAAAAACACGGTACTAATAATGGAAAAAGAAATAAACAATAAGTTAGGTCATAGATATAGTAGCCCAGTGACAACAATCTATTCTGCGCTTTTCAGTGTTTTCAAGATGAGCGCACACCTGGGAAGGAGGAGGAGATAGGAAAGGATGGCGCTGTGTGGACAGTGGTAGGGGAGGAAGAAAGTAGAGGGAGGCGTCAGAGCCAGAACGCGTTGACAGAGCGCCAGATCCAAGATGCCCAGACCGCATTCCTTTGCTTGGTGGACGCCGAAATACTTATCCATGTTCAGGGCTTTAGTGTGGCTGAGGCCCGCAGAGATTTAGGAGGTGATTCCTTCTTGGACATGAGTGTGGATTAGCTGACGGAATTTTTAGCCCTAGTTTATGTCCGCAAAGTGAAAGAGGGGCGTAACATGGAGCTGTCCAGCTTTTGGTCAGATTAGTAAATCTTTTTTTTTTAAATGTATTACGTTTCAGCACTATTTATAAATAATAATAAAACATAATAGGTTTTGATAAAATACTATTATTAATTCGTCATCACCGTCCTCGCATCCAGAATGCTCGCCGTCAAATTGACGGGCTTGGGAGTTCTAGTAGTGCTAGAATCCTGGGAGTCCTAGTGTTAATGTTAAGGTGATTCAGATGTCCAGTCATATCCACGAGATAGTAAAACTTGAGGAGCCACTCAGTTTCGGCTAGCTCAGGATGCTCGATGCCTTTCATCTCAAGGAAAGTCTGGATTTCGTTCAGGCGAGCCGCAAAATGGCTAAGCACCTTCCCTCTTGATAACCAACGCACATTGCTGTGCAAAAGTAGACCGTGATAGTTACTTCCAACTTCATCCAGCCGTGTTTTAAACTGGCGATCATTTAAGGCTCGGGCAACAATAAAGTTGATCACATGAATGACCAGCGACATCACTTTGCCAAGCCGCCCGTCACACATCTGAGCACAAAGTGCCTCCTGGTGTAGAATGCAGTGAAAACTTGGGATGGGTCTATTTTCATGTTCACGGAGAAGTGCCACAAATCCTTTGTTTTTCCCCACCATACACAGAGCACCATCTGTACACACTGAGAAAAGTTTATCCATAGGTAGATTTTTGTCTTGAGCAAACTCTATGAAAGACTTGAATAAATCCTCACCTCTTGTGCATCCTTTTATTGGCAGAACAGCAAGACTTTCTTCGCACAGTTTGTCACCAGCAGCATATCTTGCAATCACACTGAACTGCGACAAATGGCTTACATCTGTTGACTCATCCAAAGCCAGAGAAAAGAACGGCGCTGCATATATGTCCTTCACTTGCATTTCCTCCACTTGGTTTGCCATCATGATGGAAGAGGCATGTCTTGTATCCGTTTGATTATCTTGTCTTTGTTCGGAAGATCATCAAAATGTTTATTAGCTACATCCAGCATGAACATTTTAACATACTCGACATCTGTTAATGGTTTTCCGGTCCTCACTATTGCTAAAGATCCAGCAAAGCTAGCGGAATTATAGTCACCTTGCCGGGTCCACAGGCGGAGTTGCTGCTGGCTAGCTTGCACCCTACTCAGTAGCTCTTGGCACGCTTTCTTTCTGCTGTCTCCCGCAGGGTATTTTGATGCAAAGGTGTGTGTCGATGCATGGCGTGTGTCGAAGTGCGGCTTTACATTCGACCGTTTCATCGATGCAATTTCTTCATTGCAAATTAGACACACCGCAGAACCTGCTCTCTCCACAAAGTCGAATTGTTCGGTCCATTTGTCCTGAAATGTACGACACTCTTTTTTTTTTCTTTTCGCCATCTTCTTCGCCGAAGGGTTAGTGTTAGAGTTAAAAAGCTGATAATTACAGATCAGTGCAAAATAAGACACAAGATGAACCAAGTAAGTTTGACTTGCAAGGGTGAGAGCCAGTCCTCTGCTAAACAGCGACTTCCTTCTCACACACTGGGAGAAGGCCTTGCACCAGCCTTTTATTTACAACTCACATTCTTACAAGTAAAAAGCGGGAATTGGTCCAGCCAATTCTTACAGAGATTTCAACTTAGAAGAGTGGTCATTCCCATATATGGTATAAGCATGTCATGTCCAGAGAGTGATCCACTCCAGACCACATTCCTTAACTCTCCACTCCCTTTTACACACTAAAAAACAATCACAGGAATAATCTTAACCAGAGTAGAACTTAAAACATAAACCTAGTTTAAATTAAACAATGATAACTTATATAAATTTCAGCTTGGAGCTAATGACTGAGCAGACTGATTCAAAAGGGGGTGTTTACCTGTTTACCTAGCAATGGCCAACGTAGGCTATTATCATCCAATTTGCCATCTGCAGCCCTGAACAGGACATGAGCAGTGGAAAATCGATGGATGGATTAAAAAGTGAGAATAAATTATGTTTTTTCTGCAAGCTAGATGAAAAGAGCCACACCTGGCTTCTGAGCCATACGTTCCCAATCCCTGGTCTAAGGTGTACAGAGTGAAAAGGAATGGTGAGAGTACCGTCCCCTGTTTCAGAATCAGAATCAGCTTTTTTGCCAAGTTCGTACATACACACAAGGAATTTGACTCCGGTACACTTTGCTCTTTGGTTTTTGCTGTTTTGCTCCTGTGCTGCGTACTACATAGTTAGACACACAACCCTTCAGTCTCACAAGCTGTGGTCTGTCTGTCAGGTAGTCTTTGATCCAGGAGATTGTTGAGGCCTCCACCTGAGTCTTCTGGAGTTTCTGACAAAGCCAATCAGGTTGAGGCTTTGTCCAGATGACAGTGGGTTTGTTGAAGCAGGTGTGTGATGGCATCTTCAACTCCAACTCCACAGCGATAAGCAGACTGAAGGGGGTCCTGACAGTTTACTGTTTGCTTACTCAAGTGGGCCAACAGGAGTCTCTCTAGAACCTTCATGATGTGGGATGTCAGGGCAACAGGTCTATAGTCATTGAGGACTGATGGGTGAGTTTTCTTTGGTACCGGAACAAGACAGGAGGTCTTCCACAACACTGGAACCTTCTTCTGGACCAGGTTAAGGTTGAAGAGGTGCTGCAGAATCCTACAAAGCTGTTCTGTATGACCTTCAGGACTCTAGGGCTGACACGATCTGGACCTGCAACCTTATTCACATTTAATCTTTTCAGTTGCATCTTCTCCTGACTTCTTGAGGCACACAGGTGGAAGGTGGAGGCAAAGGGAGCATCAGCATCTTCTGATTTGGTTGAAGGCAAACATGTAGAAGGAGAAGGGTCCGTGGCTGGGGTGGAAGATAAAACATTTGAGGTGTGACAGGAAAGCTGTGGGTCAAAGGAGGTGGGGATGTCTGTTTGGCTGTGAGCAGGAGAGGAGGATGCTCAGCTTGTTTCGGAACTGAACTGATTGAAGAATGTGTTTAGTTCATTCTCTGTCCAGAAATCCATCGGTCCAATTGTCCTTCTGATTGAAGCCTGTGATCTTCTTCATCCTTGACCACACATCTCTGATATTGTTTTGCTGGAGTTTCTCTCTAGCTTCTTCTTGTACACCTCCTTGCTGTCTCTTATCTTGACTTTAAGTTGCTTCTGTATCCTGCTCAGTAATTCCTTGTCTCCCTCTCTGAAGGCTCTTTTTTTCTTGTTTGTTTACATAGTGAAGGTGATTGGGCTATTAGTGCAATGGTTCTTTTTGGAGGAAACATGCCGCCAATTTAATAACACAATGTATTACCGGTCCAGGACATGAAGTTTTGTACAGTTAATCTAAAACTGTAGTGGAAATTCTTAAGATACAGAAATTCTACTCATGCTGTGTGTATGAAATACATTCTCCCGTCAAAACTCTAAAAAAAAAAACATATAAGGAAATAGTATGTAAATGAAAACTCTCAACAGACTGTATGTTGTGTTCAGTGTTTTTTTTTTCAGCTTTATCTGAAAGAAAAATCATGAATAAGTGTCAGAGTTAGACACACTGATAAACTCAGAGAAGGTATGCAATAAAGACACAAGAGAGTCAAAGTTATCTTTTGCTGGCCAGGGAGAGACAATTAATTCTCTCTCTCAGAGGAGTTGCTGCCTGAACACAGCCTTTCATTGAAGAAAGGAAAAAAAAAACACTCATGTTACAGCATCGTGAGTGTGGCCACACACAGTTTCACAAATACAAATCCTACTGCATAAAACTGGTTCTATCCAGATACTGATACAGCACACACGTCCACATCTGGCACTCAAGGACGTGAAGATTGGCTGGGGTGCGAACACCCCTCTTCCCAGAACACCCCCGCATGCAACTCTAAGACAAGATGACAATTGTGTTAATAGTTTATAAAACACTCAAGATAAATGTGAAAAGTATTCAAACCACCTCTATCAAAGTTTACCAAATTAAATAAGTGAAAATGTATTTTAATGATAAACCATTTAGGATAAAGAACCTTTTTAAACTAAGCAATGATAATTTATGTACCAATCTTCCAACAGTAAGTAAAACAAAATAAACAGTCAACGCTTTTGACGGCTTAGAGCTTTTAAATGAAAAAAAGACAAATGACAATATATCCTCCTGATCAAACTTAAAAGAAATCATTCTTCTTTTAACACCACAAATTAATTCAGATTTAGTTACCTTTTAGAGTGACCAGTTAACCTAACATGCATATTATTGGATAATGTGAAGAAGTAGGATGAGTTATTGAGAGATGCACGTAGAGAACACGCAAACTCTACGTGGTCAGTATTTAAACCAAGGACATACTTTCTATAAGGCAATAAATTGAAATAAATAAATAAAAAGTGTGCCATCTCATGACCAGTTGTAGACAATCCAACTAAATACAAATCCACTAAATAAAATGAGACTAAATGTTTTCTGTTTTATGTCAATTAGGATTATAATAATTATTTTAATTTGTTAAATGCCATAATAAGCCAGTTTGCTTTAAAGGTTTTTTGAGCTTTTATAAGTCACTGACTCTGATGCTGCTACCGCAACAGATGACTGCAGAGGAGTTTGCACTCTCCTCAACAGACTTATAGAAGATCTGCAGCATCTTGCTGTGAACTTGGAAGTCTTTCCAAGAAGTAAAGCTTGCTCTGCCCCTTTTTGTATTCAGCTTAACTTCTTAGTGTCTTGATAAACATCAAGATATTGATGTTCACCCACCACCTTCACTTTTTCTCCAATGATTAAAATAGTGTTTGACACATTTATGTTTCTCCTGAAATCTATAAGCATCCCCTTTGTTTTAGTCAAATTCAAGAAAAGATAACTGTTTCCACACCATGGCACAAAGTGGTCCACTAATTATCTTTACTCGGTCTTATGTCGAGGTCTGACATACTCAACAACTTCAGAGTCATGTCAATATTTCTACAGATGACAAGACTGTGACTTGTACTGAAACTCTGAAAACCTCCAAGTTCTTTTTACAGTTTCTGACATACTAAACCAGGGAAATTATGTTAAATGCAACAGGGAAATCAAATAACATAATCCTCATGGTGCTGCCTACTTTGTCCAGATGATTATGGGTTTATTGAAGCAGCTCTATGATTCCATCTTCAACTCCACAGTAAAAAGAAAACTGCAGTCAGTCTGTAAACATCCTTGTTTGCCTTCTTAAGTGGGCCAACAAGCTGCAGCCTCGTTCTAGTTCGATGTCAAAAACTGCCTCTTCACCAAACTTCTAAAGACAGACGGATGGGAGGGGGAGATACGGGCGAAGGAAATGCACCAGCATATGCTGATTTGGTTGACCAATGATGGAAAATAAAACATTAAAAGGTGTGACAAGAGAGTTTCAGGTGAAGGGAACCTGAGAGGTCTCTTTAGGTGGAGGAATGACACCAAAAAACTGATTGTTTCTTTTTGTATCGTCAGTTAAAAATGAACATTATGAAGACAAAGCATTCAGGTCTTGCATCAGACAATCAGGCCTTATTCTGAAAAATAAACTTCAAAAACGTTTTGGAAAACGTTTTGAGACCTAAGCTGACAGCGATCTACCAACAGCATGGCTGCTGTTTTGATTAGGTAAATAATACTTGGTTATTTTCAAGTTTGAATATTCAAATAGAGTCTATGTGGTAAAACAAGAGATCAGTGTTAGACAGGACGAGGCATTTTCCACAGAACTGTCCTCAACAGAACATCCAGTTATTGTATCATTTTGACTTCAAGTGGAAGGACATAACCAGAAGTAAGTTTGTATTTTATAACAGTGTATATAGATATATTAGTAATAGGATGGAATTTCTGGAAATTTCTTGTCTATGTTGTTTTTTTTTTCTCTAGGTTTTTAAACAACAAAGATAAATCAAACATCCCAAACAGATATGCAGTGGAATCTTGTTCTTCTTACTGTAATGGGTATGTTGCTCTGCATAAATATTATCATTGACATTTTACTTAAAATCATTACAATTTAATGTTCTCTCATAAAACCATTGGATGAGAACATAAGAAAACTCTAGTTGACATGAAACTTAAGCTTTAAAACAGTCTTGTAATCAATTCCAACAACTCTTTTTCAATTTTTAGCTCAGAATTTTCTGATGGTTTGTCAGCTTTATGAGTATCACTATATTGAAGAGGAAAAGACCTGGGCTGAAGCTCAGCGTTACTGCAGAGAGAAACACACTGACCTGGCCACAGTGTCAAACATGACAGACATGAAGAGACTCCTCAACATCTCACCAGGGAATGTGCGTGAAGCTTGGATTGGTCTGTACGACCAAACAAAACCCCAAAGAACATGGCACTGGTCTCTGCCTGGGGTGGAGTACAATGAGAGTGAGGCAAACTGGGAAATAAATGAACCAAATAATTGGGGACCTAAAGGTCAAAATTGTGGCATTATATGGAAAACTAACATACATTCCTTAAAGTGGGGAGACATATCCTGTAATGAACAGTATGCTTTTCTCTGCTATGATGGTGAGGAAATTGTCCTTTGTGTTATTCTATCTCATCTCTTTCATGTCTATTTAAAGACTTACTAGTGATAGTGTTCTGTGCTCTGACTTCTTTGCTCCACAGACAATAATTCATCAAAGATGTTTCACTTCATTAAAGAAAGAAAGACCTGGCTGAAAGCCCAGAGTTACTGCAGAGAGAAACACACAGACCTGGTCAGTGGACGGAACCAGCTACAGGAGAAATACAAGGACAATGGGTTGTACTTTCAGGATACAAATTTGGATTACATATTTATGGGCCTGTTCAGCGACACCTGGAGGTGGTCAGATGGAAGTAGTTTCTCTTTTAGACACTGGAATCTACAGTTTGACAACCAGAGGATCAACAGTGGTCAATGTGCCATGGCTGTGTTTAATGATGAAGGCAGATGGAAGAATGAGATCTGTACTCTAAGAAAACCATTCATCTGTTATGGTGGTGAGTTTTTCAAACAGATCTCTAAATATAAGACAATCAAAAAAATATCTCCCAATCAAAAACATCTCCCAATCAAAAACAACTTAAACAGAAAAATTTTATAATTTTTTTTAATTTAAACTGAACTTAACATCAAGAAAGATTTCACTTGGATATACACTGCTGGCAAAGGGTTTAGAAGCAAGATCAGGTTTATACAAAAAAAAGCATAGTCTCATTTTTTTACTTTACACACACAAAAAAAAAAAAACAGGAATATTAAATAAGAAGTCACTTAGCAGACTATTAAGGCTTTTCTTGCTTAAACTTTGTTTTCTTCAAAGTCACCTTCTCTAGAGTTAAAAAAAATAACATATAAACAAAATATATTTTACTTGTTTGTTTCTTTTTTGCATTGACTCAGAACTAAGTCCTTCTTTTCTATTGTTAACATTTATTCAGCAATGGTCTGGTGACATCTATGTATACCCAAAACTGAAATTAGAAATATGGCGCATATCAATGAAATGAAAGTCTGATCATGCAGTGAATACATCCCAAAATCCAAAGAATCTATATTAGGTTTTCTTTATGAAAAGCAAACTTTTTTCGACAAACAAACAAAACAAAATTTTTCGCCATACCTTTGGCCGTGGTATTTGTGATAAACAAACCGGTATAATGGATGGATGGATGGATGGATGGATGGATGGATGGATGGATGGATGGATGGATGGATGGACCATGAGTCCACAGTAACGACTTGAATAAAGCTGCAGATCAGATATGTGATTGTTTTCCTAATTTCTACAGAAAGTACAGTGATTCTGATCAAAGAAAATAAAACCTGGGCGGATGCATTATCCTACTGCAGAGATCATCACCATGGCCTGATCACCATCACCAACCTGGATGAGCAGAGATGGGTGCAGGAGGAAGCCCAGTTTGCATCCACTCCCTTTGTCTGGATGGGACTGCACTATGCCTGCACTCTCGATTTGTGGTTCTGGATTAGTGACGAGGTGGTCAGCTATAAGAATTGGGCCTCAGGTGAACCTATGGATGACTGTAATATGTCTGGAGCCATGGAGACAGGAGGAAATCATCAGTGGTTCAAAACAAATGATACTGAGAGGTTTAATTTCATCTGTTCTAAGAAAAGGCGCTGAGGATAAGTGCTGTGTATAAAGGCAGAAAACATATGAAATAATTCCAAATTGTATAGTAGTTTATATTGATTTGTTTTTGTTGTGGTTTGCATATTATGTCATACGTTTCATGTACATTATAATAACTCAAAGCGTTAAGGTCAGTAATATCCTAACTCTAAGGCAGAAAATGAAAATAAAACATAGCTTGTTTTAAATTTGACCTGCTGTTCTTTGTATAATCTGTATATATTATATTATATTATCAATTAATATTATTATATTAACATATTTTTGTAAACTCTTCAGATATTCAAATAGAGGTATAAAACTCTGTATCTGTTAAATGCTAATAAATGTAGAACAGCAAAGAGGAAGTAAAAAAAAAAAACATACATTTTCTTCAGCCAACCAATCATCTTGAATTGTCTATTAAATAAATTGCCTACATCAGTTTTATTCACCTGGTGTTGCTGTGTCACCTTGTGATTTTCACAGAATCAGATTGAATCAGTTTGTTTGTTTCTGAAAAGTTAAACAAGAGTGTCACCAGAGGCAGGAAGTAAATAGTTACATTTACTTGAGTAACGTTTTTTTTAAAAAAAAAACTTATTTTTAGGAGTAGTTTTACTGAACCATGTTTTGGTTCTATTTCAGTGGTATTATTTGGAAGTAACAATACTCTACACAACTCGAGTAACTTCGCTGAGTGAAGAACACATAAACTTTAACAAAAAAACTACTAGAAACAGAGAATGAGTTATGTTGAGAGATTTTGTTTGTATAAAAGCTTCATTGTTTTAAAGTTACTTTCTTTCTACTGAGTCTGCTGTGACATTGGGAGGTCCTGTAAATATACAGTAAACACTATATATTCTCACAGGTGGTACTTTGCAATGTTCAAACATATTTTTTACTGTTTAGGCTGTTTGGATCTGTTTTTTGTTTTGTTTGTATAACGTTTGCACAATGCTGATTGGCCGGCTGGAGCTGTGGAAATTCCCAATTCTCCATTGCTGTATGTTTTGCAGGGCAGGGCTTGAGGGGTGAGTCTCAGAGAACAGGAAGCAAGCATGGTCACGATCACAGTAAACTGAGTGGCAATGTTGACATTTTAACCGAAATACAACAAAGCCATCACAAGCATTCAAATATAGCTACAGTAATAGCAAAGTAAAGGCAGTTACTGAAACACATGATGTTTGGCTAACTCAAACTCACACATCTTTCCATATAACAATACAAACTGGAATTATGATCAAATTATCTATAACTAAGAAGTGGAAAACACTTTCATTTCCTCAAGAACACAGACATAATTAGGGAAATGCGGCGAAAGTCTATGCAGCTTCACACAGTCTGCTTGCTCTCTAGTCTGCTGCTTGTCAGTGTGGCTGGGCATTAGTAAGGGTCAAAGCAACAAAAATTAACTGGAAATAAACTGAAGGTGTGAAATACTGAACATGGTAAAATTGAGTGCCGTAAAAACCAACATGTGATTAATTTCACCCTTGTGAAAATAGAATCTGTGAATTTGGAGGTCATACAAATGATAACATTGTAAATATTAATGTTATGAACATTAAGGTTATCCAATTTAACGTTGCCTGTTTCACTGCCTAGATTTTTGCGTGTCCATTTTTACCACTTAGGTTTTATCATTTGACGCATTCACAGCGTAATTTTTGTTACCTTCCTTAGATCGGAAAAGGGCAGCAGCCCTGGCACAACAGCTGAATTTTGTTGTCCGTGACGCACAGTTTCCCATGATTCATTGCGGTCGAATCGGATTGGTCGAGATCAGGCAGCAATGGCGGACGATAGCGGAAAAAATTGTGAATAAAAAAGTAAATAATATGCTTACACACCCAAATAAAATTTTTAATATGGTTTTAGGTGAGAATGTAGGTTTGTTGAACTCAAATATCTACTCGATTTATTAAGATTCCACTTAATTTAACAAGAGGTTCAGTGTTTCTCTGTGCCAGCCCACTGAGCAGCATTCCCTCCATCTTCTGCAGAAGGCGCCTGATTCTCGTCTCATCATGTTAAAGAGAGACTGAGGTGGAGAGTCCGGAGACTCAACCTGGGCGCTCTTCGCTTGTGACTTCCCACGGTCCACCTTGTGGTCAACAATATCACTGTTGTACTATTTAAAATGTGAAAATGTATGCGAATGGATATGGAATACATAGCTGCCCCGGCGTGACAAGACTGCTGCCGTATTCTGATCTACCGGAAGTAACAAAAATTACACGATGAACACAATGAATGATAAAACTGAAGTGGTAAAAATGAAGGCACTTGTGCGGGAGGTCGAGAGATATTGACTAGAAATAGTCGGGCTCGCCTCCACGCACAGCGTGGGCTCTGGAACCCATCTCCTTGAGAGGGGTTGGATTCTCTTCCACTCTGGAGTGGCCCACGGGGAGAGGCGGCGGGCTGGTGTGGGTTTGCTTGTTGGCCCCCAGCTCAGCCGTCCCGTGTTGGGGTTTACCTCAGTGGATGAGAGGGTCACATCCCTGCGCCTTCGGGTTGGGGACAGGTCTCTGACTGTCGTCTCGGCCTACGGGCCGAGCGGTAGTGCGGAGTACCCGGCCTTCTTGGTGTCCCTGTTGGGGATGCTGGATAGTGCCCCTCCCGGGGACTCCATTATTCTGCTGGGGGATTTCAACGCCCATTTGGGAAACGACGGTGACACCTGGAGAGGCGTGATCGGGAGGAATGGCCTCCCCGATGTGAATCTGAGTGGTGTTTCATTATTGGACTTCTGTGCTAGTCACGGATTGTCCATAATGAACACCATGTTCAAACATAAGGGTGTCCATCAGTGCACGTGGCACCAGGACACCCTAGGTAGGAGGTCAATGATCGACTTTGTTGTCGTATCATCAGACCTTTGGCCGCATGTTTTGGACACTCGGGTGAAGAGAGGGGCTGAGCTGTCCACTGATCACCACCTGGTGGTGAGTTGGATCCGCTGGAGGAGGAGAAAGCCGGACAGACTTGGCAGGCCCAAGCGCATAGTGAGGGTCTGCTGGGAACGCCTGGTGGAGCCCTTGGCCAGGGATATATTCAACTCCCACCTCCGGGAGAGCTTAGACCTGATCCCGGGGGATGTTGGAGACATAGAGTCCGAGTGGACCATGTTCTCCGCATCTATTGTCGATGCTGCCCGTAGCTGCGGCCGTAAGGTCTGCGGTGCCTGTTGTGGCAGCAATCCCAGAACCCAGTGGTGGACACCGGCAGTAAGGGATGCTGTCAAGCTGAAGAAGGAGTCCTATCGGCTGTGGTTGGCTTGTGTGACTCTTGAGGCGGCTGACGGGTACCGTGAGGCCAAGTGTGCTGAGGCCCGGGCTGTGGCAGAGGCAAAACCTCGGGCCTGGGAGAAGTTCGGTGAGGCCATGGAGAAGGACTGCCGGTTGGCCTCAAAGTGATTCTGGCAAACCGTCCGGCGCCTCAGGAGGGGGAAGCAGTGCTTCACCAACACTGTTTATAGTGGGGGTGGGTGGCTGCTGACCTCGACTGACGACTTTATTGGGCGGTGGAAGGAGTACTTCGAGGATCTCCTCAATCCTGCCATCACGCATTCCCTGGTGGAAACAGAGGCTGAGGACTCGGGGTTGGACTCCTTCATCACCCAGGCTGAAGTCACCGAGGTGGTTAAAAAGCTCCGCGGTGATAAGGCTTCGGGGGTGGATGAGATCCGCCCTGAGTACCTCAAATCTCTGGATGTTGTGGGGCTGTCATGGTTGACACGCCTCTTCAACATTGCGTGGCGGTCGGGGACAGTGCCTCTGGACTGGCAGACTGGGGTGGTGGTCCCCCTTCGTAAGAAGGGGGATCGGAGGGTGTGTTCCAACTACAGGATGTTCACACTACTCAGCCTCCCTGGAAAGGCCTACGCCAAGGTATTGGAGAGGAGAGTCCGGCTGATAGTCGAACCTCGGCTTCAGGAGGAGCAGTGTGGTTTTCATCCCGGCCGTGGAACACTGGACCAGATCTATACCCTCTACAGGGTACTTGAGGGTTCATGGGAGTTTGCCCTACTGGTTCACATATGTTTTGTGGACCTGGAGAAGGCATTTGACTGTGTCCCTCGTGATGCCCTGTGGGGGGTGCTCCAGGAGTATGGAATCGGGGGCACTTTATTAGGGGCCATACGGTCCCTGTACGAGCGGAGCAGGAGTTTAGTCCGCGTTGCTGGCACTTAGTCGGATCTGTGTTGGACTCTGGCAGGGCTGCCCTTTGTCACCGGTCCTGTTCATAACTTTTATGGACAGGATTTCTAGACGCAGCCAAGGGCCGGAGGGGGTCTGGTTTGGGGACCAGTGGATTTCGTCTCTTCTTTTTGCAGATGACGTGGTCCTGCTGGCCCCCTCTAGCCAAGACCTACAACATGTGCTGTGGCGGTTCGCAGCCGAGTGTGAAGCGGCTGGGATGAAGATCAGCTCCTCCAAGTCAGAGGCCATGGTACTCGACCGGAAAAGGGTGGCTTGTCCTCTTCAGGTTGGAGGGGAGTTCCTGCCTCAAGTGGAGGAGTTTAAGTATCTCGGGGTCTTGTTCACGAGTGAGGGAAGAATGGAGTGGGAGATCAGCAGACTGATCAGTGCGGCTGCTGCAGTAATGGGGGCACTGTGCCGGTCCATTGTGGTGAAGAGAGAGCTGAGCTGAAAAGCGAAGCTCTCGATTTACCGGTCGGTCTACGTTCCTACCCTTATCTATGGCCATGAACTTTGGGTCATGACCGAAAGAACGAGATCCCGGATACAAAGGCTAAAATGAGTTTCCTCCGTAGGGTGGCCGGACACTCCCTTAGAGATAGGGTGCTCCACATCGAGAGGAGCCAGTTGATGTGGCTCGGGCATCTATACCGGATGCCTCCTGGACCCCTTCCTCGGGCGGTGTTCCAGGCACGTCCCACCGGCAGTAGGTCCAGGGGATGGCCCAGGACACGCTGGAGGGACTATGTCTCTCGGCTGGTCTGGGAACGCCTTGGGCTCCACCCGGAGGAGCTAGAAGAGGTGTCTGGGGACAGGGACGTCTGGGTGTCTCTGCTGAATCTGCTGCCCCCGCGACCCGGTCCCGGATAAAGCGGAAGACGACGAGTACGAGTACGAGCTAAGTAACATTTTCCTATTTTTTCATAATTTTTTGTTTGCTGCTCTATATCATGGAGCATTATATTTTGCCTTCGACAGATATTAGCCTGTAATGTTAACTAGCTAACAAAATGATTCCTCAACTGTTGGAGTAGAAATGCTCGCATGAAAAGAGCTTCTTTAGTAAAAGTGACTTTTACCTACACGGAACAGAGTTTTGGCCAGTATGCTGTAATTATAAAATTATACATTTGTTTCTATTTTCAATACTTTATTGTGAAAGTCACTAGACATTCAGACAAAAATAGTTGTGGCCATGCTTTTTCTTTTCTTCTTCAGGTTTTAATATCAAAATAATTAAGTGAAATTAGTGAGTCTACAGTCTAATTTGTCTGTTTGGTTGTATATCTCCCTATCTTTCTCTCTTCATTAAACCTGATTAACATCAGTCAACAGCTTGACAAGGCTTTGAAATCACGGATTTTATGTGTACAAAACGCTGTTTGGATGCTGATTAGTAGAAAACCAAGCGAAAAGGCAAGCATTTTACAGCAGATGTCAATTGCAAAAAACCCCACTCTCCTGCGCTTTTTTTAAAGAGACATCGGACCAGAAGCCACGTCATTTTTTCAGCATTGCTACAATGTTAAGCACATGCGGTCGTAAAAATTTAGTTTTGGCGGACATATCTGGCGAACGTCCACTCAGAGTCCGCGCGGATGTCCGCGAGGACAAGTACACACAACTTTTGCAATTTAGTGCAGTAGGAGGAGGGATAGGCAAGGCAGGCTTGTGCTTGTGTGAATGAGAATTTATTTGAGATGGCCAGGCTTTTGTTTGAGGGGGCATTGCCCCCTCTTGCCTGTGCGTAAAGCTGGCCTCGATTCCCATTGCTGGCAAACTTCTGGCTCATCGTCTTCCTCCTCTCTGTGCAACCTCCCCGTCCTCCATTGCTCACTGTCACACCTCTCCTTCCACTAGCCCTCCTTCTACAACTCACACCACTCAGATCTCATTCCCGAATTCTGCTCATTCCCCTGGCGTCTTCACCTACATCAACCAGTAAGCCTTCAAAACCATTTCCTTCACAACCACCTGATCATATTCAACCGCTCACATGTCCTCTCCTTCCTAGTGACTCTGCAGTCACTAGGGAGTTCAAATCAAGATAACCAACCCAACCTAACCAAAATAATCATTGTTTTCAATAAACCTGTTAAATCTTTCTTGTCTCCTGAGAGTGTTTGTACACGTGGGTCAGGCAACTAAACAAAACCAGGACCTGCTGAGACAGATGGACAGATTGATCAGCACAGGTTACACGCTGCAGTTCCTGTCACATCCCCCTTTATTCTAGGAATTGTGGAAACAGTTCTGCCATCTCCAGAGCAGAACCCTGCTCTGCACTCAGAACTGCTAGAACTCCTAGTGAAAAAAAACAAGAATGTTATTTCTAGGGTTCCGCTTGCAGAGGGAAACAGGGTTTTATTCCCTTTAATTCCTGGTCAATCTGGCCTTGTTCAACAAATCTATCATGGACAGACAATTCCACATTATGGCAAAATGGCAGGTGCTGGAAAATGTTCACCAGAGCAATTGGTTCACCTTCATATATGAGTCCAGCTTTTATACCCATAGGCATCACAAGCTTATTCAGGTCCAGAGTGATAACTCTGAAGGGCTTCTATTCCCCTCCTCTTAACGCTGAGAAGGAAGCCACGTCTCATCTTTTATGGCCAGTATGCAGCACATAACATGACAGCATGCCCAACCAGTGTCTGTTCGTACATTACAGAGAAACTCTGACGGCCATAATCTTCTCAGTGCTTTTCACCCTTGTTATGTGAGGCTGTTTCACATGCTTATACTTTGCTGTACTGGATCCTCCAGATGAGCTCAGAGTTCACTCCACCAGGGGGATTCCATCCTCCACATCTCTGCATGACAGTAAAGGACATTTGCACAGCAGCTTCCTGGTCATCTCCATGCTCATTTATTTGTTTTACTTCCCGGATGTCTCCGCTTTCTCCATGTCTCATTCTGTTCTCAGAGTTTTGACAGAATGATTATTATTTTACTGCGCTTTTTTTTGCAACATTCTTTCACCTTTCAGGCACAAAGTGAGGTTATAATTGTCTCCCAACCCCTATACGTGACCTCTGTTATTATTGTTAATACGACTTAATTACATCAAGCCTCTCTGTAATGAGAAATTATTCCCTCTGCTGTTGCGCTCGAGACACACAGGGGTTGTTGCACTGCGCAGCTGTTTCCTCCCCCTCCTGAGGAGTTGTTGACATGTTTTGCTCATTGTTAAGTGGTCACATATTGCGACCTCTCATCACAGCAGCAGGTCTGTCATCTCAACCTCCGCCAAACAAAGATTATTCTCCTCTTTGTTTCTCAATGTTGCCAGGAATTTCTGAGCATGTAATCTTGCATGCATAAGGCCCAGTTTTTGGAGCTATTCTGGGCTAGCAGATGTTTATGCTTGTGGTTCGGACGGACTCAGTGAGGCATTGATCACCTCCTGCTTCACCTAACCCACAACAATAACCTTAAAGGGCAAAGCTTTTGCAAAATAGAACATTGGTTACGTATTGTAACCCCATATTCTGATTCCTTTATGCTCTGGTCCTCACCGGTTCCTGAATGGCTGAAGAAAAAAACGCTATTTGGGAGTTGATTACCCAGTATTAGGGCAATTTATACAGACTGGGGTGAGGCCCACCCAGCAGGTGGGTGTGGACTAAAGGTTTCAGTGCTCGCTAGCAAGGGATAAACCCTCTAGTGACAGCCTTAAAAGACTGGAATACAGGAAAGGAAGGAATACGCTTAGAATCTGGGGCTACAATATGTAATCAGTGTTCTCTCCTTCGCAACTCTGTTTGAACTCTGATTCCCTGGGTGCTCAGAACTCCTCCTGCAGGCCATGTTCCAGAACTCATACGGTTCAATATTCTGCTCCTCCAATCAGAGAGCCAACCAGCCTATATAAAGTCTCCACACTGTCAATAGGGGCGGCTGTGATTTAAACTGAGCAGCTCGCCACTTGCGCCTGTGAAATATTGCTTGTGCTTACTCTTGTTTGTACTTGCTGAGAAAATGTTTGTTGATTCAAACTAGCTTTGTTCTCCCTGTTGAACTGGTTGAAACTGACTGGTCTGAGGTTAGGCTGAAATGTTTATCAGTTTTCAAACTAGATGCTTTGCCTGCATTGAATGAGTAACCTCGGTTTGTTGTGTTGCTATTTGCTGATTCCCAAAAACCCTGGCAATGTTTTTTCTCATTTGTCAGTGTTTTTGTTTTTCTCTTTTTGAGGCTTAAAGCAGACGTTACCTTAGTACATTCCTGTTTAACTTAAAAAAATACTTCTTGCAGTACTTTTGTACCAGTGCCCTCCTTTTTTTGTCATTTTGATTTAAACCTTTCAATAAACAAGCTTTTATTCCTCTGCTTTAATGTTACCTCCCCTTTTCCTCCCCTGGCTGAGCTGGGTCATAACAACTGTTTACTCTAAGTATTGTATTGTAAGTACCATGTTTGTTTTTTTTTAAACATTTGTAAATGTGTGTTTCCTCTGCCTGAATTTGTTATTTTGAAATTATTTTTGTTTTGTTTTTTCTTACTGTTTTTTTATTTTATTTTCCATATAAAACTGCCCCAAAACTGATTAAATAATTTGTACAAATATATCAGATCTTTTGATCAGTTTCTCAGTTTTTGAGTAGCCGTTTTACCAAATACAGTTGTATTCTCTAATAATTTTCTGGATGACTACTTTTTACTTATACGTGAGTAAAAAATATATTGCAGTATTGCTACTTTTACTTGACTACAATTTCTGGGAACTGGCCTACCAATGTATCACCAGGAGATTCTTCCTTAGATTTAGCTGATGACACAAGTTGCTGTACCCTCTGCAGAGCAAGGAAGAAGGTTTCAAAACAGTCTGCATGACCAAAAACAATCTTGTCATGCCAATTTCATAAATAAACAACTGCCCTGACCTATTCTACACTCTATTACTAGACAGCTTAATGCAAAAGTTGTTTTGTTTTCTCATTATTTTAATTTTTGCCAACTTACCTGTATCACATTTGAAATGATCACCCATAATTAACATATATATATATATATATATAAATATATATATATATATATATATATATATATATATATATATATATAGTCAGTCAGACAGACTGACTGACTGACTGATGACTGACTATATATATATATATATATATATATATATATATATATATATATATATATATATATATATACAGGGGTTGGACAATGAAACTGAAACATGTCATTTTAGTGTGGGAGGTTTCATGGCTAAATTGGACCAGCCTGGTAGCCAGTCTTAATTGATTGCACATTGCACCAGTAAGAGCAGAGTGTGAAGGTTCAATTAGCAGGGTAAGAGCACAGTTTGGCTCAAAATATTGAAATGCACACAACATTATGGGTGACATACCAGAGTTCAAAAGAGGACAAATTGTTGGTGCACGTCTTGCTGGCGCATCTGTGACCAAGACAGCAAGCCTTTGTGATGTATCAAGAGCCACAGTATCCAGGGTAATGTCAGCATACCACCAAGAAGGACGAACAACATCCAACAGGATTAACTGTGGACGCAAGAGGAAGCTTTCTGAAAGGGTTGTTCGGGTGCTAACCCGGATTGTATCCAAAAAACATAAAACCACGGCTGCCCAAATCACGGCAGAATTAAATGTGCACCTCAACTCTCCTGTTTCCACCAGAACTGTCCATCGGGAGCTCCACAGGGTCAATATACACGGCCAGGCCGCTATAGCCAAACCTTTGGTCACTCATGCCAATGCCAAACGTCAGTTTCAATGGTGCAAGGAGTGCAAATCTTGGGCTGTGGACAATGTGAAACATGTATTGTTCTCTGATGAGTCCACCTTTACTGTTTTCCCCACATCCGGGAGAGTTACGGTGTGGAGAAGCCCCAAAAAAGCGTACCACCCAGACTGTTGCATGCTCAGAGTGAAGCATGGGGGTGGATCAGTGATGGTTTGGGCTGCCATATCATCGCATTCTCTTGGCCCAATACTTGTGCTAGATGGGCGCGACACTGCCAAGGACTACCGAATCATTCTTGAGGACCATGTGCATCCAATGGTTCAAACATTGTATCCTGAAGGCGGTGCCGTGTATCAGGATGACAATGGACCAATACACACAGCAAGACTGGTAAAAGATTTATTTGATGAACATGAAAGTGAAGTTGAACATCTCCCATGGCCTGCACAGTCACCAGATCTAAATATTATTGAGCCACTTTGGGGTGTTTTGGAGGAGCGAGTCAGGAAACATTTTCCTCCAAAAGCATCACGTAGTGACCTGGCCACTATCCTCCAAGAAGAATGGCTTAAAATCCCTCTGACCACTGTGCAGGACTTGTATATGTCATTCCCAAGATGAATTGACGCTGTATTGGCCGCAAAAGGAGGCCCTACACCATACTAATAAATTATTGTGGTCTAAAACCAGGTGTTTCAGTTTCATTTTCATGACTATGAATATTGTAGCTTCACACTGAAGGCATCAAAACTATGAATTAACACATGTGGAATTATATACTGAACAAAAAAGTGTGAAACAGCTGAAAAAATGTCTTATATTTTAGGTTCTTCAAAGTAGCTACCTTTTGCTTTGATTACTGCTCTGCACACTCTTGACATTCTGTTGATGAGCTTCAAGAGGTAGTCACCTGAAATGGTTTTCACTTCACAGGTGTGCCCTGTCAGGTTTAATAAGTGGGATTTCAAGCCTTATAAATGGGGTTGGGACCATCAGTTGTGTTGTGCAGGAGGTGGATACAGTACACAGCTGATAGTCCTACTGAATAGACTGTTAGAATTTGTATTATGGCAAGAAAAAAGCAGCTAAGTAAAAAAGACGAGTGGCCATCATTACTTTAAGAAATGAAGGTCAGTCAGTCCGAACAATTGGGAAAACTTTGAAAGTGTCCCCAAGTGCAGTCGCAAAAACCATCAAGCGCTACAAAGAAACTGACTCACATGAGGACCGCCCCAGGAAAGGAAGACCAAGAGTCACCTCTGCTGCGGTCGATAAGTTCATCCGAGTCACCAGCCTGAGAAATTGCAGGTTAACAGCAGCTCAGATTAGAGAACAAGTCAATGCCACACATAGTTCTAGCAGCAGACAAACTCTAGAACAACTGTTAAGAGGAGACTGTGTGAATCAGGCCTTCACGGTAAAATAGCTGCTAGGAAACCATTGCTGAGGACAGGCAACAAGCAGAAGAGACTTGTTTGGGCTAAAGAACACAAGGAATGGACATTAGACCAGTGGAAATCTCTGCTTTGGTCTGATGAGTCCAAGTTTGAGATCTTTGGTTCCAACCACCGTGTCTTTGTGCGGCGCAGAAGAGGTGAACGGATGGACTCTACATGCCTGGTTCCCACCGTGAAGCATGGAGGAGGAGGTGTGATGGTGTGGAGGTGCTTTGCTGGTGACACTGTTGGGGATTTATTCAAAATTGAAGGCATACTGAACCAGTATAGCTACCACAGCATCTTGCAGCGGCATGCTATTCCATCTGGTTTGCGTTTAGTTGGACCATCATTTATTTTTCAACAGGACAACACACCTCCTGGCTGTGTAAGGGCTATTTGACCAAGAAGGAGAGTGATGGGGTGCTGCGCCAGATGGCCTGGCCTCCACAGTCACCGGACCTGAACCCAATCGAGATGGTTCGGGGTGAGCTGGACCACAGGGTGAAGGCAAAAGGGCCAACAAGTGCTAAGCATCTCTGGGAACTCCTTCAAGACTGTTGGAAAACCATTTCAGGTGACTACCTCTTGAAGCTCATCAACAGAATGCCAAGAGTGTGCAGAGCAGTTGTGATTGGGTGCAATCTTCCTTCTCTTCAGGCACTGCATGCCTCCGTGATGCAGGAAAGATTGCAGCTGACCCCTCTCACCCTGGACACAAACTGTTTCAGACTCTCCCCTCTGGCCAGAGGCTGCGGCCCATCAGGACCAAAACCTCTCGCCACAAAAACAGCTTCTTCCTGTCTACAGCTAGCCTTATTAACATGGCCCTGGATCCCCGCTGACACTTTCCCCTAGCAAAAAATATAAATATCTCAGCACATGTAAATACTATTCCATTTAATTGTATATTGTTGTTATTGTATATTTTTTATATTTGTCACGGTGCTCTATCTTTCTCATAACATTCCTGCACTGCTTGTTTTTGCTTTTAACTACATATTTCCAAATTTATTTAAGTCAGCTATATGTTTATGTCTATGTGTAGCACCTTAACACCAAAGCAGATTTAGAATCTGCTTTAAGAGATTAGACAGACCACAGACTAGAGTGGAGATGCAACTGTGAAGTCGTCTAAAGGAAGGGACAGAGCAGACTGTACTTCCTGAGGAAGCTTAGGTCCTTCAGTGATTGCAGCAAGCATACGTATCTTCTATTAGTCTGTTGTGGAGAGTGTGATCTCTTCTGCCATCATATGCTGGGGTAGCAGCATCAGAGCTAGAGACTTGAAGCTCCACAAGCTGATACAGAAGTCTGTCTTTGTTCTCTGGATTCCTCTGGATCCTCTGGAGATTGTTGTTTGATCTGGAGATCAAAGAATGATTCTTCATAAAATGAAGAACATTATGGAGAATCCTGAGCATCTTCTTCATCAGACTGTTGTACAACAACAGAGTGTCTTCAGTCAGAGGCTTCTTCAGATCTGCTGTAAGACAGACCGCTACATGAGGTCCTTCTTGCCCAAAGCCATCAGCATCTACAATGGCTCTTTGAAGAAACCTGCATAATATGAGCTACAACAACATTTAATTTCCCTTTGGGATTAATGAAGTATTTTTGAACTGAATTGAATCCAATCTAATTATTTTACAATAGATTTCACATCACAAATTTCAGTTTATATTTGCATATTGTGTTGACATGATGGCGTGAGGGCTTTTGGAATGAAGCAGACACATTTCAGGGCTTCTTTATTCTCTCATTAAAAGCGTGACTCCATGATGACAGAGATCTATTCAAAGCAGCTGCTGTGATGCTTGTTTGTGTTGTTTTACAGCAAATAAACTGATCCTGTGACAAGAGAACTTCAGAACGAGGGAGGATGAGAGGTCTTTTTAGGTGGGAGCAGGGCAGGAAGATGCTGAACATTATTTTTATATCCTCAATTATTGTCAATTTAAAAATTAACATAATGAAGACAATGAAAAAAATCTTGAAAAAAAAATTTGATGAAAAAATCCTGATCTACCATATTTTTTAAATTATGTATATTAATTACATAATTACTATAAGCAAAATAAACCAAGAAAAATATATTAAACAAAAATAAGCCCAGTTAGGTTAAATGACAGTAAATGTCTAGATATTAGATTTCTTGTCTATAATTGTTTTCTCTAGGTTTTTAAACAGCAAAGATAAATCAAACATCCCAAACAAATATGCAGTGGAATCTTGTTCTTCTTACTGTAATGGGTATGTTGAAATGCATAAATATTATCATTGACATTTTACTTAAAATCATTACAATTTAATGTTTCCTCATAAAACCATTGGATGAGAACATAAGAAAACTCTAGTTGACATGAAACTTAAGCTTTGAAACAGTCTTGTAAATAATTCCAACAAGTGGTTTTTTTTATGTTTTTAGCTCAGAATTTTCTGATGGTTTGTCAGCTTTATGAGTATCACTATATTGAAGAGGAAAAGACCTGGGCTGAAGCTCAGCGTTACTGCAGAGAGAAACACACTGACCTTTCCACAGTGTCAAACATGACAGACATGAAGAGACTCCTCAACATCTCACCAGGGAATGTGCGTGAAGCTTGGATTGGTCTGTACGACCAAACAACAGCCCAAAGAACATGGCACTGGTCTCTGCCTGGGGTGGAGTACAATGAGAGTGAGGCAAACTGGGAAATAAAGGAACCAAATAATTTGGGACCTGAAGGTCAAAATTGTGGCATTATATGGAAAACTAACATACATTCCTTAAAGTGGGGAGAAAAGCATACTGTTCATTACAGGATACTGTAATGAACAGTATGCTTTTCTCTGCTATGATGGTGAGGAAATTGTCCTTTGTGTTATTCTAACTAATCTCTTTCATGTCTATTTAAAGACTTACTAGTGATAGTGTTCTGTGCTCTGACGTCTTTACCCCACAGACAATATTTCATCAAAGATGTTTCACTTCATTAAAGAAAGAAAGACCTGGCTGAAAGCCCAGAGTTACTGCAGAGAGAAACACACAGACCTGGTCAGTGGACAGAACCAGCTACATGAGAAATACAAGGACAATGGATTGTACTTTCAGGATACAGATTTAAGATACATATTTATGGGCCTGTTCAGTGACACCTGGAGGTGGTCAGATGGAAGCAGTTTCTCTTTTAGACACTGGAATCTACAGTTTGACAACCAGAGGATCAACAGTGGTCAATGTGCCATGGCTGTGTTTAATGATGAAGGCAGATGGAAGAATGAGATCTGTACTCTAAGAAAACCATTAATCTGTTATGGTGTGTTGCTCTAACAGATCTCAAAATATAAGACCTTAACAGAATATTGTAAACAGAAGAATGATTAAATAAAGTAAACTTAACATCAAGAGAGGTTTCACATGGATATACACTGTGGTTTGTTTGATTAAAATATTTCAGAGCCTTTTTTAGTTTAAGCTGGTTAAGCTGGATGGTTGGATGGATGGATGGATGGATGGATGGATGGATGGATGGATGGAAGGAACATGAGTCCAGAGTAATGATTTTAACAAAGCTGCAGATGAAATGTTTTTTTTTTATATCTACAGAAAGTACAGCGATTCTGATCAAAGAAAATAAAACCTGGGAGGATGCTTTATCCTACTGCAGAGATCATCACCATGACCTGATCACCATCACCAACCTGGATGAGCAGAGATGGATCCAGGAGAAAGCCCAGTTTGCTTTGAGTCCCTTTGTCTGGATGGGACTGCATTATGCCTGCACTCTCGATTTGTGGTTCTGGATTAGTGACAAGGTGGTCAGCTATAAGAACTGGGCCTCAGGTGAATGTGTGGATGACTGGGACATGTCTGGAGCCATGGAGAAAGGAGGAAATCATCATAAAAAAAAAAATGATTTTAAGAGGTTTAATTTCATCTGTTCTAAGAAAAGGCAAGAAGAATAAGTCTTGTGTAAAAAGGTCAATTGGCAGAAAAAAAATGGAATGATTAAAATGTGTAGATTAGTTTGCGTTTTGCATCATGTACAATATACTGGTCCTTCTCAAAATATTAGCATATTGTGATAAAGTTCATTATTTTCCATAATGTCATGATGAAAATTTAACATTCATATATTTTAGATTCATTTCACACTAACTGAAATATTTCAGGTCTTTTATTGTCTTAATACGGATGATTTTGGCATACAGCTCATGAAAACCCAAAATTCCTATCTCACAAAATTAGCATATCATTAAAAGGGTCTCTAAACGAGCTATGAACCTAATCATCTGAATCAACGAGTTAACTCTAAACACCTGCAAAAGATTCCTGGGGCCTTTAAAACTCCCAGCCTGGTTCATCACTCAAAACCCCAATCATGGGTAAGACTGCCGACCTGACTGCTGTCCAGAAGGCCACTATTGACACCCTCAAGCAAGAGGGTAAGACACAGAAATAAATTTCTGTACGAATAGGCTGTTCCCAGAGTGCTGTATCAAGGCACCTCAGTGGGAAGTCTGTGGGAAGGAAAAAGTGTGGCAGAAAACGCTGCACAACGAGAAGAGGTGACCGGACCCTGAGGAAGATTGTGGAGAAGGGCCAATTCCAGACCTTGGGGGACCTGCGGAAGCAGTGGACTGAGTGTGGAGTAGAAACATCCAGAGCCACAGTGCACAGGTGTGTGCAGGAAATGGGCTACAGGTGCCGCATTCCCCAGACCTGGGCTACAGAGAAGCATGTTCTGCATGTCAATCAGAAATCAAGGTGCCAGAGTCTGGAGGAAGACTGGGGAGAAGGAAATGCCAAAATGCCAGAAGTCCAGTGTCAAGTACCCACAGTCAGTGATGGTCCGGGGTGCCGTGTCAGCTGCTGGTGTTGGTCCACTGTGTTTTATCAAGGGCATGGTCAATGCAGCTAGCTATCAGGAGATTTTGGAGCACTTCATGCTTCCATCTGCTGAAAAGCTTTATGGAGATGAAGATTTCATTTTTCAGCACGACCTGGCACCTGCTTACAGTGCCAAAACCACTGGTAAATGGTTTACTGACCATGGTATCACTGTGCTCAATTGGCCTGCTAACTCTACTGACCTGAACCCCATAGAGAATCTGTGGGATATTGTGAAGAGAACGTTGAGAGACTCAAGACCCAACACTCTGGATGAGCTAAAGGCCGCTATCGAAGCATCCTGGGCCTCCATAAGACCTCAACAGTGCCACAGGCTGATTGCCTCCATGCCACGCCGCATAGAAGCAGTCATTTCTGCCAAAGGATTGCCGACCAAGTATTGAGTGCATAACTGTACATGATTATTTGAAGGTTGACGTTTTTTGTATTAAAAACACTTTTCTTTTATTGGTCGGATGAAATATGCTAATTTTGTGAGATAGGAATTTTGGGTTTTCATGAGCTGTATGCCAAAATCATCCATATTAAGACAATAAAAGACCTGAAATATTTCAGTTAGTGTGCAATGAATCTAAAATATATGAATGTTAAATTTTAATCATGACATTATGGAAAATAATTTACTTTATCACAATATGCTAATATTTTGAGAAGGACCTGTATTAACTCAAAGCAATAACATTAAGTCTATCCTAAGCATGCATTTAAATGAAAAAATGCACACCATGTTTTAGGTTTGATCTGCTGACAGTTGTGTATATATTAACAAGCCATCTAGATCGCTTACCTTTTTTAAGGATCGCTATTTTAACATGCGTTTAAAAATATGCATGAAAGCAAAAAAGACAATTGACAATCACTAAAGATTTTAAACAATTTAAATTATGGAGTTTTGATGAAAATTCAGACTGAAAGACTCACCCTCACCACCTGCTCCATCCAATGACTCTTCCATGCGTCTCCCCTCCATCCAATCAGCGTCAAGTCCGCATGCCTCTTCAGCCAATCACCCTCTGACGCTCCGCTTTTAAGGACCGCCAGTCATGGATCCCTCCTGCTCTTCAGCCGAGCTCGACCCTCCTCCACCCCACCTCCACCATCTTCCTTCCAATCTCCTCCTGGTCTCGTCACCTCCTCTGACCTTCACCCCACCACCAGTCGGATCCCAGCGAAAGACATTTCTAATCCTAAGCCTAAAATGTCCATACAAGCTCATGACATTCTCAGCATTCATGTCTTCCTCTGGGGTCCGAGCGCCATCTTTGTGTTTCTTATTGTGAGTCTTTTCAGGTTGAAATAACTTGTATCCTTTAAATAAATCACCTAAATCAGGTTAATTATGGAAGCAAATCATTATCATATTTCAAAAGAAAAAGCATTTTCAGAAATGCTTTTTCATTTTAAGAATGTGGCTGCATTGTTTGACTCATAAATTAAATTAGTTATCAATAATCCTATTTGCATTCTTATTTTCTTCTTCAAGACTGCTCATTCTTTCACTTAATCAAAATGAAAAAGAAAAATACTTTTGAGATTTATTTTTCAAAATATGCCCCAGCAAATAGATACCAAAATTCAATTGGAAATGTAAAAATGCCACAAATTGAGCTCGGTCCTGCTGCAATTCAATCAATTTCGCGGCACGTTTGCAATGTAATGCACTGCAGACGTGCACAGCGCCCCCTACTGAACAAGATGGGTAGCTCGGTCAGCAGGGAGCTGAGGAAGAGCGGCTGCTGACGTCACTCTTCTGCGCCCGCAGCTCGGAATGCTTTTTCGTTTTCGAGTTCTGGGCAGTACTTTGCGGGCAGACCACAAAAACGAAAAAGCAATGTCTGCTTTGTTTTCTTTTTGATTATGGCATAAAATGTGCAGTCATGAAGAAGAAAATGCAAATGCAAATAGGATGATTGATTACTAATTTTATTTATGGGTCAAATAACGCAGCCGCATTCTTAAAATGAAAAAGCATTTCTGGAAATGCTTTTTCAATTTCAAATTTTACATTTTAAATTGAATTTTGGTATCTATTTGCTGGGGCATATTTTGAAAAATAAATCTCAAAAGTATTTTTCTTTTTCATTTTAATTAAGTGAAAGAATGAGCAGTCTTGAAGAAGAAAATTAAAATGCAAATAGGATTATTGATAACTAATTTCATTTATGAGTCAAACAATGCAGCCACATTCTTAAAATGAAAAAGCATTTCTGAAAATGCTTTTTCATTTGAAATATGGTAACGATTTGCTTCCATAGTTAATAGCTTCAGTGTCTCCTTGTTAGTTTTACAGAATCAGATTGAAGCATTGAAGCAGTCATTTCTGCAAAAGGATTCCCGACCAAGTATTGAGTGCATAACTGTACATGATTATTTGAAGGTTGACGTTTTTTGTATTAAAAACACTTTTCTTTTATTGGTCGGATGAAATATGCTAATTTTGTGAGATAGGAATTTTGGGTTTTCATGAGCTGTATGCCAAAATCATCCGTATTAAGACAATAAAAGACCTGAAATATTTCAGTTAGTGTGCAATGAATCTAAAATATATGGATGTTAAATTTTCATCATGACATTATGGAAAATAATGAAGTTTATCACAATATGCTAATATTTTGAGAAGGACCTGTATTTGAAGCATTAGTAATCTATATAAACTTTACTGTAAAGGGCTGCTACAGAATCCACACACCATGCCACTCTATATGGTCTAACTTTTTCAACCCATTGCAATCTTACAATAACGACCATCTTGTCTGCCGTATACAGTTATGTTGCAGAAGAAATGAATTGTATTTTTCTGGCAGGGTAATTTGCCCTTTTTGGGTTGTTAGGATATTTTCACACAAGAGGGCAGTGTAGGAGTAATAGACGTGGTTAACTTGTCCTCAGATAGGGAGAGAGGTTTTACTGACAGCCAGACACTTGTTTTCATCTGTTTTGCTTCAGTGTGTTTGCTGAGTGTTTGGCAACCACAGAGATGCTGTGCTATGTATGATTTACTTTGTAAATTATTAAGAGGTATGTGTGCAAAGATATTTGTTAAAGGTCAGTCAGTCAGTCATTTTCTATACCGCTTCATCCATAGTGGGTCACGGGGAACTGGTGTCTATCTCCAGCAGTCTATGGGCAGGTGGCAGGGTACACCCTGGACAGGTCGCCAATCGATCACAGGGCAACACACAAACAACCAAGCACACACTCATTCACACACCTAAGAGTAATTTAGAGAGATCAATTAACCTAACAGGCATGTCTTTGGACTGTGGGAGGAAGCCAGAGTTATTTTTTAAAGGTGATGTATTCTTAAGAAACTCAAGTTTTTGTAAGTATCTGATAACCTTAGGTTTATCAAATTTGTTTGCCGAATAACGGATTTGAATTGAATTTATGTAACTTGGTTTATTGTTTAAGGTTATCAACCTATGACTCATCAGCCAACTGGAGAAATAAAATGACAAAATCTGTGGAGTTGTCCAGCATCCTCTGTTGGGTGACATGCCTAGTCAAGTTTAGGCAGAGAAAATAACTCGACATACACTGACACCTAATAAGGTAATAATTTTGCAATACATTCATTGTTGGCATATATATTCCTATTTCTTATCTTTTTCGTCCTTGAACCCATCTGTATAAATGTCTAAACAACTATAATGTGAGCTTCTTTACTGATTTGCAAGATGTCCTTTCCTATTCTCTGCCCACTCTTTCTTTAATTTCATAATATTTAAATCTATTTTATCTTTTAAAAACAACAAGATGGGGATGTTACTTATAGGTGTAGGGAAGTTAAACCATTTCTCTATTCTATATTCCTCTGATTTAGAAGTTGTTATCCATCCAAAACCAGTACTTTTAAAATACTTATATTTCCAGCACTCCTGACTCCTAACTTTCCTTGCAGGGTTTTCATTTCCACAACCACATAGACAGCCAATCCAATTTTAGTAATTGTGTTTTAGCTGCTGCACTATATAGACAGAACTCATAATATATAGTTGATCTCATTAGAGGACTATAAATATATATTAATGATTGTTTATTGGCTCCCCATTCTTTCCCCACTATTGATCTTATGAGATTTATGATTTTCTTCCGTTGTGATTATCATAATATTAAATAACACTGGACTAATAACATTTCCTTGAGGAATTCCATTAATAATTTCAAATTCCTCAGATACTTCTGATCCTACTTTAACTCCAATTTTCTTTCTGACAGGAAATCTAAAACTCAGCTGTAAAACCTACCTCTAATTCCGGTCATGTTCAATTTAATGAGTAACCCTTCCCTTCACACTGAGTAATAAGCCTTTTCAATAAGAAAAGGACACATTGCTCATTAATTCTTTCATTTTAAATGTTTTCTCTATCTCATTGCTTAAATTACCAGCATTATTAAGATCTTTTTTTTCTCCTAAACTTAAGTACCTGCCATAGTGTAAACAATCAGCTGAAATGAAAATGTTCCTGATCTGCAGACCTAAATATAGTTGAATAAAACTACTAAATGTTTATTTTCATTGAATTGATGTTTGCGCCCTGCGATGGACTGGTGACCTGTCCAGGATGTACCCCGCCTCTCGCCCATAGACTGTTAGAGATAGGCACCAGCGCCACCGTGACCCACTATGGAATAAGCAGTAGAAAATTACTGACTGACTGACTGATGTTTGCCATTTTTTAGGATGCTGGAAGTTAAAAATGAAGACTAGATACTATAAACTGATCACTAAAATGACAGTAGGTTTTTAGATGTAGTGTTGGAGATTAATGATGCATCTTGTTATTTGATTTACCTAGATTAACACCATTGGTTAATTTCAGCAGCAATGCTGTTTAGTGAGCTAATAAGATCTTAAAGTTTCTACTGCAACATCTGTATTTTCTGAATAGCCTTGTCTAAGTTGCAGGGCTGTTGTTGAGTTCTTACAAGTTTGATCTCTCTGACCCAAAACTGATTACATTACACAATGAAGCATGTTTTGCTGATAGTTTAACCCTTACCATTGTCTTCCTGGGTGTCTCAGTCTTACTTGTGATTATAACATAGCTGTGTGTTGATCGAGCTCAATAAAATTGCATCAAATGATTATCCCTTTTGCTTCTCCTTGTCAAACTACCAACACGTTTCAATACATGGCATTAATTTCCTGCAATCAGTGTGTTGCAGACAACTCTAGTCTTTAAGACCCTGAAGCAATTTACTGTGGTTGTAGATTATAGACATATACATAAAAATGAGCGGAATGTCCTATATATGCAGGTCTCATCCCTAATTCAATTCTGGGCAAACTGTCAGCCTTGAGAGAAACTATTTCAGGAGCACTACTTTAGTAGCAGATCTGAATTTGTGTCCAGTTTAAGAATTAGACAGATGCACAAACTCTATTTCATACATTTTGCATCTAGCTTTGTGAATGGTCGCTTCTTTGTTTTAAACACCCGACCTGTCATTCAGCTCCCTTGGATAAGTTCCGGTTGAAAAGATCGCAGCATAGTGAGAACTGGAACTCATCATGTGCCCGCAGATCAGTACGATCTCTGAAATAAATGATCCCTCCGACTTTCTCCATTGGCGATGTCCTCCAGTTGTTGCCATCAACAACAGAACAACAGCATACAGATGTTGCAAATGCACCTTTTTTATTAGATATGTGTATATTGTACATTGTAAATTGTAAATTTGTATATTCTGTAATGCAAAAACAGAACAAAAGAGCAAAGTGTACCGGAGGCAAATTCCTTGTTTGTATGTATGAACTTGGCAATAAAGCTGATTCTGATTCTGATCGTTTCCACAATAAAGCGTAACTTAATACAACTGTTTATGGAGATGTGATATTCTTCAGGTTGTCCACCTTATGAATCATCAAACCTGACCTGTTTGGAATTAATCTGTTAATCCGACACTGTTTTCTTTTTCAGTGAGAATGAAAGTGCCCCTTAAATGATTCACATGCATTTTATGCTCCTCAGCGCAAGTGTTTTATGCTGAGTTGTTTTGATTTGCTGCGCAAGTGTGCTGAATGTCGGAGTGCTGAAGCGATCAGCAAGGTATGTGTTTTGTCCGGCTGATCCCAAATCAGCCAGGAGTTAGAAGTTGGACTTTTAAAGTTTTTCCATTCAAAGCAGCTGTGGTCTGGGCCTCGTGGCCTGACCACAGCTGCTCCTTTGTCCCAGTTTTATTACTGGAGTTTTTCCAATGAAGTCCCGCCTCAGAGTTTTATGACCCTTTGTTCGAGATTCGGGGCAATCAGCTGCGAGTGCAACCTTACCTTTCTACCAGCTGATTGGCGAAAATTGAAACATCAGCACACCAGAAGGGCTTCTCTTTCCACGTTAACCCAAATTGCACAATTGGTCCTTAAAACTGCTGGTTTGATTTTGATAGACACATGATAGGCATATGTTTTCTTTTGTTATTATTGTTAGGTAGTCATTTTTATCCCCTTTGTGTAGAATAGTGCTTGTTAGTTAGGTGAAGGTTATTGAACCAGAATAGCAAAGTGTATCAGGGCTGTTGATTTAATTAATGTTCACGTAGATAAAGAGAAAGCCTTTGTGTTTATTTCATGCGAGAGTGATTTATCTGTCAAAATAAGATCAAAGTTCCCCCACCTTCGGTGAAGCGGTTGAATAAACAGTGACATTTAGTGGTTTTGGTTAATAATTATCAATTATTAGTGATAAAAAACTAATTCTAATTATTAAGGGCTTTGTGCCCATAATCACAACACCAGAGGGCATCTCTGATTTCTATTCGTCAGCAATGATTTTTGGTTAAGAAATTATTTTCCTGAATTATAATTTTTTATTATAATTTTTGATAAATATTAATTAATCAATAATCATAATCCTTACAATTGAAAAGGTTTGCATGGCGTCCGCACATTTTCACAGCAGATCAAAATTTTTGGTGGATTTACACACACTCTTATGCAATGTTCATTTTAGTACATGCCAAGTTGTGCATAAAACATTGCACCACAAGAGTTTTGTGTGTAAGTATGCTTCTTACATGAGGTCCCTGGTCTTCGTATCCCAGCAAGATTTCTAGCTTTGTCAAGCTTCTCATGAGGCTGGCCAGTGATGGAGAATGGAAGGAAACCCACCTGCGAGCTTTTGATTCTCCAGAGATTGCCACCTCAATGTAGTCTCGTAAGCTATGACTGGAAATGGCAGTTAAAATTTTGGTTTTTTTGGCTTTTTATAAGCCCAGATGATATCAGCTTCGACACCAGTTGCTGTGTTGTACTGTCGTTTCCTGACCAAAAAGGATGGTCTAACACCATCCTAAGCCCATCCTGTCTTTGCCTTAAGCCCTCCCAGTCTTACAATTCACCCTGTTTTTTCATGTTTCCTTGGTCAAACCTGTGGTGTTGAGTCCATTGTGCCCTCCTCTCAGACCACCTCCTGCCACGTGAGACATTGACATGCACAGACGGGACAGGGGTTACCAGTACCTCAAGGACTGGGAGGTCTACAGTCCTGAGGAACGTTCTTGGAATCCTTGGTTGTTTCTTTTTCACAATTCCCTCATCAGGGATTTTAAAGCTTCTTCCCCTTCTTCCTTGACTGGGTGTTTGAGAGAACAAAGCAGAGAGATAAAAAGAACACAGAAGCACTGATCCACTTTCTATGGGAAGGAAAAGTAAATGTTAATGGATGTAGCTCCTTTAGTTGTTTCATCTAGAAAGAAAGAACAGATAAACTCTGAGCCAGTTTTCAAGGTTAGAGTCTAAAAGAGAGCACATATAACTAGTTACAGTAAAAGCTCATGTCAAAAGCTGTGTCTAGGAGAGAGACAAGGTTAAACACCGAAAGACAGGGCCAAGTGGATCATCGGTAGCGGGTGAGCATTAAGATGTTGCCAGCAGAAGCTTGGACGAAACCCCCCCTCCAGAAAAGTGTCACAGGTAGACACAGAGTAAGGCCAGGTGTAGCTTCTAGGAAGAGAGAAGATAGAGAACATAAAGTTAAAAACTGAAATAACAGCTTTTAACTTATTAAAAGTTAAAAGCTTACTCTCACCCTACTGGAGAGTAGTGTGAGAATGTAGTAAAGAGGGTGAAAGTGGTCATTATGTCCTCCAGCAGCCTAAGCCTATAGCAGCATAACTACAGAGATAGCTCAGGATAACCTAAGCCACTCTAACTATAAGCTTTATTAAAAAGGAAAGTTTTAAGATTAGCCTTAAAAGTAGACAGGGTGTGCGCCTCACGGACTAAAACTGGGAGCTGGTTCCACAGGAGAGGAGCCTGATAACTAAAGGATTTTCCTCCCATTCTACTTCTAGAGACTCTAGGAACCACCAGTAAACCTGCAGTCTGAGAACGAAGTGCTCTGTTAGGAACATATGGAACAATCAGATCTCTGATGTATGATGGAGCTAGATCATTAAGGGCTTTATATGAGAGGAGGTGAATTTTAAATTCTATTCTGGATTTAACAGGGAGCCAATGAAGGGAAGCTAAAATAGGAGAAATATGATCTATCTTTTTTTCAATCTTCATCCGAACTCTTGCTGCAGCATTTTGAATCAGCTGAAGGCTTTTAACTGCATTTTGTGGACATCCTGATACTAACGAATTACAATAGTCCAGCCTTGAAGTAACAAATGCATGGACTAGTTTTTCAGCGTCATTCCTGGATAAGATATTTCTAATTTTGGCAATGTTCCGGAGATGAAAGAAGGAAATCCTAGAAACCTGTTTAATATGGGATTTAAATGACATGGTCAAAAATAACACCAAGGTTTTTTACTTTATTACTGGAGGTCAGTTTAATGCCATCCAGGTTAAGTGACTGACTAGGTAGTTTTTTTTTTTTCAAAGACTCAGAGTCAGGATATGTCATCTTGTTCTTTGTTTTTGTTTACTTTGCCGTTAAAGGCTTTCCCTGTTCTTTTGATTAATAGTTTAGTTGGTTTAGTTAATATTGGCTTAGATTCTTGTGCTTGTTTACATGTCCTTAGATTTAGTTCTCTGTTTTCAATATGGGGCTGCACGGTGGCACAGTTGGTAGCACTGTTGCCTTACAGCAAGAAGGTCTTGGGTTCAATTCCCAGGGGTCTTTCTGCATGGAGTTTGCATGTTCTCCCCGTGCATCCATGGGTTCTCACCGGGTACTCCGGCTTCCTCCCACAGTCCAAAGACATGCCTGTTAGGTTAATTGGTCTCTCTAAAATTGCCTTTAGGTGTGTGCATGGTTGTTTGTGTGTTGCCCTGCGATGGACTGGCGTCCTGTCCAGGTGTACCCTGCCTCCACCCCATAGACTGCTGAAGATAGGCACCAGCTCCCCCGCGACCCACTATGGAATAAGTGGTAGTAAATGACTGACTGACTATTTTCAATATGCTGAGCCAAGCGAATGTTTGCATTTTTGTCCAAAACAACCTCAGACTGTGACACTCCGGTCCAAAGACGACAACTTCCATCTTGTCGGAATTTAGAATGAGAAAATTTAAAGTGATCCAAGTTTGTATGTCTTCAAGACATGCTTGTAGTCTATCTAACTGGTTGGGCTCATCAGGATTTATGGATAAGTAAAGCTGGGTATCATCAGTGTGACAGTGAAAATATATCCGATGCTGCCTGATAATTTTACTTATTGGAAGCATTTATATAGTGAAGAAAACCATTTACCATTTGCCATCCTGATGGATGTGAGTGTGAATTGTTTGTGTGAGATTTTTGTCTATAGAGGATCTTTGTTTGTCTTCGTGGACAGCATGCTGGCTGTGAGGACACACACACTGTTCGCTGTCTTGCGTCCTCATTTAATTCTGCATGTGGGTAAGGAAAATAAATGAGAATATGACACTGTGAACTGCTAGAGCACAGTGAGAGTATAGCCAATCTAAGGTAATTATTCTATTCTACAAAAAACGAAAGGAAAAAAAAAAGCATGCATGCTAACATACAATGTACAGTGATGTTGACTGTGTTGCTGAACTCTCCTGATCCAGACTCACACCATTACACTGCTTTATGGGACTGACGACTGTTAATGATACATGAGGATCCGGTCATTGCCCCCCAGTTGGAGCAGCTTTTGAAATATGTCAGATAACCTGTTTCTGTAAACCTCTTTACTCTCCAGTGAGTAGAGTTTCCTTCACAGTTCAGTGTTAGAGGCTCAGAGGTTAAGCATTGCTCTCTGTCAGGGCTCAATGTGACAGACACAGCAGGATGAGAATCTGAAATACAGCATGTTATGAAGAATCAATATGAACAGGTGGATATTAGGATGAAAAGCACTTTACTCAAATTACTTGTCTCTCACCACTTTTTATCCCCTAATAACCTTTTCAATGTCAACTCATATTTTAGCATATTTATCAGGCCTTTCATAAAATTAAAACAACAAAAAATCAGTAAAATGTGCATTTACATAATATACAGAGAACTGACCTGCAGACTAGATAAACCTTGTTGCACTGTAATCAGTGAAATACTTTTTTCAGCTCTACATGGATCTCATTAGGCAGCAGTTTATATATGTGCGTCTCTTGGGACGGATCAGGAAATGCTTCATCCCAGAAGAACGTTGGTTACGTACCGTAACCCCAGATTCTATGAGTATAGGCGCAGCCCTTGTGCCACAAGCAACACTGCAGAGGACAATAATATCTGGTCACAAGGAGGTTTAATGAAAAACAGCCGCAGTGACAATAACAGAAGAAGTCACGAACCCTGGCTGATAAATAAACATTATGGTCCCCTGCGTTTGCATGCAGGGCGCCATAATAATAAAACGTAACGAAATAACAGCAAAAACAGGTCTTACAAACCATGTGAAGCTTTTATTCGCGATTTACCACTACTTCCAGACAAAAATAACAGACAACAGTGTGTTGGTAATTTATTACATGGTTAAAAAATCATACATTTCTGATTGACATTTAAATGCATGCATGTTGTCACATTAAAATGAATACTTTGCAGAAGCAGTGTCACTGAAGTTGATATATATATATATATATACAGGGGTTGGACAATGAAACTGAAACACCTGTCATTTTAGTGTTGGAGGTTTCATGGCTAAATTGGACCAGCCTGGTAGCCAGTCTTCATTGATTGCACATTGCACCAGTAAGAGCAGAGTGTGAAGGTTCAATTAGCAGGGTAAGAGCACAGTTTTGCTCAAAATATTGAAATGCACACAACATTATGGGTGACATACCAGAGTTCAAAAGAGGACAAATTGTTGGTGCACGTCTTGCTGGCGCATCTGTGACCAAGACAGCAAGTCTTTGTGATGTATCAAGAACCACAGTATCCAGGGTAATGTCAGCATACCACCAAGAAGGACGAACCACATCCAACAGGATTAACTGTGGACGCAAGAGGAAGCTGTCTGAAAGGGATGTTCGGGTGCTAACCCGGATTGTATCCAAAAAACATAAAACCACGGCTGCCCAAATCACAACAGAATTAAATGTGCACCTCAACTCTCCTGTTTCCACCAGAACTGTCCGTCGGGAGCTCCACAGGGTCAATATACACGGCCGGGCTGCTATAGCCAAACCTTTGGTCACTCATGCCAATGCCAAACGTCGGTTTCACTGGTGCAAGGAGCAGAAATCTTTTTTACGTCACAAAATCATTTCAACAAGAGTGTGTAGACCTTTTGTAACTGCTGTACTTGAATAAATACATTTAAATAAATTGTTTAATAGAAAATATAGCTGTCTATGTGCTGTTTGGCTTTAGTTGGACCCAATTGCAGGCAAAACCAGAGACAGAGAGCTGCCTCAGCATTTATGCTCCTGGTTTTTCATTGTTCCTAGGCTGACTCTTTGGTTACACTCTCGACTAATTAACACAAACTAATGCAAAAAAACAAAGTCAGCTGAACTAACACACAAAACAATCTAAAAACCAAGTAGGAAAAAACAACACTGATCTGAGGGAATAAAGTGAAATGCACACAGAACAGAACATACATAATAATAAACTAAACACAAAGAAATGAACTAATATGGCAAGACTTAAATAATAATAATGAACCCAGGAAATGAACTAAATACAGTGAGACCAAAATGGCAATAATTAATCCAGAAAATATCAGAAAGGAAATACAAAAGAATGCCTAAAAACAAACACTAATGGATCATGACGGGGCCACACCTTAAGGGCAGATACACAATGCCCTCAAAGTGTCCATGCCACCATGTCAGTGTACACTCTTACAGTCTCTTTTAGTTTCAAAAATGCCTCCTGGTGAAAAACCCGCTGGGTCCAGATGGCTGTGTTATTCTTTCAACAGTTAAAACATGAAGGTGTCAGGACATGGAACTGGCTTTAGTGCAACAGAAGAATCCATCAAGGAACAATAAAAATAAAAAAAATGACTGTTGATGGTACATCAACTGCTTACAACACTTCCAATTTTACATGTTACTGCAGCTTAGTGAAAACTCACTTTTGTAAGGCACTGTATGTGAATGTTTTAAATAACAGTTACAACAAACAATGAAAAGAAAAATTTGCTTTTAATTGAACTATAGCGTAATACTTTTTTCTCTTATAATGCATAAATATACAAAATATGCAGGGTTTCACAACACAGACTTTATCTAGCTGGACTAGGATCCGAGTAGGTACTCAAAGATGCCGAAACAAAACTGTGAGGAGGCTAGTAATTAGCGATGTTGCAGAGCTAGATCCTACGTATTTACGTATATAATTTTTAGAATATATTATTGAAATATAAATAGAAAACATTTCAATAAAAAACTGTGATATGCATGAATGAGAAGACTTTATGAAAACTTTGGAAGGGTATTCAGAAAAGTTCTTACAGTGTGTTTCGAAACGCAGATAATAAAATGCTTTTAATGCTACATCAAAGCTGATCTTATTTAAAATCTATTTGGAGTCTTGGCGCCCACTCTTTACATTACAGTAACATAATGAAACTGGAAGCAATACAACACAAGTAAGACAGGTATAGCATTCATACAGTTAACTGTCTGTATAGGACAGTTAACGGTCATCAGTAAGTGACAGATAACTCTCAAAAGAGTGTCCGTTATGTCTTTGTTCAGCTGGTTAATCGTGTGATGTTAAAACAAAAAAAAGGTTAAAAAATTAAAAAGGTTTTAATTAACACAGATATCTTGTTGAAGATAATTTTCTTCTGTTTTTCTCCAGGTTTTTTGTTTCTTCTTTAAGATGACAGGCCTTTTTATTGATCTGAAACAAAAAAAGAAACACAATAATACTAAACATTACAAATAATGAAGAGTGCTGGTCATTTTGCCCCTTTGAGATTTAGCACTTTTGCAGTTTTGGTCATTTTATAGCTATTTTTTGGGTCCAATATGGGGACCGTCTACTGCGGAACATTGATTTGGTGGTGTGACCCAATACTTTTGGCAATATAGAGTATCCTTTTTTAATAACTCACCAAAATAGCCAAGCCAGAGAAACATAAGTGTGCACAATGGTAGGTTTAAGAATAAAACATGATTAATATCATGTCAGGATGAAACTGTAGGCGAAAGAGTGCAGCATGGTCACAGGAATGTAATTGAGGTATGAAGGGAAGGCATGGTAATACTTAGGTACAGAATGGCGAAGGTAAATTGACCTGAAGACGATAATAATACAACAGATGCCTGTTATTTCCAGACAGATTGCTAAATATCTACAGGAAATCTTTATCTGCTAAGTCTAGCTTCACATTGGTGTATTCTGATTCTCTCTCCTCATACTTTCCTATTGGGATTGTTATTATGATTATCATTTTTATTTTTAAAGAACCAGGTTTTTTTGTTTTGTTTGTTTTTAATAAAAATTCAGTTTTCTAGTTCTATTGTTTCATATTTAATGAACATACTTTTTTTTGTTTTGAGCAGAATGTGACGTTTGAATTTTTTGTTCTTGTGTATTCCTTTATCTGATATGATGGAATTTATATTTGAGTAAAACTCTTATATTTTTTATAAGTCTATTTATACTGTACCATTGACTGGATTTTCAGGACTTCTGATTGACTCATAGATGGCAGCATCACCTACAGAAGGAAATAGTGATAAGCCACAGTAGCTATATTTGATACAATGAAAAAAAGTCTCATCAAGATATGTTATGTTTTACATATATGAAGTATATCATATCCTAATGAGACTTTATATATATACATACACAACCGGTCGAACGTTTAAGAATGCCTTTCTCGTTTAATGGTTTTCTTTATGTTTATGACTATTTACATTGTACAGTGATTAAACACATTTGGAATTATGTAGCAAAGAAAAAAATTGTAAAGTTCCTTTAAATATGTTTTACATTTTAGATTCCTTAAAGTAGCCACCTTTTGCTGTGATGACTGAAATATTAACTTTTGGCCGTCTCTCAATGAACCTCTGGGAAGTTCTTTCAAGACTCTTTGGAAAACCATTTCAGGTGCCCACCTCATGAAGCTCATGGAGAGAATGCCAAAATATCAAAACAGTAATAAAAGCAAAGGGTGACTAATAAAAATATTTAGGTCTATTTCACACTTTTTGTTCCATGGTTCCATATGTGTTCATTAATTGCTTTCTATATATATATATAAATATATATAAATAAATATATATATATATATATATATATATATACTAAAATACTACAAGTAATAATACTAAAAGAAAAAATGATGATGACTGACCATGGAGGAGAGATGAGTATATTTGTTTTTGGGTTTCCTCCTGGTTATGAGTAAGAGCTGCAGGTGAGTTTTGATTGGTTCTATGACACCGAGTAAGCCTAATGAAGGAATTAAATTAGAAATTAACATTATTTTTTTACGCATTTCATCTAAAAACACATTCATTTGCTCATACATCTTCATACAAAAATAAAGACCTTTCAGTATTATCCTGCTCCGAAAAAAAAAAAAAAAGTGTTGCACTGACCTGTTCGTCAAAGTTGCTGTGAAAAAGATAAAAATTAATATACTACATAAAAGCAATAATACGTCATGTTAAAGAACAATTTCTATGGTGATTATGTTGACCCTAAAAGACGAAAGTAAACATTTCACTATCTGAGTTTAATGTACCGACCAAACAGCAGCAGTAGGATGAGGACCGCCAGCGAGAAACCAACAACCAATCCAACAATCATCGACACAGGACGAGAAGCACTTGATGCTGTCAAATAAAGAATAGGTTTTAAAGGAGAACCCGTTTTTGATATCACAAAGGAAGAGCTCACACATGGAAGTGTGACCTTTTCTAAATGTTATTATCGGACTAGTAGCTTCTAATTGCTTGTGCCCATTTTCAGTTGTCTTTACAGTCATTACAGTAAAGTGCAAACTAAACCAGAATCAAAGCAGAAATATTTTCTCGCAAAATGGTGGTTTTAGTACAATTTACAATTACAAAACTGTATCTTATCTGTGGAAGATAAAGGGGATGAAAAACATTCAGACTGTTTCATAACACTCACATTTCACTGCCATCCAGCTCTGTAGAGACACCTTTCCTGAATGTTCACACTTGTAGAGGCCTTCATCTGAAGCTGACACTGCAGGGATATTCACTTCTCCTCTGACAGTGTTTTGGATAAGTTTATCATTTTTGTAAAAGGCCACAGTAGATGTAAAGTTCCCTGTCCTCAGTTTACAGCCAAGGGTAACAGAGGCTCCCTCACTAACTGGATGTACAGGGTTCACCAGGATTAAATCATCATCTGCAAAATAGCAAACATTTATACACTCTAGACTGACATAGCATTATATTAATAAGTTTATTGAGAATGAATAATGGTTTAGTTTTTAATGGGCCATCTGTTTATTCTTTAATGAATAAAAACACACATTCAAAACTGCAAATATTTTCTTTCAGGCCCTGTTTACATGATAACGATCCATCGGAAACTGGATTTTTTTTCGCATTCTGTTAACGCATCTACATGACAGCATTCTGATTACAATTTCATTCACATGGTAACAATAGAGACGTAAAAATGGTATAATTCCTCCAACACATCACACTACTAGATGGCGGTAGGTTAGATTCAAAAGAGCCACCAGCACAAGAATATACTCTAAAATCTACCATTTTTATTGTTATCTTCTGTGGATTTTAAACTAATAATTATAATAATACATTTTCCCATCTATACAACATTGGTACTGGTATGTTTTCAAGCCGATATACTCTTGAACAATTCTTAAATTGTGCCATTTTCAGAGGAAATGTGTGCTGTTGTCGTTTGCACGAACAGCAGAAAAGCAACTAAACTTTTCCATTTTCACGAAAAGACGTAAACAGGGCCTTAGTTGATCCCAACCCATCTAAATTAGCATTATTAAGAATCAACGTACTATTCAAAAGTTATTTTCAATCAAACCAAGAAAAAAAGAAAACATACCATATATTGTGATGTTGATTGCATTGCTGAACTCCCCTGATTCAGATTCACACCAGTACACTGCACTACAGGTCCAGTGTGCTCTTATTATTTTTGTTGATGCATTTATTTCATGCCATATATGCCTGTAAGGTAAAGTGAAGCATTTAGCTTGACTGAAGGTCCTCACTCTCCACTGAGTAGAGTTTCTTCCATAGCTCAGTGTTACAAACTCAGAGGTGAAATGTTGCCCTCTATCAGGACTGACTGCGAGAGACGCTGCTGGATGAGAATCTAAAAACAAAATGAATACAAAACATAATAATTATACAATGTAAAACTAATGTTACATGTTTTACAATGCTTAACCAAATACTTAAAAAAAAAAAAATAGTCAGAAAAATATGTTTATTTTAAAGCAAAATATGTCTGCTACATTTTTAAACGAGTTTCCTAAACTCTGAGCGATTGTATAGTTACAAAATGTGGTTGGAAAGAAGTAAGACTGACCTGTAGACCAAACAAAATTTGGTTTACTGTAATCCATGGAATACTCTGGGTTGCCTCTTCCAGCTCTGCATGCATATCCTACTGTGTGTTTCTGCCCTTGAATGATGTAGAAGTCCTGAACAGTCCCATTGATGCTATCAGGCAGCAGCTCAAAGTGGTAGGCTTCAGAGGGGTAAAAACCTCTGTGTAGATGTCCAGCAAAACCATATTTGTGTGATAAATCAGGAACAGCTTTATACCAGTAGAACCTCCAACCTGTAGATGGAGGTTGAACCGCACACTTCAGAGTTACTGAGGCTCCAGGACTCAGCCATGATGGAGATACACTCAGGACAGGAACAGGCTGCCCTGTTGAAGAGAGTTTCTCAGGAATTTAAATGAGCAACCTATTTTAATATAAAAATAACTTTAGTTTACTTACAGTTAACACGTTTGCTTTTAAAGGGGGCACTCCATGAAGTGACAATATGTGGAACACTCTTCCTCCTGCCTTTACACCAGAAGTACTCCTCGTGAAATGAAAAAAGTAAAGTAATGTTCATTTCATTTTGGATCCATGGTTCATCCCTGCTTGTTCTCATCCATTCAAAAACCCAATCTGTCTGGTGTCCCTGGATCTCACATATCAGAGTGATCTTCTCCCCATAGTATATCTCTGGCCAGATGGGTTGCTGAGTCACAGCAGACATGTTTGTGTCTGTGAGTATTTGAAATTAAAGAAAAAAAAACATGAAAATTATTCTCGGCATATGAACCTGAAAATCAAAGTGGTAATTCTTTGAAAGACTTACCAGTTATATCAATAGTAACAGAATGACTGTACTCTGTGTAGTAAACAGGATGTCCTCTTCCTCCTCTGCAGAAATATATCCCATTCTCTGATATAATGATTTCTCCGTTTGAAGGCGAATTCAGTTCCAGGAGTTTGGAGGTGTTTTCATCTCTGTACCAGTAGTAATTCCAACTATGTGATGATGGTTTAACAGAGCAAGTTAGGGTCACACTGCTCCCTGGTGAAAAGTCTCTATCAGCAATAACCTGGGCCTTCGGTCTCTCTTCTATTCAGTTCATAAGAAAAGATACAAAACCACAGTTATTGTGCAAAAGTATTAGATCAAATAAATCACTTAACATTTCAGCTTAGCGGGAGCAAGGAAATAAAAGCAACTGCACTGCACAATAAGCAAAAACGTTAATTCAATGTCAATAAGAACCTATTAACATTTCAGTCAATAATTTTAGCATTCAGCCATTTCAGTTAATAGGTCCATTAACTGCTGTGGTAATAAAACTGGCATTCACTCTGTATATTTAAGGAGATAATTTAAGTTGCTACACAACTCTAGACATTTGTTCAAAGTGATATCTTCTTTCTCAAGTAATTAAAAAACAAATTCTATTAGGGTCTATTCCCGTCAAATCTTCTTATGGATCCTCTGCATAAATTTGTTTCCAGAATTCTTTGGATCTCGATTCCTCTCAGACTCATCACATCACATAGAGAGTTTTAAAAAGTTTCTCTGGAAAGTATTTTCCAAAGAAGAGAAACTTAAAACTATTGGATAGAAGATGCAAAGGAAGCAGAAAGTCTCAGTTTTGCAAAAGTGAGCCTGTCTCAGTTGAGACAGGGTCTAAATAAAATAAATGACATTTACATGCTTTGTTAGAAGAAAAAGTGTCCCAATCCTGGTAAAGATCAAAACATTGAAAATACACTTCGCTAATGAAAATCTATAAGCAAAGTGTAACCACTCACCAACATCAATGAATAGCCACTAAAGCCATTTCTGAGTTATTTTGGCTGTGTGCTTTCGGTCATTGTCATGTTGGAAGATAAATAACTACCAGAGCACTATGGAATCCTTTTTCTTAAAGATTTTTTCTATATTTGGCTACTGTCATCTTACTGTTTATGCTGACTAGTTGTCCAATTCCTGCTGTATTAAAAGATCTCCAAAGCATGATGCTGCCACCACCATGTTTGACAGTAGGGTGGGTGTAGTAACGTGATGAGCTGTCCCTGTTTTTACCAGAGTAATGTTTCTTATGCTCAAACAATCTCTAAGGCCTTGTACACATGTAGCAGGGTAATTAAAAACAAGAATATCTCCCTACATCATTCTTAAAAATAATATCCTACACACGTGAGTTTTTTAGAAAGGTTTTTGTCCAAACCAACCCTCAGAAATATGCCACTGAGTGTTGTGTTAAACACTCCAGAAGCATAGGGGGCAGTGTACTGTAAAAATGAACACTATGTCAGCCAATCAGAATCCTTCAAATCAATCATGAGTTCCTGTTAGATATATAACATGTGGCAAGGAGGTTTGTTTGTGTGGACAGAAAAAGAAGTTGAACTTCTTTTAAACACAGTTTTAGAATATAAAGCTGATAAAACACAAGATAGTGTTGATTGGGAATCGTACTCGTACTCGTCGTCTTCCGCTTTATCCAGGACCGGGTCGCGGGGGCAGCAGACTCAACAGAGACGCCCAGACGTCCCTCTCTCCAGACACCTCCTCCAGTTCCTCCAGGGGGAGCCCAAGGCGTTCCCAGGCCAGCCGAGAATCATAGTCCCTCTAGCGTGTCCTGGGCTGTCCCCTGGGCCTCCTCCCAGTGGGACGTGCCTGGAACACCTCCCAAGGAAGGCGTCCAGGAGGCATCCGGTATAGATGCCCGAGCCACCTCAACTGGCTCCTCTCGATGTGGAGGAGCAGCGGCTCTACTCCGAGCCCCTCCCGGATGGCCGAGCTCCTCACCCTATCTCTAAGGGAGTGCCCGGCCACCCTACGGAGGAAGCTCATTTCAGCCGCTTGTATCCGGGATCTCGTTCTTTCGGTCATGACCCAAAGTTCATGGCCATAAGTGAGGGTAGGAACATAGACCGACCAGTAAATTGAGAGCTTTGCTTTTCGGCTCAGCTCTCTCTTCACCACAACGGACCGGCACAGCGCCCCCATTACTGTGGCAGCCGCACCGATCCGTCTGTCGATCTCCCGCTCCATTCTTCCCTCACTCGTGAACAAGACCCCGAGATACTTAAACTCCTTCACTTGAGGCAGGAACTCCCCTCCAACCTGAAGAGGAATCGTTCATCATTAATTTTTACTCCACTGTGCGGTGGAGTCTATAAACAATACTAGTGTATTTGATGTCAGTGCTGCAATATTTGTCGCAGACAGTGATGCGCCAAACCATAAAGTCCATTTGATCATGTACACACGCAGGCTCAAAACAGAGTTTTTATAGATGTCTAGAGTTTATGTGTGGATGAAAGGCCATTAAATAAAAAGTTATTCGTTTTCCCAGATATCTGCCTATGTGTGGACAAGGCCTAAGGTGTGTCTTGGCAAAATTCAAGATTGCCGCCTTGTCCAACTGGCAAATTTTCTATTGGCCTAACTGGTTTTAGCAATGGTTCACTTTCTGGATGGTTCTACTATCTCTACATGGGATGATGTGAGCTCTGGCAAAGTGACCATTGGATTCTTGGTCACCTCTCAAGATACTCTTTTGTCTCATTTGCTGTCACTCAAGCTTAAAAACTACATAAAAATGTTGAAGTTCCTTTTGCATTTAAAAGCGGTAACCTTTCCAATTGGATTGCATTTTTTGCTGGGAAGCAGGGTAAACTGACCTTTCATGGTCGGTTAATCATTAATGTCTTTTTATAATAGTAATTGCAGAGGAAACCACTGTCTTTACTTGGTTTAATGGCAGAATATTACAATATATGAAAAGAAAAACAATTGAATCTGGTTCTCAACGTTTATTCTCACCAGAAACTGTGACTGATACAGTGTTGCTCCACTGTGTTGAAGAATACGTGTCCCGCTTGTGTTTCCCCAAACACCTGTAGTTTCCACTGCTGGTCTCGGATGCATTTGCAATTCTGATCTCACTATGTTTTGGTAATGTGTCTGATATAGGTTTGCTCCATTCATAAACCCATTCATTTTTTTCACCTCCAGAAATCTCACATCTAACAGTGATCATCTCTCCAGTGAAGATCAGAGGCCAGCTAGGCTCCAGAGAAACAACAGCCATGTTGGAAACTGTTTAAAACATAATTTAAAAAGTATTTAATTGTTAAGTAATAGTCATGGATCCCTGTAATACCCCTAAAAGGCATCACAACTACCTCTTTTTTCGATGGTGATTCCATTACTTTCTTCAGTGAAGTAAACTGGGTTTCCTCTTCCTCCCTGACAGGAGTAAATACCTCCATGTGAGATACTGATGACATTTTCAGATTTTCCTTCTCCAATGATCTGAATTTCAGAAAAGTTGCCAGTGTGTCTGAACCAGTGGTATTTCCACTCAGTTGGATTGTCAATATTGCAGGTAAGTGTTACATTGCCCCCAATTGGTATAACTCCTTTGTCTGCCCTCATTGTGGGCCTTGGTTTATCTGTGGTTGGTGGGAATAAGGTATCATTTTCTGAATAATGACCATAAAACAACAAAACATAAAACAGTACTTACATGATACTCTCAGATGGTAAGCATGACTCCACTTTGTTGATGAAAATGGATCGGTTCTACCCTTACACCAGAAGTCACCATTGTACAAAGTAGAGGCCCTAATATTAATTGTACATCCTGTTGATGGTGTCGTTGAGATTGTTGTTCTCCATTCGTACTCCCACTCAGACTTTCCTCCTCCTTCAATCTCACACCTCATGGATATCATCTCACCTCTATATATCTGGGTCCAGTTATGTTGCAAAGCAACTGTGGCCCAGTTGGACACTGCTTATAAAAAGTAGATTGAAAATCAAGCAATTAAAGTAGTACAGCAAACGTTTTTTTTCTTTTCACTTTATGAAACTTACAGCTTTTCTCAATGTAGAATTTTTCACTTGGCTCTGTGAAGAAATCTGGTTTTCCTCTTCTTCCTCTACACCAGTAGATGCCTCCGCTGTAGATGCGGAGGGAGTTTTTGACAGCATTGCTCTTAATCTGAGCTTCAGAGTAGTTTTGCATGAACCAGTCATATTTCCAGCCAGCAGAGTCTTTAACTGAACAGGTAAGTTTGGACGTCCCACCTTCTAAAATGGTTTTCCTGTCTGCAGTCACAGTAGGTGTGGGCCTGAGGGCTGAATTTTATTTGATAGCACATTTTTATAGATATTGTTAGGATTTTAGTTATTTAATTACAACAAAATACCTGCATTGGGGGAAAAGTGTTCCCAAAAGCATTTGTAAATATATCCTCTTACAAAGAAATTAACAGTCAAAATAATAATAATAATAATAAATACCCCCCAAAAAAACATGAAATATAACTTATGGATTTATTTTTATTTCAATAAGTGAAAAAAGACTTTGATCCTCAAGGAAAATGTCATTTTTTAATTGGTGGCAAAATCCTCATCAAGCACATAACTCATATGCTTCGTGTGACCCATTACCAGGTTTCCAAACACCTCATAAGGGATTTCAGTTCACTCTTCCTTTACATATACTCTCCAAATCCCAAAAATGTTAAGGGTTTATTTTGATTGCTTTATGATGTTGTACAATGCACATATAATGTTTGAGATGTACCTTAAATTACATCCACTGGTTTGCCACCATTTTACTGAAATGCTATCAGAATTTAACAAAAGTTTGACATCATCATCAATATTGTGTAAAGGCATATAAATCTTAGTGTATGTAAATTGTATGTAAATTTGAACAAAGAAATGAGAAATTGTCTCTCTCAATATTCTGGCATTTAACCCAGTCGTGTGGTAATGTTAAGCAGGATAGCCACCGCCTACACTAGGATATGTGCAAAAAGAACATTTCAACATGAAATCATGTTTACTTATTTTGTTTAAAACATCTTGGAATTATCTATTCACTTTAAGCCTGCATGGAAGCCCCAGACTTATATATAATTTTATATAAATAACTCAATGATGCTCACTTTTGGTCAGGCAGGCAGACAGCTGCATATCAGGCTAGTGTTTTGTTACTGTAAAAGCGCAGGTAGACACAGTTCTGTTCTAACTTTGCACCCTGTGTTAACCTCCGGATTTATTTGAGGATGCATAAACTGGTGAAGTACAATTAAAATGGACATGCAAAGATTGCCTCTTATGCCTCTGCTGCCTTATCTGCAGACTCAGATTCTTACGCGATGACATTTTATTCCGCTCAAAATGGCTATGGTTAATTGTTTTCTGAATGACCACAGGTTGGTCTACGTACTAGTGGGAATTACCTGGTCATTATAACTATCTAGAGAACAAGATGTCATCAGTTAGGAGTCAAAGTTGCTGGCCCAAGTTACTTCTGCAGTACATCTCACCATTCCTCTCGTTGCACTTTTCTTTTTTTTTCTTTTTCTGAGATGTTGCTGGGGTTGTTAAGTGGTGTTATGAAACAATTTTGATATTCTTTGACAAATTCATTTTGACAATAGCATGATTTATGCGACCAAATAATTTGTAATGTCTACATTATGTGCTGCCACTACCTAGCTGCCTTCAAACTGGTCAGTTCAACAACAACAGTAAAACCGATACAATCTTTAGATCTGACTGATGGTAAGTGACTGTATATGCTCCACCTCCAAACCTGTCTCTTGACGAATGTCTTGAGTCAACATTACCATTTAAGGAAAAAAATTATACATGTAATCTCCCAGCCTCTGCCACAGTGAGACCAGCCTGTAATAATTAATGATGAGGTCCTAATACAAATTTCAAATATGAATTTTGGATTCAGCTTACAAATAAGTCCTTAATAATATTTTCCAGCTTCTTCATATTAAAATTGATGCATACAAAACTGTTTTTATGCATCGGTGTGCATAAAAAATGATGTTTCTGCTATTTACAATACAATCTTAATCAAATTGTATTGTAAATAGCAAAGGTGCATGCAGACATCACAGGTTAAGGAAACACATGCAAGAGCACTCCACTCATACTCATACATGAATTGTATTTCATCAGCCCATGCTTATGATACTTTCATTGCCTAATTTGTGGGTTGTGAAAACTCAACAGCAATGACTGTAACAGTAACATACCTGATACAAAAAGTGTGATGTTGTTACTCTGCTTAATGAAACTTGGTGAGTCCTTATGGTAACCAGTGCACTGGTAATTCCCACTCAGGTTAGTTGTTAGATGAAGTTGAAGGAAGTTGGACATATCTTGATTGGAGGCAATTTGGTGACCATTTCGGTGGAATTTATAATACCAGTTAGAGTGAGGTCCTTCTTTCATGTTGCATGTGAAGGTAACAGACTCTCCATGACATAAAATTGTTGAGTTGGGCTCATGAGTCAACTCAGCATCTAAATTTGACAAAACAAAAATAACATTTAAAAAAAAACAAATTATGTAAGCACTGAATGTAAGGGTTACTGGTTGAAGTCAAGCCATATTCAAATGAAAAAGTGTTATAAGAAGTTTCAGTGTTGAGATCCAAATTATCAAAAAGAGAAAAACGTTCTGTCACCTTGTGCATGTCCACAGCTGAAGATTGTCTTCAACACTAAAACATAGATTTTAGACATTAAATTAAAAACAGTAATATACTGAGCCATATATTATATATTTCATAATAACACAAACATCTCAGCCAAACACAGAAACAAAAATAATATTGTACTCACAAAGTAAAGTCACCATGCAGAATAAGGTTTGCCCCATAATAACCTAAAAGATCTAACGTTTTTATATAATAACATAAGTATGAGAAGATGTAGGAATGCAAGTTTAATGAAAAAGAGAACAGGGAAGTCATACATCCCCTTTTAAGTTTACACTCCTACCCTCTCTGTACTTCCTTCCTTAAAAACAATGACCAGACTATCTCATTTCCTCACAAAAACAAAAAAGAACACCAGTGCAAAAATAAAGCATCGTTTAATACATATCAGATATCAGAACCTATGCATTTTTTATTTTCTTATCTAATCAAAGCTTGCATCAATGGGAAATAAGATCTCACACCACCTACTAACATTTAACTTTGCTATCACAGTTGTGCTAAGAATACCTGCAACTGTTACAAGGAGTATCAATAGTGTTTATTATTCATTTTGTGCCTCCCTGATGTCAAACTGTGGTGCCTTACAGAATGCCCCACACAGATCAAGTAAAATATGAAAATGTATAGTTTTTGTTATTTAAGACTTAAATCTGCTGGGGATAGAAATGTTTTACTTTTTTCTACAAAAACGGCAACAACAACTTTAAAGGAAATATAATTCTTTGACCCCTTCCTTGAACCGCCACCTCCCCTCCTTGAAATGCCCTCTTAATGTGGTGGAGATGTTTGATTGCTTGAATGATTCCAGAGCCCATCTTGGTCGGGGCATAAATGCCCCTGGAAGGGTCTCCCATTGCAAACAGGCTCTAGATGAGAGCGATTCAGAAGCCTTAATGAGGATCAGTAGAACGAGGCACGTGACATCTTCCGTTGTCATCTTGCAGTCGTCTGGAATCTCCGGATCCTTAATCTGACTCTAAGGATGTGGAATTTCACCTCACTGGGGGAAAAGTAGCCCGAGCTTGTGCGGGAAGTTGGGAGAAATCAAACCATCGGGCGCCTCAGGAGAGGAAAGCAGTGCTTCGCCAACACTGTTTACAGAGGGGGTGGAGAGCTGCTGACCTCGACAGGGGACATTATCGGGTGGTGAAAGGAGTACTTCAAGGATTTCCTCAATTCTGCTGTCAGGCCTTCCCTGGTGGAAGCAGAGACTGGGGACTTGCATTTGGACTTGTTCATCACCCAGGCTGAAGTCACTAGGTGGTCAAAAAGCTCAGCAGTGGCAGGACTTTAGGGATGGATAAAATCCGCTCTCAATAACTCAAGTCTGCCTCCACTTCCTCGCCTGATCCGGGAGGAGCCCGTGAGTGGGCTTCCTCCACTTTCTCGCCTGATCCGGGAGGAGCCCGTGAGTGGGCTGCCTCCACTTCCTCGCCTGATCCCGGAGGAGCCCGTGAGTGGGCTGCCTCCACTTCCTCGCCTGATCCCGGAGGAGCCCGTGAGTGGGCTGCCTCCACTTCCTCGCCTGATCCGGGAGGAGCCCGTGAGTGGGCTGCCTCCACTTTCTCGCCTGATCCGGGAGGAGCCCGTGAGTGGGCTGCTTCCACTTCCTCGCCTGATCCCTGAGGAGCCTGTGGGCGGGCTGCCTCCACAACCAGGTCTGGAACACCTTTTGGTTTTTCTTTGGGGGGTGCTCCTGGCTTTACAGCCTAACACACATCCACATGACACACAACCTGACATAAACCCACATCACACACAGCCTGACATACACCCACATCACACACAGCCTGACATACACCCACATCACACACAGCCTGACACACAGCCTGACATACACACACAGCCTGACATACACACACAGCCTGACACACAGCCTAACATACACCCACATCGTTCACAGCCAGACACACAGCCTGTCTCCAGGTCTGACACGCCAGACACTCGGCCTGTCTCCAGATCTGACACGCCAGACACTCAGCCTGTCCTCAGGTCTGACACATCTGACACACAGCCTGCCTCCAGGTCTGACACACAGCCTGCCTCCAGGTCTGACACACAGCCTGCCTCCAGGTCTGACACAGCCTGCCTCCAGGTCTGACACACAGCCTGCCTCCAGGTCTGACACACAGCCTGCCTCCAGGTCTGACACACAGCCTGTCTCCAAGTCTGACACGCCAGACACTCGGCCTGTCTCCAGGTCTGACACGCCAGACACTCGGCCTGCCTCCAGGTCTGACACACAGCCTGCCTCCAGGTCTGACACACACCCTGTCTCCAGGTCTGACACGCCAGACACTCGGCCTGTCTCCAGGTCTGACACGCCAGACACTCGGCCTGTCTCCAGGTCTGACACACACCCTGTCTCCAGGTCTGACACGCCAGACACTCGGCCTGTCTCCAGGTCTGACACACACCCTGTCTCCAGGTCTGACACGCCAGACACTCGGCCTGTCTCCAGGTCTGACACGCCAGACACTCGGCCTGCCTCCAGGTCTGACACACAGCCTGCCTCCAGGTCTGACACACAGCCTGTCTCCAGGTCTGACACGCCAGACACTCGGCCTGCCTCCAGGTCTGACACACAGCCTGCCTCCAGGTCTGACACACAGCCTGTCTCCAGGTCTGACACGCCAGACACTCGGCCTGTCTCCAGGTCCTGACTGCCTGGGTTTCCGCCGCTGGCTTCTGAAACCTAAGAACGCCTGTCTCGCCCTAGGTGGATTGTTTCGTTTTGGACCCTGGTCGCTGTAACAGTATAGGTGATAGAAACCAGCCTTTATATCCGCCGGAAAAGGAGCCAGTTTTGGTTCAGAAACATGAATCCATTCCCCTGGTTTCACGCCCATCATATAAGTTAGAGTGCTGAAGAAGCATATTTCATACGGACTGCTTGCTTGAAATGCAAATCTCTTTTGAACTTTGCTGAATTTAATGCGGATACCCGAGTTCATTTTTTTGAAAAACAGTTCCATCTCTGTCTCGAGTTGAATAACGCTGTTATAGTAGCCACTTCTGATCCTTTGCGTATTGATCTCCACATCACCAACCTTCCTCCATTCATAGGCATCATAATCCGGTAAATTATGCCATGTATGAGGGTATGAAATCTCTGCTAATGCAACCATCCATTGGCCTTCTAAATCAATATGTTGAGCTAAATTTACACGGAAACTCGAACTGATATTATTTTTAAACACTTCCATGCTAGCGTTAGAGGGAAGGGTAAAGTAAAAGCCATCATCCTCTACCTGACGGTTCATGTTCATGATCCATCCAAATCTTTGAGTTTGTATACAGGAGGAGATCGGGGTATCCGCTCATACACTGTAAACACTTCATCCGTAAAACTCTGTTCGTATTTTTTGTCAAACACTCCACGGACCTTGGATATTCTGACAAGATCCCCTTGTTTAAACGTTGTCACTGAGTCCTTGCAATATCTGTTGGACTTGACATCATACAGATTCTGAAACACTTGAAAGGCATTTTCTGAGGTCACTTCAATAGGGCTCATTTTAATGCTGGAGTGGTAGGTATGGTTGTAGCTTCTAGCTAGGTTTTGCAGGACATCGACGTACCGCCGGGTGTTGTTAGCTGTAAAATATCTCCATATCCTTGTTTTTAATGTGCGGTTAAATCTCTTGACCACTGAAGCTTTTGCTTCACTCGCTGTCGCAAAATGTTCAATACCGTGTTTCTCCATTAAAACCTTAAATTTCTCGTTAACAAATTCTTTACCGGCATCAGTCTAAAGTTTTTTGGGGATCTGACTTTCTTTAAAAACTGATTCAAATGCCTTTACCACCTCAGCGTCTGTTTTCCTCTTCAAAACTCGTACATACGCCCTTTTTGAAAAGATGTCAATGATGGTTAATAAATAATTATAACCATCATTTTCCTTGGCCAGAGCTTGCATGTCACAGAGATCGGCTTGGAACTGTCTCAATGGTCTGGTGACAAAAACTCTGTTTCTCGGGAACTTTATTCTTGCAGGTTTATGTAGGGTATAAGAATCTTTTCCTGATAAAAAATCTTTAACTTTTTCAACCGCAACCTTCTTTCCCGTTTCATCTTGCATTATCCTCCTCAGCCTATCTACACCCCCAACACTTCCCGGATTTGAAGGGCTATAATATACTTTCTTCATCAGCTGTCTTGCTGCCATCTCTGCCTTATGCTCACTCTGACGATTACTTGTTAAATAATGAGAAAAAAACACACTGGAGGGTAGATTTATCCCTTTTTTTAAATTTTGTATTTAATAGTAAAAAGAAACAAAAATCAGATAAAATGCAGATTAATTCAGATGAATTCAAACACTACTAGCTTTTAAACACTTTTGGGAAAGGTTAATATGTTCCCACTTTAAATATATTTAATAGTAAAAAGAAAAGAAAAAGAAGAAAAATCATATAATGCAAATTAATTAAAGTACTGGAATACTAAAAATGATACAACAAGTCATCAAACGTGAGATCAGTTTGTCAGTCCGTAGCACTCTGAAACAGAGTTAAGTTGTTTGAGGTGTTTCTCTTCGACCATGCGATCATAAATGTGTGCTATTGCTATTGTAGTATGTTGATTTCTTAGGAGCATTCAATTCACAGGATGAATGCTGGTAGACGGTCACTGGGGTTTCGCACAGAACTGACGTACCTCTTGGCCGACCCGAGGTCTGATTTTCAATCATGGTTGTTGAAGTTGATGTTGGATCCTCATCATCGGTAGAGTATGTTATGATGGGAGTTCCGATAGGTATCTCAGATGAGGAAGCAGATGATATAGATGATGCAGTTGCTTGTTCATCATCTTGGCACGCGTTGCGTTTCTCCTCCGCTTGACGATTAACTCTCTTAACTCTAGCCATTGCTGAACGGGTGTTCTTTTCCAACGAATGCTGCATGTAAAGTGCAGAGTTTTATCCCTGTATTTAAATTAAACACTAAAGCATGCCCCATTGTTTTCATTGGGTTATTCAAGGTTTAACGAGGCTTACAAACACACCCCTCTATTTTTAATTGGTGCTGATGCCATACAGTTTCTGATAATACCATTTTTGTCTTGTTCTACTTATAACATACACATCCCTGTGTTTTAATTGGTTCATTTAAGGCCTTCCCTGTAACACCCTGAAACACACCCCTGTATTATAATTGGTTCATTTAAGGTATCGCCCCTAATGACGACAACCAATCAGCATCCACGGTTACGCCCCTTGGACACACGCCTCACACCACCTGTTCTCAATCCCCCATGACCCCCCCTTAAGGTCAAAGGTCACCTGTCAAAACGTTTGATTGAAGGGTGTATTTTAGTCTCTTCTGTCCTTTGTTCTCCTCTCACATCCTGCTGTATATGAATTGGTCTGTGCTCTTTGTTCCTGGCTGGTTCCTTGTTTTTGATCATTTTCACTCTGTTCTGCCCGCTTGCTAGACCAGTACTTTCTCTGTTTGCTTCGTTCCTGCAAGGAGTACACATGAAAGTTTTGGATTAATCATGTTCGTACCTGCAGTGCTTTCATTTTTGCTCTTTTGGAATCCTTAAAATAAAGTTGAAGACTGTTTTTGAAAAGCTGCATCCAGGACCTTGTCTGCATATTGGTCCACACCAAAACCGCATCATGACAGCCAAAAGGTGAAGTTTTCGATAAACCGGTCAGTTATGGTCACCTGTGGGCATGAACTGTGGTTCATGGCCGAAAGAACGAGATCCCGTATACCAGGGGCTTAAATGAACTTCCTCTGTAGGGTGGCCATGCATTCTCTTAGAGATAGGGTAAGGAGCTGGACTATCAAACCGCTGCTCCTCCACTTCGAGGGGAGTCCTTTGAGGTGGCTCTGGCATCTGTTTGAATTTCCCCTGTTCGCCTCCCTCTGGAGGTGTTACAGGCACGTCCCACTAGTAGAAGGCCCAGGGGGCAGCTTAGAACACGCTGGACCGACTATGTTTCTTGGCAGTCCTGGGAATGCCCTGGGCTTCCCCCAGAGTGTAGGTGTTTGGGGAGAGGAAAGTCTAGGCGTCTCTGCTTAGACTGCTGCCTTTGCAACCCCTTCCCGGATAAGCTGAGGACGACAAATATAACAATGACAAATATGATAAATATTGATTAAAGAGCAGTAGACATTCAGACAGCACTGAAAATTTTCACTCAACTATATCTGTAAAATAACAGTCAAATAAAGCTGTTCAAGAAAGACTTTTTTCATTACAGTGATTATCAATGTGCCATCCCACTTGGAATTTAATAATGCCAAAAATGAGCAGCAACTTTATTTCTCTTACATAGAGAAACCCTATATTTTGAGCTTAAAACAAATAGATTGAGGTTGTACAGCAGCAGCTGTGCTTCTGCAAAATAGAGAAGTGGTGGATGGAAATAAATTAAAAATACCATTCTCCTTTTTTCAGCGTATAGAACAGACTACAGTTTGAATGTTTAGCCACATGTTTGTAAACCTTATCTGGTGACAGATGTCATTTTGTAGAAAGCCTCTATCAGACATGCAATGCTGGCCAAAGACTTCCATCTGAAGTGCAAAGCTGGTAGATCCATACTCAGATAGATGCTGGTGTAATGAGTGTATCTTCATAATAATGTGCTTGAAAAATGTATCCCTGCTTTCACTGCTTCTAGGCTGGACATCTGCAACTCCCTCTATAATGGGACTGACCAGTCTCTTATTTGCCTTCTTCTGCTGATTCAGAATTCAGCTGCCCATCTGCTAACAAGGACAACGCAAACATGAACACATCAACCCGATTTTGGGTTTCCTCCATGCAGGACTTTATTATTAAATGAATGATGTTGTTGTCTTCTTTATAATTTTGCTCATTCAGTGTGCTGACAATAAGCACCACTGCCAGGATGAATAAAATGCCTTTGGTGTTTTTCCTGATATTGAATGCACCTGCCAGGTAATAAACAACTGTGTGTAGTCCCTAATCACTGAATCCCAGATTTGACGTACTTTCTTATTGCAAGCAGTATCTTCCTGTATGGATTTTTTACAAGTTTCAATAAAGATCGCCTTCAATTCCAGATGTCCAAATACTTTCTCCAAGTGTTTCCACTTGGCACATGTCCATTTTGATTGATAAGCAAAATGTCAGCAAAAATATTTATTTGAAAAGATACAAGCTTGACCACAAACTTGATGGTTAAAGTCAGAAGAGATGTAACTAGCTCTATAGAGTTTACATTATACATGGCATACCTGCCACATCACAGTTTTTATGGCTCTTATTCTTAAGGACCACAGCCTTGTATGTAAATTTCAATTTCATGTTCTTAAATTGCTAGCCTGTTATTGCTTAGTTTTAACAGCTATGCAATAACAGTGTTCTAAAACTTTCTTTAAAGGAAAGTGCACCAACTGATTTCAATGGATCCACAATGGTTTTGTCCAACACCCAACTTGCAGGCACAGAGCTACTTTAACGTCTGTCATGCAAATTCGTAAATCCACACTTGCATGATTACATCCAGTTTTGCTGGCCTGAATTTGGCATCTCAACCATACACAATACACCAATAGTCTATTATTCAAATAATTAACCAAATGTACTGTATATGTGTTTAAGAGATTAAAAGTTTGCTCAACCTTAGCTTCCTTAATAGTTGAATCCACATGCAGATAAATCAGTCATTTCCATCTAATCAGACCAGGAGCTCTTAAATTGGCCTTACCTGTCTTGATTTGTAGGGTTTTGAGTTTTGTTTTTGATCTTGCTCATGATTATTTATATTCTCCAGGTGGTGCTTTATTAATTTCTTAACTTATGTTTAGTTTCTTACTTATTCTTGTATTTTGTTTATGTTCTGCTACATCTGTAAGATTTTATTTGGTTAGATTGCTTTCATGGATCTCTGTTCAGTTCATTCATGTTTTACTTACCACTCCTTGCCATAATCAGCTTCATCTGGTCCATCTGCTTCACACAATAAGTTTTACTTCTTTAACCAGTGCCATCCACCTTATATACAGTCATATTCAAAAAATTTGAATATGTGTTCCAATGAGGATTGTTTGTCAGATTGAGTCAGTCAGTCAGTCATTTTCTACCATGTCTTCCATAGTGGGTCGCGGGGAAGCTGGTGCCTATCTACAGCAGTCTGTGGGCGGGAAGTGGAGCACACCCTGGACAGGTCGCAGAGCAACACAGACACACACAGGACAAACAATCACACACACACTCATTCACGCCTAAGGGCAATTCAAATTGAAAATCAATTAACTTTGGATTTTTGAAAATAATCTTTAAGCAGGTATTCAACATACCTTTCAAAAACCCCACATTTCAAGTATGTATCAAAAAGGCTTTTTTATTGGTCTGATGTAATATTCTAATCTTAAATGTGACTTTCTTTAGCTGTAAGAAGAAAATCCTTATAATTACCAGAAATAAAAGGCTTGAAAACATTATGTTAGGTATTAATTAGTCAAACTCAGAGGAAAGAAGTATGACACAGGGTCTCTGTTCTTCTTGCGCAAGAGGTAGGTCACACTCTGCAGTGCAAATCTACAAAGTGTTGGCACCCCTCTCTCTTTATTTATACATGCTGGTCACACACAGTTCAACAAACATTCAGGGTGTGTGTGTGTGTGTGTGTGTGTGTGTGTGTGCGTGGGGTCAGAAAGGTTAGGGTTCATGTGTCTTGATTTTAAACAGAGAGGGAGTGGGGACTTGGTACGAGCAGCCCCCAGATGTTGCTGATTGTAGCATAACTCACTCCTCCCCCCCATCTCCCTTTCTGTGGCATGTGGGAGGGAAAAGCACTTAGAGCAGACATGAGTGATAAACAATACAAAAGTTTTCAAACCCTAACACATTATTTTTTGTGCAGTTCATTTATATAATGTGTCTCACCTAATGAGCTAAGTTACTGAAATAAATGAATGACCTTTTCAACAATATTCTAATTTATTGAATGGGTCTGTACTCTGTTGTTTTGTCTGCTCCAGCCTGTCTATACTTGTGCCATGTTCATGCCTGCATCTGTTATTTTCCTTTTTGTTATTAATAAAACCTTTCAACAAGCTGCTTCCACCTGCCTGTCTGCATTTTGGGGTCCCGCTGCAAGAAACCTGACATTCCCTACACAGCCACATATGCTCTATTTGCAGTGAAAACATTAAAACACAGGCTGGTAATCCCCCAAAAACTACTGGAAATTTGAAAGAGCTCTTTCGTAACCAGAATACTTTTTCAACTCAGTGGAAAATAACTGAACAGATGTAAAGGGAGCAAACAAATAATATTCTCCTTTGGATTATAGAAAGGTCAATTGTTAAACAGAAAATAGAGAAAATAGAAATGTCTGCACCAGCTATCCTTTTTTTGTTTTTATGAGTTTTATACAGTTACTCTGTTTTTCTAAAATTATTTTTAAAATGTATTCACTCCCAGATTCTCTCATGGGAAAGTCATGAGAAAACAATGTACAGAAGGCATTTTAAACTGCTATTTTTGATACCAATATTTTTTACAAAGATAATTTACAATACATTTGAGGGAAGCAGGATTTATAAAGCAGTGAAATCTATACTTGTGTCTCTTTGCTCCAGTGGTCTGCTTCTGACATGTGCCTTTTTTCTGCACATGATTCATAAAGCATTTTGCACTATACAATACTATAATAATAATATACTAATACAATAATATACAACTGTGCCAACAGATGTGAGAAACTTGCTCCTATATCTGTTTCAGGTAAAAGTTTTTCTCTTTTCAGCTACAAGCTGATATAGAAATGATCAAATAAGTGATCATAGAGATGCACGGAATGTTTTACTTTTTTATTTTTATCAACAGAGAAGTCAAGGTCATTACCTCATGAGAAGTTCTCCAAACTTTAAGAACAGCATCTGAGTGAACGAACCAAGTGGGAAATATCTATAAAAACAAAATGACTAATATAACAGCTAATAACCCTGTCTATTCTCACATACATAACAAATGACAGTCTTTGATTTGATTTCTATTGTGGGGTGTTCACTGTGCAGTCATTCACTACTTCCTGCATCCCAATCTTTTGTTTTTCTGTGTTTGATTAAGTTAAAAATAAACATATATGGGTAGGCATTTTCCATTTGATGTATGTATAGTGTCTAATGTAAATGCAGACAAACAAAATGTTTGCTTGAAGAAACAATATTAATAAAACATACAAACATTTAGCACCTGGACATAGCTTTGTGCATCTGCCTCTAAGTTTCTTGACATAGGTGAAAGTGAGCAGAATTACAAAAAACTACGGCAACTACCAGAACTCACCAGTTTATTTTATTTGAATGTGGCGATCAGACAAGAATCCCTCTTTCTCTCTGAGTTGTTTGTGCCATTCTGTTTTAATCTTGTAGCTAACAACCTCCAAAGATCATACTACAACATGATTGATTCCATTTGTCTTAAGCATGCAGAGAAAGTAAATCAGCAAGTAAACATTGAACACATGGTAACTCTAGAACTAAAGACTAAAGGTAGCCACCTGTTACCGTCAGTGATAGAAAAAGATCACTGTTAAAAGAGAGCCATTAAAGTCACCACATGAACAAAGGAATTTCAATTTTACAAGTGTATGACATTGAGTCTCGAGAATTGATTGGAACCAGGACTAACATTGTGATTCTCCCAGAATTTCGATTACTAGTTTCGATACCTATTTCGACGACCGAGAGAAGAAGTCGGCAAACATTAATGAAGAATAATTCGCAGGAAGTCTACATAGACAAACATCAATAAAACTGGACTGATGAGGAAAAACTGATCAAAAGTGTAGGTAAGTGAATAGCCAGTGTTGGTTAAAAACAAGGAAGGAGCAGTAACTCTCAGCTTGTGGCTCTTCATTAAGGATTTACCAAAGAGTTTTTGATTGGCTAAATGTTAGCCGTCTGCTTTTCCTTTTTTTGCTGGTGGCGTTTAACAAGTCCTTAGATGGGTTTCTGCATGTTACCTTCTAAAATTTGTTGATGTTAAAAGTATAAAAAAATATACATAAAAAGATATATATGGAAACAACACATAGAGTCTACTAAACATATTACATCAGATAAAGTGTAAAACCTAAAAAACAGTTTTGATAGTTGGGTAGCAGAAGAAAAAAAATGTATTCATAAACTGTTCATTAATGATTTATTGTTGTCTGTACAAACGTATTAGAGAAAGAAATGGTTAAATGGACATTTACCAAAAAGGGAAAAATGCCATTATGCGTCACATCCAGCATTAACGTCTTGCATCTGTGCTTCACTTCAGAACAACAAAATTTTCCTGTGAATGAAGAAAGAATACAAATGTAACATAGAATAAACTAACAAGATAAATAAGCAAGATAAAATAAATTATATACAAAATCGAGGCACGTGACGTCGCCCGGGACGGCGGAGCCGGGATCCCACCCTGGAGCCAGGCCTGGGGTTCAGACTCGTCGGACAGCGCCTGGTGGCTGGGTTGCTCCTCGCGAGACCCGGCCGGGCCAAGCCCGAACGAGAGACACGAGAGCATCCCCCAGTGGGCCCACCACCTGCAGGGGGAACCGTGAGGAAGCGGTGCAAAGAGGATTGGGCGGCGGACGAAGGTGGAGACCTCGGCGACCCGATCCCCGGATGCTTAGGCTGGCTCTAGGGACGTGGAATGTCACCTTGCTGGGGGGAAAGGAGCCTGAGCTTGTGCGGGAGGTCGAGAGATATCGACTAGAAATAGTCGGGCTCGCCTCCACGCACAGCGTGGGCTCTGGAACCCATCTCCTCGAGAGGGGCTGGACTCTCTTCTACTCTGGAGTGGCCCATGGGGAGAGGCGGCGGGCTGGGGTGGGTTTGCTTGTCGCCCCCCAGCTCAGCCGTCTCGTGTTGGGGTTTACCCCAGTGGATTAGAGGGTCGCATCCCTGCGCCTTCAGGTTGGGGAGAGGTCTCTGACTATCATTTCAGCCTACGGGCCGAGTGGTAGTGCGGAGTACCCGGCCTTCTTGGCGTCCCTGTCGGGGGTGCTGGATAGTGCCCCTCCTGGGGACTCCATTATTCTGCTGGGGGACTTCAACGCCCACGTGGGAAACGACAATGACACCTGGGGAGGCGTGATCAGGAGGAATGGCCTCCCCGATCTGAATCCGAGCGGTGTTTTGTTATTGGACTTCTGTGCTAGTCATGGATTGTCCATAATGAACACCATGTTCAAACATAAGGGTGTCTATCAGTGCACGTGGCACCAGGATACCCTAGGCAGGAGGTCAATGATCGACTTTGTTGTCGTATCATCAGACCTTTGGCCGCATGTTTTGGACACTCGGGTGAAGAGAGGGGCTGAGCTGTCCACTGATCAACACCTGGTGGTGAGTTGGATCCGCTGGAGGAGGAGAAAGCCGGACAGGCTTGGCAGGCCCAAGCACATAGTGAGGGTCTGCTGGGAACGTCTGGCAGAGCCCTTGGCCAGGGATGTATTCAACTCCCACCTCCGGGAGAGCTTTGACCAGATTCGGGGGGATGTTGGAGACATAGAGTCCGAGTGGACCATGTTCTTAGCATCTATTGTCGATGCTGTCCGTAGCTGCGGCCATAAGGTCTGCGGTCCCTGTCGCGACGGCAATCCCCAAACCCGGTGGTGGACACCGGCAGTAAGGGACGCTGTCAAGCTGAAGAAGGAGTCCTATCGGCTGTGGTTGGCTTGTGGGACTTCTGAGGTGGCTGACAGGTACCGTGGGGCCAAGCGTGTCGCGGCCCAGGCGGTGGCAGAGGCAAAAACTCGGACCTGGGAGGAGTTCGGTGAGGCCATGGAGAAGGACTACCAGTTGGCCCCGAAGCGATTCTGGCAAACCGTCCGGCGCCTCAGGAGGGGGAAGCAGTGTTTCGCCAACACTGTTTACAGTGGGGGTGGGGAGCTGCTGACCTCGACTGGGGACATTATCGGCCGGTGGAAGGAATACTTCGAGGATCTCCTCAATACTGCCATCACACATTCCCTGGTGGAAACAGAGGCTGGGGACTCGGGGTTGGACTCATTCATCACCCAGGCTGAAGTCACTGAGGTGGTTGAAAAGCTCCGCGGTGGCAGGGCTTCGGGGTTGGATGAGATCCGCCCTGAGTACCTCAAGTCTTTGGATGTTGTGGGGCTGTCATGGTTGACACGCCTCTTCAACATTGGGTGGCGGATGGGGACAGTGCCTTTGGATTGGCAGACTGGGCTGGTGGTCCCCCTACATAAGAAGGGTTACCGGAGGGTGTGTTCCAACTACAGGGGATCACACTCCTCAGCCTCCCTGGTAAGGCCTACGCCAGGGTATTGGAGAGGAGAGTCCGGCCGATAGTCGGACCCCGGCTTCAGGAGGAGCAGTGTGGTTTTCGTCCCAGCTCTATACCCTCTACAGGGTACTCGAGGGTTCGTGGAAGTTTGCCCAACCGATCCACATGTTTTTTGTGGACCTGAAGAAAGCATTTGACTGTGTCCCTCGTGATGCCCTGTGGGGGGTGCTCCAGGAGTATGGAATCGGGGGCCCTTTACTAGCGGAGCAGAAGTTCGGTTCACGTTGCCGGCACTAAGTCGGACCTGTTCCCGGTGCATGTTGGACTCCGGCAGGGCTGCCCTTTGTCACCAGTCCTGTTCATAACTTTTATGGACAGGATTTCTAGGCGCAGCCAAGGGCCGGAGGGGGTCTGGTTTGGGGACCAGAGGATTTCGTCTCTTCTTTTTGCAGATGACGTGGTCCGGCTGGCCCCCTCTAGCCAAGACCTACAGCATGCACTGGGGCGGTTCGCAGCCGAGTGTGAAGCAGGTGGGATGAAGATCAGCTCCTCCAAGTCCGAGGCCATGGTTCTCGACTGGAAAAGGGTGGCTTGTCCTCTTCAGGTTGGAGGGGAGTTCCTGCCTCAAGTGGAGGAGTTTAAGTATCTCGGGGTCTTGTTCACGAGTGAGGGAAGAATGGAGCGGGAGATCCACAGACAGATCGGTGCGGCTGCCACAGTAATGTCGATGTGCCGCTCTGTTGTGGTGAAGAGAGAGCTGAGCCGAAAAGCGACGCTCTCGATTTACCGGTCGGTCTATGTTCCTACCCTCACCTATGGCCATGAACTTTGAGTCATGACCGAAAGAACGAGATCCCGGATACAAGCGGCGGAAATGAGCTTCCTCCGTAGGGTGGCCGGGCACTCCCTTAGAGATAGGGTGAGGAGCTCGGCCATCCGGGAGGAGCTCGGAGTAGAGCCGCTACTCCTCCACATCGAGATGAGCCAGTTGAGGTGACTCGGGCATCTATACCGGATGCCTCCTGGACACCTTCCTCGGGAGGTGTTCCAGGCACGTCCCACCGGGAGGAGGCCCAGAGGACGGCCCAGGACACGCTGGAGGGACTATGTCTCTCGGCTGGCCTGGGAACGCCTTGGGCTCCCCCCAGAGGAGCTGGAGGAGGTGTCTGGGTAGAGGAACGTCAGGGCGTCTCTGCTGAGTCTGCTGCCCCCACGACCTGGTCCCGGATAAAGCGGAAGACGACGAGTATGAGTACGAGTACGAAATAAATTATAAATGCAAAATTTGAAACAATTATTTATTTCCTTTTTCCAAGTCATCAGAAAGCATGTTTTTACCCCCAAAAAGACAAACATGATGATGAAAAATATTTGCACTGTAGAAACTGTAGAAAGCATTTTGTAGAGATCAGGTATACGCTCACAATTTAAACACGTTTATACAAGTTTTGTAGCACATTATAAAAAAAAAAACAGATAATGAAATGTAAGAAATGAAAACACCAATACAGAGCAGGATATGTGTTGACGATCTGCAACCTGCAGCATTCTTCAGCAATACTTGATCTAAGGAGAGATTTTATGGTAAGCACTGAATGTTGCTGCTGACTGTTCCAGCCGCTCCTGTCTTCACATGAGAGTAAATGGTGACCGTCTCTGGTCCATCCTGCCTCCCTGATAGGATGCACACACAAAACAATACCTCACCTTTTCAAGTCTAAACTTTTATAAACAATCTTATTATACACACTACATGTGTTGGTCAAACCTACTCTTATTTTCAAAATGTTTAAAATCAACGTGAGCATAAGTGACATGCTGACATTCATGTAGACCTGAAAAACATGAAGAGGTATTTGTTATTTTCTTGTAATCACTCTGAAAACAGCCATTTCGTTTGTATTGCATCAAAGCGTAAACTCTACCATTTCCAGGGTCTTCAGAGGGTCTCAGGCTAGCAGAGTCTACAGTTAACAAAGAATCATTTTGTCACAACTGTACCTCACACCTCATAATAGAAAATAAAACAGTAAAACTACAGTTTATGTGTTTGATTTTACTTTTTACCTTGAAGTAGCCAACAGTTTATTCAACTGACTTGAAATCAGTACAATGGGTGTGTTTAAAATCCATTTTTAACTTAAAGTCAATAGAAGTACAAAGCTTACTTGGACTTGTACAAACTGATGATACTGATCAGTTAAAAGACAAATAATTTTAAGGAAACTGCATTTAATACTATCTATCTGATTAAACAAATGTTTTTCGGTGATTTACCTACTGTGCTCTCTGAATTGAAAAACCTAAAATATATAAAGTAATGACAAACGTTCTAATTAATATGATTAAGATAATGAAAGAAGTGAAAGAACATACAAGTCATATTGACCTGTGGCAGCATGGATGTGAAAAGAGATTTGTGTATTCATGATTGTTTCAAGGATTTTTTTGTGCTGCTTCAAGATATCAGAATATCCAACCGTATGTCAGCATAAATGTAATGACTCTAATAAACTAATACAGCCTAAGAAAAAGAAGTTTTTACCTCTGGACTGCTTGTAGCGACACAGAAGGAGCAGGAGAATAACTAGGACCACTCCACTGACTGGTCCAAAAACCAACGACAAAGGAAGTGAAGAGCTTCCAGGTCTGGATGCAGCTGTTGTTATGACAAATTAGTTTTAATGTTAACATTACACAGATAAAACATTTCGTTTTCCAAATAATAAAATATATTAAACACTAACTCTGCTAACCTTGAACTGCCATCCAGCTCTGTGGTGAAACCTTTCCTGAATGTTCACACTTGTAAAAACCTTCATCTGACTGATACACTGCAGAGATGTTCAGCTCCCCTCTGCTGTCATTTTGTACCATTTTGTCATTGTGATAGAAAATCACATTAGAAACTGTGTTTTGTCCTCTCAGTCTGCAGCTCAGACTGACAGAAGCTCTCTCAGTCACAGGATAGATGGGGCTCACCAGGAGAAGATCTCCATCTGTAAAACAGTCAGAATATTATGTTTCAGTCACAAAACAACTGCTGGACACCTTGAGAGAAGGTTCAGGTAAAGTAGGTGTGAACTAAGACATAAAATAAGGTCTGCCGTTGAAAGTATTATCTTGTTTCTTTATGCTAGTATAACTGAGCTCTTATTGGCTAAATCTGCAGACCAAGAAGAACGTTGACACCATGACCATCAGTCAACAACAAACAGTCATTCAGTACCTTGTTTCTAAAACATGGAGCAATAAATTGTCTTTGATGAGAATGTATTTTTTAAATATTTTAATAAAAGATTTATAAAATGGCATACTGTGTACTGTGGTGTTGACTGCATTGCTGAACTCTCCTGATCCAGACTCACACCAGTACACTGCTTTACAGTACCAGTCACTGTTTATGGTACATGAGGATGCAGTCATTTTCCCCCAGTCAGAGCAGTAGGACAGATCTGACCAGACATCTGTAAACCTCCTCACTCTCCACTCAGCAGAGTTTACTCCACAGTTCAGGGTTACAGACTCAGAGGTGAAGTGTTGCTCTCTGTCAGGACTCACTGTGAGAGACGATGCAGGATGAGACTCTGAAATACAGAATGAAACTCAAGCAGACCAAAAAACACCCACATTCTGATATTCCCTCCATCTACTTTTTTTTGTCAAATATCAGATTAAAACATTCCATATGGAACAACTTCTTTCCTTCTAATAATAATTTTCATAGTTATTTTAGTATAAATTGCATTTGTTATATTCTGTCTTTTAAAAACAAATTAGTGATGCTTTGTTTTTCGGTATTCCACTGCTTCACTTCATCAGTATCCATTTCTTAACTTTGAGAGCTCTCCCAACTTTCTCTGTTTAGCCATTATGTTTCAGTGTAATTCCGTAAAAGTATTTTCAGAAAGTAAAACATTTCAATATCCCACTGATACTTTATCATGCAATTGTTATAATTTTGTGAAGATTCCCAACCTTATTGTATTGATTGTGGTTCTGATCCTTGATAGAGTCAAGAATCTCAAAATTAAGACAAATAAGTAATTATAAGCCCTGATTAAATTAAAGCAACTCTGAGCAGCTTCCCGTCGAGTAAAAAATGCAGAAGTCTATTTCATACCAAAATAAGTAAAGCATAAAAAGACCAAAACTGCTAAATTATTAAACGGAACTACCAAAAAACATGACAGATACAGAACTGACCTGCAGACCAGACAAACTTTGGTTCACTGTAATCAGTTAAATACTCTGGGTTTCCTCTTCCAGCTCTACATGAATATGCTGCTGTGTGTCTCTGTCCTTGAATGATGTAGGAGTCCTCTACAGTCACATTGATGCTGTCAGGCAGCAGATCATATCTGTAGAAGCTGTTAGATGGATCAGGAACAGTTTTATACCAGTAGAACCTCCATCCTGCTGATGGATGTTTAACCTCACAGCTCAGAGTTACTGAGGCTCCAGGACTCAGCCATGATGGAGACACAGCCAGGACAGACTGTGGTGCTGTAGGGCAGAAGCATATTATTTCCAATTGGGAAAACATCTGCTATAGTGTGTTAGATCTGAGAAAACTCTTCACAGAATATAAAAACCAATGACCACACTGTTAACAACATGAGGTAATTATGGGATAAATTGCAGTATTACTCTTTGCAGCTGATACTTTGTAACTACTTTTGCAAGACTTCATAATGGCTTTATGTTTTTAAGAATTGTTTCTGATAAGTTCTACAAAATGTGAAAACATTTGTGAGGATCTTTGTTTTTCCCCGTATTCTCAAGAAAACAGATAACAGGTTAAATGATGGAACCATGTTTTTATAAACCGTCAGAAACAAAGCTGCTCTAAATGCTGTTTGATTGTGAGGCAGGTCTGCTCTTGCTGCGTGTTGAGGGTCTTTTTTGCTGTATAATAGTTTTTTAGGAACATTTGACCACAACAATTAATGTTTGGTCTATCCACTGTGAACTGCTGGACTAAATCTTGTGGAAGATGTTTAAAGAATAGTAAGCTGGGAACAGAGGGTCCATCAACAAACTGGACCTTAAGAATAGGATGTCATCAAAGTTCATGTAACACGTTTGGCAATATAATGTATATAAATGGCAGCCGAGATGTTAAAACCAGAAGATTCCTGGAAGAACATAAGATCTAAGTTTACAGAAGAACATGCCTAGATTTTCTAGATCTACTGTCATTTTGCTGGGAAAGAGTAATCCTAATTAAAACGAAGATTTTAAAACACTTACAAAATTAGAGCATGGCTAAGTTATTGAGAATTTATCAAGTTTCATCAAATCTATTGCAATATTAAGTTTTCAGCTCATAAAACAGAAAACTGAAGAAATCCTAAATCTGTCTATTCTTAATATAAATAACATGAAAAATAATATAGATGATATTTTTCTTTAAACTGATTGAAAAGCGATGTATATGAACTTACTCTGTATGGTGATGTTGACTGCATTGCTGAACTGTCCTGTTTCAGACTCACACCAGTACACTGCTCTGTGGGACCTGTGGCTTTTAATGGTGCATGAGGATCCAGTCATTGTCCCCCAGTTGGAACAGTAAGATAGATCAGTTTTATTTCCAGGTAGTTCAAACCTCACTCTCCACTTAACAGAGTTTCCCTGACAATTTAAATTGACATTATCTATATTGAAATGTTTTTCTTTGTGAGGACTAATGCTGAGAGATGCTGCTGGATGAGAATCTGAAATTTAGGAAATAAGGACACACAAAAAAAAAAGTAAAACCAATGAAAATATCACAATTAGTTAAATAATTTTACTGGAGATTACTTCTTCCTGTCCAACATGCAGTGCTAAAGTAAATTTTAATCATAAACCTTTTTTTAACTTTTTAAATCATAGCATTTTTTGCTATGTTCAAACTGCAAGTAAGCCTAAAAAAACAGCTAAAATGATTGTTGATATTTTTTTTCATATTAAATAAGAAAAATACTTTTCAATTATTTTACCATATATACATTACTAGTCAAACGTTTTAGATACACTTTCTCACTTAATGGGTCTCTTTATTTTCCTGACTGTATAAATTGTAGTTTCTCACCAAGGGCAACAAAGCTATGAATGAACACACACGGGATTATATAATAAACAAAACTTGTGAAATAACTCTTCACAATTTTAGATTTTAGATTCTTCAAAGTAGCCACCCTTTGGTTTAATTACTGCTTTGCTCTCTTAGAATTATCTCCATGTGCTTCATGAGGTGGTCACCTGAAATAGTTTCCCAAAGAGAAGAACTTAAAAGAACTTCCCAGAGATTCATTGAGAGACGACCATAGGTTAATATTTCAGTCATCACAGCAAAGGGCAACTACTTTAAGGATTCTAAAATACAAAATATATTTAAAAGTTTTTTTTTACAAGTTTTTGTTTGCTACATAATTCCATATGTGTTCATTCACAGTTTTGATGCCTTGAGTGAGAGTCTACGTACAATGTAAATAGTCATAAACACAAAAAAAAAAACATTAAATGAAAAAGGGGTTCTAAAACATTTGACCGGTAGTGTATATAGCATGAATCAAATTATTTGTCAGAATAATGTTTGTTGTCAAGATGGTGTTTGGTAATGACATCAGGAGCTAAGAAGATAAAATCCGTGTTGACTGAAGATAACTGACCTCTGGACCAAGCAAACTTTGGTTCACTGTAATCAGTTGAATACTCTGGGTTTCTTCTTGTAGCTCTACATGCATATCCTGCTGTGTGTTTCTGTCCATGAATGATGTAGGCGTCCTGTACAGTCCCACTGATGCTATCAGGTAAAACCTCGTATTTGTACTTTCTGTGTGAAGGATCAGGGACAGCCTTAAACCAGTAGAACCTCCATTCAGCAGATGGAGGACCAACTTTACAGCTTAGAGTTACTGAGGCTCCAGGACTCAGCCATGATGGAGACACAGTTAGGACAGACTCTGGCTCTGTTGGACAAAGACATTTTATTTTTTGTAGATAAAACATCTGCTATAATGTGTTAGACCTGAGTAGCATTTCTAAAATCATCAAAGATAATAATAGCTTGATAATAATACCTCCGACAATGAACATAAAATGTTTTTCTAACACACAACACTCACAGTATTGTAGTCCTTGGATGCTACTTTTGCTAAAAAGAAACAACCATTGGATCTAAGTAGGCTCTGTATTTCCTTAGCATACTAACAAAAGCAAACAGAAAAAAAAGCTGAAGTAAAATCTATTCCTTTTGCAATTGCATGGGGAACTGTTTATTAACATACTGTGTAAAGTGACGTTGACTGCATTGCTAAAATCTCCTGATCCAGACTCACACCAGTACACTGCATTACTGGACCAGGACCTGTTAACAGTACATGAGGATCCAGTCATTGTCCCCCAACTGGAGCAGTCTGTTAAATATGTTGAATATCCAGTTATTTCAAACTTTCTCACTCTCCACCCAGCAAGGTTTCCCTGACAGTTCATCTGGACAAAATCTAAGGTGAAAAGTTTTTCTCTGTCAGGTCTCACTGTGAGAGAAGCTTCTGGATGAGAATCTGAAATGTATGAAATAAGGAGACAGACAAAAACAATCTAGGTAAGAGCAGTGAAAGTGCCACATTTTACAAATCATTTACAGTATTTTTAATGTTTCTTTCTATTGATATTATTTCAAACAATTATAATTTTGAGAATTAATTACAGATAAACTTGGTGATTTAAAATAAAGATATAATGTAAAAAACTCATTCCTGACTTTAAAAAATTTGAATATTTAAAATATAAAAAAATCTACATTTATTTAAAGGCATTTTGACTACTTTTTACACGGTACAATTTCTTTAAGGAAAACAAAACTCCTTTATTACTTTTTGATACGACTTGCATAAACCATACAAAACAGTATCTATGACAATGAATATCTGTTGTCAAGACTCCCCAAATATTTGTTTATTTGACTTGGAGAAACACACTGACCTGCAGACCAGACAAACTTTGGTTCACTGTAATCAGTTAAATATTCTGGGTTTCCTCTTCCAGCTCTACATGCATATCCTGCTGTGTGTCTCTGTCCATAGATGATGTAGAAGTCCTCTACAATCCCATTGATGCTATCAGGCAGCAGCTTATATTTATAGTTCTTGCTCAGTAAATCAGGAACAGCTTCATACCAGTAGAACACCCAACCTGGAGATGGAGCTTTAACCCTACAGCTTAGATTGACTGAGGCTCCAGGACTCAGCCATGATGGAGACACAGTCAGGAGAGGAAGCCATGCTGTTTGAAAAAGAGATTTTTCTTTTTTTTGTTGTATTTTCACATTTTATCTTCAGACCTCAAACTTTATTATTTCATGCATGTTTATAGATCATGCCACAATAGCAGATAACTGTTAAGTGGAAGGAAAATGCGAAATGTAATTTTAATTGTTTTGACAAATAAAAGTCCGATGTGTGACAGGCAGTGGATATGTATCTAACTCCTTTATTGTCAAATCCCTTAAATACAATCCAGTCCAACCAGTTGCTTTAAGCAGTAGTTGGGGAGGCGGATGTCCTGTGGGTAACAGGTTTTGCAGACTTCCTGCACTGCATGCAGCATATTATGTAACTTCCTGTTTAGCTTGTTGGAGTTGGTGAATTTGGTTGCTTTCGTGGATCTTAACCTAATTTACATTTACAGTGACACTTCTCAATTATAAGAACCTAAACACATAAAGCACACTTTGCTCTCCTGAAAAACCTATAGAAAAAATTGAAAAGCCTTGTGGCATTAAGTCCCATCATCTAATATTACTTGAAACTATTTGCTAAGGATAATAATAAATAAAGTGTACAGACACACCGCAAAACAATTGCAATTGCAGCAAAGGTTGCTTTCATAGATCATTGAGTCAAGGAGGCTGAATTCAAATCCATGGAAAACCTTTAAGATTTTCTTTTGTAAAATAAAACTTTCAAAAACCATGTATCATTTCTGTTTTTGACCAATTTTTGTTTTACTTTGTGCTGATCTACCAAACAAAATAAATGTTACTTTGTTTTTCAAATGCAAGAAATTGTGTGAATCTTCTAGGGTATGAATCACTTTGCAAGGTACAGTAACTAGGGATTAGCAAGCTCCTCATATGGCTGTTTAATTTTACTGATAAAACAATAAATATCAAAGGCAGATTTAACTCTGTGAAAATCAGCTTATAATAACTGACTGAGGGAAGAAAACAGAAAATATAAAATACAGTTTAGTTACCTTGAATGTCTCCACAGCAAAGCAGTAAACTAAGAACTTAAACAGAAATGGACACAAAAATTGTATTAATTCATAGTGAAAAAAAGCAATTATCAAAATTAAATGTTAAATGAAGCAATTAATCCCCAATGTGAAGCAAATTATACAACTAAGGAAAATTGCTCTTTTTTAATTTTGCCATTCTATTCATCTGCTTTTAAACATTCTCCTTTATCTGCACTATTCGAACAAAGAAAGCAATGTACTTACATGGTAAGGGCAGCACACAGAGCAAAGTGTGGCCCATACTGACAATCGCCTTCAGAGAAATATTTCCACTTTGAGAAAAGAGACAGGCTGAAGAGAAACTGTGAATTCAGGATGATCAGGAGTTTTCCAGTCAGATTTGTTAACATATTCTGTTTACTTCTTTTCAGTTCTTTGACAATACCTCTGCAGGGGATTTCATCTGCAGACCCCTCTTACACTTCCTCCTTCCGCACTTCCTGTCCAATATCTACAAAGTGCAAAGAAACTCTTTTTGTACATTCACTCATAATGTGTCCTATTCTTGAAATCCTTGCAAATACCATTTGTAGATAGTTTATATGTGGCATCTGGTAATAATTTATTGAACTGTTACAAAGCCTGTGTGAAAAGACAGGTTTTATCAATAGTTTGCCTGAACAAGCTGCAGAAACTTGTTTTGGTGCATAACAAGGAGGTTGTCTTTACAGTTTTACAGATGTGTGAGAAGAGACAGACAATAGAAAATATAATAAGATAGATCAGAAACATACCACAGTGATTTTAGTGTGATCTTGTGATTTACTTTTAAGCAGACAGACAATGTTTTCGTGTCTCTCTGTTTTGAGCTTCAGGCTGGTGAGATGAAACAAGACACTTCAAATAGAGAGGACTTTAGGCTTGGCTGTAGATCCTCAGGTAGGTTACTCCAGATGAAAAGGTTATGTTGCTGTAAACGTCAAAAATGTGCGTGGGAGTGTGAAAACTTTGATGTTACATTCTTGTAAACACAGATATGTACCACAACCATTCGTTTGGTCTCTTATGTTTCCTGTTTCATGCTGCTTTACTATTGAGGAGAATGTTATATCGCTTTATGCCTATACAGCTTAATACAAACCAAATATACTTTATATCTAGATGTAGAGACAGACTATTTAAGATTATTTTTCTGAACATCTTTTTGCAGGCCTCCACTGGTCATTTGATGATTTATCTTGAAGGTTTAGAGGCCTTCTTGCCTTAACCCTAATCTTTAGCTCCCTCCACAGTTTCCCTATCAGATTTCAGTCAGTAAAAATCGAATTACTTTACCTACAGGTGTATGACTAATATGGGGTTTAACATGTCATTACTTGTGTCAGATGATATGATGCTGATATCTTATGGCAAGCCTTAACTTAGGAATGTCTCAAGTTGTGCTTTTTCAAACAGTACATAACAACATTTATTATCTTGAATTGCTCCATTAATATTTACACTTATTTAAAATGATGTTGATTTGTTGTTATTCTGAGTTCTATATTTTGGGTCTTGTATTTTGAGTTATTCCTGTATTTTCTTTCCATAATTAGCTCTGTTCACTAAGTGCTGATTTTTGTTCCAGATATTGCAATTTCTTTGCTGTCATTAGTCTTGCCTCCTCAGTTCCTCAGCCCTAATTCAAGATGACTGCAATGTCAAATTGTGCCTTGTGGCAATTCACACTGGAAACGTTTTAGGATCCGTTGATGCATCCAACAACAGCAGACTGTTGACTAAGCCTAATTTTCAGCATGAATACTAGTGTGTATACTTGTAACATACTGAACAGGATGTACTTGATATTTTATTTAATAATAAGTAGGATAAACTCACCAATTATCCCCGCTATTTTGTCCCATTCCTTCTCCTTTCTGATCTGGGGCCTCATGTGCGAAGTGTGCTTGTGCACAAAACTCTTACAGTGCAGTGTTTTATGCACAACTTGGCATGTAGAAAAATGAATGTCGCGTGAAAGTGTGCGTAAATCCACACAAACATTTGACCTGCTGTGAAAATTATTTATTTAATTCATAGAGCATCAAACCTGATGGTTTTTTTTATAGGTTTGAGCTTTTATGTTTTAAACCAGAGTAATGAAACTGAAACATGTTTAGCCTCATTCAATAACATAACACAGCCTCAGAAAATAATGGAAACAACCTCATTCGGACGTAAACTGGGAAACTTACTCTGTTTTTCTCACCTGTAGATGGAAATGCGCATCAGTCTGTGCGCTGAGGAGCATAAAATGCATGTAAATCATTTAAGGAGCACTTTCATTCTCACAGTTTTGAATTAGCAGATTCCTAACAAGTCAGGTTTGATGATTCCTAAGGTGGACAAGCTGGTATAAAGTGTAAAGTTGGGTGTAACTGGAATGATGTCAGCTTTGGCTCAGCTGGAGGATGGAAGACATCAGAGGGAGCATTTTATTCAGAAATTCTACTGACCTGCGGTCACATGATGATGCATGGCTTTTGGCCAGTTTAGATTGCCCAGGGCAATTACTTTGGAGTTCTGCATGGAGCTGGTCTCAGTGTTTCAGGGAAACCAGGAGGAACCATGCGTCTCCGGTGCCAGTTCAAGTTCTCACTATGCTGCCGTCCTTTTAACTAGTGCTTTTCAGAGGGAGCTGACTGACAGGTCGGGTATTTAACAGTCATGACTGAGCTGGGCAATGCCACCTATTTGGGACAGCCTCATCCATATGTTGCTCTTATATATAATGTTCCCCTAAAGTGTTTCTAATTGTAATACTAGTTGTGTTGGGAACAAATCTCCAGCAGACTCGGTGTGCGATGGATGGCTTCTAGGTGATTTTCTATTTTTATGTGGTGTCCTGAAAGGCTTCAAATATTTAAACTACATAGTGTGTGTGGAGACAGTCTTCCTAATAGAAAATATGGGAGGAAAATTCATGTCATTATAATGATCAGCATTGAGCTATGATTGAGCTTATTGCAGCAGCTAGAGTGCCATGTGGATTTGATGCAGGCATTGTTGAACTAAATGGGTTCAAGCCAAAAACCTTTTTATTTCAAGTCAAGTTTGAGTCACTGATGTCATACAAGAAGTTGTTGGTTTGCTGTAATTCACTACAAACATCTCTCATGGTGTGTAGACAGTCTCTCTTAGTGTTTTTCTGTTTAGTATAAAAGCTGTGCACTCTTTTGTACATGAGGCCCCTGGTCTTTGGGACTTTACTTGTTTATGCTCCGTACCCCTTAAAAATACACTCAATCCGTATCTCTGACAGACGATGAAGGATGGCACTTGGTGCAGTGCCACAGAGCCAGTGTGAAATACTGCATTGACTAGAATGGCTTCCATTTGTGATGGAGAGTAAAATGCATGGATGGCAGTCTATATGAATGAGAAATGAGCTTGTGTCCAACTCTTCAAGCTTCGATCTGATTTCGTCAAAATACAGGTCCTTCTCAAAATATTAGCATATTGTGATAAAGTTTTTTATTTTCCATAATGTCATGATGAAAATTGAACATTCATATATTTTAGATTAATTGCACACTAACTGAAATATTTCAGGTCTTCTATTGTCTTAATACGGATGATTTTGGCATACAGCTCATGAAAACCCAAAATTCCTATCTCATAAAATTAGCATATCATTAAAAGGGTCTCTAAACGAGCTATGAACCTAATCATCTGAATCAACGAGTTAACTCTAAACACCTGCAAAAGATTCCTGAGGCCTTTAAAACTCCCAGCCTGGTTCATCACTCAAAACCCCAATCATGGGTAAGACTGCCGACCTGACTGCTGTCCAGAAGGCCACTATTGACACCCTCAAGCAAGAAGGTAAGACACAGAAAGACATTTCTGAATGAATAGGCTGTTCCCAGATTGCTGTATCAAGGCACCTCAGTGGGAAGTCTGTGGGAAGGAAAAAGTGTGGCAGAAAACGCTGCACAACGAGAAGAGGTGACCGGACCCTGAGGAAGATTGTGGAGAAGGGCCGATTCCAGACCTTGGGGGACCTGCGGAAGCAGTGGACTGAGTCTGGAGTAGAAATATCTAGAGCCACCGTGCACAGGCGTGTGCAGGAAATGGGCTACAGGTGCCGCATTCCCCAGACCTGGGCTACAGAGAAGCAGCACTGGACTGTTGCTCAGTGGTCCAAAGTACTTTTTTCGGATGAAAGCAAATTCTGCATGTCATTCGGAAATCAAGGTGCCAGAGTCTGGAGGAAGACTGGGGAGAAGGAAATGCCAAAATGCCAGAAGTCCAGTGTCAAGTACCCACAGTCAGTGATGGTCTGGTTGCCATGTCAGCTGCTGGTGTTGGTCCACTGTGTTTTATCAAGGACAGGGTCAATGCAGCTAGCTATCAGGAGATTTTGGAGCACTTCATGCTTCCATCTGCTGAAAAGCTTTATGGAGATGAAGATTTCATTTTTCAGCACGACCTGGCACCTGCTCACAGTGCCAAAACCACTGGTAAATGGTTTACTGACCATGGTATCACTGTGCTCAATTGGCCTGCCAACTCTCCTGACCTGAACCCCATAGAGAATCTGTGGGATATTGTGAAGAGAACGTTGAGAGACTCAAGACCCAACACTCTGGATGAGCTAAAGGCCGCTATCGAAGCATCCTGGGCCTCCATAAGACCTCAGCAGTGCCACAGGCTGATTGCCTCCATGCCATGCCGCATTGAAGCAGTCATTTCTGCCAAAGGATTCCCGACCAAGTATTGAGTGCATAACTGTACATGATTATTTGAAGGTTGACGTTTTTTGTATTAAAAACACTTTTCTTTTATTGGTCGGATGAAATATGCTAATTTTGTGAGATAGGAATTTTGGGTTTTCATGAGCTGTATGCCAAAATCATCCGTATTAAGACAATAAAAGACCTGAAATATTTCAGTTAGTGTGCAATGAATCTAAAATATATGAATGTTAAATTTTCATCATGACATTATGGAAAATAATGAACTTTATCACAATATGCTAATATTTTGAGAAGGACCTGTATTTATATTTTAGATTCTTTAAAATAACCACCCTTTGCTTTGATTAATAATAATAATAATAATAATAATAATAATAATTTAGACTTTACTGATCTCACAATGGAGAAATCGACATCTGCATCACTTTAGGTAGCAGTGG